>NC_090448.1:1111137149-1111762149 GCF_031143425.1 Pleurodeles waltl | reverse complement strand
AGATGCCTGGCTTTAGTTTCTGTGGAGGAGGGAGCCACCCCAGAACTATTATGGAGTGGTTACGTGGGAGAGGGCTGTTCATTATCTTAATAGCACCCCTAGGTGTGCCAAGGGTTCCTTTAGCAGCAGAAATATTTTCCCATCTTGGATTTTACTGAGAATGGTACACTGTGGGATAGTTTGCAGTTAGACAAACAGGATGTGCTAAAAACGTGGGAAGGTCTGCCCTTAGGAACATTTTGCCTATTGGTCAGGAAGTGTACAGGAGTCATTGCCACTCACTGCTTAGTGAATTGAACAAACTTAACACCTCACTCCCAGTTCCTCAGAACACTTTATGGACCTGTAGCAGACAAAAGAGGACCTGCTGGATGAAACCTGTGTGGAACACTAAAAACTGAACTTGCTCCCATGTGTACCCAACCCTGAGAAGTGGACTTCAAGGGTCAGTTGGCTAACCTCCTGTGAGGCTATAGGGATATAACAAACTGCAAGATGCCTTTTTTAGGGAGGTAACCAAGGGATCAGTTGCAACAGGAACAGTACTAGACCTTAATGAAGGTCTCTGTTGTAGTGTGTCCTGGTCCCTAAATGATGTTCCTGAGGCCACTGGACTCTAAGAAGTGGCAAAAATAACTTGCAGAGAATGTCTGGAAAGCTGAGACTTAGGGGTTCATTCTGACCTCGGCGGTAAAAGGCCCTTACCGCCGGTCAGAAGTCCGCCATTCTACCGCCGCGGCCGCGGAAAACCGCCACGTTCATTCTGACCACCAACTGACAAACCGCCAAAAACCCGACATCCACGGAAGCCCAAACCTCCACCGCCACGCCAACACAAACATGCCCATGCCATTCTGACCCACGAATCCACGCGGCGGTCTTTCAACCGCGGTATTCCATTGGCGGTACACACCGCCGCGGTCAAAATACACATACCCTTACAAAACACAGCCACATTGGACAATTCAAAATACACACACCTGATACACATACACACAACACTCCCACACACCCAATACAATATAAAACACACACCTACATCACCCACAAACACCTACTACCAAAATTATCTGAGAGAAGGCACAATACACTGAGAGAGAGCACAGGGAACACAAAGCACAACACACACAGGAACACAACATCATCACCCACACCACAACTACGCACACATCACCACGCACATCACCACAAACACCACCCCACACCTCATCCACACCACCCCATGGCACCCCAAAGACACCCCAGGTTCTCGGACCAAGAACTCAGGGTCATGGTGGAGGAAATAATCAGGGTAGAGCCCCAGCTCTTCGGCACACAGGTGCAGCACACCACTATAGCAGGGAAGGCTGAGTTATGGCAAAGGATCGTAGACAGGGTCAACGCTGTGGGACAGCATCCCAGAAATCGGGACGACATCCGAAAGCGATGGAACGACCTACGGGGGAAGGTGCGCTCCATGGTGTCGCGACACAACGTCGCTGTGCAGAAGACTGGCGGCGGACCCCCACCCACTCCACCCCAATTTACTGAATGGGAGCAAGAGGTAGTAAACATCCTGCATCCTGACGGCCTCGCTGGACTACACGGAGGAATGGACTCTGGTAAGTCGAATAACAACTACTTCACCCCCCCCAATCACCAGCATGCCAACCCACAACCCCACCCTCACCCCCAATCTCAAACCCCCCAGCACACATCCTCCCTGCCATTGTCCCACCAGCACAACCCACCCTAAACAACACCAACCCCTGAATGCCAACACACACCATGGACAGCCATCACCAATGCATGACCACTGCACAGACCCATCCACCTCCCCCCCCCAACCACCCTCACAACACCTCCCACAAGGGAATGCCAGCACTGGGGGACAAGTGCACCCACAAAATGCACGCCATGGCACACACAAAAACAATAACCACACTATTTTACCCCTGCAGGGCCCGAACGCCAACACACCGCCACGGAGGGTCCAGATTTGTCCATTCCACCCCCACAACAGCCCCCCAGTGAGGACAGCAGCTCTGTCGACCTAGAAACTGATGACCAGCCCGGACCATCGGGGACCTCTGGACAGTCGGTTCCCCACACACAGACACAGGCCACACCAGACCCAACCCCCTCTGGGAACACCAGCACAGCTCCCACCCAGCGGGCCCAAGCCTCTGTCTCCAGGACGCGTCAATCAGCGGTGTGTCCGCCACTGCAGAGCACCCAGGCTGACCCAACACCCCAACAACAACAGGGACCTGGGGCAGTGGTAGTGGGCACACCGTCCAGGGGACAGAGGCCCGGGGAAACAGGGCAACTGAGAGGGCTGCTATGCGACAGGGGGGGGAGGACAGGCCACGGGAACCCACTCTCCAAGAGGCCCTCACCACCATCATGGGAGCATACCACCACTCCCAGTAGACGATGGCGACGGTACTGGCCAGGTTCACCGAGATCCAGGCACAGCAGGAGGAACGCTACATGGGGTTCAGCAATGAACTCAGGGACATCGCTACCGCCATGGGGACCATAGTCCAGGCCCTCAACCGGATAGAAACCACATTGCGGGATCATGTGGCACCCCAAAGGGCCCCTGTCACTAGCCAGGACCAGGAACAGCCTACCACCTCCGCCGGCGCTAGTGGACAGGAGGCCCCACCACAAAGTCAGGCCACCAGAACCCCACCTCCTGCTGAAGAACAACCACCCCGCAAGCGGAACCTGAGATCTCACAGGAAGACAGAGTAGGATGCCAAGACCCCCGCCAGCACAACATACCCCCTGATGTCATCCCACTGTCCCACATTGTGACCCTGTCCAATCTTGAACAGCCCCTGCTCCATCCTTCCACAGGCATATGGACAATGCACCTGTGAAACTGAGAACTGGACTCTGCCATGGACATTACTCCACCCCCACCCATCACCGTTCTTATATCATGCACCAAAATCTAGCACTAAAAATAAAACACTCATCGCACTTAAAATATTCAGGAGTCAGCCTGTATTATTTACAAATGTTTAACACAATACTGTTCAATGATGGTCAGACAATTTGTGATGACAACATACCGATGTCAATACGCTTTTGTCCATGGGCTAAACAATCAGAAGTCACGCAGTGGGTCAAACAGCACTTGTTGGAAAATGGGTTATTGGTAGGGCAGGTAGGTACCTACACCTAGCAACAAGCCACTAACCTCCACCTAGGTACAGTTTGGTCTCAGTAAATTAATCCCAGCTCAACCCTTGGTAGCTTGGCAACGAGCGTCAAGGCTTAACTTAGGAGACAAAGTGTAAAGCATTCAAATATCACAAAACAGTAATTAAATAAAACACAGGAAACAGTTTAAAAATCCAAAACCAATTTATAAAAATAGTTTATATTTTTATCTTTAAAATGACACAAAAACGATTAAAATCGGTTCAGGGGAACCGGAGATATGAATTTTTAAAGAATTGTTACTTTTCTAGCGCTTAGAAACAAAAAGCGCCAATCGGGTCATCTGGTTGCACCTCGACCGGGGCAAAGTCAAACTTTCAGGCCGACCGCGATGGAGCCCTGCTCGGCTACAGGTCGCGGGAGGCCTCGGTTAAAAAGTTACCTTCTGACTTAGTCTTTATTTTGAAGTTTTTCTTCACCGGGACGAACCTGCCAGTTGAATCCGACCTCCTGGAGCCCTTGTCTGGATACGCGATGTGGGTTTCCTCGGTGGAGACTTTTACCTTCTGACTTAGTCGTTTTTTCGAGATGAAAATCCTTCGACCGGGGTAAACCTGGATCTTGATCCGACGTCCATGGAGCCCTTCTCGGATACGATGGCTGGGAGGTCCCGGTCAACTTTTTACGTTCGGACTTAGTCTCTTTTTTGGATGTTTTTCTTTACCGGGACGAACCACGAAGTCAGGCCGGGTCGCGGTTGAGGCAAGCCGGCTAGAATTTCCGCGGCGGGTCGGTCCCTCTCTGGAGCTTTTTTCCAAAAATTCTCAAATCTTTTCCAAACTTCTGGGGCTTCACCCAGATGTTCTTTTAAGGTTCTTTTGGGGTCCACAGCTCACCCCAAGGGTCCAGAAGTTCTGTGATGGTCCTTGGGGGGTGCGGACTTCAACTCCCAGAATGCACCTGGCGCAAACTCCTTTTTGGCCACTGGACAGTGGTCAGCTGGTCGCTTTCTTCAGGAGTTGGTGCAGGGGACTCTGGTTTAGCAATTTTTCACCTGTAGCAAACAGGGAGTCCCTCCTTGAACCAGTTGAAGCCAGGCAAAGTCCTTCTTGTGGTGAAGCCCAAGTGTGCAGCTGGTGCAGTCCTTCTGAGTGCAGGGTCCAGGTGCAGGCCAGGGGTCCAGCAGGGCAGTCCTTCTTCTTCTTTAGTTCCTTTCTTGTTGAATTCTGGAGGGGATCTGAGGCGTGGGTGCAGGTCTGCCAGTTTTATCCTTGCTCCTGGGTGAAAAGCAGGGGGGTCCTGGTTCTCCAATCAGGGACAGGGTCGTCCCCCTGTGATGACCACTTCCTGGGAAGTGTGGCAAAAATCCATCCCAGAAGGCAACAGTCTCTAAAAATCCAACATGGATGAATCTGATTTTTGGAGGTTACATCTGGCTGAGCCCACCCACTGGTGTGGCTAAAAATCATAAACACACCCTTCTCCTGCCCTCTCCTAATCTAATCAAGGGGGCACCTAATTGTCTGGGGTTGCAGGATGTGGGGGTGTTGCTGGGTGCTGCAAATGTCCTTCTCTGCCTTTGAAGACCAGTTTGGCAGCCCTCCCCCTTCCTGCCTCACCATCTGCTGAGGGGAGATTCTCTCCCCCAAGCACATTCCTTTGTGTGAAGCCTGGCCACTTCACACCTCATCAAGGCTGGCCAATCAGAGCACAGCAGCAAAAACAATGCAGAGCTGAAATTGGCAACTTTTTAGGTAAAGTCTAAACTTTTTACCTGAACTAGTTATATTAAATCCAACAACTGGAAGTTGTAGGATTTATTACAACAATTAATTTGATACCAAATTCTTGGTATGCAACATTTAAGGAGACCTTAAAATTTAAAATAAAGTCTGCCCATTCTAGCCTATGAAGGCCATTTACTTCAATGAGGGAAAAACGAATTTGGCTGTTTTTACCTCACCAGGGCTTATAAATCTATTTTTATAAAGTCCCTGCTTATAGTTACATGGCACCCAGCCCTAGGGGCAGATAGGGCACACCTTAGGGGTGACTTATATGTAAAAATAAGGTAGTTTAAGACTTTGGAAGTACCTTTAATTCCAAAGTCGAATTTGCATATAACTTTAATTTAAAAGCAGCCAGCAAGGCAGGCTTGCTTTTAAAATGACACTGGGCACCTCAGCAGTGCACCACCTATGCTGTGGTCCCTAAACCTACATGCCCTACCATATACTAGGGACTTATAGGTAGGTAGGTTAACTTAGCCAATTATAATTAGCCTAATTTGCATATCCATTTTACACAGAGCACAGGCCCTGGGACTGGTTAGCAGTACCCAGGGCACCATCAAAGTCAGGAAAACACCAGCAAAAAGAGGAAAATGGGGGCAAAAAGTTATGGGGCCTCTGCAATCAGCCCTGTTTTCTCACAGCACTGAAAAGGGAAGGGAAAAGCAAAAATAAGTTAAAAAGAACTTGGGGGAAATACAGAAAGTAGAGATGCAGGAGGCTTTAAGTAAATGTGAAATGGCGTGGGTGAAACTTACCTGTGTTCTACTGAAAATACTGTTGTATCACTGTGTCCCTGTTGTCTGTGTCGTCCCCGTCGTCTTCCTCCTCTTCACTCTCCACAGGCTCCACAGCTGCTACAACACCACCATCTGGACCATCCTCCTGCAGGAAAGGCACCTGGCGTCGCAAAGCCAGGTTGTGAAGCATGCAGCAGGCCACGATGATCTGGCACACCTTCTTTGGTGAGTACATCAGGGATCCACCTGTCATATGCAGGCACCTAAACCTGGCCTTCAGGAGGCCGAAGGTCCTTTCTATGATCCCCCTAGTTTGCCCATGGGCCTCATTGTACCGTTCCTCTGCCCTGGTCCGGGGATTCCTCACTGGGGTCAATAGCCAAGGCAGGTTGGGGTAACCAGAGTCACCTATTAGCCACACACGTTGTCTCTGTAGCTGTTCCATCACATAGGGGATGCTGCTATTAAGCATAACATACGCATCATGCACTGACCCTGGGAACTTGGCATTTACATGGGAGATGTACTGGTCAGCCAAACAGACCACTTGCACATTCATAGAATGGTAATTTTTCCTGTTTCTGTACACCTGCTCATCGTCTTTTGGGGGTACTAAAGCCACATGGGTCCCATCAATGGCACCAATGATGTTGGGGATATGTCCAAGGGCATAGAAATCACCCTTCACAGTGGCCAAATCACCCTCCTCAGGGAAAACAATGTAGCTCCGCATGTATTTCATCAGGGCAGACAACACTCTGGACAAAATCCTTGAAAACATAGGCTGAGACATTCCAGATGACATGGCCACTGTTGTCTGGAATGAACCACTTGCCAAAAAATGGAGGACTGACAGAACCTGCACTAGAGGGGGAATTCCTGTGGGTTGGCGGATGGGGGACATCAGGGCTGGCTCCAGCTGGGCACACAGTTCATGTATAGTAGCACGGTCAAGTCTGTATCGTAGTATAATATGGCGTTCTTCCATTGTCGACAGGTCCACCAGCGGTCGGTACACGCGAGGATTCATCCTTCTCCTCGCCAGTCCCAGCGGACGGTGCCTAGGAAGGACAACATGGAGCACAGAGTCAAGCAACCCACAGGTACGTAACCACAGCTTGCACAGTAATTGAATCGACATGCAGTGAAAGGCTTGTATGAGTGGCAATGCAAGGCCTAGGCCTGTGTGACGCAGTTGAAATTATGCCATGTGGGCCCTTGAAATGGCGGCTGCCTGACCTGTGAAGTGGGACAATGGGATGTGAGGTCAATGCGCTGGCGTGGCGCACCGTGGCGGTAGGCGGTCGAAGACCGCTGTACGAAGCCGCATTGGTTAACATTGAAGCCTATGGGTTTCAGGAGCCAATGACGAGGTGCCCCGGCGGTCGCGGTACGCACCGCCGCGGTACGCACCGCCGCGGGCGTGACCGCCATTTTCTACATGATTAATCACTCGAGACCTGATCATCCACAGGAGAGGACCTATACTGCAAGTGCTGCTGTGACCTCGGTCTGGAAGAGACAATGGCTGCTGCAACTGGGGAAAGGGCCCCTGCCTTCACGTCTGAAGAGTTGGAGAAACTTGTGGATGGGGTCCTCCCCCAGTATGCGTTACTCTACGGTCCTCCAGACCAACAGGTAAGTACACTGGGTGCACATTGAATGAGCTATGCCTGTGTGGAGTGGGGTGGATGTAAGGGGGGGGGGGTGGGGAGCGAATGAGGAGTGCAAGGCACGACAGATGAGAGCATGTGCCATATGGCAAGGTTGGGGAGGGGGGGCCAATCACATCTAACATGCAGAAAATTGATGAAATTTTCCTTCCCACCCTGTACATGTCAAATAGGTCAGCGCCCATCAGAAAGTGGACATTTGGCGTGCCATCGCCAAGGAAGTCCGGGCCCTGGGGGTCCACACCAGACGGGGCACCCACTGCCGCAAGAGGTGGGAGGACATCCGCCGCGGAACCAGGAAGACCTCCGAGTCACTGCTGGGGATGGCCTCCCAACCTAGGAGGGGTGCCAGTCGTACCCTGACCCCCCTGATGTCCCGGATCCTGGCGGTGGCCTACCCTGATTTGGATGGGCGCTTGAGGACATCACAGCAGACACAAGGGGGTGAGTATCAGCATATTCTGGTATCTTTACGGGCAGTGGAGGCGTCTGGGTGGGGGAGGAGGGCTGTGGGTGACATTAGGCCAGGGCGCTTTCTGTAGTGTAGTCCTCTCCTTTAGGCATGGGCCTGTGCTCCCGCCCCCCACCTCTGTAGGGTGCCAAGTACAGCTATCGATGGTCCAGCATCACACATGTGGGCGTTTGTTGTCTCTAGACCTGTTGACCTAGTCAGAAGTACTGAGTAGTGTACCCCGATTGCACGGCTTAGTGCATGAGGCTCCTGTGTCTGTCCTCTCCGCCAACGTTGTTGACATTGCATGCACTCAACCTGTACTTTGTTTTTCTCCCCCCACCCATTTTCTCCATCTTCTTGTGCATGTGTGCATTAGCATCATCAGGCGGAGGAGAATTGGCATCGGAGCACGAGGGAGCTGCAAGTCACAAGGCCCCGGTGGGCCCAGGAACAGACACCGAGGGCACCAGTGATCCGGAGGGCGAGGGGAGCACCACAACGGGGACCGGTGGTGACACCAGCGACACCGACACGTCCTCGGATGGGAGCTCCCTAGCGGTGGCGGCAACATCCGTGCCCCCGCCTCTACAGGTACAGCCGCCACCCAGCGCACCAGTACCGCCCTCCCAGCAGCCCCTCAGCCTTCGCTCCGTGCCCGCTCGCCCAGGAAGGCGGGCATCTCCTTCGCCCCAGGCACCTCAGCCCCTGCCCCTGTCACCCCGGCTGCCCTCAGTGCGGAGATCATTGACCTCCTTCAGACCATCATTGTTGGGCAGACTACCCTTTTGAATGCCATCCAGGGGGTGGAAAGGGAGGTGCATCGGAGCAATGCCTACCTGGAGGGCATTCATTCGGGTCAGGCTGCCCATCAACGATCGTTCAATGCTCTGGCCTCAGCACTGACGGCAGCCATTGTCCCTGTTTCCAGCCTCCCTCTTCTAACTGCCTCCAGCCTGTCTCTGTCTCCTGTTCCTCAGCCTATCCCATCCACACCATCAGACCAGCCTGCACACACCTCAACACCCAAGGGCAGCTCATCCAGACACAAGCACCACAGAACCCACAAGCATTCACCCAAGCAACACCCAGATGCAGACATTCCAACAGTCACTACCACCTCTGTGTCCCCCTCCTCCTCGTCTCCCTCCTCCCTCCCTGTGACGTCTACACTCACACCTGCATGCACACCACCATCAGCCAGTGCTTCCATCACCACCACACCCTCCAGTACAGTCCGCACACGTGCAGTCACCACCCCCACTACCATTTACACGTCCCCTGTGTCCTCTCCCACTGTGTCTGTCACCCCCTCTTCCAAGACACACAAACGCAGGCAGCCACCCACCCAACAGCCATCCACCTCACGACAGCCTACGTCACAAGCACCTGCACCCAAAGACACCACACCTGACTCTCCTACAACCACATCCTCTTCCTCCACTCCCATCACCACTACTCCTACCCTTTACCTTGGTCCTAAAAAAGTTTTCCTCGCTAATCTTAACCTCTTTCCCTCCCCTGACCCACCCCCTCCATCTGCAAAGAGTCCCAAGAGCACCTCAGCCACCACCAGCCCAGCTTCGAGTGTCACTGTGGTGCATGGGTTCTGGAGTCCACCCTTTGCCAGCAGTGACACTTCAATCAGCAGCAATGGGACAGCCAGCCCCCCCCAGGCAAGAGGACCAGGAAACTAAAGGGCCGCCGTGAGAGGACTGACACGGCTGCCCCCAAGGAGCAAAGTTCGCCCACTTCACCAGCCACAACATCTAGGGGAGGCAAGGGCCCGAGAGCCCCATCTAAGGAGCCAAAGGGCGGCAGGGCGGAGAAGTCAGCCAGCAGGAGCGCGGAGCAGGAGGGCCCCGCAAGCCCCATCCCGGGTGTTAGGGAGGACACCAAAGGGCCCAGGACTCCGTCACCGAAGGGTCCAGCAACAGCACGGTCGGAGGGCGACTGAGCAGGGAGTCCAGGCCAGGTCTGGCTCCCTTGACTTACTGGACGAGCACCGCTGAACAGGGCCCCGCCGTGCAGAAGAGCACCACTGAACAGGGCCCCGCCGTGCAGAAGAGCACCGCTGAACAGGGCCCCGCCGTCCAGAAGAGCACCGCTGAACAGGGCCCCGCCGTGCAGAAGAGCACCGCTGAACAGGGCCCCGCCGTGCAGAAGAGCACCGCTGAACAGGGCCCCGCCGTCCAGAAGAGCACCGCTGAACAGGGCCCCGCCGTGCAGAAGAGCACCGCTGAACAGGGCCCCGCCGTCCAGAAGAGCACCGCTGAACAGGGCACCGCCGTGCAGAAGAGCACCGCTGAACAGGGCCCCGCCATGCAGAAGAGCACCGCTGAACAGGGCACCGCCGTGCAGAAGAGCACCGCTGAACAGGGCCCCGCCGCGCAGAAGAGCACCGCTGAACAGGGCACCGCCGTGCAGAAGAGCACCGCTGAACAGGGCCCCGCCGTGCAGAAGAGCACCGCTGAACAGGGCCCCGCCATGCAGAAGAGCACCGCTGAACAGGGCACCGCCGTTTCAAGCACCGCTCCGCTGGGCACCGCCGTCTCAAGCACCACTCCGCTGGGCCCTTCATCTCAAGCACCGCTCCGCTGGGCACCGCCGTCTCAAGCACCGCTCCGCTGGGCCCTTCATCTCAAGCACCGCTCCGCTGGGCCCTTCATCTCAAGCACCGCTCCGCTAGGCACCGCCGTCTCAAGCACCGCTCCGCTGGGCCCTTCATCTCAAGCACCGCTCCGCTGGGCCCTTCATCTCAAGCACCGCTCCGCTGGGCACCGCCATCTCAAGCACCGCTCCGCTGGGCACCGCCGTCTCAAGCAACGCTCCGCTGGGCCCTTCCTGTCATGCACCGCTCCGCTGGGCCCTTCATCTCAAGCACCGCTCCACTGGGCCCTTCCTGTCATGCACTGTTAACGGTTCACTGTGCCCACCATGCCTCCTCCTTGACCAGTGGAAACTGTAATCCACCTGATGGACTGTGGCTTTGCACTCCCCAGGATTGCACAGTGGGCAACCCACCTACTGTAGAGACTTGTGAGACTGTGGCTTTGCACTCCCCAGGATGGTACAGTGGGCAAGCCACCCACTGTAGAGACTTGTGAGACTGTGGCTTTGCACTCCCCAGGATGGTACAGTGGGCAACCCACCCACTGTAGAGACTTGTGAGACTGTGGCTTTGCACACCCCAGGATGGTACAGTAGTCAACCCACCCACTGTAGAGACTTGAGAGACTGTGGCTTTGCACTCCCCAGGATGGCACAGTGGGCAATCCACCTACTGTAGAGACTTGTGAGACTGTGGCTTTGCACTCCCCAGGATGGTACAGTGGGCAACCCACCCACTGTAGAGACTTGTGAGACTGTTGCTTTGCACTCCTCAGGATGGTACAGTGGTCAACCCACCCACTGTAGAGACTTGAGAGACTGTGGCTTTGCACTCCCCAGGATGGTACAGTGGGCAACCCACCCACTGTAGAGACTTGAGAGACTGTGGCTTTGCACTCCCCAGGATGGTACAGTGGGCAACCCACCCACTGTAGAGACTTGAGAGACTGTGGCTTTGCACTCCCCAGGATGGTACAGTGGTCAACCCACCCACTGTAGAGACTTGAGAGACTGTGGCTTTGCACTCCCCAGGATGGCACAGTGGGCAATCCACCTACTGTAGAGACTTGAGAGACTGTGGCTTTGCACTCCCCAGGATGGCACAGTAGGCATGCTGGCCCCTTCGTGGATCTGGCGTCGTGGACTCATGTGGCTGTGGTGCCCCACCCTTCCCTTCCCCCTGAGGTGCCTGTAGTTTTTTCATCAGATGCCCCTGCAGTGTTCTCTCCAAAGGACTCAGATCTCCTGTGTGGGCTTTGCCCTTGTGTTGTTACACTTTGGCCCACGGACACTTCGATTTTCTTTTGTTGTGCAGGACTAATTGCCTCGGTTATCCCTTGCAATGTATATAGATTTTTTTTTATATTAATTTTTTGGCTAGTTGACGAATACTTTTCTGAGGCTATTTTGTACATAAATTTTTAATCACAATTTAATTATGTCTTTGCATTTTTCCGGGGGGTTTGGGTGCTGTCACTGTGACTTGTTGCTCTGCATTGGTGTGTACATGGTTTGGGGGGGTGGGGGTCGCATATGTGTGTGCCGTAACCTTTTGTCCTCCCCCCTCCCGTGTGTCGTAGGTGCAGTACTCACCGTTGTCGTCTGCGCCGGCGTTCGTACTCGTGGTAGATGAGCAGGTAGACGAGAGCAGGTAGGATGTTTAATTCGGGTTCCATGCTGTCCTCCTTCCTCGTGGAGTGCGTAGAGGTGAGCGTTTTCCCATTCGTAGTCTGTTTCCGCCGTGTTTTTATCGGCGGGGCTCCCGCCCCGGAAAAGGTGGCGGATTGGTGAGTTATGATACTGTGGGCGGTACATTGTCTGCCGCCTGCCTGTTGGCGGTGACCGCCGCGCTGTTTGTCTCTACCGCCGTGGCGGTCGGAGTGTTAAAGTGGCGGTCTCTGTTGGCGGTTCCCGCCAGGGTCAGAATTCCATTTTTTGGACCGCCAGCCTGTTGGCGGGTTGGCCGCTGCTTTATCACCGACCGCCAGGGTTAGAATCACCCCCTTAGACACTTTTGGGATTTCAAATACCTTCGGAGTTTCTGCAGTACTGATAGCAAAGGGGTCTTATCTCAGAAGGACTTTGTTGGATACACCATCAGCTTGCCCCACTGAAAGATTTAGGGTTCCAAAAAAAGGCTGGATCCCAAAGTAGACATCTTGGCCAATTGAAGGAGGAAAACATATCCATCCAATGGGGGCCTTGGAAGCTATGAAAAATGTTTCCGCTCAGAGCTTTTCCTAGCAAAACCAACAGCTTTGGTGGGATCTCATCCAGAGGCTATACAGATTCAAAGGGACATCTTTGGATAAAGCCTTTAACCTTTCTCTGCTGGAGACGTTTGACTTTTATAAAAAAAGCCTAAGTTAAAAGGTGAAAACTTTGACCTGGATGACTTGCTTGGTTTATTCACACTCTACTCGTTCACGGTCAGACTGACAATAACTAACAACCCACTTTCAAACAGTGTCTTTTCTTGGCTTGGTGGATTTTCACCAAGCTGTCAGAACCCCGTTCACTGGGCCTTTGTGCAAACAGGAGCTACCAGGCCCAGCCATGAGGGGTGAGGCCTTTTATTCCTGAAGTCTCAGGGCACGGCCTACTGTGGGTCCTGCGCAACTGGGCTAAGTGAAGGCACTTGGCTTTCAGGAGTAGCGTCTGTCAAGAAGTCTAAGACTTCTCTGGGGTGAAGTAGGTATAGAGGGTTGAATACTGGCTCACAATAATAAAACATACAGCAGCAATAAATGATTGTCCTGTCAAATACTTACTTTCATTAGAAAGAAATATTTATTTTACAGCCACCACGACAAAGGGAAATACAACATTCACAAACAACTTCCACAGTCCCCTGAGGTCAGGTCTCTGATGTTCCTTAGGTGGGCCCCTGAGTCCCATTCCCTCCTAGATCTAGCAGTAGTGATCATTATCTACTAACTATAGGTGACATTCAGATGACATCCTACAAGTCTGAATCTCAAGAGTTCCAATCTGACCCTGTAAAAAAGTCAAAAGTGTTGCGGCACCGAGGCGTTATATTGTACGCCAGTTCCCACGATCTGACTGGCCCAAAATCAGTGTTACCTATACTTGCAGGATTGGAGCTATAGAAGTCCCTGAGTGTGCCCTCTCCACACTGAAACTGAAACTACAGCAGCTGTCACCAGTAAGTTCTTTGCATGCGGCACAGGCAGGCTGCACTCAGAGGACCTCAAGTTCCTCATATGTGGTCCTGTAGCTGCAGCAACCAGATGCTCTTCTTTTCTCCTCTGTGCTGGGTGAGTTATAAGTCTTTCCCACAGTTGGTGAGGGGAATTGCAAAAGTCCTGACACTGACCCACAGTCATGGTGCAGGTCCATTGGGTTATCCGCAGCGGTCTTTCTCCTCCAGTGACCATCCCGACCAACGAGGCCACACTTCTTGCTTGATCCCAGTGGTCCCCTCTGGCATAAAGGGTCACTGTCTCTCCAGTGCACATGTGCTCTGCCCTGCTTGGTACAGCAGATCCCAGTGGTCCCCTCTGGCATACAGGGTCACTGTCTCTCCAGTGCACATGTGTTCTGCCCTGCTTGGTACAGCAGATTTCTTCACAGCTGAGTCTCTTGGTATAGGGGATCACTTGCTCACCACCGCACATGGGCTATGGCCTACTCAGCACAGAAATATCTTCACAGCTGCCCTTCATGGCATACAGGGTCACTAGACCCTCAGTGCACAAATCAATGACCCGTACAGTGCAGCAAAAATCAAGACTCACTTCACAACGGCCCCTCTCTGGCATACAAGGGTCGCCAAATTTTCCTGCACACAGGCAATGACCCAATCAGTGGAGCAGCTGCCTCCTCACACCTCACACCTCACAAAGGGAATCCACTCAACAGGATTACCTACTGGACCTCACTGCTTCCAACACTATCCTCTTCCTCACAGGGCACACTTGTCGTGGAAAACAGTCAGGAACTGGTACTTCAGGCTCCATTGAAGGTGGTCTTGGATTCTCTGGGTGATAACCCCTCACCCAGCTGGGAAACTAGCAGACCCTGGCTTCCAGTTCTGGTCACAGGTAAAGGGCTTGCAGAGCTTCTCCTGCTCATACAGCCCGACTGGCTGTTTGTCAGTTGACAAATTTTTAGATCTCAAGCTCCTCTTCTTATAGTGCATGCCCAAAGACCAAATGTGATTTAGAGTCTGAGGGGGTGATTCTAACTTTGGCGGGTGGCGGAGGCCGCCCGCCAAAGTTCCCCCAACAAAATACCGCTACGCGGTCCGAAGACCGCCGCGGTTATTCTGTGTTTCCCGCTGGGCTGGCGGGCGACCGCCAGAAGGCAGCCGGCCAGCCCAGCGGGAAACCCCTTCCCACGAGGAAGCCGGCTCCGAATGGAGCCGGCGGAGTGGGAAGGGTGCGACGGGTGCAGTGGCACCCGTCGCAATTTTCAGTGTCTGCATGGCAGACACTGAAAATCTTTTTGGGGCCCTCTTACAGGGGCCCCTGCAGTGCCCATGCTATTGGCATGGGCACTGCAGGGGCCCCCAGGGGCCCCAAGACACCCCTCACCGCCATCCTGTTCCTGGCGGTCAAAACCGCCAGGAACAGGATGGCGGTGAGGGGGTCTGAATCCCCATGGCGGAGGATTCCTCAGGGCAGCGGAAAACCGGCGGGAGACCGCCGGTTTTCCGTTTCTGACCGCGGCCGTATCAGAATGCCCTTGGGAGCAGCGCCAGCCTGTTGGCGGTGCTCCCGCGGTCGTTGACCCTGGCGTCAGAATGACCCCCTGAGTCTTTAATGTTTATGTTAGGGGTCTGCTTCCTTTTGAAGTGCTCACTACTTTGCCCTCTCTTTCTCCAGAAAGCAGTCTGCCACAGCAGGAGTTACTCGAAAGCTACACGCCCCACAACTTAGGCCACAGAAGTGACTCGGAGTTCACACCTGGATGTCAGCTACACTGATATGTGTATCAAAAGGTTAGGCCACAACCTCAGCCTTACTCTTTATGATTCTCTTAGCTGCCCCATCTCCTTCCTGAGATGTGCCCATACGCCTTCCTTGTGAACTCTCGCTGACTCAAAAAGCATACCTAGAGTTTACTGATGGAGTTTGGTTCTTCCTCTCTTCATTGTGTCCCACCGAGCTTACAGCATCGCATTAATACACAAATCAGTCTGAGACGATTCCACTACCCTCTCTCCTCATGTTTCACTACACAGCCCTGCCACCTAATCCATTGTCATTGATGTAGTTGCAGCCAATCAGATCATATGTAACATTTAAAAATATAATTTCTATTTAGATTCCTGTCTAAGCAAAAGCAGGGAAAGTGTGGGACTCCATAAGGGTTAGATTTACTGTTCCAACACCAGTCTCAGCAACAGTAGGGAACGTATTGGACTTTGGAGGGACTACAAATATCATTCCACCTCCTAATTTTTTTTAAACAAAATATGTGAATACCTTGTGTCACAAAAAATAAATTAAAATCATACTATGAATGAAATGTTGATATTATGTAGTATAAAAAAAAAATGGGAATTGAAAAAATAAGAACAATTTAAATAAAATGTGCTACCCTACCTAAAAAAAAAAAACATTAAACAAAAAAAAGAACTTAAATACTAAATCCAACAATGTTTATAATAAAACCAAAATAATCCAAACAGATTAACTTAAAAATGCAGTCCATCAATAATAAATCTTGCAAACATTATTATTATACCATTTAACAAAAATAATAATGTACATATTATATCCACCATTAAAGAATACATAAATAATTATTGATGAATCAATTAAATATTATTTAAAAAAATGATATGAAATATCATAACTTCAATATTTCTCCCACAAAAGGCTACTACTACATACTTTACTTTTAAAAATATGAAATAATTAAATATGGTGGAACAATTTACAACATAAAATTTAAATGAATCAACAATTAAAAAATAAAACTATGTATGTAATTACAACTAAATGACATGAATAATTAACATGTACAAATTCATTTCTATTAATATAAAATGATTTACAATTTAATTAACTTTCCACCCTATTCCTATGCTAAAAACAACATAATTAACAAAACATTAAAAATTAAACTATATGTTACAAATAAATACTTTACCTTAATTACGTGAAATATATGTTATAGAATACACAATTTACATCAATAGTAATCAATAACATGTTGAATTTGCAATGCAAAATAAATTAACAATAACATTTAAATAATTGTAATTTAATTCCCCCCCTACAATTCCCAAAACCTACTCCTACATCATGAATTACTAATTTAATAAAAAAATGAAACATTACAAATTATACTTTCAAAAATAACAACAAATATACTAACAATACTAACACATACAATTAGGACATTATGAACTAATATATATTAAGTTATTCAAAGATAATATTTTTACAACTATATTTAAGTTGACCATACTAAATGAAAGTATTATTTGAAACCACATAATTTACCAAAACCAACAATAGTCTTGACAATGATATTCAGTGACACAACATATTTGTAGGAACTGTATTCTTGACAGAATATTAGGAACTCGATATTTTTTGCAATCACCTTCCAATAGTTCTAGTAAATGATGAGAGCAAGCCAGTGGCATAACAAAACTTGAGCCCCCCCCTGCAAAGTATAAGGTTGGGGGCCTCCATTACTGAGCCAGGAGCTCACAGGGCAGGGGCCTTCTGCCCGTGCACAGTGTGCTGTGCTGAGGGGGCCCCCCGGAGCTCTGCACCCCTCACTACAGGGGCTGTGAGGGCTGTTGTTACGTGACTGGAGTAAGAAATTTCTGTTTTCAAACTGTCCCTGTCCCTACCAATAAGTTGGATGTATTCGTTGAGCAACTTTGGTGTTGATTGTGATTGAAAGCTGAGAGGTAGAGCCCAGCCTCCCACTTGTTCCTCATGGCTGGTTGCAAAGAAGATAGGAAAGGTTGCATCCTATGTGAATTATGCTAAAGGGCATTCTGGAGAATTGAGGGACCCAGCCAAGTCTCCTGTTGTCCCTTAAACACATCCATGCCTTTATTATTTCCTACTGGACATTTAGGAACAAAGACAATACCGGATTACATAAATTCATTGATACTGCTTGTGATCAGATAGTGAGTATACACACTGCCTAAGGTGGCTCTTGAGTCTGATGCAGACTGGTTATGCATCTCTTCAGAAAGCGTTATAAGTGATCACCTGGGAATTAGTCCCTAGCAACAGTGCCTAAAGCAGGATGAGAGGCAGATTTGGACATTTTCCAACGGGATCTAAAACAGAGGGAAAATGGGCAGAGGTTGGACATCTTTATCCTGTGACTGTGGGTATCAATGAGTGACCATAGGTCACTGAAATTTCACCAGCATAGGAAAGAATAAACAAATTAAAAGGGAAGAACTGAAGGAAGCTGGCCTGGTGTGTGGTGAGTACCTATGGTATTATCACTTTATACCAGGTCCAGGTATCCCCTATTAGTGAGGTGTAGTCAGTGCCTAGGAAGCCAGGCTCTCTAGAGGTAGCTGTGGATGAGCAGCCAAGACTTATCTAAGAGACATGCAAAGCTTATGCAGTACCACTGTAGTCACACAGCACTTACACACATGAAAGAACCACACAGTGTTACAAAAATAAAGGTACTTTATTTTAGTGACACAAATACCAAAATACTATATAGGCAATAACCCAACCGTAGGTAAGTAAAACACACTAATACATATACAGTAGCAATCGAGAATTAGCATAGAATGCAATAGAAAACAGTGAAAGTAATAGAAAATACTGAAGGCCTTGGGGGGACCAAACCATATACTAAGAAATTGGAATGGAATGTTGGGCCCCGACCCAACGAAGTGGAATCGGAAGAGGGGAGCTGGAGGAACTAGGAAACCCACAAAGTATGTACCAGAGTGCCCCCCCCCAGCGACTAGGAGAAAAGAGATAAGTAACTGGATATCCCCAAACCCACCAAAAGGACTTCAGAGAAGGATATTGCAAGACCCAGACAAGACTGCAGGAAACCAAAGGTGGATCCTGGAAGAGGAAGACCTGTAAAAGAAGAGGGCCAAGTCCAGTTCACATTGGAGTGTCTAGTGGTTGCAGGAGTCACTACCCACCCCTTTGTGGATGCAGGATCTGGTGTACGGTGAGACAAAGACGGTCAGCAATGCAGCCCTGGAGCAGCTGAAGAGTTCCTGAGTGATGTCATTGTCCCATGCTGGATGAAGAATTGCAGTCGGTCTGTGGTGTGGGAAAACCACCAGAAGCCTTGGAAAAGGCAAATGTTGTGAATGAAGAAAAGTGGAGCTGCTGGGGACCAGCAAGGTCCAAGGGGACTCAACCCATAGAAGGGAGTCCCGGATGACCCTCAGCAACCAGGAGAGTCAGAAAAAGAAGAGGCAGCCCCCACAGATGACCCACAGGCAGCAAGCACAGGACTCGATGTGAGGCCCACGCAGCACACCTAGAAAGAAGTCCCATGTCGCTGGAAAAACACACAGAGGGATGTTCATCACAGCAAAGAGTGCTGGGGGCTGGGGCTTCATGGAGCATGAAGATCCCTTGGAGGAGATGCCAACAAGCCTTGGTAGCTGCAAGAGACGCGATGCACGGAGGTACTGTCCTGCATGGAGAGGCAATGGCTTACCATCTCCCAAGTTGGACAGCTGGCAGAGAGCACTGAGGGGACCACTCCAGACCACCGCCCGTGATGCAGAATTCATGCAGCTCTGGAGAAGAGGAGATCTATGCAGCCGGTCGTCATTGCACTTGCTGCCTGCAGATGCAGGGGAGTGACTACTTCACTCCAAGGGAGATTCCTTCTTGCAGACTGAAGACTTGCCACCCTCAGAAGATGCACAGCCGGGGAAATGTTGCAGTTGCTGGAAGGAGCCAGAGAAACAGAGTCATTGCTGCAGCTGCAGATTGTAGGTTCCTGTGGAGTCCAGTTGTGGTTCCAGTGGCCAGAAGTCAAAGTAAACATTGCAGAGGAATCCTGCTGGAGTCTTGCACATCGAATCTGAGGACTGACACAAGAGGGAGACCCTAAATAGCCCTTGAAGGGGGATTGGTCACCTAGCAAGGTGACCACCTATCAGGAGGGGGCTGTGGCATCACCTGCCTGACTTGGCCACTCAGATGCTCCCAGAGGCCTCAGCCCACCTTGGATTCAGAATGGCAGGATCAAGTGGCCAACTGGAGGAGCTCTGGGCACAACCCCTGGGGTGGTGATGGACAGGGGAGTGGTTACTCCCCTTTCTATTGTCAATTTTTGCGCTAGAGCAGGGACTGGAGGTTCCTGAACCTGTGCAGACTGGTTTATGCAAGGAGGGCACCAAATGTGCCCTTCTAAGCATACCAGTTGCATAGGGAGGCTACCCCTTCAAAGCCATGTAACACCTATTTCCAAAGGAAGAAGGTGTTACCCCCCTCTCCCAAAGGAAATCCTTTGTTCTGCCTTCCTGGGCTTGAGCTGGTCAAGCAGCAGGAGGGCAGAAACCCATCTGGGGGTGGCAGCAGCGTGGGCTGCCTGGAAAACCCCAAAAGCTGTTAGGAGCAGTGCTGGGGGTCCTCTAAAGAGCCCCCACAGTGCATGGAATCATACAACCAATACTGGCAACAGTATTGGGGTATGACAGTTTTGGGATATGATTCTGACATTTTTGATACCAAACATGCCCAGGTTCAGAGTTACCATTATGTAGCTGGACATAGGTAGTAACCTATGTCCAGTACATCCATAAAATGTGGTCCCCGGAATCACGAAGTCCAGGAAAATGGATCTGGAGAATGTAGGGGCACCTCTGCATATGCAGGGGTGCCCTCACGCACAAATACCTGGACCCTGCCCTCTGAGTTAGGAGGGCCTACCATAGGGGTGACTTATAGTGACCTGGTGCAGTAACCTGAAGTGAAAGGGTGCAGGCCACAATGGCAGGCATGCAAACACATTTTACATGGGCTCCCATGGGTGGGATAATACATGCTTCAGCCCATGCTGAACCCCTGGTGCCCCAATGCCCTGGGTACCTGGGTACTGTAAAGTAGGGACTTATATGGGGGCACCAGTATGCCAAATGTGGGTTGTGTGAAGTCCCAGCAGCCAAATTTAGAGGGCAAGAGCACAATCACTGGGGCCCTAGTTAGCAGGATCTCAGTGAACACAGTCAAGACATACTGACATCAGGCAAAAAGTGGATGTAACCATGCCAAAAATAGGGTACCTTCCTGCAAAAACGAACACCCTTGAAACAATCAGAGTTCTAATGAAAGAATAATTTATAGGAATATCCAGCTGTTTTTCTGGAGTGGCAACAACTAACTTAAAGATGAGAACACAATTACCCAGGCCGATACAAATGAGTGAAAAAGGAATCCGTTACTCAGTGAGACTGGTTCATCTTCAGGTTTGCATTCTGCTTCTGTTTCTTCACGTGAAAAGATAGATCACATGTGTGCACCTGATAGTGTTTATGTGGTATGTACTTGTCTTGTGACAGTACAGAGTCCTGAAAAAATGCTTTGAGAAGACACCTCAGGAGTGCAAACAATAGATGCACTAATACATTTGCTGCTTAGATCCGGGCTTCTCGCTATTGGTGCTCCCTCTGCTGAATGGGGCCCCTTTTACCACACTGAGGGCCTCATTAGGAGTTTGGTGGATGGGAAGACCCATCCGCCAAACTTACGATGGGGAGGTTGCCGCCACACTGGCTACCTCCCAGCTGGACCCATTCAGACTTTCCCCCTAGGATGACAGACAGAAACCTCGGTTTCCGCCAGTCAGCCTAGCAGAAAAGTAGCAGTAACATTGTCTTGTCTCGTAATGAAGCCAGAGGCAATGATGTCGCCGGCAGGGTGCACAGCATCCCCTCAATGTTCAATGTCTGCACAGCAGACAGTGATCATTGCAAGGGTGTTGGACAGGGGGACCCCTGAACTGCCCACTCCAAGTGCATGGGCAGTTCAGGGGACCCTCTGTGGCCACCTGCACCTGTACTTCACCAGCCTTTTCAAAGAGGTGATACAGACATGAAAAGGCTGATGCACAACCCAGACGTAATCAGCAGGGTGGCGCTGCAGGCAGTGCCACCCTGTCTGATTCCGACCTGCCCTGGTTGTCAATCTGTCAGGATCACTGATCCCGGTGGAGACGGCGGAAGCCTGGCAGTCTGACTACCAGAGTCTTAATGTGATGGTTGGACTGCAACAGCAGCGGCGGTCCTGACTGCCACCGTGAGGCTGGCAGTCTCAAGACCGACAGCCTCGTAATGAGGCCCTGGGTATGTTGCACATTCATTTAACCATTCTTATTGTTCTTGTTACAAGCAGGGGTGATGACTGGACCTACTCTTATCCACCCCTCCAGCTCTCTCTCTAAGAGGCTAAATAAAAGCTACCAATCTTGTGCCATACTTTGCAAGTTCTATATCTTTTAATAAACATACTCTATGTTGTAAAAATAAAAGTGTGTCTGGGAAGCTGATAACTAACTTAATTTAATTATAGTTCCCACTACACGTTCAAAACCACTGGACATGCTATGATAATGTAATATGGAATTCAATATGCTTCATTGCCTTTCATTTTCACCAGCTTCATCACGATTTGAGGACCAGTATTTATAAAAGGCTGGCTATCTGCTTGTTAGCATACCTGGAACCAAGAATTTCTAATCCCGCCTGGTGACTTGATAATAGTGGCGTCGTGCTCATTGCTTTCCATTGCTGAGCATGCTGTAATTAATACCAAGATACTTGAGGAAAATGAAGCATTACTTATTTATATCTCCATACAAGGAACACCTGGTATGTTTGGAAACAACTAAGCAGTGACACCTCCCTGTATACAACCTAAATCTGAGCAAACGTACACTTGGTATGATTGGAAAGCAGACCTCATCGCTTTGACGGGTCATAGAATATCAACCGTGGGTGCTTGCCACAAGATTTCTCGAAGAAGTGCAAAAGCAGATGTCTTAGATACTTGGAGGTGTGTACAGAAAATGTCCTGGGACCCTCTGAAATCCAGTAAGGAGGACTACAATAGATGTGCTGTCTTCCAAAGGTTAACGGTCATCTCTGGTGATCCCGGCAAGAAAATTACTCATTGCTGATGAAAAGCACAACAATTTATAGAAATATTTTCTTACAGCTTCGGTTAATTTTCTTTCAGTTTCAATTTGAAATAATGATTTCAATAGATTTATACACATAAAGCTGAAAGGCCTCCAAATAGTTGAAACAAAGAGACTGCATATATTTATGCAAGAGTTAAGAATTGGGTCTAGCATGATATGGAGTTATGGAGCACCTTAGGAAGTCTTTCAATGTCATTAGTACTCCTCCAAAGGAGCGTAGTAACATAAGAAGGAGTTTAAGGATTCTTGGGCTGCGGATAGGCCGGGTGTTCAAACATGACCTTCATGCTGTAGATTTTGAAATTAATATTGCTACATAAAATGACTTACTATGGGCAGACTGAGTTCCTCGTTTTGCTCTGAAATGGCAGGATAAATTCAAGGCAAAATCGGAGGAAAGCAGGGTAGCAATATCTGCCTGCACATTCCTTTTTGGCCTTAGTGTTTGGCAGAAAATGAAAACAAATTACTAAGTTATAAAATGTGGTATAAATAAAAGTGATTGGAAGCTAAGAAATACAGTTTCAAAGACTAACAGATGTTCAGGGACAGGAATGAGTTTAGAGGATTACCAAAGTAAATCCATTAAACTAATTAGACAAACCTACCTGGAATGATTTGTAGGTGAAATGATCAGGACTGAGCCTGTGTCCTGTGATCTGATCGAGGTGGTCACCCAACTTCTCTTGCTACTTTCTGCCCCTCTCAGTACATCAACTCACCTATTCCTTATTAAGGGCCTAATTTAGATATTGGCGAATGGGTTACTCCCTCAAAACAGTGACGGATATCCCGTTTGCCAAAATCTAAATCCTATAGAGGGACCTGGGGCCTGATTAAGAGTCTGGCGGTCGGACCGCTAGCCACCCCACCTCCAATACTGCCAAATGGCCAGCCTTCCCACCGCCGTAGTGTGATGTTTCCGGGCGGCGGAAACGGAGATGGCAATGGCGTCAGCTCCCAGAGAGAGCCGAGGTCAATGCCGAGGCACACACGCGCTCTGAATGCGCACTGTCTGTCACGCCAGCCAGTGTGCATTCCGAGTGTGCTGCCAGCGCTCCACTGTTACAATATACTTACAATTTCATGGAAGTTTTTTTCAAGTAATTGCTTCTCCTCCTCGTCTCCGTCTGAAGAACCACCGATAGGAAAAAAGTCAGCAAACACCTGCAACAATATAACACATAAACTGTGCTGTAGATTTCATATTTAGATTTTTTAAACCAAACCTTTAAACTGTGATCCATACAGGTTGGCAAACAAAATTCTATGAAATCCCATCCTTGCTGCTAATTGCATTAGCACAGGATTTAGGGAACAGACTTGTCATAGAATCTCGATGCTTGTGACAGGCATGTCATCCAGTTTGAAATCTAGTGAAAATACTAATTTCCTTTAGGACTGCTAGGGAACAGTTTTACAAATAGGGTATACATATGTATGTTACCTTCTCTGTAGACGATTCCTGCGTTGATTTCAGACCTTCTTGACTTGCCTTAGAAACAAAAACATATATGACTTAGGCAACAATAAAATAAAAACAGCAGTTCATTTCGAGTGTTAGTACTGGCATGAGTGCTGCGCAGGCAACAGAATTCAAATTCCAACACCGGAGTAAGAGTACATGAGTAATCTCTAATCGATTGTAGGACATCAGCACTTCGGTGATATAACAGGTTAAGTTCCATCCTGGTTCCACAAATATTGATACTTTAATTCATTCTAAGGAAAAAGAATTAAATTAGCCTTTATTGTCCAAGCTGAAGGGTAGGTAAGATATAGATGATAAACTCAATGACAAGTCAGCATTAATTCTTTCTGTGGCAGAAAACTTGGAGAGAACTGCAGAAATACTGGGGAAAGTAGAAGTTGCAACCATAACCTATGGGAAATAATGCATGTTGGCACTCCTTTGTCATTTCAATACATTGTTTTTGAAAAAGGCGTTCCCGATATTCCTACAGCTTTCTGCCTTGACATGGGGGACATTTTGGCATCTTCCTGCTTGGGATTGCCATGCCTCATACCTGTACCGGGGCAGTAAAAAAACCAGAGGTGTCAAAAATTCCCACTCTAATTGTGGTAAGCTTTCTTAGGCACAGAAGTCAGTAGCACTGTTGTGGATGGGCCATACAAGTTTCCTCTGATGGAAACCAGGATGTTTTTCCCCTCTCTAAATGACGATACGGAATGCCAGTTATACCACAGAAATCCTGCTTCTTTCCAAACCTAACATAGTCCCTTAGCCCCATGGAGCAAGAGGGAAGAGAGAAAAAGGGTACAGTGAATCAAGTGTTTATACAGTGCCTCGCCTTCCTCAAACTCTCGGCCTCCTTTCTGTAGGAGGACCAACTCCCTCTAGGCCAAAATCAACACTGTTTCTAGCCCTGGACTGTTATGTAATAGCCTAATACTTTCTATGTGTTGTAATCTTATTTTACGTCCATTGAACTAATAAGAACAACACATCTCAATAAAAGATTTTTAGGTGAACACTTCAGGTGTGGAGACAGGGTCTGTAATTACCTGGAGTTAGGGGGTTGCCGACCTTTCTGGTGAAAAAATGTAATCAGCTGTATGAATGCCATGGCTTCATCTGACAAGGGCTCCACAGTAATAGTTTCTTAAGCTTAGTCTAAAGTGCACTTAGGAGATCAAAATCTACATATATACAGATGTTACTCTTTTTTATATATGAATATCTTTTAGTTGTATTTTAAATTTGATATAACATATTATAAGGTCAGCAGAATGTTATGATAGATGGTTTCAGGCTAATAAAGTATCAGGTATGGTTTGAAAAATAGTTCATTTATACGAAGTGTAAGAATTTGGAGTATTAGTTGAAGGGGTTAGAGCTTACCTCTAATAATAATATCAATCCTTGTCGGGGAGAACCACTAAAGCCATTAATAAACCTGCACTCAATTCTCTGGTAGCTTGCTGCAGAGCAGGCTTACTTTAGAAATAATATGTAAAGTATATATGCAGTACTCAAACAGTTATGAAGTGAAAACACAACACAAGAAAATTGCAAAACCAATTTAGAAAAATAGAGAATGTTTTAATAAATGAAGTACATCAACAAAATTAAAATACAATAACTAGAAGTAGAGACACACATTTTTAAAGTTTGAGTTAAAATTAGCTCCCAAAGGCACAAAGCATCAACTATGGGTATCTTGACATGCTACAGCAGGTCAATGTCAAAAGTTAAGGCTGACCATGATGGACCCCCTGTTGGATACTTGGATCTGATGGAAAGTTTACCTTCTGACTTAAAATGTGCTCTGAAGAAAAGCTGGTCATCAAGAAGCCATTGGCAGGACAAATTGAAAATAGATCTAAAGTGGGCTCAATGATGGTTGGATGCTGAAGAGTGTAGTCCTGGTGCAGCCATCAATGAAGATGGGGAGATTCCCAAGTGACTGAAGTTGTGAGCCAATGCTCAGGAGGACCTGGATGTCAGTAGGAGGAAGCTCTCTATGTTCGGACTTAGACATTTTTCTGGAAGTTAGGTCTCCTTCAGAGGGACAAACAAGCAAGTTGCATCAGACTAGCGATTCAAAGTTGATGGCTTAGCTCAACAGCAATCTCTGTCACCTGTCAGTTCTTCAAAGGTAGACAAAAAGTTGCTAAGTCCTAGTACTTACAGTTTGGATAGGAGGAGTGCACTTAAACACTAGCAAAGGGGCCAGGACCTGGGGGCACCACATGGGGGTTTCACTTACTCCAACAGAGGCCAGCAGCAGAATCCGGGACAGGTCCACATGGAACTGGTCAGCTTGGCAGTTGCAGGGAGAAGGGTTCTGAAACCTTGCTGTGTCCTTGAAGCTCACACAGAAAGTCAGACAACTGACCACTGCATTCACTTTGGAGTCCTGCGTTCAAGTGCAGAAGGTCAAGTTTTCCTTGAATATTCAGGCAGCAGGGAAGTCCTTCTTATGTTTCTCCACAGGTCCAGGAGGGCTCTGTGAAGAGTTTTGGGGATGACACTTTTATGCCCAGTGGCAGCCTGTGGATAGAGGCAATCCTTTGCCCACCCTCTAAACCAGTTCTGAATAGTTTCCCCTCTCAGTGGGTTTGGAGCCATCCTGAATAGAAAGGCAAAAGAGAGGCAAGCCTAAATGTGAGATCATCTGCCAGTGACAGGGTAGTCATCTTCTGAATCTGTGGAAGTGGCTTAGCACGCCCCCATGCCATCCTGTCAATAAAGGAAATTCCAACCCCACACCTAGAGCTCCTTTTTCACTGTCTGGAAGCAATCCTCATCTCGTCACTGGGAAGGTATCAGTAGACAGGTGACTGTTGGACACTGGCAGAAAGACCTTAGGTTCTACGCAGGAAAAACACAACTTTCTGAAAATGTAATTTCCAAACTAGTAAGGTAAAACCATGCCCTTCCATTACATTGACTTTGAAATTACTATTAAAATGACTCTATTAATTATTTTTCTAGCTGTTCCCAAACTGAATTTAGCAGTTAATATCTGTAATAGTTTACCAGCGGTAGCCTATCAGAGAGCCAGCCGTGCCAGAGTGAGACTTTGGAGGTTTTCCACTGCAAGGGCATGTAAAACATTAAATATACATGTTCTATTTTTCAGTATCATGAATCCTGCCCTATGGCATTTAAGGCTTACCTTAGGGGGGTCTTATATTGAATATTTAAGTGTGTCAACAGTGTTATTCTGACATGTCGAAATGGCAGTTTAAAGCTGCACACACATGCTGCAGTGGCAGGCCTGGAGACAGTATTTACAGCTCTACTTTAGTGGGTGGCACAATGAGTGCTGCAGCCCAATGGTAGTATTTTATTTACAGGACTTGGGGGCATTTAGCAGAACAAAGTAGGGTCTTACGAGTTAATTAAATGTGCCAATCAGGTGTATGCCAATTTTAACATGTTTGAAAGGGAGAACACAAGAGTCTTATCCCTGTTTACCAGGGCCAAAGTGTTCAGAGTCCTGTTGGCCAAAAAAAACTGGTTAAGCAAAAAAACAATGAACCTGGTAAATTCCACCCAAAAGATAGTCATTTCCAACACTAAGGCCCTTATTACAACTTCGGAGGTCTTTTTGCAAGACTGCCAAAGCCGCTGCCACCAACAGACCAGCAGAGTAGGCAGTCTGGAGACCGCCATATTTGGAATTGCATTGGATTTCTGCCTGTTTACGGGAAGAACTCCGACCCCGTTGGCCTGGCCGACAGAATAAGAGAGGCGGTTCCACCGCCAGCACCGCCACGCCAACAGGACTCTGCCTGCTGTAGTACGATGCGTAATATGGCGCAGTGGTGTCCTGTACGGCAGTGCGGTGTTGGAGGTGGCAGATGCCAGGACGCTTCCCCTCCAGGACTACCACCTCATTGAAACAGGTAAGTGACCATCCGAAAGGAGGGGAGTTGGGTGCATGTGTGTGGTGTGTTCGTGTATGTGTAGCAGAATGGGTGTGCGTGAGTGCATGTGTGTATTATGTGTGCGTGGAGGGTGTGTGTGTCTGCATGCTTGCGGATGAGTGGGGGAGTGTGTGCATGCGTGCGGATGAGTGAGGGATGTGTGCATGCATGCGGATGAGTGGGTGTGTGTGCATGCTTGGGGATGAGTGGGGGTATGCATATATGTGTATGAGTGGGGGTGCATGCATGGAGGTGTGTGGACGTGTGGGGGTGCGGGTGCCAGCGACAGGAATGGGGATTCCTGTTTCCGGGTGCATTACCGCCAGGCTGTTCGTGGCGGGCGACTGCTGCGAACATCCTGGCGGTATGCTGCCTCCTAATAAGGCAGCAGTTTCAAGCAGGCCGCCGGCCGGGAAGAGCTCACCCCCGGCCGCTTCGTTGCAAACACACCTGCGGGCCGGCAGCGTTGTGGCGGTTTGGCTTCTGCCGAACCGGCCTACTTGTAATGTGGCGATCTTTACCGCCGGATCCGCGACAGTAAGACCGCCACACTAATGGGGGCCTAAGTGTCTATTTCATTATTTTAAAATTTACAATACCATTTCATATTTTACCTGCACTGTGAACTTGCCAAATGTTTATTGGATGCCAACGTAAGCGTACAAATTGAAAATTATCTATCTAGTGAATGAAGCTAGAATGTTTTAACCTGACAGAAATAAAGCACTAATGAAGAACATATTGAAGTAATTGCTATACCAGCTTTAGTGAGGGTGCTAAGATTGCAACAAAGAACCATGGCACAGTCGAGTGGCAGAGGTTGTGGTTGGGAGGGCATGGAAACAAACATGGTAACACAGAAAAGAGAAATTTTGCAAATCATAAAGAAAGAGTGAGAAGCAAATGGAGTGAGAGTGCAAGCGAGTGGAGGAAAGAAAAAAACAATAAAGGAAATAAGGATGGGCGGAAACAACAAAACAGAAGATGAGCTAATGAAAAAATGAAAAGAAGAAAAGAAAAATGGAAAGTAGGAAAATACAGGAATGGTAGAGGGAAGGAAGGAAACTTTTCTTGGGGGGAATAATTCCTCCAGACTTTCCTTGAAAGGATCGGTACTGTATACTTCGCTCACTTACTTAGTAGCAGCCATGTAGTTCAAAGTGGGAGGTATTTTATATATCTGGTTACTCCCATATGTTTAAACAAAAGCAGTCTTTCTGGAAACAGTTAAAAAAGAAGTAGACATTTGAATGGAACCTGACTATTAAAAGGGCCAATTAAAAACAAATGTGAAAACTTACTATGCAGGATTAAAAAAACATGAATAGAATACTTTTCTAACCTTAATACTAAGGGGCAGATGTACAAGCCCCTAGCGCAGCCTTAACGCCGCTTTAGCGTCATTATTATGACGTTAATGCAGCATTAAGTTGGCCACCCCTAAAGTCATATTTACAAAATGGCGCAACCACTTGCGCCACATTATGCCTGCGCCAGGCATACTTTATGCAAGGAGGGCGTTCCCATGCATGGAAGCCCGAAAAAATGGTGCAGTGAAATTTACAAGATTTCACTGCACCATTTTTTCTGTCATTTTTAATGCCTGTTCAGCGCAGGCATTAAAGTGACGCACTCATAATAATATATGGGCCTCCCTGTGCTTTGCTGCACTAGCGTCCAAATTTTGGACGCTAGTGCAGCAAAGCGCCAAAACAGCATCAAAAATGTTGACGCTGTTGTGGTAACGATGACTATGGTGCACCGTACTGTAAATATGGTGCAAACATGGTGTTGTAAGGGGTGACAAGGGGGATGCAAAAAAAGTGGCGCATCGGGATCAATGCACCACTTTCTTGTAAATCTGCCCCAAAATTCCATAAAAGCTAGCTTTTCTTCACAGTTAATCTAACCCACCTTTCCTTAGAAATTCAAAATACCAGGAATGTCTTTTAAACATGCATAATTAATCAAACAAGTTTTACATATGACAGTTTTTTCAATAATTTTAGCCCGAGTAATCCATAATAAAAATTGCAAAAAACATACAAATAAGTGTAAACCGAACTCAGCACAAAGAACATATACTGATTTTCCAATCCTGCACAGGTTAAACCAGCAAAGGAAAAACTTCTAGATTCTTATAGTGTGGACCCAAATCCCAAAACAAAGGTTTCTACCACATGCTTTAGTGGTTTATCCGTAGGGAAGCCTTATTGTTTGGACAAAGGTATATTGGGGCAATGAGAGCTGATTACATATATTTATTTTCTGCCAATGAAAACTCTGGCTTGCTCTCAAGGTCAACTATATGTTCTTAATGCAAAATTGTGAGGATCTGCGTAAGCTTTGACCGGGGATTTCACTGAAAGGTCAACAAATATTTTATTGATTATGTTCAACCAATTTATAGTAGTCCAAGACCAGCAGAATACAATCTCCTAGTGTATTGAGCAGTTCACGGATTAAAGCATGCCAACATAGCAATAAAAATGCATTCACCACCAGAAATGTTCTCTAAATAGTACTTTTATTTTCAACTAAATACAACAATCACATTTTCGAGGCACTAAAGAACATGCGATGCCTCTTACAGATGTCTTCAAGAAATCTTATGAGACACTAATGACCAATTGCTCTAAAGTACAACACGACAAAGCGAACAGTAACAGCTAAATATGTGGGTATGTTTGTAAAACTGACGTAAACCAAGATGCAGCCATATTTTCAACTGTTCGGTATGAAGATAATCGTGGTACATATGAATCCTCCAGACCTAATCCCACCATAACATAAATGTAACACATGAGGCAGAGCACACCCTGAGGCTGTCCTCAACATATGTCCCTTCTGTGCCTGCTCATGTCCTCTTTGGATTTTGTACTGACAAAATGGTATACTTGGAGCACCAGTTTGTTGTGTTCATGCAACAGCTTGTGTGGTAGAAACAACGGCCAAATTCAGGGCACTGCTGCCAAAGGTGAATCATAGCAGCTTTGAAGAGAAACAAGGCTCATCACACCCTATACTGGCTCCTCCTCCGTTCATTTTCTTTTCAGTGCCAGAAAAATTCAAACACATGGGGGCATATTTAAGAAAAGTGGTGCTAAACATAGTGCAGCAACACTTTTCTTGCACCCCTTAGCGCCCCCCCAATGCCACCATGTGTGCACTGTATTTAATATATGGCGTACCATGGTGGTAGTAAGAGGACTAGCATCAGAAAATGTGCTGCTAGTCCGGAGCTTTGCAGGATTAGCGTAATAAATGTTGACGCTAATCCTGCAAAGCTCATTGAGGCCCATTGTAGTCAATGGTGTCCCTCCTTTTAAAGTGCCAAAAAAAATGACGCACAGAAATCTGCCATTTTTTTCACCCCCATCCCCTGAAAGGGGAACACCGCATTTGCTTACATTATGCCTGGCACAGGCATAATGTAGTGCAAAGGGTTACAAAGTGGCACAGTGCATGCACTGTGAGACTTTGTAAATATTGTGCAATGTTTTTGGCCTTCTAATCCCACATTAGCGTATCAAATGATGCTAATGTGGCATTAGAATGGCACTAGGGGTCTTAAATATGCCTCATGATATTTTTTATTTCTTATGTCCCCATGCCAGCTGATATGACATTCAGATAGCTGTGAATCCTTTCCTTAATTGGTAAGATTGCAATTTAGCCCTTGTAACAGTATCCACGTTCAGCCTACGTTGAAGAATTTTCCCTGTGAGGCTGAATTGAATTAGTGGTTTAAACTATCATTACCAAAGCCGTAAGTCTGGCGTATAACTGAGAGTGTTGTGAGGACTCTTTAGGACCCGGGTAGGTCACCTCTGCTTTAGCTTAGTTTTACAGTTCATGGTTTTATTCACATTTTATTCATGTTAGCAAAGCTGTTTTCAGTGATGGCTTTTTACACATTTGATCAGTTTGCTTTCATTTTAGGAAAGCAAGGAACATGCTGTTCATTTAGTTAGCCTTTGCACAACATATAATCAGTACTTTCTGTCCAAAGCTATGGAACGTGATACACAATATGCTAGGTTGTGTTTCCCATTTGGGAGACAGCTTCTATCACCTAGACACACCATTGCATCAGAACTGTATTTTGAATGTGGTATGGTTTATTGGTATGATTTATTATATTAACAGTGGACTGACCCAAGAGGAGCAGAAGGCATTTCAACAACAACCATCCTGAGACACACGCTGTGTAACATGCAGCTCAGCTAGCGTTGTTCTGTCAGATCCCTGAGAGGATTGACATCTACACCACAGGCTGATTCCTGACATTCTTTCCAGGTATGGGGTAGGGGCAAATCCCTTATGTCGGGCAGGCAGAGAGTTCAAACCACAATGCTTTCAGAAATAGACATAGGGATAGGTAGGAATCTGTAGCGCGTCTAGGACACGTACATCATGGTTGGATTGTTCATCTTCTTTACTGTGAGAAAGTAGCCTCTTTCTAGCATAGTTAACCCCACTTTTGGCCTGTTTGTGAGTGTGTCCGTGTGTTTTTACTGTGTCACTGGGATCATGCTAGCCAGGATCCCAGTGCTCACAGTTCATAGCCTAATGTGTGTGTCTGTATAGTGCTTGACTGTGTCACTGAGGCTCTGATAACCAGAACCTCAGTGCTTATGCTCTCTCTGCTTTTAACTTTATCACTGTAGGCCAGTGATTTAATTTACTAATTTCAATTGGCACACTGGACCCCCCTTATAAGTCCCTAGTATATGGTACCTAGGTTCCCAGGGCATTGTGGCTCCAGGAGTTCCACATGGGCTGTAGCATTTCTTTTTTTCACCCATAGGAAGTTCAGACAAACTCTTGCTAAGGCCTGCCATTGCAGCCTGCATGAAATAACGCACACGTTATTTCACAGCCATTTTCACTGCTCTTAAGTAACTTATAAGTCACCTATATGTCTAACCTTCACTTGCTGAAGGTTAGGTGCAAAATTACTAAGTGTGAGGGCACCCTTGCACTAGCAAAGGTGCCCCCACATAGTTCAGGGCCATTTCCTGGGACTTTGTGAGTGCGGGGACGCCATTACACACGTGCACTACATATAGGTCAATACCTATATGTAGCTTCACAATGGTAACTCCAAAAATGGCCATGTAACATGTCTAAGGTCATGGAACTGTCCCCCCATTCCAAATCTGGTATTGGGGAGCCAATTCCATGCATCATGGGGGCTCCACCATGAACTCCCAGTATTGCCAAATTAGCTCTCTGAGGCTTGCACTGCAGCTACAGCTGCTGCCACCTCACAGGCAGGGTCCTGCCCTCCTGGTGTCTGAGCAGCTCAGTCCCAGGAAAGCAGAACAGAGCATTTCCTCTGAGAGCAGGGTGTTACATCCTCTCCCTTTGGAAATAGGTGTTACAGGCTGGGGAGGGGTAGCCTCCACCAGCCTCTGGAAATGCTTTGAAGGGCTCAGATGGTGCCCTCCTTGCATAAACCAGTCTACACCGGTTCAGGGACCCCTTGTCCCCTTCTCTGGTGCGAAACTGGACAAAGGAAAGGGGAGTGATCACTCTCTTGTCCATCACCACCCCAGGGGTGGTGCCCAGAGCTCCTCCAGTGTGTCGCAGACTTCAGCCATCTTGCTTTGCAAGGTGTGGAGGCACTCTGGAGGGCTCTGAGTGGCCAGTGCCAGCAGGTGACATCAGAGACTCCTCCTGATAGGTCCTTACCTGATAAGGTAGCCAATCCCTCTCTCAGGGCTATTTAGGGTCTCTCCTGTGGGTTCTCTTCAGATTCTGCTTGCACGTTTCCTTCAGGAATCCTCTGTAACTACTACTTCATCCTCTGACCTAGGATCAACCACAGCCTGCTCAAGGAACCGCAGTAACAGCAACAAACTATCCACAAGGGATACTGTTCTTCTGCAACTTCAGCTCCAGCCAGCAACTGCAACAGTTTCCACGGTGTGCACGCTCTGAGGACTCCCTGTCTTCATCCTGCACCAGAAGGACCAAAGAAATCTCCCGCAGGGTGATGGAGTCTGTCCCCTGCTCAGGCAGGCACCGTCCAAGATGACGACTGGTACCCTTGACCCCTCTTACAGTGTCAAGCGTGCTTCTAAGGACACAGAGGGTATACCCCATCTACATAGACTGTCCTGAGGTCCTGCTGATGCAGTTTGGAGGAGGTAAGACCTTGCCTTCCCTGAGAGCGACAGTGTAGGAGGCTGACCTGGCTTATAGTGCGTACCGGATGGTACTTACACCTTGTTCCAGGTCCAGATATCCCTTATTAGGAGATTAGCAGTGTTCTAGCAGCTTAGGCTGATAGAGGTAGCTATAGCAGTGCAGCCTAGGCTGAACTAGAAGAAATGCAAAGCGCCTACGATACCATTTATATCATATAGGTACTATATCATAAGAATCACAATACTCAGAGTTACTAAAAAAAAGGTACTTTATTTTAGTGACAATGTGCCAAAAATATCTCAGAGGATATACTCCCTTAGGAGGTAAGAAAAATACACAAAATATACACACAAACCAAAATCAGGTAAGTAAACAGTTAGAAAAGTAGTGCAAACACTGTAGAATACAATAGGACGCTATAGGCCTAGGGGCAACCCAAACCATGTACTAAGAAAGTGGAATGCAAACGACTTAGGAACCCCAGGCCTAGTGTAGTGGGTAGAGGGTAGAGGGTCACTGACAGTGTAAGAAAACACTAAGGGTGTCCAAAATACCCCACCCCAAGACCCTGAAAAGTAGGAGTAAAGAGATCCTACTTTCCCAGAAACACACTAAAGTTGTGATGAGAGATTCTCAAAGACCACAACTGACTGCAAACACTGAAGATGGATTCCTGGACCTGAGGACCTGTAAAGGAAGGGGACCAAGTCCAAGAGTCATGAAAGTGTCCAGGTGGGGCAGGAGCCCACTAAACCCCGGATGAAGGTACAAAATGGCTGCCTCCAGGTGGAAGAAGCTGAAGATTCTGCAACAACAGAAGATGCCAGGAACTTCTCCTTTGCACAGATGATGTCCCACTGAATGCGGGAGGAAGCAGAGTTATTTCCTTGGAGAAAAACCACAAACAAGCCTTGCTAGCTACAAAGGTTGTGTTTAAAGAAGATGGGTGCTGCCAGGGCCCAGGAAGGACCAGGAGGTGGCCCCTTGGAGGAGGAGACAGAGGGTGCACTCAGCAATACACAGAGTGCCCAGAGAAGAAGGCAGCACCCACAGAAGTACTTGAACACAGGTTCAAGAAAACTGAGCATGGAGGTCATCTCAACACTACAAAAGAGGGTCCCACGAAGTTGGTGGTCAACTCAGTGAGTTGAGCAATGCAGGACGGAGTGCTGGGGACCTGGGCTGTGCTTTGCACAAAGGATGCCTTGCAAAAGTGCACAGAAGCCCTAGCAGCTGCAGTTCATGCAGTACACAGGATTACTGTCTGGAGAGGGGAGGCAAGGACTTACCTCTGCCAAATTTGGAGAGATGGACCACTGGACTGTCAGGGTCACTTCGATCCAGCTCCTGTGTTCCAGAGACCACGCTCGTCACGATCAGAGGGGACCCAGAGGACCGGTGAAGCCGAAGTTTGGTGCCTGCTTTAGCAGGGGGAAGATTCCGTTGGCCCACAGGAGATTTGTTCTTGGCTTCCAGTACAGGGTGAAGGCTAGTGCCAGGGTGCCCTCACACTTAGTAACTTTGCACCTAACATTCACCAAGTGAGGGTTATACATATAGGTGACTTATAAGTTACTTAAGTGCAGTGTAAAATGGCTGTGAAATAACGTGGAAGTTATTTCACTCAGGCTGCAGTGGCAGTCCTAGGTAAAAATTGTCTGAGTTCCCTGTGGGTGGCAAAAGAAATGCTGCAGCCCATAGGGATCTCCGGGAACCCCAATACCCTAGGTATCTAGGTCCCATATACTAGGGAATTTTAAGGGTTTTCCAGTGTGCCAATTAGAATTGGTAAAAATGAACACTAGCCTGCAGTGACAATTTTAAAGGCAGAAAGAGCATAAACACTGAGGTTCTGGTTAGCAGAGCCTCAGTGACACAGTTAGGCACTACACAGGGAACACACTTTCAGGCCACAAACTATGAGCACTGGGTTCCTGGCTAGCAGGATCCTAGTGAGACAGGCAAAAACAAACTGACACACAAGTAAAAATGGGGGTAACATGCCAGGCAAGATGGTACTTTCCTACACAAGGTACCCCTGTGTACTGCGTCTTCTTCACCTCCTGAGGCCCCTGTGCACTATTTACAAAATTCCTTTGTGCACAGCCTGGCCCAGTTCCCCAGCACTCCTTCCTACGACGCTCAACTCGCTGGGTTGTTCTCCGGCGGCGTGGGGCCTTCCTTTGTTGTGCTGCACTAACTGTGTTTTCCACCTCCTTTGTCCCCACGTCCTGGGACTCCCGTGGGTGCTGGCTGGGATCATGAAGGCTCACACAGAGAGCTCACACAGAGCTGAGGCCCCCAGGTCCCTTGTGGGTCCAGCCAGCACCATTTTGCTGCAAAACGCATATTTGTCGTAACCAAGGCTTGTTGGTAAACTTCCAACAAGAATTCACGTCTGCAACGATCTTCACGCCGTGTGAAATCTTCTGCATAATGCAGGAACCCGCTTGCATCTTCCTAGGATGCATTCCTGCAGTTTTCGTCCAACTAGGGACTCTTCTTTTGCACCCTGTTCTGGGTTGGCAGGGGCTCCTGCCCTCCCTGGAACTTCTTTCGACTTCTGGGCTTGGTCCCCTTCTTTTGCAGGTCTTTAGGTCCAGGAATCCAGCAGTTGTTGTTTGCAGACTTGGTTGGTTAGTGCAAAATCCTAAACACAAGGTGTAGTGTGTCCTAAGGAAAGTTGCAGTACTTTACTCCTGCTTTTCTGGACTGGGGTAATTTACTTACTTTTACTGTATTCTTACTCTCCCAGCGATTCTGCACACACTACACTTGTCTAGGGGGATTTTGTGATTCGCATTCCACTTGCTTAGCATATGGTTTGTGTTGCCCCTAGACCTATTATCTCCCATTGCATTCTATAGCATTTCCTATTGTTTGCACTATCCTATGTCTAATTACTTACCTTATTTTGTGTCTAGTGTTTATATTGTGTATAATACTTACCTCCAGAAGGAGTATTGCCTCTAAGATATTTTTGGTACTGTGTCACCCAAATAAACTACCTTTATTTTTGGTAACACTGAGTATTGTCTTTACTTGTGTATAAGTATTGTGTAACTATAAGTGGTATTGCACGAGCTTTGCATGTCTCCTAGTTCAGCCTAAGCTGCTTTGCTATAGCTACCTCTATCAGCCTAAGCTGCTAGAACACTACTACTTCACTGATAAGGGTTAACTGTACCTGGTATAAGGTGTCAGTACCCAAGGTACCCACTGCAAACCAGGCCAGCCTTCTACATTTACTATGTTTATAATGCTGATTACCTTGCTTTGTTTTATCTGCTTAATTGTCATAGCTCATGTTCTACGTGCCAGATTGCAATTGTTTCAATAAATGTATTAAAAACATATCTTGCATCTTTTTGTCTCTAATTAGCATGCATGAGTAATAGTACGAAAGGGGTAAAGTCGCTTTCCTCACCTTCCCTGGGAAACTGGAGTGTCATGTTCAGGTTGCCATAATCACCTTTTACGCCAGTGGGTTTAGAGGTTTGGGTGAGGCACTAAGATCTAGCTAGGAGTTAGGCCGGCAGCTACTTGCTGTGTGGAAAGACTCCCACACTTTTTTGTTCTGTCATCCTAAACAAGCAGTCCTATTACCAACGTAGGAACCGCATAACATGGTTCCACCAGTGTGTCAAGGTCTGGTACGTCTCTTCAGTAATTTTCTCTTGTTTGCTTAATGTGCCCTATTCACCTTTTATATGGAGACGTTCGTGGTGTTAGAAAAATATCCTCCTCAGCTGTATAGGTAGCACCTAAACATTTAAAAGGATACCTCACTTGGTGTTTCAAACTCTACATTCTGTTTTTACAAATGGCGAATCCAGTAGACATTCCTCTAAATTGACTACCTAATGGGGTTAGAGATATTACGTTTTTGGTTGAGGCACACAATGTGTACAAAACTAAAACATTTTATTCATGGGTCAATTTTCCTGCAGCCATTCTCAATTCAAATACATTTCATACATATACAAGAGCTCCATATCAATTTAGAGCATATAACTACTTAGAGATACCTCCAACATATTAGAAACATCAAAATGGGTTCCAAGGTATCCTACCACATGTTGTTGCGCACGTTAGATTGGTTCCCCTCCGCAATGATGGGGACACATTGCCAGTTCTAGCTGCATCTACCCCATATTCAACTACACAAAATTGAGAGGCAGCAAATCTGTGCCCATTCTATAATAATGTAGTAACCCTGTATGGATGCATCACACAGTTCAGAATGCGAACACTAAATACTGCCATATCAAGGGCTGCTGTGGCATCCCAACAACAATTAGCTAAACCAGGGATTGGAAAAAGATTAGAGGGACAGGGAGTATTAGGACAGGTCCAGTGTACAGCCTCCCTAAAAAGTTAAAACAAAACATAAAGTACACTGTTCCTATGGAGAAGACAGAAATTGCAGAGGCACTTCTATATTTAGAAACTAGAAACCTCACACTTCCACTGGATATCATGCTTTATCATCGGGTCTGCTCCTCGTCGGACTGGCGCTGCAATGCCCGACGGGCCCCACAACGGGGTTCTGTGCCGGGGATCTTTTTTCGAAGAGCATGCCAAAAGAGTACGTAGGAAAATATCATACCTACTAGAGTAAACAGAGAGCTAGAGAGAATATTAAAAGTGGCTCAAAAACCACACTGCAAAAGATTTATTGTATGTGATGGGTCTCGGTCAAGGTTAAGAGAGAGGGGAGGAGGAAGGAAGTAATGTTCCTCTAAACTATCAAACTGAATGCAGGGCAAAAGGACATTGGCTCTAGCCCTACATATAGGTCAACATGTTTCACGCCTTGGGTGTCCCTAATGATCAGGTGGCGTTGTATCAGGGCCACAAAAAACCCTTAGCTACTCAAAAAGAACTCAAAAGGAGTATATATAGAAAGCTGTAACTTACATAAAAAGCTATGCAAAAAACTGGCCACAATCAGTGTAGACCCTCCTATTTTAATGAAGGAACATCCTGGGTAAAGTGCAGGCCGACAGACTGTCGTCGTGATTCCTGATGAGGCCCCTAATGTGAGACCTACCCCCGGCCGCACATGTGCACATGTTTTGTAAACCAGGGATAGACCCAGTTACTATCAATGCTATTATGGGCAAGCTATCTACCAAATGACTGGAAATTTTATTTTGGATTGCTCAAAAAACTAATCAGCTGAAAGCAGTGTTTCCCCATACGGGACTCCAAGATAAACTTAGAATTCTCACAATGTGCCTGCTCCTGATGGTCGTACCCTCAACAGATGATTGTGCTACTTGGGGCACAGTTTATGCTGCAATATATTCCATAACACATGGTACACCATCTCTTGCATTTTTGTCAAGGTGTTAAAACAAATTCAATGCAAATATAAGAATGACCCTGCCCTAGATTTGGGGATCAAATTAATTGACAATTTTGTCATAGTATCCTTAATAATCTTAGGAAATATAAAAGGGGAACTAGTATTATTGGTGGTATGCCAGCATTCTGCACAAGTTCCTTTAGTGGACCACAAACGCTAGCTATCAAAAATAGTTGCAGAGACGTATACATGTATAAGTCGGGATAACTTGGGGGGCAGATTAACCCCTTCTGTGCCCAGGACGTAATGGTTACGTCCTGAGGCACAGTGCTGCTGTGCCCAGGACGTAACCATTACGTCCTGTGCACAGAGCCCAGAGGGATGGAAGGGGAAGCCCTTCCCCTCCCACCCCCGACCCCCCCAAACCCCCCTGTGACGTCAGCGCGCAAGCGCGCGCTGATTAGTCACAGGGTCTCCCCCATCGCGCTGGAAGCAGAGCTTCCAGCGCGATTGAAAAAGAAATGCTTTTGCATTTCTTTTTCAATCCCATGGGGGAGGCCCCGAGAGGCTTCAAAGGGAAGGAATTGTATTTCCTTCCCTTTGAAGTCTCTCACAGGTTTCAAAAGCCGGATTGCTTGCAATCCGGCTTTTGAAACCCCACTAGACACCAGGGATTTTTTTTTTTCAGGGAAATTGGCAAAAGGGAGCGACCCCTTGGGCAAGGGTCGCTCCCGGGGGGGCATTTTTTTAGGAAGGCCTTTTCTGCCCCCCCTGGGGGCAGATTGGCCTATTATTAGGCCGACCTGCCCCAGGGGGGGGCAGAAACCTCTGGGCACCAGGGACCTTTTTTCTTTTTTTTTTTTTTTTTGTGATGATTTCTTTTTGTTTTAGGTGGGGAGCGATCCCTTAGGCAAGGGTCGCTCCCCTATGGGGCAATATATATTTAGGCCATTTTTGCCCCCCTTGGGGGCAGATTGGCCTATTTTGATGAGGCCAATCTGCCCCCAAGGGGGGCAGAAACCATTAGACACCAGGGAGTTTGTTTTTGCGCGCGAATTTCACGCAACGGGAGCGACCCCTTTGGCAAGGGTCGCTCCCAGGGGGGGCATTTTTTTGGGAAGGCCTTTTCTGCCCCCCCTGGGGACAGATCGGCCTATTATTAGGCCGATCTGCCCCCAGGGGGGGCAGAAACCTCTAGGCACCAGGGATCTTTTTTTTTTTTTTTCTTTTTGTTATGTTTTCTTTTTTTTTTAGGTGGGGAGCGACCCCTTAGGCAAGGGTCGCTCCCCTAGGGGGCAAATTATATTTAGGCCATTTCTGCTCCCCTTGGGGGCAGATTGGCCTATTTTGATGAGGCCAATCTGCCCCCAAGGGGGGCAGAAACCATTAGACACCAGGGAGTTTTTTTTTTTGCATGAATTTCACGCAAGGGGAGCGACCCCTTAGGCAAGGGTCGCTCCCTGGGGGGGGATTATTTTAGGCCATTTCTGCCCCCCTGGGGGGGGTAGATCAGCCTATTTTGATTCGGTGATCTGCCCCCAAGGGGGGCAGAAACCACTAGGCACCAGGGATTTTTTTGTTTTTCTGTTTTACAGATGGGGAGCGACCCCCTTGGACAAGGGTCGCTCCCCTGGAGGGGCAAAATGTATTTAGGCCATTTCTGCCCGCTTTGGGGGCAGATCGGCCGATTTTAGGTCAATCTGCCCCCAAGGGGGGCAGAAACCACTAGGCACCAGGGATCTTTTTTTTGCGCCGTCACACAAGGGGAGCGACCTTGTAGTCAAGGGTCGCTCCCCGGGGGGGTGGGGGGTGAGGGGGGGGCAAATTATTTTAGGCCATCTCTGCCCCCCCTGGGGGCAGATCGACCTATTGGTATTAGGCCGATCTACCCCCAGGGGGGGCAGAAACCTCTTGTTGCCAGAGCAAATTTTTTTTTGTTGTTTTTTGTTTGTTTGGTTGTTTTTTTTTTAGAGATGGGGAGTGACCCATCAGGCAAGGGTCGCTCCCCTGGGGGGCAAATTGTGTTTAGACCATTTCTGCCCCCCTTGGGGGCAGATTGGTCGATTTTAGGTCAATCTGCCCCAAGGGGGCAGAAACCACTAGGCACTGGGGATTTGTTTTTTGGCGCCAATGTCACTCAGGGGGAGCGACCCCGTAGGCAAGGGTCGCTCCGGGGGGGGGGGGAAACGGGGGGGTGTTCGGGGGCAAATTTATTTTAGGCCATTTCTGCCCCCCCTGGGGGCAGATCGGCCTATTATTAGGCCGATCTGCCCCCAGGGGGGCAGAAACCTCTTGTTGCCAGGGCAAATTGTTTTTTTTGTGTTTTTTTTTTGTTTGTTTGGTTTTTTTTTTAGAGATGGGGAGCGACCCATCAGGCAAGGGTCGCTCCCCTGGGGGGCAAATTGTGTTTAGACCATTTCTGCCCCCCTTGGGGGCAGATTGGTCGATTTTAGGTCAATCTGCAACCACTAGGCACCGGGGATTCGTTTTTTGGCGCCAATGTCACGCAGGGGGAGCGACCCAGTAGGCAAGGGTCGCTCCGAGGTGGGGGGGTGGGGGGGGGTTTGGGGGGGCAAATTTATTTTAGGACATTTCTGCCCCCCCCTGGGGGCAGATCGGCCTATTATTATGCCGATCTGCCCCCAGGGGGGGCAGAAACCTCTAGGCGCCAGGGCAAATGTTTTTTTTTTGTTTTTTGTTTTTTGTTTGTTTGTTTTTTTAGATATGGGGAGCGACCCATCAGACAAAGGTCGCTTCCCTGGGGGGCAAACTGTATTTAGAGCATTTCTGCCCCCTTTGGGGGCAGATTGGTCGATTTTAGGTCAATCTGCTCCCAAGGGGGCAGAAACCACTAGGCACCGGGAATTTGTTTTTTGGCGCCAATGTCACGCAGGGGTAGCGACCCCGTAGGCAAGGGTCGCACCTGGGCAGGGAGGGTTTGGGGGGGTGGGGGGTCAAATTTATTTTAGGGCATTTCCCCCCCCCCTGGGGCCGGCTGAGCTAGAGGCCAAAATCCACATGTAGGCACTTTGCAAAAAACACCTCTGTTTTCTGTGAAAAAATATGTTGTGTCCACGTTGTGTTTTGGGCCATTTCCTTTCGTGGGCGCTAGGCCTACCCACACAAGTGAGGTACCATTTTTATGGAGAGACTTAGGGGAACGCTGGGTGGAAGGAAATTTGTGGCTCCTCTCAGATTCCAGAACTTTCTGTCACCGAAATGAGAGGAAAAAATGTTTTTTGGCCAGATTTTGATGTTTGCAAAGGATTCTGGGTAACAGAACCTGGTCAGAGCCCCGCAAATCACCCCATCTTGGATTCCCCTAGGTCTCTAGTTTTCAAAAATGCGCTGGTTTGCTAGGTTTCCCCAGGTGCCGGCTGAGCTAGAGGCCAAAATCCACACATAGGCACTGTTTTCTATGAAAAAATGTGATGTGTCCACGTTGTGTTTTGGGCCATTTCCTGTATCGAGCGCTAGGCCTGCCCACACAAGTGAGGTATCATTTTATTCGGGAGACGTGGGGGAACGCTGGGTGGAAGGAAATTTGTGACTCCTCTAAGATTCCAGAACTTTCTGCCACAGAAATGTGAGGAACATGTGTTTTTTTAGCCAAATTTTAAGGTTTGCAAAGGATTCTGGGTAACAGAACCTGGTCCGAGCCACACAAATCACCCCATCTTGGATTCCCCTAGGTCTCTAGTTTTCAGAAATGCACAGGTTTGGTAGGTTTCCCTAGGTGGCGGCTGAGCTAGAGGCCAAAATCTACAGGTAGGCACTTTGCTAAAAACAGGTCTATTTTCTGTGATGTGTCCACGTTGCGCTTTGGGGCGTTTCCTGTCGCGGGCGCTAGGCCTACCCACACAAGTGAGGTATCATTTTTATCGGGAGACATGGGGGAACGCTGGGTGGAAGGAAATTTGTGGCTCCTCTCAGATTGTAGAACTTTCTGCCACAGAAATGTGAGGAACATGTGTTTTTTTTAGCCAAATTTTGAGGTTTGCAAAGGATTCTGGGTAACAGAACCTGGTCCGAGCCACACAAGTCACCCCATCTTGGATTCCCCTAGGTCTCTAGTTTTCAGAAATGCACAGGTTTGGTAGGTTTCCCTAGGTGGCGGCTGAGCTACAGGCCAAAATCTACAGGTAGGCACTTTGCAAAAAACACCTCTGTTTTCCTTCAAAAATTTGGTTGTGTCCACGTTGCGCTTTGGGGCGTTTCCTGTCGTGGGCGCTAGGCCTACCCACACAAGTGAGGTATCATTTTTATCGGGAGACGTGGGGGAACGCTGGGTGGAAGGACATTTGTGGCTCCTCTCAGATTCCAGAACTTTCTGCCACAGAAATGTGAGGAACATGTGTTTTTTTAGCCAAATTTTGAGGTTTGCAAAGGATTCTGGGTAACAGAACCTGGTCCCAGCCACACAAGTCACCCCATCTTGGATTCCCCTAGGTCTCTAGTTTTCAGAAATGCACAGGTTTGGTAGGTTTCCCTAGGTGGCGGCTGAGCTACAGGCCAAAATCCACAGGTAGGCACTTTGCTAAAAACAGGTCTGTTTTCTGTGATGTGTCCACTTTGCGCTTTGGGGCGTTTCCTGTCGCGGGCGCTAGGCCTACCCACACAAGTGAGGTATTATTTTTATCGGGAGATGTGGGGGAATGCTGGGTGGAAGGAAATTTGTGGCTCCTCTCAGATTCCAGAACTTTCTGCCACAGAAATGTGAGGAACATGTGTTTTTTTAGCCACATTTTGAGGTTTGCAAAGGATTCTGGGTAACAGAACCTGTTCCCAGCCACACAAGTCATCCCATCCTGGATTCCCCTAGGTCTCTAGTTTTCAGAAATGCACAGGTTTGGTAGGTTTCCCTAGGTGGCGGCTGAGCTACAGGCCAAAATCTACAGGTAGGCACTTTGCAAAAAACACCTCTGTTTTCCTTCAAACATTTGGTTGTGTCCACGTTGCGCTTTGGGGCGTTTCCTGTCGTGGGCGCTAGGCCTACCCACACAAGTGAGGTATCATTTTTATCGGGAGACGTGGGGTAACGCTGGGTGGAAGGAAATTTGTGGCTCCTCTCAGATTCCAGAACTTTCTGCCACAGAAATGTGAGGAACATGTGTTTTTTTAGCCACATTTCGAGGTTTGCAAAGGATTCTGGGTAACAGAACCTGGTCCCAGCCACACAAGTCACCCCATCTTGGATTCCCCTAGGTCTCTAGTTTTCAGAAATGCACAGGTTTGGTAGGTTTCCCTAGGTGGCGGCTGAGCTACAGGCCAAAATCCACAGGTAGGCACTTTGCTAAAAACAGGTCTGTTTTCTGTGATGTGTCCACGTTGCGCTTTGGGGCGTTTCCTGTCGCGGGCGCTAGGCCTACCCACACAAGTGAGGTATCATTTTTATCGGGAGACATGGGGGAACGCTGGGTGGAAGGAAATTTGTGGCTCCTCTCAGATTGTAGAACTTTCTGCCACAGAAATGTGAGGAACATGTGTTTTTTTTAGCCAAATTTTGAGGTTTGCAAAGGATTCTGGGTAACAGAACCTGGTCCGAGCCCCTCAAATCACCCCATCTTGGATTCCCCTAGGTCTCTAGTTTTCAAAAATGCGCTGGTTTGCTAGGTTTCCCCAGGTGCCGGCTGAGCTAGAGGCCAAAATCCACACATAGGCACTGTTTTCTATGAAAAAATGTGATGTGTCCACGTTGTGTTTTGGGCCATTTCCTGTATCGAGCGCTAGGCCTACCCACACAAGTGAGGTATCATTTTTATCGGGAGACGTGGGGGAACGCTGGGTGGAAGGAAATTTGTGACTCCTCTCAGATTCCAGAACTTTCTGCCACAGAAATGTGAGGAACATGTGTTTTTTTAGCCAAATTTTGAGGTTTGCAAAGGATTCTGGGTAACAGAACCTGGTCCGAGCCACACAAATCACCCCATCTTGGATTCCCCTAGGTCTCTAGTTTTCAGAAATGCACAGGTTTGGTAGGTTTCCCTAGGTGGCGGCTGAGCTAGAGGCCAAAATCTACAGGTAGGCACTTTGCTAAAAACAGGTCTATTTTCTGTGATGTGTCCACGTTGCGCTTTGGGGCGTTTCCTGTCGCGGGCGCTAGGCCTACCCACACAAGTGAGGTATCATTTTTATCGGGAGACATGGGGGAACGCTGGGTGGAAGGAAATTTGTGGCTCCTCTCAGATTGTAGAACTTTCTGCCACAGAAATGTGAGGAACATGTGTTTTTTTTTAGCCAAATTTTGAGGTTTGCAAAGGATTCTGGGTAACAGAACCTGGTCCGAGCCACACAAGTCACCCCATCTTGGATTCCCCTAGGTCTCTAGTTTTCATAAATGCACAGGTTTGGTAGGTTTCCCTAGGTGGCGGCTGAGCTACAGGCCAAAATCTACAGGTAGGCACTTTGCAAAAAAACACCTCTGTTTTCCTTCAAAAATTTGGTTGTGTCCACGTTGCGCTTTGGGGCGTTTCCTGTCGTGGGCGCTAGGCCTACCCACACAAGTGAGGTATCATTTTTATCGGGAGACGTGGGGGAACGCTGGGTGGAAGGAAATTTGTGGCTCCTCTCAGATTCCAGAACTTTCTGCCACAGAAATGTGAGGAACATGTGTTTTTTCAGCCAAATTTTGAGGTTTGCAAAGGATTCTGGGTAACAGAACCTGGTCCCAGCCACACAAGTCACCCCATCTTGGATTCCCCTAGGTCTCTAGTTTGCAGAAATGCACAGGTTTGGTAGGTTTCCCTAGGTGGCGGCTGAGCTACAGGAAAAAATACACAGGTAGGCACTTTGCTAAAAACAGGTCTGTTTTCTGTGATGTGTCCACTTTGCGCTTTGGGGCGTTTCCTGTCGCGGGCGCTAGGCCTACCCACACAAGTGAGGTATCATTTTTATCGGGAGACGTGGGGGAACGCTGGGTGGAAGGAAATTTGTGACTCCTCTCAGATTCCAGAACTTTCTGCCACAGAAATGTTAGGAACATGTGTTTTTTTAGCCAAATTTTGAGGTTTGCAAAGGATTCTGGGTAACAGAACCTGGTCCGAGCCACACAAATCACCCCATCTTGGATTCCCCTAGGTCTCTAGTTTTCAGAAATGCACAGGTTTGGTAGGTTTCCCTAGGTGGCGGCTGAGCTAGAGGCCAAAATCTACAGGTAGGCACTTTGCTAAAAACAGGTCTATTTTCTGTGATGTGTCCACGTTGCGCTTTGGGGCGTTTCCTGTCGCGGGCGCTAGGCCTACCCACACAAGTGAGGTATCATTTTTATCGGGAGACATGGGGGAACGCTGGGTGGAAGGAAATTTGTGGCTCCTCTCAGATTGTAGAACTTTCTGCCACAGAAATGTGAGGAACATGTGTTTTTTTTAGCCAAATTTTGAGGTTTGCAAAGGATTCTGGGTAACAGAACCTGGTCCGAGCCACACAAGTCACCCCATCTTGGATTCCCCTAGGTCTCTAGTTTTCAGAAATGCACAGGTTTGGTAGGTTTCCCTAGGTGGCGGCTGAGCTACAGGCCAAAATCTACAGGTAGGCACTTTGCAAAAAAACATCTCTGTTTTCCTTCAAAAATTTGGTTGTGTCCACGTTGCGCTTTGGGGCGTTTCCTGTTGTGGGCGCTAGGCCTACCCACACAAGTGAGGTATCATTTTTATCGGGAGACGTGGGGGAACGCTGGGTGGAAGGAAATTTGTGGCTCCTCTCAGATTCCAGAACTTTCTGCCACAGAAATGTGAGGAACATGTGTTTTTTTAGCCAAATTTTGAGGTTTGCAAAGGATTCTGGGTAACAGAACCTGGTCGCAGCCACACAAGTCACCCCATCTTGGATTCCCCTAGGTCTCTAGTTTGCAGAAATGCACAGGTTTGGTAGGTTTCCCTAGGTGGCGGCTGAGCTATAGGATAAAAAATACACAGGTAGGCACTTTGCTAAAAACAGGTCTGTTTTCAGTGATGTGTCCACTTTGCGCTTTGGGGCGTTTCCTGTCGCGGGCGCTAGGCCTACCCACACAAGTGAGGTATTATTTTTATCGGGAGATGTGGGGGAATGCTGGGTGGAAGGAAATTTGTGGCTCCTCTCAGATTCCAGAACTTTCTGCCACAGAAATGTGAGGAACATGTGTTTTTTTAGCCACATTTTGAGGTTTGCAAAGGACTCTGGGTAACAGAACCTGGTCCCAGCCACACAAGTCACCTCATCCTGGATTCCCCTAGGTCTCTAGTTTTCAGAAATGCACAGGTTTGGTAGGTTTCCCTAGGTGGCGGCTGAGCTACAGGCCAAAATCTACAGGTAGACACTTTGCAAAAAACACCTCTGTTTTCCTTCAAACATTTGGTTGTGTCCACGTTGCGCTTTGGGGCGTTTCCTGTCGTGGGCGCTAGGCCTACCCACACAAGTGAGGTATCATTTTTATCGGGAGACGTGGGGGAACGCTTGGTGGAAGGAAATTTGTGGCTCCTCTCAGATTCCAGAACTTTCTGCCACAGAAATGTGAGGAACATGTGTTTTTTTAGCCACATTTCGAGGTTTGCAAAGGATTCTGGGTAACAGAACCTGGTCCCAGCCACACAAGTCACCCCATCTTGGATTCCCCTAGGTCTCTAGTTTTCAGAAATGCACAGGTTTGGTAGGTTTCCCTAGGTGGCGGCTGAGCTACAGGCCAAAATCCACAGGTAGGCACTTTGCTAAAAACAGGTCTGTTTTCTGTGATGTGTCCACGTTGCGCTTTGGGGCGTTTCCTGTCGCGGGCGCTAGGCCTACCCACACAAGTGAGGTATCATTTTTATTGGGAGACATGGGGGAACGCTGGGTGGAAGGGAATTTGTGGCTCCTCTCAGATTGTAGAACTTTCTGCCACAGAAATGTGAGGAACATGTGTTTTTTTTAGCCAAATTTTGAGGTTTGCAAAGGATTCTGGGTAACAGAACCTGGTCCGAGCCCCTCAAATCACCCCATCTTGGATTCCCCTAGGTCTCTAGTTTTCAAAAATGCGCTGGTTTGCTAGGTTTCCCCAGGTGCCGGCTGAGCTAGAGGCCAAAATCCACACATAGGCACTGTTTTCTATGAAAAAATGTGATGTGTCCACGTTGTGTTTTGGGCCATTTCCTGTATCGAGCGCTAGGCCTACCCACACAAGTGAGGTATCATTTTTATCGGGAGACATGGGGGAACGCAGGGTGGAAGGAAATTTGTGACTCCTCTCAGATTCCAGAACTTTCTGCCACAGAAATGTGAGGAACATGTGTTTTTTTAGCCAAATTTTGAGGTTTGCAAAGGATTCTGGGTAACAGAACCTGGTCCGAGCCACACAAATCACCCCATCTTGGATTCCCCTAGGTCTCTAGTTTTCAGAAATGCACAGGTTTGGTAGGTTTCCCTAGGTGGCGGCTGAGCTAGAGGCCAAAATCTACAGGTAGGCACTTTGCTAAAAACAGGTCTATTTTCTGTGATGTGTCCACGTTGCGCTTTGGGGCGTTTCCTGTCGCGGGCGCTAGGCCTACCCACACAAGTGAGGTATCATTTTTATCGGGAGACATGGGGGAACGCTGGGTGGAAGGAAATTTGTGGCTCCTCTCAGATTGTAGAACTTTCTGCCACAGAAATGTGAGGAACATGTGTTTTTTTTAGCCAAATTTTGAGGTTTGCAAAGGATTCTGGGTAACAGAACCTGGTCCGAGCCACACAAGTCACCCCATCTTGGATTCCCCTAGGTCTCTAGTTTTCAGAAATGCACAGGTTTGGTAGGTTTCCCTAGGTGGCGGCTGAGCTACAGGCCAAAATCTACAGGTAGGCACTTTGCAAAAAAACACCTCTGTTTTCCTTCAAAAATTTGGTTGTGTCCACGTTGCGCTTTGGGGCGTTTCCTGTTGTGGGCGCTAGGCCTACCCACACAAGTGAGGTATCATTTTTATCGGGAGACGTGGGGGAACGCTGGGTGGAAGGAAATTTGTGGCTCCTCTCAGATTCCAGAACTTTCTGCCACAGAAATGTGAGGAACATGTGTTTTTTTAGCCAAATTTTGAGGTTTGCAAAGGATTCTGGGTAACAGAACCTGGTCCCAGCCACACAAGTCACCCCATCTTGGATTCCCCTAGGTCTCTAGTTTGCAGAAATGCACAGGTTTGGTAGGTTTCCCTAGGTGGCGGCTGAGCTACAGGCCAAAATCCACAGGTAGGCACTTTGCTAAAAACAGGTCTGTTTTCTGTGATGTGTCCACTTTGCGCTTTGGGGCCTTTCCTGTCGCGGGCGCTAGGCCTACTCACACAAGTGAGGTATTATTTTTATCGGGAGATGTGGGGGAATGCTGGGTGGAAGGAAATTTGTGGCTCCTCTCAGATTCCAGAACTTTCTGCCACAGAAATGTGAGGAACATGTGTTTTTTTAGCCACATTTTGAGGTTTGCAAAGGATTCTGGGTAACAGAACCTGTTCCCAGCCACACAAGTCATCCCATCCTGGATTCCCCTAGGTCTCTAGTTTTCAGAAATGCACAGGTTTGGTAGGTTTCCCTAGGTGGCGGCTGAGCTACAGGCCAAAATCTACAGGTAGGCACTTTGCAAAAAACACCTCTGTTTTCCTTCAAACATTTGGTTGTGTCCACGTTGCGCTTTGGGGCGTTTCCTGTCGTGGGCGCTAGGCCTACCCACACAAGTGAGGTATCATTTTTATCGGGAGACGTGGGGTAACGCTGGGTGGAAGGAAATTTGTGGCTCCTCTCAGATTCCAGAACTTTCTGCCACAGAAATGTGAGGAACATGTGTTTTTTTAGCCACATTTCGAGGTTTGCAAAGGATTCTGGGTAACAGAACCTGGTCCCAGCCACACAAGTCACCCCATCTTGGATTCCCCTAGGTCTCTAGTTTTCAGAAATGCACAGGTTTGGTAGGTTTCCCTAGGTGGCGGCTGAGCTACAGGCCAAAATCCACAGGTAGGAACTTTGCTAAAAACAGGTCTGTTTTCTGTGATGTGTCCACGTTGCGCTTTGGGGCGTTTCCTGTCGCGGGCGCTAGGCCTACCCACACAAGTGAGGTATCATTTTTATCGGGAGACATGGGGGAACGCTGGGTGGAAGGAAATTTGTGGCTCCTCTCAGATTGTAGAACTTTCTGCCACAGAAATGTGAGGAACATGTGTTTTTTTTAGCCAAATTTTGAGGTTTGCAAAGGATTCTGGGTAACAGAACCTGGTCCGAGCCCCTCAAATCACCCCATCTTGGATTCCCCTAGGTCTCTAGTTTTCAAAAATGCGCTGGTTTGCTAGGTTTCCCCAGGTGCCGGCTGAGCTAGAGGCCAAAATCCACACATAGGCACTGTTTTCTATGAAAAAATGTGATGTGTCCACGTTGTGTTTTGGGCCATTTCCTGTATCGAGCGCTAGGCCTACCCACACAAGTGAGGTATCATTTTTATCAGGAGACGTGGGGGAACGCTGGGTGGAAGGAAATTTGTGACTCCTCTCAGATTGCAGAACTTTCTGCCACAGAAATGTGAGGAACATGTGTTTTTTTAGCCAAATTTTGAGGTTTGCAAAGGATTCTGGGTAACAGAACCTGGTCCGAGCCACACAAATCACCCCATCTTGGATTCCCCTAGGTCTCTAGTTTTCAGAAATGCACAGGTTTGGTAGGTTTCCCTAGGTGGCGGCTGAGCTAGAGGCCAAAATCTACAGGTAGGCACTTTGCTAAAAACAGGTCTATTTTCTGTGATGTGTCCACGTTGCGCTTTGGGGCGTTTCCTGTCGCGGGCGCTAGGCCTACCCACACAAGTGAGGTATCATTTTTATCGGGAGACATGGGGGAACGCTGGGTGGAAGGAAATTTGTGGCTCCTCTCAGATTGTAGAACTTTCTGCCACAGAAATGTGAGGAACATGTGTTTTTTTTAGCCAAATTTTGAGGTTTGCAAAGGATTCTGGGTAACAGAACCTGGTCCGAGCCACACAAGTCACCCCATCTTGGATTCCCCTAGGTCTCTAGTTTTCAGAAATGCACAGGTTTGGTAGGTTTCCCTAGGTGGCGGCTGAGCTACAGGCCAAAATCTACAGGTAGGCACTTTGCAAAAAAACACCTCTGTTTTCCTTCAAAAATTTGGTTGTGTCCACGTTGCGCTTTGGGGCGTTTCCTGTCGTGGGCGCTAGGCCTACCCACACAAGTGAGGTATCATTTTTATCGGGAGACGTGGGGGAACGCTGGGTGGAAGGAAATTTGTGGCTCCTCTCAGATTCCAGAACTTTCTGCCACAGAAATGTGAGGAACATGTGTTTTTTTAGCCAAATTTTGAGGTTTGCAAAGGATTCTGGGTAACAGAACCTGGTCCCAGCCACACAAGTCACCCCATCTTGGATTCCCCTAGGTCTCTAGTTTGCAGAAATGCACAGGTTTGGTAGGTTTCCCTAGGTGGCGGCTGAGCTACAGGAAAAAATACACAGGTAGGCACTTTGCTAAAAACAGGTCTGTTTTCTGTGATGTGTCCACTTTGCGCTTTGGGGCGTTTCCTGTCGCGGGCGCTAGGCCTACCCACACAAGTGAGGTATCATTTTTATCGGGAGACGTGGGGGAACGCTGGGTGGAAGGAAATTTGTGACTCCTCTCAGATTCCAGAACTTTCTGCCACAGAAATGTGAGGAACATGTGTTTTTTTAGCCAAATTTTGAGGTTTGCAAAGGATTCTGGGTAACAGAACCTGGTCCGAGCCACACAAATCACCCCATCTTGGATTCCCCTAGGTCTCTAGTTTTCAGAAATGCACAGGTTTGGTAGGTTTCCCTAGGTGGCGGCTGAGCTAGAGGCCAAAATCTACAGGTAGGCACTTTGCTAAAAACAGGTCTATTTTCTGTGATGTGTCCACGTTGCGCTTTGGGGCGTTTCCTGTCGCGGGCGCTAGGCCTACCCACACAAGTGAGGTATCATTTTTATCGGGAGACATGGGGGAACGCTGGGTGGAAGGAAATTTGTGGCTCCTCTCAGATTGTAGAACTTTCTGCCACAGAAATGTGAGGAACATGTGTTTTTTTTAGCCAAATTTTGAGGTTTGCAAAGGATTCTGGGTAACAGAACCTGGTCCGAGCCACACAAGTCACCCCATCTTGGATTCCCCTAGGTCTCTAGTTTTCAGAAATGCACAGGTTTGGTAGGTTTCCCTAGGTGGCGGCTGAGCTACAGGCCAAAATCTACAGGTAGGCACTTTGCAAAAAAACACCTCTGTTTTCCTTCAAAAATTTGGTTCTGTCCACGTTGCGCTTTGGGGCGTTTCCTGTCGTGGGCGCTAGGCCTACCCACACAAGTGAGGTATCATTTTTATCGGGAGACGTGGGGGAACGCTGGGTGGAAGGAAATTTGTGGCTCCTCTCAGATTCCAGAACTTTCTGCCACAGAAATGTGAGGAACATGTGTTTTTTTAGCCAAATTTTGAGGTTTGCAAAGGATTCTGGGTAACAGAACCTGGTCGCAGCCACACAAGTCACCCCATCTTGGATTCCCCTAGGTCTCTAGTTTGCAGAAATGCACAGGTTTGGTAGGTTTCCCTAGGTGGCGGCTGAGCTATAGGATAAAAAATACACAGGTAGGCACTTTGCTAAAAACAGGTCTGTTTTCAGTGATGTGTCCACTTTGCGCTTTGGGGCGTTTCCTGTCGCGGGCGCTAGGCCTACCCACACAAGTGAGGTATTATTTTTATCGGGAGATGTGGGGGAATGCTGGGTGGAAGGAAATTTGTGGCTCCTCTCAGATTCCAGAACTTTCTGCCACAGAAATGTGAGGAACATGTGTTTTTTTAGCCACATTTTGAGGTTTGCAAAGGACTCTGGGTAACAGAACCTGGTCCCAGCCACACAAGTCACCTCATCCTGGATTCCCCTAGGTCTCTAGTTTTCAGAAATGCACAGGTTTGGTAGGTTTCCCTAGGTGGCGGCTGAGCTACAGGCCAAAATCTACAGGTAGACACTTTGCAAAAAACACCTCTGTTTTCCTTCAAACATTTGGTTGTGTCCACGTTGCGCTTTGGGGCGTTTCCTGTCGTGGGCGCTAGGCCTACCCACACAAGTGAGGTATCATTTTTATCGGGAGACGTGGGGGAACGCTGGGTGGAAGGAAATTTGTGGCTCCTCTCAGATTCCAGAACTTTCTGCCACAGAAATGTGAGGAACATGTGTTTTTTTAGCCACATTTCGAGGTTTGCAAAGGATTCTGGGTAACAGAACCTGGTCCCAGCCACACAAGTCACCCCATCTTGGATTCCCCTAGGTCTCTAGTTTTCAGAAATGCACAGGTTTGGTAGGTTTCCCTAGGTGGCGGCTGAGCTACAGGCCAAAATCCACAGGTAGGCACTTTGCTAAAAACAGGTCTGTTTTCTGTGATGTGTCCACGTTGCGCTTTGGGGTGTTTCCTGTCGCGGGCGCTAGGCCTACCCACACAAGTGAGGTATCATTTTTATTGGGAGACATGGGGGAACGCTGGGTGGAAGGGAATTTGTGGCTCCTCTCAGATTGTAGAACTTTCTGCCACAGAAATGTGAGGAACATGTGTTTTTTTTGGCCAAATTTTGAGGTTTGCAAAGGATTCTGGGTAACAGAACCTGGTCCGAGCCCCTCAAATCACCCCATCTTGGATTCCCCTAGGTCTCTAGTTTTCAAAAATGCGCTGGTTTGCTAGGTTTCCCCAGGTGCCGGCTGAGCTAGAGGCCAAAATCCACACATAGGCACTGTTTTCTATGAAAAAATGTGATGTGTCCACGTTGTGTTTTGGGCCATTTCCTGTATCGAGCGCTAGGCCTACCCACACAAGTGAGGTATCATTTTTATCGGGAGACGTGGGGGAACGCTGGGTGGAAGGAAATTTGTGACTCCTCTCAGATTCCAGAACTTTCTGCCACAGAAATGTGAGGAACATGTGTTTTTTTAGCCAAATTTTGAGGTTTGCAAAGGATTCTGGGTAACAGAACCTGGTCCGAGCCACACAAATCACCCCATCTTGGATTCCCCTAGGTCTCTAGTTTTCAGAAATGCACAGGTTTGGTAGGTTTCCCTAGGTGGCGGCTGAGCTAGAGGCCAAAATCTACAGTTAGGCACTTTGCTAAAAACAGGTCTATTTTCTGTGATGTGTCCACGTTGCGCTTTGGGGCGTTTTCTGTCGCGGGCGCTAGGCCTACCCACACAAGTGAGGTATCATTTTTATCGGGAGACATGGGGGAACGCTGGGTGGAAGGAAATTTGTGGCTCCTCTCAGATTGTAGAACTTTCTGCCACAGAAATGTGAGGAACATGTGTTTTTTTTAGCCAAATTTTGAGGTTTGCAAAGGATTCTGGGTAACAGAACCTGGTCCGAGCCACACAAGTCACCCCATCTTGGATTCCCCTAGGTCTCTAGTTTTCAGAAATGCACAGGTTTGGTAGGTTTCCCTAGGTGGCGGCTGAGCTACAGGAAAAAATACACAGGTAGGCACTTTGCTAAAAACAGGTCTGTTTTCTGTGATGTGTCCACTTTGCGCTTTGGGGCGTTTCCTGTCGCGGGCGCTAGGCCTACCCACACAAGTGAGGTATTATTTTTATCGGGAGATGTGGGGGAATGCTGGGTGGAAGGAAATTTGTGGCTCCTCTCAGATTCCAGAACTTTCTGCCACAGAAATGTGAGGAACATGTGTTTTTTTAGCCACATTTTGAGGTTTGCAAAGGATTCTGGGTAACAGAACCTGGTCCCAGCCACACAAGTCACCCCATCCTGGATTCCCCTAGGTCTCTAGTTTTCAGAAATGCACAGGTTTGGTAGGTTTCCCTAGGTGGCGGCTGAGCTACAGGCCAAAATCTACAGGTAGGCACTTTGCAAAAAACACCTCTGTTTTCCTTCAAACATTTGGTTGTGTCCACGTTGCGCTTTGGGGCGTTTCCTGTCGTGGGCGCTAGGCCTACCCACACAAGTGAGGTATCATTTTTATCGGGAGACGTGGGGGAACGCTGGGTGGAAGGAAATTTGTGGCTCCTCTCAGATTCCAGAACTTTCTGCCACAGAAATGTGAGGAACATGTGTTTTTTTAGCCACATTTCGAGGTTTGCAAAGGATTCTGGGTAACAGAACCTGGTCCCAGCCACACAAGTCACCCCATCTTGGATTCCCCTAGGTCTCTAGTTTTCAGAAATGCACAGGTTTGGTAGGTTTCCCTAGGTGGCGGCTGAGCTACAGGCCAAAATCCACAGGTAGGCACTTTGCTAAAAACAGGTCTGTTTTCTGTGATGTGTCCACGTTGCGCTTTGGGGCGTTTCCTGTCGCGGGCGCTAGGTCTACCCACACAAGTGAGGTATTATTTTTATCGGGAGACGTGGGGGAACGCTGGGTGGAAGGAAATTTGTGGCTCCTCTCAGATTCCAGAACTTTCTGCCACAGAAATGTGAGGAACATGTGTTTTTTTAGCCACATTTTGAGGTTTGCAAAGGATTCTGGGTAACAGAACCTGGTCCCAGACACACAAGTCACCACATCTTGGATTCCCCCAGGTCTCTAGTTTTCAGAAATGCACAGGTTTGGTAGGTTTCCCTAGGTGGCGGCTGAGCTACAGGCCAAAATCCACAGGTAGGCACTTTGCTAAAAACAGGTCTATTTTCTGTGATGTGTCCACGTTGCGCTTTGGGGCGTTTCCTGTCGCGGGCGCTAGGCCTACCCACACAAGTGAGGTATCATTTTTATCGGGAGACGTGGGGGAATGCTGGGTGGAAGGAAATTTGTGGCTCCTCTCAGATTGTAGAACTTTCTGCCACAGAAATGTGAGGAACATGTGTTTTTTTTAGACAAATTTTGAGGTTTGCAAAGGATTCTGGGTAACAGAACCTGGTCCGAGCCCCGCAAATCACCCCATCTTGGATTCCCCTAGGTCTCTAGTTTTCAAAAATGCGCTGGTTTGCTAGGTTTCCCCAGGTGCCGGCTGAGCTAGAGGCCAAAATCCACACATAGGCACTGTTTTCTATGAAAAAACGTGATGTGTCCACGTTGTGTTTTGGGCCATTTCCTGTATCGAGCGCTAGGCCTACCCACACAAGTGAGGTATCATTTTTATCGGGAGACGTGGGGGAACGCTGGGTGGAAGGAAATTTGTGACTCCTCTCAGATTCCAGAACTTTCTGCCACAGAAATGTGAGGAACATGTGTTTTTTTAGCCAAATTTTGAGGTTTGCAAAGGATTCTGGGTAACAGAACCTGGTCCGAGCCACACAAATCACCCCATCTTGGATTCCCCTAGGTCTCTAGTTTTCAGAAATGCAAAGGTTTGGTAGGTTTCCCTAGGTGGCGGCTGAGCTAGAGGCCAAAATCTACAGGTAGGCACTTTGCTAAAAACAGGTCTATTTTCTGTGATGTGTCCACGTTGCGCTTTGGGGCGTTTCCTGTCGCGGGCGCTAGGCCTACCCACACAAGTGAGGTATCATTTTTATCGGGAGACATGGGGGAACGCTGGGTGGAAGGAAATTTGTGGCTCCTCTCAGATTGTAGAACTTTCTGCCACAGAAATGTGAGGAACATGTGTTTTTTTTAGCCAAATTTTGAGGTTTGCAAAGGATTCTGGGTAACAGAACCTGGTCCGAGCCACACAAGTCACCCCATCTTGGATTCCCCTAGGTCTCTAGTTTTCAGAAATGCACAGGTTTGGTAGGTTTCCCTAGGTGGCGGCTGAGCTACAGGCCAAAATCTACAGGTAGGCACTTTGCAAAAAACACCTCTGTTTTCCTTCAAAAATTTGGTTGTGTCCACGTTGCGCTTTGGGGCGTTTCCTGTCGTGGGCGCTAGGCCTACCCACACAAGTGAGGTATCATTTTTATCGGGAGACGTGGGGGAACGCTGGGTGGAAGGAAATTTGTGGCTCCTCTCAGATTCCAGAACTTTCTGCCACAGAAATGTGAGGAACATGTGTTATTTTAGCCAAATTTTGAGGTTTGCAAAGGATTCTGGGTAACAGAACCTGGTCCCAGCCACACAAGTCACCCCATCTTGGATTCCCCTAGGTCTCTAGTTTGCAGAAATGCACAGGTTTGGTAGGTTTCCCTAGGTGGCGGCTGAGCTACAGGAAAAAATACACACGTAGGCACTTTGCTAAAAACAGGTCTGTTTTCTGTGATGTGTCCACTTTGCACTTTGGGGCGTTTCCTGTTGCGGGCGCTAGGCCTACCCACACAAGTGAGGTATTATTTTTATCGGGAGATGTGGGGGAATGCTGGGTGCAAGGAAATTTGAGGCTCCTCTCAGATTCCAGAACTTTCTGCCACAGAAATGTGAGGAACATGTGTTTTTTTAGCCACATTTTGAGGTTTGCAAAGGATTCTGGGTAACAGAACCTGGTCCCAGCCACACAAGTCACCCCATCCTGGATTCCCCTAGGTCTCTAGTTTTCAGAAATGCACAGGTTTGGTAGGTTTCCCTAGGTGGCGGCTGAGCTACAGGCCAAAATCTACAGGTAGGCACTTTGCAAAAAACACCTCTGTTTTCCTTCAAACATTTGGTTGTGTCCACGTTGCGCTTTGGGGCGTTTCCTGTCGTGGGCGCTAGGCCTACCCACACAAGTGAGGTATCATTTTTATCGGGAGACGTGGGGGAACGCTGGGTGGAAGGAAATTTGTGGCTCCTCTCAGATTCCAGAACTTTCTGCCACAGAAATGTGAGGAACATGTGTTTTTTTAGCCAAATTTTGAGGTTTGCAAAGGATTCTGGGTAACAGAACCTGGTCCCAGCCACACAAGTCACCCCATCTTGGATTCCCCTAGGTCTCTAGTTTGCAGAAATGCACAGGTTTGGTAGGTTTCCCTAGGTGGCGGCTGAGCTACAGGAAAAAATACACAGGTAGGCACTTTGCTAAAAACAGGTCTGTTTTCTGTGATGTGTCCACTTTGCGCTTTGGGGCGTTTCCTGTCGCGGGCGCTAGGCCTACCCACACAAGTGAGGTATTATTTTTATCGGGAGATGTGGGGGAATGCTGGGTGGAAGGAAATTTGTGGCTCCTCTCAGATTCCAGAACTTTGTGCCACAGAAATGTGAGGAACATTTGTTTTTTTAGCCACATTTTGAGGTTTGCAAAGGATTCTGGGTAACAGAACCTGGTCCTAGCCACACAAGTCACCCCATCCTGGATTCCCCTAGGTCTCTAGTTTTCAGAAATGCACAGGTTTGGTAGGTTTCCCTAGGTGGCGGCTGAGCTACAGGCCAAAATCTACAGGTAGGCACTTTGCAAAAAACACCTCTGTTTTCCTTCAAACATTTGGTTGTGTCCACGTTGCGCTTTGGGGCGTTTCCTGTCGTGGGCGCTAGGCCTACCCACACAAGTGAGGTATCATTTTTATCGGGAGACGTGGGGGAACGCTGGGTGGAAGGAAATTTGTGGCTCCTCTCAGATTCCAGAACTTTCTGCCACAGAAATGTGAGGAACATGTGTTTTTTTAGCCACATTTCGAGGTTTGCAAAGGATTCTGGGTAACAGAACCAGGTCCCAGCCACACAAGTCACCCCATCTTGGATTCCCCTAGGTCTCTAGTTTTCAGAAATGCACAGGTTTGGTAGGTTTCCCTAGGTGGCGGCTGAGCTACAGGCCAAAATCCACAGGTAGGCACTTTGCTAAAAACAGGTCCGTTTTCTGTGATGTGTCCACGTTGCGCTTTGGGGCGTTTCCTGTCGCAGGCGCTAGGTCTACCCACACAAGTGAGGTATTATTTTTATCGGGAGACGTGGGGGAACGCTGGGTGGAAGGAAATTTGTGGCTCCTCTCAGATTCCAGAACTTTCTGCCACAGAAATGTGAGGAACATGTGTTTTTTTAGCCACATTTTGAGGTTTGCAAAGGATTCTGGGTAACAGAACCTGGTCCCAGACACACAAGTCACCACATCTTGGATTCCCCCAGGTCTCTAGTTTTCAGAAATGCACAGGTTTGGTAGGTTTCCCTAGGTGGCGGCTGAGCTACAGGCCAAAATCTACAGGTAGGCACTTTGCAAAAAACACCTCTGTTTTCCTTCAAAAATTTGGTTGTGTCCACGTTGCGCTTTGGGGCGTTTCCTGTCGTGGGCGCTAGGCCTACCCACACAAGTGAGGTATCATTTTTATCGGGAGACGTGGGGGAACGCTGGGTGGAAGGAAATCCTCTCAGATTCCAGAACTTTCTGCCACAGAAATGTGAGGAACATGTGTTTTTTTAGCCAAATTTTGAGGTTTGCAAAGGATTCTGGGTAAAAGAACCTGGTCCCAGCCACACAAATCACCCCATCTTGGATTCCCCTAGGTCTCTAGTTTTCAGAAATGCACAGGTTTGGTAGGTTTCCCTAGGTGGCGGCTGAGCTACAGGCCAAAATCCACAGGTAGGCACTTTGCTAAAAACAGGTCTATTTTCTGTGATGTGTCCACGTTGCGCTTTGGGGCGTTTCCTGTCGCGGGCGCTAGGCCTACCCACACAAGTGAGGTATCATTTTTATCGGGAGACGTGGGGGAATGCTGGGTGGAAGGAAATTTGTGGCTCCTCTCAGATTGTAGAACTTTCTGCCACAGAAATGTGAGGAACATGTGTTTTTTTTAGCCAAATTTTGAGGTTTGCAAAGGATTCTGGGTAACAGAACCTGGTCCGAGCCCCTCAAATCACCCCATCTTGGATTCCCCTAGGTTTCTAGTTTTCAAAAATGCGCTGGTTTGCTAGGTTTCCCCAGGTGCCGGCTGAGCTAGAGGCCAAAATCCACACATAGGCACTGTTTTCTATGAAAAAATGTGATGTGTCCACGTTGTGTTTTGGGCCATTTCCTGTATCGAGCGCTAGGCCTACCCACACAAGTGAGGTATCATTTTTATCGGGAGACGTGGTGGAACGCTGGGTGGAAGGAAATTTGTGACTCCTCTCAGATTCCAGAACTTTCTGCGACAGAAATGTGAGGAACATGTGTTTTTTTAGCCAAATTTTGAGGTTTGCAAAGGATTCTGGGTAACAGAACCTGGTCCGAGCCACACAAATCACCCCATCTTGGATTCCCCTAGGTCTCTAGTTTTCAGAAATGCACAGGTTTGGTAGGTTTCCCTAGGTGGCGGCTGAGCTACAGGCCAAAATCTACAGGTAGGCACTTTGCTAAAAACAGGTCTATTTTCTGTGATGTGTCCACGTTGCGCTTTGGGGCGTTTCTTGTCGCGGGCGCTAGGTCTACCCACACAAGTGAGGTATTATTTTTATCGGGAGACGTGGGGGAACGCTGGGTGGAAGGAAATTTGTGGCTCCTCTCAGATTCCAGAACTTTCTGCCACAGAAATGTGAGGAACATGTGTTTTTTTAGCCACATTTTGAGGTTTGCAAAGGATTCTGGGTAACAGAACCTGGTCCCAGACACACAAGTCACCACATCTTGGATTCCCCCAGGTCTCTAGTTTTCAGAAATGCACAGGTTTGGTAGGTTTCCCTAGGTGGCGGCTGAGCTACAGGCCCAAATCCACAGGTAGGCACTTTGCTAAAAACAGGTCTATTTTCTGTGATGTGTCCACGTTGCGCTTTGGGGCGTTTCCTGTCGCGGGCGCTAGGCCTACCCACACAAGTGAGGTATCATTTTTATCGGGAGACATGGGGGAACGCTGGGTGGAAGGAAATTTGTGGCTCCTCTCAGATTGTAGAACTTTCTGCCACAGAAATGTGAGGAACATGTGTTTTTTTTAGCCAAATTTTGAGGTTTGCAAAGGATTCTGGGTAACAGAACCTGGTCCGAGCCACACAAGTCACCCCATCTTGGATTCCCCTAGGTCTCTAGTTTTCAGAAATGCACAGGTTTGGTAGGTTTCCCTAGGTGGCGGCTGAGCTACAGGCCAAAATCTACAGGTAGGCACTTTGCAAAAAAAACACCTCTGTTTTCCTTCAAAAATTTGGTTGTGTCCACGTTGCGCTTTGGGGCGTTTCCTGTCGTGGGCGCTAGGCCTACCCACACAAGTGAGGTATCATTTTTATCGGGAGACGTGGGGGAACGCTGGGTGGAAGGAAATTTGTGGCTCCTCTCAGATTCCAGAACTTTCTGCCACAGAAATGTGAGGAACATGTGTTTTTTTAGCCAAAGTTTGAGGTTTGCAAAGGATTCTGGGTAACAGAACCTGGTCCCAGCCACACAAGTCACCCCATCTTGGATTCCCCTAGGTCTCTAGTTTGCAGAAATGCACAGGTTTGGTAGGTTTCCCTAGGTGGCGGCTGAGCTACAGGAAAAAATACACAGGTAGGCACTTTGCTAAAAACAGGTCTGTTTTCTGTGATGTGTCCACTTTGCGCTTTGGGGCGTTTCCTGTCGCGGGCGCTAGGCCTACCCACACAAGTGAGGTATTATTTTTATCGGGAGATGTGGGGGAATGCTGGGTGGAAGGAAATTTGTGGCTCCTCTCAGATTCCAGAGCTTTCTGCCACAGAAATGTGAGGAACATGTGTTTTTTTAGCCACATTTTGAGGTTTGCAAAGGATTTTGGGTAACAGAACCTGGTCCCAGCCACACAAGTCACCCCATCCTGGATTCCCCTAGGTCTCTAGTTTTCAGAAATGTACAGGTTTGGTAGGTTTCCCTAGGTGGCGGCTGAGCTACAGGCCAAAATCTACAGGTAGGCACTTTGCAAAAAACACCTCTGTTTTCCTTCAAACATTTGGTTGTGTCCACGTTGCGCTTCGGGGCGTTTCCTGTCGTGGGCGCTAGGCCTACCCACACAAGTGAGGTATCATTTTTATCGGGAGACTTGGGGAAACATAGAATAGCAAAACAAGTGTTATTGCCCCTTGTCTTTCTCTACATTTTTCCCTTCCAAATGTAAGACAGTGTGTAAAAAAGACATCTATTTGAGAAATGCCCTGTAATTCACATGCTAGTATGGGCACCCTGGAATTCAGAGATGTGCAAATAACCACTGCTTCTCAACACCTTATCTTGTGCCCATTTTGGAAATACAAAGGTTTTCTTGATAGCTATTTTTTACTCTTTATATTTCAGCAAATGAATTGCTGTATACCCGGCATAGAATGAAAACCCACTGCAGGGTGCAGGTCATTTATTGGCTCTGGGTACCTAGAGTTCTTGATGAACCTACAAGCCCTATATATCCCCGCAACCAGAAGAGTCCAGCAGACGTAACGGTATATTGCTTTCGAAAATCTGACATTGCAGGAAAAAATTACAGAGTAAAACTTAGAGAAAAATGGATGTTTTTTTCACCTCAATTTCAATATTTTTCTTTTTCAGTTGTTATTTTCTGTAGGAAACCCTTGTAGGATCTACACAAATTACCCCTTGCTGAATTCAGAATTTTGTCTACTTTTCAGAAATGTTGCGGTTTCTGGGATCCAGCATTGGTTTCATGCCCATTTCTGTCACTGACTGGAAGGAGGCTGAAAGCACAAAAAATCGTAGAAATGGGGTATGTCCCAGTAAAATGCCAAAATTGTGTTGAAAAATTGGGTTTTCTGATTCAAGTCTGCCTGTTCCTGAAAGCTGGGAAGCTGGTGATTTTATCACTGCAAACCCTTTGTTGATGCCCTTTTCAGGGAAAAAACCACAAGCCTTCTTCTGCAGCCCATTTTTCCAATTTTTTTAAAAAAAACGAAATTTTCACTGTTTTTTGGCTAATTTCTTGGCCTCCTTCTGGGGAACCCACAAAGTCTGGGTACCTCTAGAATCCCTAGGATGTTGGAAAAAAAGGACGCAAATTTGGCGTGGGTAGCTTACGTGAACAAAAAGTTATGAGGGCCTAAGCGCGAACTGCTCCAAATAGCCAAAAAAAGGCTCGGCACAGGAGGGGGAAAAGGCCTGGCAGCGAAGGGGTTAAATAAACCACAGTTTGAAGGTAATCCTGAAAGGATAACACCAAGCAAGCACAGGAGTCTTCTAAAAAATGCTGCGACAAACAAAAACCAAATAAAGATAAAGTATAATCACAGGGAGCATCTCCGCATTAGGAGAGCTCTGAAAATTTTTACAACTTATGTAACTGTGATAATTTGAAACAGTTTACGAATACAAGCCCGTCTCATTCTTTTCAGGACTCATCAGACAAACGGTCTCAGAGATTGGGGTGGTCAGAGCGTGGACAAGAAGAGTACTTAAAACCAAAAAAAGGACTCAAAATGCTTGTCTGACATAATAATATAAAAGAAGAGAAACTTCCTCAACAAAAACCCCAATTCACGTAGAAGAAGGTCACTTGAAATTTGGCAAAATATGCCACAAATATTGAAAATGTTACTATGGAACAGGCGGTGGGCAGGGACTCACAGCAGATGTCACAATAGTTGCCAGAATCTTTAGGAGTTTCTGAATGTGAGAGCAAAGATTATATAGGAGTCAAAACCCCAGACAGGTGGGTCGTCCCTGCAGAGCAAGTTTATAAATTAAACACTCAAATTGAGGGGGACATAATGTGTACAGTTAAAGTAACTTTGTAGAAAGATTAACACTAAGCTATGACATACTCTTGGCAGAAAAAGATTGGCCTTCCACAAGGTGAAATGTGACTCTGCCATCTTTCTCAGTCATTGTTCCATCCCAAATAAAGCAAGCTTATTCCGCAGATGGGGCTCGTGCTCAAGCCCTGACAGTATAGTGCAAGCACGTGGACTCTCCCTATCATGTAATACCCATAAGGTCCAGCCCCCAAGTGCAACCACAATACACTATAAAACATGAAGCAAAAGCTCCTGTGAGGGAGATTCTCTCACAGAGCTTGGGTACCAGGGCAAAATTGAACCCTGTGTATCTCCTATGAACAATCCTTTGTTTCCCATAGCTAAGCCGGACCATTAATATAGCATAATCTTACATTAAAGGCATTTAAATAATCATACATGCACATCTGCAATACAAAATTCACACAGTACAGCACTAGTGAACAACATGGTCCACAGAAAATACAAAACAACCTTGGAGATCTCTTTAATGTGTGTTTTTTTCGAACAAAATATGGCACCTGAAAGCTGGGATCTAACCGCTTTTTCCAAGCTTGGATCTCAGCCCCAATTTTGTAAACTTCCACAAGGGTATAAGAATAGTTCATGGCTGTTCTCTGCCTGTGTGACATCAATATTGCCTGATACAGATCCGGAGACATTGGCCCTTAGAGGCCGCCCACCAAACTCTTTGGGTTGGAAAACCCCCACTGCGGTTTTCTGCCCGCTGACCCTATTATGAGTTTCCTGCTGGCCCAGCGGGAAACTCACAACAACATTGACCCCAGCTCGTAATCGAGCCGGCGGTAATGTTGTGGTGTGTCGGGTGCAACAGCACCAGTCACACTTTTCACTGCCCGTAATTTGGGCAGTGAAAATAGTGATGAGCTATCCATGGGGGGCCCTGCATTGCCCATGCCGAGTGCATGGGCAATGCAGGGGCCCCATGGGGTCCCCAGCACCCGGTCTCATCAGCTTTCGCATGGTGGTGGGACCGCCATGCAAATGCCGGCAGAGATGAGAGTCATAATCACCAGGGCAGCGCAGCGCTGGCCTGGCGGATTAAGTCCACCAGCACCTCTAGGCTGTCGACTGGCAGCAACCTGGCGGTGTGGACAGTCAGACCGTGGCAAATCCGCCAGGGCCTTAATGTGGAGGCCGGACCGCTACTTTGGGGCGGTCCCAGGACCACCAGACTCGTAATAAGCACCATTGTCCTATGAATATGACATATATATGACAAATGATGAGTTAAACACACATTTGGCCAGGATAGATTGCAATGTATTGGGATTTGCTGAACATGGCCACAAATTCAATTTTAAGAAAAAAAATTGCTTTCCTCATTGTCCTGTTCCTGGGCTATGACCTTTCCAGTGAGGGGAAGAGTCTGGCACCATACTTCCTTGAGAAGTGTGCACGATTACAACCACCAAATGGCATCAAAAACTACAATCTTTTCAATTTTGGCAGAACGTACGTACCTGATTATGCACAATACATAAAAACACTAGGTGATTTAATTTGTCAAGATTTTTCTAGTAAACATGGGACACCACCACACACACAGATACTCAGATCACTACAGACCGAAATGTTTGAAACAAAAAACTTACACACATGAGAAAACAAAATAAATTTGGTCATCTGGATCATTCCAGGTGCCATTGCTTTTACCTATGTCGCATTCAATGAGGGTGACACAGTGCTGATTGCATATAAATCACATTTGTATTCCAATGCTGAAATGTGTTTTTTATCCATTCAAAAAATAGTGACTGCAGTTCAGATGGATGTCATTAAGGAAAAACCATTGGCTCATAGTAACAAAGGGTAGTGTTCCAAATGCAGAAGCCTTACCTCCTAGATAGATAAAATAGGACACTTCCTTTACTACCACTGATGCAGACTACGTTTTTGACCCTAAGTTGCAAACTCAAGAGTTTCTCCACTACAAACTAGGGTACCTCATGCCCACTAATATCAGGGCTCTAGATCAGTATAAACATATTATTTACACTGATGGTTCAGCACAACCTGTGTAGGTACCAGGCATCAACACTCCATGACTTGTGCAGCTGTTTATGGAGTTATGAGGCATGGAGCATTCCACCATCAACAGACCTTTACACAGACCCTTGAGGATTGCAGTGCACAACTAGTTCAACTAAAAGCATTAATTTTAGCACGGGAGCATATGTGTCCTGAATTCTTAACACTTATAGTGTGTGCTGTGTTATATTGTGTCCAGACTTCCAATGAAAATGTGAAGACCTGGTGCCTTAATGGATTTAGAGACTCTAAAGGAAACACCATCAAGCATAAAATGCCCAGGGGGAAGGTAGCAAAGTTTAAAGAGAAACTGCCATGGGCTCATGTACTACACACATTGGGCCATCAATGTGTTGCAATACACATTGTAGGGAATTCACTGGCAGATGAAACAGCCAAATCTGCAGTTGTTACTGCAGATGTAGCTGTGAATACTAGTTCCTATACGAGGTTGGATGAGGAATTACTGCCTGACATGAATGCCTCGGCTGGTGACACCACTTTACCCAGAGCATATCCAGTAACATATTCCTGCCACTTTAGTGCCCAAAACATTCCTTATGTAACAATTACAGGGGTGGGTGATTGTGTTATCCCCAACCAAGACCGTAGGCTAGATCTAATTTAAGCAGTGCATGAGGGTGTTGCTTCTGCCCATGCCATTGTGGGAGCTACTATTACATTACTACAAAACCACTATTGGTGGTATGGTCTGAACAAACAGACAAAGCAACATGTCTTTAGCTGTGAGACTTGCCAGCAAATTACATGTTCCTTTGTTAAGCGCCCACTGCAGACACCCATCTTTGTCCCAAATAAGGGTATGCAATGTGTGTACCTGGACCACTGTGGCCCTTAAAGTTTAGATGGTGCATACAAATATATTCTAATTGCTGTAGAATCTTGCTCCAGATTCTTTTGGGTGTGGCCACAATGATCGGCTGACCCTTGCACTGTTATTAAAGATTTGCAAGTCTTCATTGGACATATGAAGTTGCTGCATTTCACTCTCACGTGGGTCCTTCTTTTGCCTCAAAAGCTTACAGGGTTACCATGGGACCTTGGGTGTAGTGGTGCATTATTCTTCTCCCTGTTATCCTGAGGGAAATTAGATTATTCAGGTTGTAGTTAGATACAGTAGCCACATGGGGTCGAAGGAGCATTAACTATTCTGCCTAGAGAAGATCTTTGGGTGGCCGTACCCCATATGAAGTCCTGTTTGACATTCCAGTGTTTGACCCAGATCTTGATCATCCTGGCGCAGTGGTGGCAGAAACTCTCTTTGACATAAATGAATGTAGCAGTGTATTGCAGGCAGGAATGAAAACATTTCTGAGATTAATATTCTATTACACATGCCACCACTTTGGGACTGAGGGATTCACCAACATTTACAGACTGGATTCAAAAATGTTGAGATTTAGTTCAGGAGAAGATTTCAGTGAAAAAATAATTCAGCCCATCATATTGTGCACCGGTGCCAGTTCTCGGAATCCAAGGTACCAGAACTGTGATTCTACCATCGCTTACTGGTGGGGAAGACAAACACTTTGGCCCTCATTACAACCCTGGGGATAAATCCCACTTACCGCCGTGCTGACGGCCGCCAACATACCATGGCCACGGTGGAAATACGCTACAGGCATTATGACCCACATCTAGAAATCCGCCAAAATACACCCACACAAGTCTTCCACACCTAAGGTCAGCGATAAACTGGCGATAGCAAAAACCCACACCGTTATGCCAACAGGAATACGCCCACAGTATCACGACCCATGAATCAACGTGGCGGTCATTCAACCGCAGTAATCCATCGGCGGTACACATGGCCACGCTCAAAATACACACACACTTACAAAACTACACCACATTGGACAATTCGAAATACACACACCTGACACACATACACACACGACACCCACACCACTATGAAACACACACTCACATTACCCACAACCCCTTTGTTCTGCCTTCCTACTTATCTCCTACCGGAGCTTACAGAACCTCTCTGGAATGCACTTCTGAGTTTAAAGAAGACCTTTATTGTTGTTAATTCTCCCCCACCCACAAGTTCTTGAGAGACAAAATTAGTAGATTTCAAGCACAGGTTTAAAAGTAGTCGCAGCAATGAAAGCAAAATATATCACAGTACTTCTCAGTTGCAATGTACACAGCAAATATATATCATAACTGCAAAGCAAAGCATAAAAGTCAAATTCATCACCGTATGGGCAAGGCGGCAGGGCCTAAAGCTTCATCTTTCTGGGGTCTGCAAGTTGATGACTCCGGTCAACTGCGAGAAAGAAATTATCTACCCAAACCGGAGACTGGCAACTGACGTCTAGCTTCAGCCTGAAGTCAAGCAGATTCAAATCTAACTCACTGTAGCCCAGGGTCATCCTTAAAAGCAAACTCAGTGTGAGATCTGAACAACCTTGGAGAGGGGCCAGTTCTCCTGAGCCATTCTGCTCTCAGACGGGATTGCGAGGTAAACACAAAATCTACGTGCTCTCATCAGCTAAGGTCTGGTGTGAAGGGAACAGCTTGATTCATCTTGTGGAAAAATACAGCTTGGAAAAACACAGACATCTGTAATGTCTCAACTGCAATGTCTAACCCTACATTAAAGCCAATAGGCAGCTAACCTAAATATCAAATGTAATGTCTAATGTCATGTCAAAGCCAATAGGCAGCTAACCTAAATATCAAATGTAATGTCTAATATCATGTCAAAGCCAATAGGCAGCTAAACTGAATACAGAATGTAATGGCTAATGCCGTGTCAAAGCCAAAAGGCAGCTGAGCTGAATACAGAATGTAATGTCTAATGCCATGTCAAAGCCAATAGGCAGCTGAACTGAATACAAAATGTAATGGCTAATGCCATGTCAAAGCCAATAGGCAGCTAAACTCAATACAGAATGTAACAACTAACTCCATGTTAAAGCCAATAGGCAGCTAAACTTAACAAAACATATAGGGCCTCATTATGACCCTGGCGGGCGGCGGAGGCCGCCCGCCAGGATCCCGCCCTCCAAATTACCGCGCCGCGGTCAAAAGACCGCGGCGGGTATTACGAGTTTTCCCCTGGGCTGGCGGGCGGTTCCAGTAAAACCGCCCGCCAGCCCAGGGGAAAACGACCTTCCCACGAGGATGCCGGCTCGTAATCGAGCCGGCGGAGTGGGAAGGTGCGACGGGTGCTACTGCACCCGTCGCGTATTTCACTGTCTGCAAGGCAGACAGTGAAATACATTTTGGGGCCCTCTTACGGGGGCCCCTGCCGTGCCCATGCCATTGGCATGGGCACGGCAGGGGCCCCCAGGGGCCCCGCGACCCCCCCACCGCCATCCTGTTCATGGCGGCTTTCCCGGCATGAACTGGATGGCGGTAGGGGGGGTCAGAATCCTCATGGCTGCGGAGCGCGCTCCGCAGCCATGGAGGATTCATATGAGCAGCGGAAAGTCAGCGGGAGACCGCTGACTTTCCGCTTCTGACCGCGGCTGAACCGCCGCGGTCAGAATGCTCATTGGAGCACCGCCAGCCTGTCGGCGGTGCTCCCGTGGTCGGTGGCCCTGGCGGCCACCGGCCGCCAGGGTCAGAATGACCCTCATAATGTGCTACTGGTGAACATTGAGCAACTAATATACGCAGTGGTGAAACACAAGGTCATTGGTCAAACACAATTAATAGCATCACACCCTTACAATGAAATTTTTTGGAAGAAAGCAGAGAGAGAGAGAATAGCAAAGACAACACCAGCATCCAGAGGCACACAACACGATCACTTCATATGATGAAGTCTTTAAGATTATTATCTTATTGGACGAAACACGTGTTGGCGTTTGGCTGTTGTTGATTCATGAATATTGAATCGATGAACGTTTTCTTTTTCCGAAATGATCTGCTCTTCTGAAAGAATAAATTGAGTTCTACTCACTCATGAATTCCTGTGCGTCAGCGAAATTTATCATAGTATTTTGGCACCAAATATTTTATATGGACCATGAAATATTTACTTAAATACTGAGTATTGATAGACGAGTGCCGTGACATTTTGTTCTTATTGTTATTAGTTTCCCAGGAAACACCAGAGGAGATAGGAAGATCCTCTTGCCATGAGCACCGTGCCTGCAATGTTTGTTATTTAATACTGTGGAGATTTCCTGTGAGCGCTTTTTCCTATGTGATTCTTCCTAGTTTGTTTATGTCTAACCTAAATATCAAATGTAATGTCTAATGTCATGTCAAAGCCAATAGGCAGCTAACCTAAATATCAAATGTAATGTCTAATATCATGTCAAAGCCAATAGGCAGCTAAACTGAATACAGAATGTAATGGCTAATTCCGTGTCAAAGCCAATAGGCAGCTGAGCTGAATACAGAATGTAATGTCTAATGCCATGTCAAAGCCAATAGGCAGCTGAACTGAATACAAAATGTAATGGCTAATGCCATGTCAAAGCCAATAGGCAGCTAAACTCAATACAGAATGTAACGACTAACTCCATGTTAAAGCCAATAGGCAGCTAAACTTAACAAAACATATAATATGCTACTGGTGAACATTGAGCAACTAATATACGCAGTGGTGAAACACAAAGTCATTGGTCAAACACAATTAATAGCATCACACCCTTACAATGAAATTTTTTGGAAGAAAGCAGAGAGAGAGAGAGAATAGCAAAGACAACACCAGCATCCAGAGGCACACAACACGATCACTCATATAACATCCACACACCTCAAAGAACACACCCCAACAAATCACAGCACACATCACAACAAACATCACCTCACACAGCACCCACACCACATCATGGCACAACCCCACAAACAGAGGACGATCAAGGACCTGGGGTCAGTGGCAGTGGCACATGGTTCAGGGGACAGAGGCACAGGACAACAGGGAAGCTGGGAGGACTGCTGTGAGACAGGGGGAGGAGAGGCCCAGGGAACCCTCTCTCCACGAGGCACTCTCAAACATCATGGGAGCAAACCACCATTCCCAGGACACCATGGGCACGGTACTGGCCAAGTTTCAGGAGACCCATCGGCTGCAGGAGGAACATTCCCTGGGGATCAAGGAGAAGTCCATTAACACCACCCTGGTCACCATTGCAGGGGTGCTGGCAGACATGGCCAACACCATGAGGGGGACAGTGGCACACCAACGGGGCCCTGACACTAGCCCGAACAATGAACAGCCCTCCACGTCTGCCGGCGCTAGTGGACAGGAGGACCCGCCACAGGACCAACAGGCCACTAGCACCCCACCCCCTGCAGAATGAGAACCACCCCGCAAACGGTCCCTGCGATCCAGGCACAAGACAGAGAACATGCCAAGACCCCTGCCAGGAAATAAGACTCTCCTGATTGTCACCCTTCTTTCCCACTATGTCACCCTGACCACCTTGAACTGCCATTGCTCCACTCCCTATGCCCCCTTGGACAATGCACCTGTGATACAAATAGACTGGATTCTACCATGAATATTCCTCCACCATCACCCCAGCCCATTGCACATCCCCCTCGACTTATTAGCACTGAAATAAACACCCTTGAATCACAAAACAATCTGGAGTCAGTCTGTACTTTCACAAATGTGTTATTAGAACCTCTCTGACAAATATCAATGTTAATGTTCATTTGCACATACTAAAGTATGACAGTTGTTAGGCAGCAGTGAACATAGCAGAAGGCAGAATGTGGTACCCAGATCTGTGAAAAGGAAAGGCAAAGTGAACTGTCAGGGTCCATACACAGAGATAAAAAGGCAGACTAATACAATGTCCTACAGTAGTCTGATATGAAAGGAGCAGTGCCAGTCTCTTACCTGTGTCTCACTGGAAGTACTGCATGATGATGTTGTTTCGGTTGTCAATATCTTCTTCTTCTGCCTCCTCTTCTGCCACAAGACCAACATCAGGCCCATGCTCCTGCAGAAAAGGCACCTGGCATCGCAAAGCCAGGTTGTGCAACATACAGCATGCCACGATTATCTGGCACACCTTCTTCGGTGAGTAGTATAGGGAGCCACCTGTTAGATGGAGGCACCGGAATCTGGCCTTCAGAAGTCCGAAGGTCTGCTCTATAATCCTCCTAGTTCGCCCATGTGCCTCATTGTAGTGTTCCTCTGCCATTGTCCTGCGATTCCTCACTGGGGTCAGTAGCCATGACAGGTTGGGGTAACCCAAGTCACCTGCAAATATCGAGGGGTATCTGTTAGCTATACCCAAACCATTAGGGACTGTCCCATACCCAGATGCCTATTCAAACTGTGTGGGGACCTTGGGCTCACCTATTAGCCACACACAGTGCTTCTGGAGTTGCCCCATCACATAAGGGATACTGTTATTCCTCAAAATGTAAGTGTCATGCACAGAGCCAGGACATTTGGCATTCACATGGGAGATGTACTGGTCTGCCAAACACACCATCTGCACATTCATTGAATGGTAGCTTTTACGATTTCTGTACACCTGTCCATTCCTGCGGGGTGGGACAAATGCCACATGTGTACCATCAATGGCACCAATTATGTTGGGGATATTTCCCAGGGCATAGAAGTCACCTTTCACCGTGGGCAAATCCTCCACCTGAGGGAAAACGATGTAGCTGCACATGTGTTTCAGCAGGGCAGACAACACTCTGTTCAACACGTTAGAGAACATTGGCAGTGACATCCCTGATGCCATGGCCACTGTTGTTTGAAAGGAACCACTGGCCAGGAAATGGAGCACTGACAGGACCTGCACTAGAGGGGGGATTCCTGTGGGATGACAAATATCTGACATCAGGTCAGGCTCCAACTGGGCACACAGTTCATGGATTGTGGCACGATCAAGTCTGTAGGTGATAACGATGTGTCTGTCTTCCATTGTCGACAGGTCCACCAGAGGTCTGTACACCGAAGGATGACGCCACCTCATCATCTGCCCCAGCGGATGTGCCTTATGGAGGATAATGGTGAGCAGAGGGTCATATACCACATAGGTTACACAAGGGTGTTTTTCGCTACTGTGATTTAATCAGTGTGTGGCGCTGTCTGTCCGTATTCCTGCTCAAATGTGCTGTGACGCAGTTAGGTGCCCTGCCATGTGCCCCCCTGAAATGACGGCTGCCTGACCTGTAAGGAGGGACAAGGGGAAATGAGGTAACTGCACTGGCATTGTGCAGCGTCGCGGTAGGCGGTCGAAGATTCAGCATTGGTTATCATTGGGCCCTATGGGTTCCAGGAGCCAAAGACGATGTATGCCGTCGGTGACGGTAGGCACCGCCGTGGACGTGACCGCCATTTTCTATCTGTGCACTCACTTGATACCTGACCTTCAACAGGAGCGGACCTACACTGCAAGTGCTGCTGTGACCTGAGTCTGGAAGCGACAGTGGCTACAGTGTCTGGGGAAAGGGCCCCTGCCTTCACTGCAGAGGAGTTGGACAAACTGGTGGATGGGGTCCTCCCCCAGTACACGCTACGCTACGGTCCTCCAGACAAACAGGTGGGTACACTGTGAGCATGATGGATGGGACATTAATGTATGGAGTGGCCTGGATGGAAGATACATGTGGGGGGGGCTGTGGCCTGCATGTGAGGATGGTCAGTGTATATGCTTCAGGGCATGGGTGGGAAGTTGTGGCCAATGAGTAAGAAGAATCGGACGGGGGAGTAAGTTCCATTATTACTTTACCTTTCCTGTAGGTCATTGCCCACCAGAAGAAGGGTATTTGGCATGCCATCGCCAAGGAAGTACGGACCCTGGGGGTCTATCATAGATGAAGCACCCACTGCCACAAGAGATGGGAGGACCTGCGACGCTAGAACAAGAAGACGACGGAGGCCCAGCTGGGGATGGCCTCCCAATGTGGAAGTGGTGCCCGTCGCACCATGACCCCCCTGATGTTCCGGATACTGGTGGTGGCCTATCCGGAGTTGGATGGGCGCTTGAGGGCATCACAGCAGCCACAAGGGGATGAGTACAGTCTCATTCAGCTGACTCTGCACGCTTTACGAGGTGTCTGGGTGGGGGATGTGGGCTGTGGGTTCCCCTAGGCCAGGGCGAACTTGGTAGGGTAGGTCCCTTGTTAGGCAGGCTCTGTGGCACTCCAACCCCAATAGTGGTAGTGGCCATCTACAACTAGTCAGGCTCCTGTGGGTTCCAGGTGTGCAGCAAATGGGGTTAGGCACAGTCCCCCATGAGCAGGTGATTTTCCTAAGAACTGTTAGTGCATGGCCTAGTGCATAGGGCTGCTCCCTGTGTGTTGTGTCCGCCAACAGTAGTGGTGTTGCTGGCATTGACCATGTGTATCCTCTGTCTTTCCCCCCCTTTTTGTTTTGTCACCCTGTCCTTGTGTGCATTAGCATCATCTGGCGGAGGAGCAGTGGCACCGGAGAAGGAGGGAGCTGCAACCCACATGGCCCAGGAGGGTGATTGTACGGAGTCTGAAGGCACCAGCTGGGTCGGAGGGTGAGGGGAGCTCCACGACGGGGACAGGAGGGGATACCAGCGACAGCGACTTCTCCTCTGATGGGAGCTCCCTGGCGGTGGCGGGCACATCTATGCCCACCGCAACAGCAGGTACAGCTGCCACCCCCACTACCAGCATTGCCCTCCCAACAGCCCCTCAGCATGTTTCCTGTGCCCGTTCACCAAGGAGGGTGGGCATCTCCTTCGCCCCAGGCACCTCAAGCCCTGCCCCAGTCAGCCCTGCTGCCCTTAGTGAGGAGGCTATTGACCTCCTGAGATCCCTCACTGTTGGGCAGTCAACCATTCTGAACGCCATCCAGGGTGTTGAGAGGCATTTGCAGCAAACAAATGCATACCTGGAGGGCATTCATTCTGGCGTGGCGGCCCAACAGAGAGCATTTCAGGCTCTGGCCTCATCACTGATGGCAGCTATTGTCCCTGTGTCCAGCCTCCCCCCTCCAACCTCCACTACCCAGACCCAGTCCCCTCTACCTCAGCCTATCCCAAGCACACTATCAGACCGGCATGCACACACATCAACACACAAAAGTGGCTCAGGCAAACAGAAGCACCACACATCCCACAGGCACTCACACAAGCACCATACCCATACAGACCCAACAACATCCACTGCCTCCACTGTGTCCCCCTCCTCCACTTCGTCCACCTACCTCCCAGTCTCGTCTCCACTCACACCTGCATGCACTACATCCTCAGCCACTACCTCCATCACCAACACGCTTATTACCACACACCGCTCACGTGCAATAACCACCCCCACTACCATGCACACGTCCGGTGTGTCCTCTCCCAGTGTGTCTGTCCTCCCAAACTACACAAACGCCGGCACACACCCACTCAAAAGCCATCCACCTCACGGCAGCCTCCGGCCCATGCACCTTCACCCAAACTCAGCAGACGTACACCTCCTACAACCACTACCTCTTCCTCCATTCCCAAACCGCCACCATCTTCCCGTCCCAGTGTGTCTAAAAAACTTTTCCTAGCTAACTTTGACCTCTTCCCTACACCTCCCACCCCGTCCTTCCGCTAGGGCCAGGATGTCTAGATCCCAGCCCAGCACCTCAACCACCAAATCCTCATCCAGTGTGGTCCCTGCGAGTCCGGAACATCGAAGGGGGCATCCATCAGGGCGGCCAGTGTGCCACCTACTGCTTTAAAGGATCACCCTATTCCACCACCTGCCAAGGTAAAGAAGGGGCCAGCATGCCGAAGAGAAAAGCCGCACCAACCACCCAGCAAGGCCTCTTCCTGAACCAAAGAGGACAGTGCCAAGGTCCCAGCAACAACTTCCAAGTTGGGGAAGGGACACAAGAGCAAAGGGAAGTAGGCTCAGGGCACAGAGCCTCCGGGTGAGGGACTGATGTCACCCCTTTTTCAAGACAGACCAGCAACTTGTACCTGCACTGCCACCTGCACCGCCATCTGCACCGCCACCTGCATGTCATTCTGGGTAGTTCCCTATTCCCTCTCACTACCATACAGGAAATACCTCTCCAAGCATTACACAACACTGAAATTGTTTCCCCGAGGCTGGTGAGGGTGGAGAATGAACTGCTGTTAATGCCAATTATTGACACAAGAACCATAAATGTACCAAACATAAGTCTACTGTCCTCTACTACATCTCAAAGCAACAGAGTTGTTTATGATTAACCACTATTAGAGGCATCTATCAGTTCTCTTTCACATGGAGTGGCATTTGTCCTCACCCAGACTGCTTCTGGTTACTTTGTTGACATTGACGACTTCTCTTCAAACTCAACAACACAATCGCTTCATGGTATATGTAGGCTTCTTTGCTGGCTTAAACACATTTATCTGATCCGTCCTTAGTCCTACTTGTGGATTACACTAACCTTGCTTGCTTTCTTCTTGTGGATTGGACTTGTGATTGCTTTCTTTCTGTATATACATGGCCATTATCTTCCTGAACGCTCTACTGTTGATCTGGTAAATGAGGTATTGAAGCCTCACTTGTCTTCCCACAAAGTGCAAAGAGACTTGTCCTTTGTGAACATTTCTGCTGTTCCAGTTCCAATGAGATTGTTTGGGATAAAGTACCATATGACATATTCGGCCAAACAGAGACTATTCAAATTCGGAATGTTTTTAAAATTTCTATGAATTATTTTATTGCCACTGATATTGTGTCTGATGACTGGGACAAAACTGTTGATTAAATGCTCTCTGAGCTCGAATATTATACTGTATTTGAAAGTGAAGATATGTATGTGAACTCTGAAAGTTATGGTGAAATGTTTTGCTATTATTATTACAGACACCATTACCTACATAGGGCCAGTACCTCACGTCCAATTTTTAATTACACACAGTGGGAACATTGTCCGACTTCACTAGTAGGGCGTTCCAAACATACCAGCATGAAACCAGCACAAGGACTTGGTTTAGCTCTTTCCTGGTTCCCACGCTGTGCTGGATCCACGATGAGAGGAGGGCGTGTGAGGAGAGAGAGACCCATCGCCGTCAGGTAAGTGCCTTTTCTTTAAAAAAAATATTATTATTGTATCCCTCCCAACCCCAGCCATAAATACAAACCAGCCACCACTGCTAAGACATAGTTAAGGGACTACTTATGTGGGTGGCACAATCAGTGCTGTAGGCTTACTAGTTACATTTAATTTACAGGCCCTGGGCACAGGTAGTGCACTTTAATAGGGACTTACAGGTATATTAAATATGCCAATTGGGTAGGAACCAATGTTACCATGCTTAGGGAAGAGAGCACATGCACTTTAGCACTGATCAGCAGTGGTAAAGTGCACAGAGTCCTAAAACCAGCAAAAAAAGGGCCAGAAAAATGGAGGGAGGCAGGCAAAAAGATAGGGATGGCTACCCCAAGGCTGTGAGGTCTAACACTGTGGAATGAAAGCAGGGGTCCTATGTGTGAGTTTGGTTTCTGAAACAGTAACCTGCTGTGGAAATGTGGTACTCCCCCCCCACGCATGTGATTAGAGTAGCAAATCTGTGGCCTTCCATTGCTACTTGCAATATCTGCTTCAACAAATCAAGCAGCTGAAAGCATTATTGTTACAAAAACATGTGGAACTCAAATATGCCAGTGAAACCTAAGAACCACAAGTAGCTGTTTTAATGCTTCAAACACTACGGAGGTTATACATTTTTTTAGGGAAATAGGGACTGTTTTGTAAGCACCTTCCGGAATGTCTTTGGAGTAATACCATCATTCAGACACTCCCTAATTGGTAGTGTCTTTGGAGGTATACCAGTTGCATTTGGCTACTACTATTTTTGCTCTACAATGGATGTCTCCATCTCAAAGCCATAGGGTGATGGAGCTACCACCCTCACAACTGTGTCATGTTCGTATGATGCAGGACTTTGGTGTACCGCTGTTAGAGAAATTAAACAACAACTGGTCATTGTATTTCTGGCCAGTATGGTTCTATTGTGTGCAGGATATGCTCCACCGTTTGTGGTGCCCTTTCAAGAGCACATTGGAAGTCTGTCTTGCTAAGCAACAAGTACTTCCTATGGACAGGATGTTCCCACTGAGGGTTAATTCCTTCAGTTGCCCTATGAGGATACGGTTGCTTCATGATGCCTTCTATGAGCCACCTAATAGGGATATAGGTGTTTTTGATCTAGGATTCCTTTGTGCTGGTTCATTCTCTACGGGCATAGCACAGAATGCTTCCACCTCAGCTGCTGCTGAGGCCTCAGATCCTGTTTGTTCCTTTGACCTTCTGGATGAGACTTTCGTGACTATATCGTCTGAGGAAGTGGGCTCCCTCTTGGATTCCATCTCAACTGATGTTTCTGATGACCTCACTTTAAACTCCAATGACTTTTGACATTGGTCCTGCTCTAAATTTGAAGTTGTACTTGGCTGCCTTTGATCGGCATGCTCTGCTTGATGGTGTGGACATTTTTAATACATTTATGATTTTGGACAATTTCTATTCTTGATGGGTTTTACCATCTATACTCCATTACTGGCATGGAGAGGGTGTCACGAGGGCCCTTTAGGACCTGGTTTGGTCACCCTTGTTTTAGCTTAGTTTTACAGTTCACATTTTATTCATGTTGGCAAGGCTGCTTTTAGCAATGGCTTTTTACACATTTTACTAGTTTGCTTTGATTCTTTGAAAGCAAGGAAAACAATGCTTGTTTAGTTAGTCTTTGCATAATATATAATCAGTACTTTCTGTCAAAGGCTATGGAATGCGGTACACAATATGCTAGCTTGTGTTGCCCATTTAAGAGACACCTTCTATTACCTATAAACAGCATGGCATCAGAACTGTATTTCCAATGGGGTATGGATTATTATATAGAAGATGCACTAACCAAAGGAGGGCAGAGGGCATTCTGCCCATCACTATCCTAGGACGCACACTGTGTGACATAAAGCTTGGCTGGCGCTGATCTGCCAGCTCCATGAGAGGATTGCCATCTATTCCACAGGCTGATTCTTGATATTCTTTCCTTGTCTGGGTCCAGGACTCATCCCTTAGATCGGGCCCAGCCAAGGGTTACAACCACTACGCTCTCAGAAATAGAAAGTGGGATAGATAGGAATCTCTAGCACGGCATACATCATGGCTGGATTGCTTGGCTTCTTTACCATGTCCGTAATGCTGATTACCGTGCTCTGTTTTATCTGTCTAATTATCGCTTCCAGTGTAGGCTGACTAGTTTCTGCCAGCCTGCCACACACCAGACATGTTGCTGGCCACATGGGCAGAGTGCCTTTGTCACTCTGTGGCCAGGAACAAAGCCTGTACTGAGTGGAGGTGCTTCTCACCTCCCCCTGCAGGAACTGTAACTCCTGGCGGTGAGCCTCAAAGGCTCAACCCCTTTGTTACAGTGCCACAGGGCATCCCAGCTAGTGGAGATGCCTGCCCTTCCGGCCACTGCCTCCACTTTTGGCGGCAAGGCTGGAGGAGATAATTAGAAAAACAAGGAGGAGTCACCCACCAGTCAGGACAGCCCCTAAGGTGTCCTGAGCTGAGGAGACTCTTACTTTTAGAAATCCCCCATCTTGTGGATGGAGGATTCCCCCAATAGGATTAGGGATGTGCCCCCTCCCCTCAGGGAGGAGGCACAAAGAGGGTGTAGCCACCTTCAAGGACAGTAGCCATTGGCTACTGCCCTCTCAGATCTAAACACACCCCTAAATTCAGTATTTAGGGGGCCCCAGAACCTAGGAAACTAGATTCCTGCAACCTTAACAAGAAGAAGGACTGCTGACCTGAAGCCCTGCAGTGAAGACGGAGATGACAACTGCTTTGGCCCCAGCCCTACCGTCCTGTCTCCCAACTTCGAAGAAAACTGCAACAGCGACGCATCCAACAGGGGCCAGCGACCTCTGAAGCCTCAGAGGACTGCCCTGCAAGCAAGGACCAAGAAACTCCCATGAACAGTGGCCCTGTTCAACAATCTGCAACTTTCTTGCAAAAAACAAACAACTTTAAAGACTTCACGTTTCCCGCCGGAAGCGTGAGATTTTCCACTCTGCACCCGACGCCCCCGGCTCGACCTGCAGAAAACCTACACTACAAGGAGGACTCCCCGGTGACTGAGAGCCCGTAAGTAGCCCGAGACGAGCCCCCTGAGCCCCCACAGCGATGTTCTCCATTGAAGCCTATGTGTTTTGGGCACCACTTTGACCTCTGCACCTGACCGGCCTAGAGCTGCTGGTGTGGTAACTTTGAGGTTGCTTTGAACCCCCGATGGTGGGCTACCTTGGACCCAACTTTGAACGCTGTAAGTGTTTTACTTACCTGTGAACTGAACAATTACTTACCTCCCCCAGGAACTGTTGATTTTTTCACTCTGTCTACTTTTAAAATAGCTTATTGCCATTTTTGCCAAAACTGTACATGCTATTGTGATTATTCAAAGTTCCTAAAGTACCTAAGTGAAATATCTTTCATTTGAAGCATTACTTGTAAATCTTGAGCCTGTGGTTCTTAAAATAAACTAAGAAAATATATTTTCTATATAAAAACCTAATGACCTGGAGTAAGTCTTTGAGTGTGTGTTCCTCATTTATTGCCTGTGTGTGTACAACAGATACTTAACACTACCCTCTGATAAACCTACTGCTCGACCACACTACCACAAAATAGAGCATTAGAATTATCTCTTTTTGCCACTATCTTACCTCTAAGGGGAACCCTTGGACTCTGTGCACACTATTTCTTACTTTTTCTCCCCACCAACACAAACAATTTGCAATGGCAGTGTTCATGTGTTAGGTGAGGGGTCCCTGAGGGTGGCACAACATATGCTGCAGCCCTTAGGGACCTTCCCTTGGTCACAGGGCCCTTGGTACCACTGTTACCTTTTACAAGGGACTTATCTGTGTGCCAGGGGTGTGCCAATTGTGGAAACAATGGTAAATTTTAGGTGAAAGAACACTGGTGCAGGGGCCTGGTTAGTAGGGTCCCAGAACACTTCTCAGTCAAGTCAGCATCAGTATCAGGCAAAAAGTGGGGGGTAACTGCAACAGGGAGCCATTTCCTTACACCCTTCAACAGCCAATCATCCCGTAACTTGCGTAGATGAGCTGCCACCACTGCCACCACTACCATCACTTTTGTGAGCACCGAGGGGCACTGGTAAGGCCAAAGGGGAGCACGGTAAACTGAAAGTGCTTGTGACCTACCAAAAATCGTAAAGGTAACGTCTATGGGCCGGCAAGACGGGAATGTGGAAGTATGCGTCTTGCAAGTCCACCAAAGTTCTAATAGAGGACGAAGACCTTTGTCCTTTTTCGGCACCAGAAAGTAGCAGGAATAGAAACAACTACCTACTTCTGGCAGAAGGTCTTGGACTTCCTCGAGGATAAGCGTCATATGATCCTCCGATATTCGTTTGTATGAAGGTGACGTGGCTGGAGGAGGTGTCTTGAAGGGGAGGGAGTACCCCCTTCGGACAATCTGGAGGACCCACCTGTCCAAGGTAATGGATTGTCATTGGGGCAGGTGATGGCGAATCCTGCCACCAACTGGTTCCTGGTGCACCCACAGACTAGGAAGGTTTGGAGGCTGAAGCGGGGGCTTGGGTGGACTGGGTGACCCGCTGGCTCCCTGATCCCCGGGGGCGTAAGATCCCATGTGTGTGGCTGTGTAGGGGCTGTAAAGCATGTGCGGGTCGATGGCCGGGGAAAAGGATGCGGTTGGGTGCCCCTTCCGTAGCCACGAAAGGGGCGAAAGGTGGGCTGCTGGGGTCTAGGAGTGGACGCGAGCCAAGGGACCTGGGCCGTGGCTCGGGAATCCTTAAAGCGCTCAAGCGCCAAGTCCGCCTTGTCGCCGAAGTGACGTGTGCCATCAAAGGGCATGTCTATCAAGGATTTCTGGACATCCCCTGAGAAGTCAGATATTCTCAGCAAGGCGTGGCGTCTCAACGCCACCTTTCATGCAACAAATCTGCTCAGAGAGTTGGTTGTATCCCGTCCACAACGAATCATGAACTGCGCTGCATCCTTCCCATTGGTTGAGGCTTGGGAAAGGATAGTCTGGGCCTCCTTCGAACCCTAGGCAGCACTTGCGTGACCGTATCCCAGAGAGAATGGGAATAGCAGCCCAAAAGGCATGCAGTGTTCACGGACCGCAGTGCTAGACTGTTGGAAGAAAACTACTTCTTCTCCAAATCGTCCAGTCTTTTTGATTCCCTATCCGGGGGTGCGGCAGGGAATGCGCCAGATGAACAGGAAGCCTGGATGACAAGGCTCTCAGGCATGGGGTTTTGGGTGAGGAATTTTGGTTCTGTCGGCACAGGCCGATGGTGGCGGGCAATCGTCCTATTCACAGGAGCCTCTGTGCTGGGTCTGGACCAAGTATCCAAATGGACATCTGTCAGTGCCTCATTAAAGGGAAGAAGGGGTTCGGAAGAGGAAGTCCTCGGCTGAAGCATGTCGGTTAGGATATTAGGCCTAACCTCCACAGAAGGTAGCTCGAGGTCGAAGACCTCAGCCACCCTTCTCACCACCATGAAATATGAGGCACCCTCCTCCGTAGCCACGGTAGGAGGAGAGAGCATACCAGTGTCAGGGGAGGTGTCTAGACAACTGGCATCACCCAAATCCTGCACCCAGTGCATTTGTGGGTCAAGCTGACATTCTAAAGGGTCCAGTGTCCCCTCCAAAATCTCCCACTAGCCATACCCATAAGCATAAGTGTCTGGATCAACCCTGGGACCAGGAGAGCCCAGAGAGAATGGAATGGGCGTCAAGCTATGCCGTTCTGGCTCCGGGTCATCGGGTATGAGGAGGGTATTGATGTCAATTGTGGGCCCAACTGCCATCGGGAGCGTCAATGTCTAACCTGACGCCGGGGAAGGTCGCTGTGGCACGACCGGGATCGGGACTGATCCGCGATTGGAAGCCGATGACTTCGAACCTAAGGGGGCCCCCACCAACTACACTGTGCCCGAGGGCGCCGAAGGCAGGTAGGTCGGACCAAAGGTGAGGTGCATTGCCTTATAAAATTCTTTGAGCTGTGCAGGCGTAGCTCCGGCTCCTGGGAAGTTGGGGAAGTGCGGAGCCGACCCAGATGAAGGCCCCGAGTACAGAGGCCTAGAACATCAACGATCTTCCCGCGCCGCATCGTCCGAGCAACGGGGTGAAGTCGAAGAACGCTTGTCCTTCTTCAACTTCTTCTTTTTGTGACCCGAATGTCCTGATGACTTCGAGGACGAAGAGTGGTGGTGATTCCGTGGCCGGTCTCGAGACCTTCCTCTCGAACTAGACCGTGAGCTCCACGGAGTCGAGTGTCAGGCCACCATGAGCTTTAGGGACCGCTCCCTCAAAGCTTTTGGGTTCATGGCACGACACTCAGAGCACGACTTTGGGTCGTGATCGCGCTCCAGGCACCAAAGACACACGAGGTGTGGATCTGTCACCGACATCGTTCGGTGAGAGGAGTTGTAGGGCTTGAAACCTGTCTTGCGGGACATCCCTCGACTCATCCACGACCTCGTCAAAATAATTTTCCAAAAGTGTCTACGTAGTAAAAAAATGACTGAGGTCGCTCTCTCCAGATCTGCGCGAAGGCTGGCACAGAAAGAAAAGAACTGACGTCAGTGAGCCAGGATGGCACCTATATACAACCGCGACTTCATCACGGCAAACATGACGCCAACAACGCCCGTGGAGTCGACCGACGCCACCTGACTGTGCGCAGAGGTACTGCTCGAAGAAAAATCTCCAGATCCATTCTGAGGCCTGGGGAAATTCAAATGTAAGGAATCTGCGACTAGAAGTCTCTATCAGATACTTGTCCCAGGCCACAAGTGCAGCCTGGATGCAGTGTGTGAGAAAGTAGCCTCTCTCTAGCATGGTTACCCCAACTTTTGGCCTGTTTGGGAATGTGTGTCAGTGTGTTTTTATTGTGTCACTGGGATCCTGCTAGCCAGGACCCCAGTGCTCATAGATAAAAACCTATATGTCAGTATGTTTTGCCTGTCTCACTGGGATCCTGCTAGCCAGGACCCCAGTGCTCATAGTCTGTGACCTAATGTATGTGTTGTCAGTTGTGCTTGACTGTGTCACTGAGGCTCTGCTAACTAGAACTTCAGTGCTTATGCTCTATCTGCTTTTAAATTTGTCACTGTAGGCTAGTGACTTCATTTACTAATTTCTATTGGCATACTGGACCCCCCTTATAAGTCCCTAGTATATGGTACCTAGGTACCCATGGCATTGGGGTTCCAGGAGAGCCATATGGGCTGCAGCATTTCTGTTGCCACCCATAGGGATCATAGACAAACCCTTACACGGGACTGCCATTGAAGCCTGCGTGAAATAGTGCACACGTTATTTCACAGCCATTTTCACTGCACTTAATTAACTTATAAGTCACCTATATGTCTAACCTTCACTTGCTGAAGGTTAGGTGCAAAGTTACTAAGTGTGAGGGCACCCTTACACTAGCAAAGGTGCCTCCACATAGTTCAGGGCCATTTCCCCGGACTTGGGACCTTCTTTTGTTCTGCTGCATCAACTATATTTTGCACCTCCTTTGAACCTGTATCCTGCAGCTTCTGGGGGAGCTGGCTGGCATCCCGAGGGCTCTCTAAAGTGCTGAGAGTCCTCTCTTCCTCCTCACACAGAATTGAGGCCTCCAGGTCCCTTCTGGGTCCATCCACTGGCATCTTCCTAGGGTGCATTTCTGCAGTCTTTGACTATCCAGGGACTCTTTTTTTGCACCCTCTTTTGGGTTGGCAGGGGCTCCTGTCCTTCCTGGAACTTCTTTCAACTTCTAGACTTGGTCCCCTTCCTTTGCTGGTCTTCAGGTCCAATAATCCAGCAGTTGTTCTTTGCAGACTTGGTTGGCTGCTGCAAAATCCCCCAAACGAGATGTAGTGCGTCCTTAGGAAACTTGCAGTACTTAACTCCTACTTTTCTGGGCTCAGGGGTGGGGTAATTTACTTACCTTTACTGAATTCTTACTCTCCCAGAGATTCTGCACACACTACACTTGTCTAGGGGGGAATTAGTGATTCACATTCCACTTTTTTAGTATATGGTTTGTATTGCCCCTAGACCTATTTTCTCCCATTGCCAGGCAGTCAAAATGCTTTATTCGGTATGAAAATAATCAAACATTATATTAAATAAACAATACAATACATAAAACCTGGTGACAACCCACCAGCATTTAAATACCATACGGATCATTATAAAAAAGATAATAAGAGAGTCAAGTTAAAAGAATTCTAAGAATTTTTTTTTTAAAAAACACTCCAACTTATTCCGCCAGGTAATAGCACTCTTCAAAAAGGACCCCAGCCCAAGCCACACCAAAACATCAGAAGCCATACGTAACCACAAAAAAGCTGGGTGATATTGCACAAAACCCTTCGGCCTCAGCAGGACGAGCAAAAAATGATGCCTTAAAGGTTCATAAAAATCACAAAACAAGGTAAAATGGACCAAAGACTGCAGAGACGCACCATCGCAGGGGCAGAGTCTAATGGATTTTTCACCGTACTGACTTAGGTTGCTCTTCAAAACCGCCAGACTAAATTGTGCAATGAGACTCCTTTCCCCCATATTTCTTATCTCTAAGAGATAGGACTCGGGCCCCCCCCCATCTTTATCATAATAAACTCCCTTACTGGTTTTTTCCTTAGGTCCTTCTCCTCTCTTTTGGCCCCCAGGATTTTAAGGAAATTAGCCTTCGCCCAGTGTTTGTCACGGCTAGTCAGACACTCAGGAGCCTCAAACATGTCTGGGCACCCCAGCAAATGGGCTACCTTTCTTATGTACATTAGACAAGGAATATCCTTCACCTGATCACAGGCCAAACAGTCCTGCAGGATCTCTCTGTTAAAAGAGGCACATTCATTTGCCCAAACAGAGATCCATAACAAGAACGGAGCAAGCTGAATAGCAACTTGCACAAACTCAAGAGCTAATTCTGTGTGTAAGCAAAAACCAGAAGTATTTTGGCCAACTCCCAATAGCCTTACACAAAAGTGATTTTCTTCAAATGCAGGGGCCCTGGTGTCCGCATACCCCCAAAGAGCAGCACCATATAGGAGGACTGGGATGCATTTACGCCTATAGACTCCAAGGAGGGGCTTAACAGGTTTATTTCCCACCTTTGCAGCAAAGTCAAATGTGGCACCAACTGTAGCATTAAAAAGAACCCCTCTTCTAGAAATACAGGGTTTCCAAGTATCTTTATCTTCAAAAACAACCCCCAAATAGGGGAAATCCTGAACCTTGCTGATTACTTCTTGTCCATTGATCTTCAGCTTCCCCACCCTACTAAGAGGCTTCTCAAAAACCATAAAATTTGATTTTTTTACAATTAAACTCTAGAACAAGTGCTGACATGAAGGAATTAGAGGCTCTTGCTGCATCACGTAGACCATTCATAGTGCGGGCCATAAGCACCGCATCATCTGCATAGATCAATGCAGGGACACTCTTGCCATTAATTTTGGGAGCATCCCTACAACTTTCTGCTAGAAAGTCAAACAATCCGTTAGTATACAAAAGGAAGAGAGTAGGAGCCAGAACACATCCCTGGCGCACCCCTCTATTTAACTCAAAAGTATCCGAACATTCACCATTTATCTCCACCCTTACATTAGCAGTCATTCCTAAGTGGAGGTATCAAAGCAGCTCCACAATGTGGGGATCCACGCCTAGTTGATTTAAGCTCTCCCAAAGCTTGGCCCAATTTACCTTATCAAAGGCACAACTAAGGTCCATAAAGGCAAGATATAAAGGCCCTCATTCCGAGCCTGGCGGGCGGCGGAGGCCGCCCGCCAGGCTTCACCCCTCCGAAATACCGCTCCGCGGTCGTAAGACCGCAGAGGGTATTCCGAGTTTTCCCCTGGGCTGGCGGGCGGTCTTCACAAGACCGCCCGCCAGCCCAGGGGAAAACTCCCTTCCCACGATGACGCCGGCTCGTAATAGAGCCGGCGGAGTGGGAAGGTGCGACGGGTGCAGTTGCACCCGTCGCGTATTTCAGTGTCTGCTTTGCAGACACTGAAATACTTTTAGGGGCCCTCTTACGGGGGCCCCTGCGACTCCCCCTCCCGCCATCCGGTTCCCGGCGGGAGAACCGCCAGGAACTGGATGGCGGGAGGGGGAGTCGGAATCCCCATGCCGGCGCAGCATGCTGCGCCGGCTTGGAGGATTCCTTTGGGGCAGCGGGAAACCGGCGGGAGACCGCCGGTTTCCCTTCTCTGACCGCGGCTGAGCCGCCGCGGTCAGAATGCCCCGCGGGGCACCGCCGGCCTGTCGGCGGTGCCACCGCGTCCCACGGCCCTGGCGGACTTGTTCCGCCAGGGTCGTAATGACCCCCAAAGTCCCTTTCCTGGCTAATGTATATTTTCCGATCACCATCAACAGGTTTAGGCACTGTTCCTGCGTGCCAAGCCCTTTCCTGAAACCGTACTGTGCCCGGCATAAAAGTTCATTATCAGCCATCCAAGCCTCAATGCACCTGTCCCATAATTTTAGCAGAGGAATCAAGAAGGGAAATGGGACGATAGGATTTAGGGTAATTTCGGTACCCCTTTTTAAAGACAGGAATAATACACGCCGATCTCCAAGTGGCAGGGATTCCCATAGTAACTGCTGCATTAAGAACATTTAGCAGAATGGGCACCCATAACTGGGGGCAAGATTTGTAAAGATCCACGGGAATTAAGTCTGGGTCTGGAGCTTTATTGCTAGCCCTACCACAGAGTGCCTCCCTAACCTCAGGGAGTGTGAACCTGATCGCTAAGTTGGGAGAAGCATCAAATTGTCTGTCCCACCCAAACATCAGAAGCGATGTTACATCCCAGACCCTTAGAAGTTTCAGTTTCAAGGAGACCCCTGTTTACGACATTCCAAAACAGGCCAGGGTTCTTAAGCTCTACTGCATGTTCCAATTTCCCCCAAGCAATTTCCTTAAGATTGAGCTTTCTTGTCCTCAAAACACTTTTGTACTTAACCCTTGCATCTCTAATATGATCCATATCTCTGGGGTGGGCTTTAAGAGCCCTCCTCAGGGTTTTCTTAGCATCATAGCAGTCTTTGTTGAACCAACCACCCACATGTTTACCAGGGGACTGGGCAGCTGAGAGCAAACAGTCCTTAAAAGCTTTGTTCACTCTCAGCATTGCGGCCATTACTTCCTGTGGACCAGAGGTCTCAACTAGATGCGTACCCATAAACAAATTTAGATTTTCACCGACCACCCTTTCTACTACTTGCTGGGTATTTACTTATTTCCACCACACACTCCTGCCCTGGTCCTTTATCCTCACCTGCGCGGGCCCACCCCGTCTTAGTTTACATAGGGTCACTGAAAAATTAAAATAGACTGTGAGGGGGTTGTGATCACTAAGGTGGTACTCTAACACTTCTCCTCCTAGTACCAGATCCTTTAAAGGAGGGGACACAAAAATATAATAAACAATAGTAGAACCAACTCTACTACCCACAAATTGACATTGAAGTCACAGATATTCAAAAGGCCCATGGCCCTCATTACAACCCTGGCGGTCGGTGTTAAAGCGGGGGTAATACCGCCAACAGGCCGGCGGAAAAAAAATGGGATCACGACCATGGCAGAAACTGCCAACACAGACAGCCACATTAACACTCCGACTGTCACAGCGGTAGAAACAAATACCGCGGCGGTAACCGCCAAAAGACAGGCGGAGGACAAAGTACCGCCCACCGTATCACAACAGGCCTATCCGCCACCTTTTCCAGGGCAGAACCAACGCTATCAAAAGCACGGCGGAAACAGTACACAGAAACCACTCACCTCTCGACACCCAACGAGGAACCAGGATGCCATGGAGCCCGAACTACACATACTGCCCATGCTGGTCTTCCTCCTGCTCTATCAGGAGCAGGACAGACGCCGTCGACGACCACGTGAGTACTGCACCTGCAACACAGGGGAGGGGGGAGGGAAAAGAGAGTGACACACACACGCAACACGCAATACCCCCACCCCCACCCTCACCCATAACAACATACACAGAAATACATGCAGCAACATTACATATACACCCCCTCACCCCCTGGAAGAATGCAAGGACAAAATTAAATGATTGTAACGATTGTAATCATGAAAAATCTGACAGTGAAAGTTCAAAATTCAGTATATACAAATATGTACACCAACTACACAAGTCCGTGGACCAGTGGTCCCAAAATGCATGGGTGAAGCCCACACAAGATACCTGACTCAAAACGGAGAGAACACTGCAGGGGCATCAGATCGAAAATAAACAGGCACCTCAGGGGGAAGGGAAGAGGGGGCACCTCATCCGGATGAACGCACTATGCCACTGCTGCACGAGGGGGCTTCATGCCCATTGCTCTATCCTGGGGAGTGCAAAGCCACAATCTCTCAAGTCTTTACAGTGGGTGGTTTGCCCACTGCTTTATCCTGGGGAATGCAAAGCCACAGTCTCGCAAGTGGATAACAGTCTCCACTGGTTCTGGAGGGGGCATGGTGCCCAGAGTGCTTCATCCTGCCAAGGACTGAGGTAGTGAATGTGATTCTCCACTGGTTCTGGAGGGGGCATGGTGCCCAGAGTGCTTCAGCCTGCCAAGGACTGAAGTAGTTGATGTGATTCTCCACTGGTTCTGGAAGGGGCATGGTGCCCAGAGTGCTTCATCCTGCCAAGGACTGAGGTAGTGGATATGATTCTCCACTGGTTCTGGAGGGGGCCTGGTTCCCCGAGTGCCTCATCCTGCCAAGGACTGAGGTAGTGGATGTGATTCTCCACTGGTTCTGGAGGGGGCATGGTGCCCAGAGTGCTCCACATGCAGTGTGGCCGGTCCCATTCCATCACCTGGGTGTGTGTGCCACGAGATTGCCTAGGAACAGGTAGCATGATACGCCATGGAGACAGAGACATATCCCACACTGCTGCGGCTTCGCCTTCCACCTGCAGGTGCAAACAGTGATGGAAGTCATGCCTCATGGAAGCTGGGCAGGGTCCAGGAAGTCTCCTCCAGCCACGGACGTCTGACCACTGTGGATGGAAGCCATATCAGCATCGGTGCCACTGTCCGAGCACGTCGCGGGGCTGGTGGCAGTGCTTGCAGCGGTGTCTGTGGCTGCGGTGCTGGCGGTGGTGCATTGGTCAGCACCTGTGGAGGAACACAGCAGGACGTCTCCTGCAGCCTTGGATGGCTGCCCACTGGGGAAGATGCTGGGGACTGTTGCTGAGGCTGCAGACGTGCCGGTGGCGGTACAGGTGACTGTGCAGGTGGCTGTGCAGGTGATGGTGGCAGTGCAGGTGGCGGTGCTGGTGGCGGGGCAGGTTGCAGTGTTCGCCGCCATACAGGTTGATGTAGCTGTGGACAGAAGGGGTGACACTAGTCCTCAGTCAGTGCCACCGTGCCCTGTCCTGACCTGCTCTTCTACTTTTGTCCCTTCCCCACCTTTGATGGTGCTGCAGGTGTCTTGCCACTGTCCCCTTTTGTTTTGGCGGAGCCCTTGGTGGCTGCTAGGTGCAGCTTCTCCCTCTGGGATGTGGGCACCTTCTTCACCTTGGCAGGTGGCGGAATGTCCTTGCCCTCGCTACGTGGCACACTGGCAGCCCTGATGGGTGGAGCACTCGATGACCCCGCAGTTGCTGGCACCACTGTGTCTGGGGATTTGGTGGCTGAGGTGCTGGGCTGGGACCCGGAAAGCCTGGCCCTAGGGGAGGGATGGGGGGGAGGTGAAGGGAAGAGGTCAAAGTTTGCCAAGAAAAGTTTTTTAGACACACTGGGACCGGAAGATGGAGGGGGTTTGGGAGTGGAGGTAGTGGTTGTAGGAGGTGTGCATTTGCTGAATTTGGGTGAAGGTGCATGGGCCAGAGGCTGTTGTGAGGTGGATGGCTTTTGGGTGGATGTGTGCCTGCGTTTGTGTACTTTGGGAGGAGGGCTCACAGACACACTGGGAGAGGACACTGGGGATGTGTGCATGGTAGTGGGGGTGGTGATTGCACGTGACCGGAGTGTGGTGATGGGCGTGCTGGTGATAGAGGTAGTGGCTGAGGATGTAGTGCATGCAGGTGTGAGTGGAGACGAGACAGGGAGGGAGGAGGGGGACGTGGAGGAGGGGGACACAGTGGAGGCAGTGGATGTTGGTGTGTCTGCATGGGCATGGTGCTTGTGTGAGTGCTTGTGGGATGTGTGGTGCTCATGTTTGCCATGTCCACTCTTGTGTGTTGATGAGTGTGCATGCTGGTCTGATGGTATGCTTGGGATAGGCTGAGGTACAGGGGATTGGGTCGGGATGGAGGAAGTTGGAGGGGAAAGCTGGACACAGGGACAATGGCTGCCATCAGTGATGAGGCCAGAGCCTGAAATGCTCTCTGTTGGGCCACCTGCCCAGAATGAATGCCCACCAGGTATGCATTTGTTTCAAGCACCAAAGACAAACTCTGTGCGGATCCGTCACCGACATGGTGCGATGACACTCACCACACGGCTTGAATCTTGTCTTTCTCGCAGACATGACTCCAACAACAGTCAAAAAAGCATCGACAAACCGTCGAAGCAGGGTAGCTCTTTCCAAAACTGCGCTTAACCGGCGCGGAAGGAAAAGAACTGACGTACGCGTGCCGAGACGGCGTCTATATAGACAACCGTGACATCATAGACGACTCCAACGACACTAACGACGCACGCAGAGCTGGTCGACGCACGCGGATCCGAATGACACCGTCCGACGGCGCGCGCAGGGTACTGCTCACAAAAAACTCCGGATTCGAAGCTGATGCCAGGGAATTCTAAGGTAAGGAAGCTGCAGCTAGAAGTCTCTATCAGATCCACATGCGCAGCTACATTGTTTTCTCTGAGGTGGAGGATTTGCCCACAGTGAAAGGTGACTTCTATGCCCTGGGACATATCCCTAACATCATTGGTGGCATTGATGGTACACATGTGGCATTTGTACCCCCCGCAGGAATGAACAGGTGTACAGAAACTGGAAAAGCTACCATTCGATGAATGTGCAGATGGTGTGTTTGGCAGACCAGTACAGCTCCCATGTGAATGCCAAGTATCCTGGCTCAAGGTCCCAATGCGTGTCTCCACGCCTGATAGGGTGTACAAAGTAACAATACAGTTAGAAGGAGACATTGAACGCATGATAGATGCAATCTTTTGGGATCGCATAGTAAACATTTATGATGTCTTGTTGGCTGAACAGGATTGGCCACCTGACTTTGTCCGTACCTGCCCATATGGAGAAGAAGTCATTAAGCCTTCTTTCTCGCCCCTTGTTCCAGAGGAACTCCCTGAATCCTATTCCATTCATTGGGCTTTAGCACAAGCACCTGCATTATACAGAAATCACGTAGGATGGGATAAAGAATTCCCCTACCATGTAATTCCAATTAAAAGTGAACCTCAACCACAACTGCAGTATCCTATAAAACATGAAGCAAAAGCACCAGTGAGAGAAATACTCACGCAATTAGAGTACCAGGGCGTAATTGAACCCTGTGTCTCGCCAATGAATAATCCATTATTCCCAGTAGCTTAGCCAGACCATTCATATAGAATAGTCTTAGACTACGGACATTTAAACAGTCATACACGCACTTATGCTATTCAAAACTTGCATAGCACAGTACTAATGAACAACACAGTGTGAAAAAAATACAAAGCAACACTGGACATTTCCAATGTTTTTTTCTGCCAGAATATAACACCTGAGAGTAGAGACTTAACAAGTTTCAGTGCACTAGGCTCCCAGAAAAATTCTGTTGTTTACCCCAGGGGTATAAGAACAACCCAGGACTGTTCGCAGCTCGTGTCACTGCAATTTTGCACGAGATTGACCCTGAAGCATTGTCCCATGTAGATGATATCTATCTTAAGGATGATGAATTACTCCAACATTTAAGAAAGGTAGCCCGCATTGTTGTAGGATTTGCCAAATTTGGCGACAAATTAAATGTAAAAAAAATAAAAATAGCCTTCCTCAGCGTCCTGTTCCTAGGATATGAGCCGTCAAGTGAAGGAAAGAGCCTAGAACCACAATTCTTAGAGAAATGCGCACAGTTACAACCACCAAAATACGATTAAACATTTTGACAGAACTTACATCCCAGATTCTGCTACATGCATAAAACCTTTATATGATCTAATACGTCCTGATTTTTCAAGTAAATTCTGGACAATTGAACACAGACGTATTCTTTGAGAGTTGAGAGTTGAAAACAGACATGCTTGCGGCACAACACTTACACACGAGGGACAACAAAACACATTTGGTCATCAGAGTAATAGCTAGGGCCATCGGTTTCACCTATGTGAAATTCAGTGAAGGTGAGACAGTCCCGATTGCATACAAATCACACTTATATTCAGCGGCAGAACAACGCTTCGCTCCCACAGAGAAAATTCTCAATGCTGTTCAGGTGGCTGTCATTAGAGAAAGACCTCTTACAGAAGGAAAACGCATTATTGTTGTTTCTCTGATCCCAGCCCTAGAGGCTGTTGCAAAAGCCAGCGTTCCAAATGCAAAAGCATTACATCAACGTTGGATACAATGGGCTACGTCTCTGACAGCCACTGACGTACACTACATTTTTTACCCAAAGTTACAAACTCAAGAATTTCTACAATATGAAATAGAAAACCCAGTTCCAGCAAATACATTGCCTATTGAACAATATCATAGAGTCCTGTACACCAATGGCTCAGCACAACCTGCAATTGGAACTAAACACCAATATTCTGCTGCTTGCACAGTCATAAGTGGCTACATGGCAGAACTAAAAGCTCTGCTGATGACACTGGAACAGACGGATCCTGCACAGCTTACGCTGATTGTTTGTGATTCGTATTATTGTATTCAGTCCTTTAATTATAGGGCTTTCCTTTTAAAGTTCAATTACTGGTGCCAGAATGTGTTCAGAGATTCCAAAGGCAACACCATTAAACACAGACTTCTGTGAGAAAAAAGTAGCAGATCTGAAAGAAACGCTACCAAATGTCCACGTTGTACACACACTTGGACATCAGCGCATTGGAATACATCTTGCTGGAAATACATTGGCTGATGAAGCTGCAAATTCAGCAGTGGCGGTGGCCGCTGTAGCTGCAGTGACTCGTTCAAGTTCCAAACCGGACGCAGACATTTGGGCAGCCGTGACAGCTACGGCTGATGGTAAGCCTTATCCTAAAGGATTTCCTAATAAATATTCCTACTGAATGGGAGATCGCCTGAATGCTGAAATTAGAATACCAGATGTAGGCGTAAGGGACATTCCCAACAAAGTCATAAGACCAGAGTTGATTAAAGCAGCGTATGAGGGGGTGGCATCTGCCCATGCTGGGGTGGCGGCTACAATTTCGATCTTGCATGCCCATTATTGGTGGCCAGGTCTTTACAAAGAGACCAAGCAGTCTGTCCCTTGTTGTGACATCTGTCAACAAATTAAAGTTTCCACTGCCAAGCGCCCGCCGCAGACAACCCTCTTAATTTCTAACAAACCATTACAATGTGTGTACTTGGACCACTGTGGTCACCTAACACCTGATAGTGCATACAAATATATTTTAGTCGCTGTTGATTCATGCTCCAGATTTTTATGGGTGTGGCCACAATGCTCGGCTGACGCTCGGACTGTTATTAAAGATTTGCGAGTCTTTAGCAGTACATATGCAGTTGAAGCTTTCCATTCGGACCAGGGCCCTGCTTTTGTCTCAAGGGCATTCAGAGACGCCATTGCTTCGTTGGGGGTCAAACTCCAGAACTTGTCTCCATTTCATCCTGAGGGAAATAGTGTTGTGGAGAGATTAAACCGTGATTTAAAGCAATCCTTAACAGCCAGAGTCTTCGGTACGGGTCGTAGTTGGCTTAATCACCTATATGGAGTCCAGAGAGCACTAAATAATCTGCCTGGAAGGTCCCTGGGGGGTCGTACTTCATATGAGTGCCTGTTATGAACTCAAATGTATGTTCAAGATCTTGTTAGTCCTGGCGTGGAGGCAGCAGAAACACCTTTTGACATAAATGAATGTCACTGTCTTACAGGAATTGCAACAGTTCTGTGATGATAATTCTTCTAACAGTGCTGCCTCCACAGGAATCAAGGATGTGCCTGTAACATCTACCAGCTGGACTCCCAAAGTTAGGGATCCTGTATGTGAGAAAGTCACTGTGAAAAAGGAATTTGGCCCTTCTTATCGAGCAACAGTCCCAGTACTAGGGATACACGGTACCAGAACCGTAACTCTACCACCATTGGCAAGTGCCAAAGAAAATCATTTTGTCTCCATCGACAATGTCAAACTACATCATGTGGCCGATCCTGCATAGCCGACCAAGAAGAACATCCAGTAGTTCCCGAATCCCTCTCACTACTGGTGAAGAAGTTCCTCTACAAGTTGTATACACCAACACCGACACCTCTCCAAGCGTGGGGAGGGTGGAAGATGATCTTGCATTAGTTCCACTAACGTCAACTAATTTAGAACCTTTTGGCCAATTTTACTCAACTCCGACACAGACGAATGGTGCTTTCTATAGTGCAACAACAAAAGAGGGGCAATGTGGGAGATTCGGAGAGAAAGTCTCCTGGTCCCGTGTGTAAGTCTCCCAATAATAGATAAATGAAAATAATATACACAAGGTTCCAAAAAGGCAAAAAGAGGTTCTCTAGAACAAGGGTTTCCAAGAAAAAGAAAAGGAAAAGCAATATGCTTGAAACAAGAGCCCTCACTCACCTTCCGGTGACATGCTTCATCATAGGGCCATGCTCCTCGTCAGGCTGGCGCTGCAATGCCTGACGGGCCCCACAAGGGGGCTCTTTGCAGGAGATCTTTTGAAAATGATGTGCTACCGGTCAAAACGTGAAAAAGGATTGGTATAAGAATAGTTAAAAATGCCTAGAGGTAAAAGTTAAGTATTTATTCTGATATTAATACCCCTGGCATGATTAAAAACAATGTATAGGTATATGGTAAAATGATGTCTACACTCCCCAGACAAAAAAATACTATATATACAATTTACTAAATCTCGTAGTGAAAAATAGTACAAAAGGAGAAAACACAGAATCCCTGTGTCACTCAATCATGTAGGTCAACATGTTTCTCGCTATTTTTAGTCAATAATGATCTTATGCGATTCGTCAGGACCTTAGTATGTACCTAATAAGTTACGTAATCATCAACAGTAGTGTGTATACACTATCCTAAACAGTTATCCCATACACTCGTGGAGGATCCCAAAAGGTGCCAAGTGACAAAGGTACCACGGTGCTAAATTAAAAAGAATCAGCTGGTGTAGGTAATTCAATGCTTACCCTCCAAATTCTAATGGTAAGGCCCCATCGGGGAAACATCAGGCTTGGAAAATCCACTATGGTCTAAATATATACATAGAAAAAGAAACTTTAAATGACATGTAAACTGCATAGGTTATTATACTGTCAGAAACCATGACTGGCATGATGTAGAACAAACACCTAAACTTCCTATAAAAATAGGTAATGAGCAGTACTCCTATAATGCTGCAGGAGGGGAGGCTGAGAGAGAGAAGAAATATAAACAGTTGTCAAATATTGCTGACAGAATACTCAAATCGGGAAAAAGCCAAATCAGTGAGACAGTTTCATAATCATATACAACAGGTAATATAATGTAGGAGCAGTCACAGACACTGCATCTCATTATGGAAAGATATGTCAGCACACAAAGCCTCCGTGAAATGAATACAGTATAGCTGTGTGATCAGCAGACTGAGAAAGCTGAATAAACCCCCTAACAAAAGTAGACAAAGAAAGTGAGCGCGCGGGAATCCCAGCACGTTTCCCACATGTTCAGTTAATGGCCAGCACTTAATAGTGTCCCTGCGCTATCTCAAAATATAGAGATAGATCGGCCCATCAAATGCGAGCCGGGTAAAATGTATTTAATTAAAAACCTAAGCAAATGGGGCGAGGAAAGTGGGAGTGCGCGAAATCAGCAGTGCGTCTCAACTCGCCGCAACATCAATAAAACACGCCTGGCTCACTGAGCCGGCCATGTGAGCAGACGCGGGCTGGCCGGTATCCAGTCCGAGCCACATCAAAGAAAAGCGGCTTGTTTTAAAAGGTTGAAAACAAGGGGGGGAAACGGCAACAAAGGCATCGCCGGTAAGGGGTTAAAGGTCCCCAAGAAGGCACTTACTTGGAGTGGGACCGAGAGTGTTGGTCCACCTAAGAGCGCTGTCAGTCCCCGGAACTCAGGGGAATGTCCCAATGGGGATCATTTAAGGAAATTGGAAAGAAAAGAAGGACTCATGGATTCGTGAGTATGTCGAAAATAGAAAAAGGACAAAAATTATGTCGGCCATTTATAAAGAGGTTTTCGGCAGTCTACCAGAGTTGCCATGTGGTAGTTTAGGGAAAGTATACCCAATATTTATTGGAGGAGGTTTTAAAGCTACACGTTTCATCGCATAAAGTCCGAAGAGACTTATCCTTTGTGAACATTTCCGCAGTGCCAATCAGGGTGGTCTCATTTCTTGGTGGGGGTCTGAGCATCGTTCTCTGTCTTTGTCCTGGATCTCAGGGACCACTTGCGGGGTGGTTCTCCCTCTGCAGGGGGTGGGGTGCTGGTGTGGTGGTCCTGTGGCGGTGCCTCCGGTCCACTAGCGCCGGTGGAGGTGGTGGGCCGTTCATCGTTCAGGCTAGTATCAGGGGCTCCTTGTAGTGCCACAGTGTCCCTCCTGGTGTTGAGGAGTTCCTTCAGCACCTCTACAATGGTGCCCAGGGTGGAATTGATGGATTTGAGTTCCTCCCTGAAGCCCAAATATTGTTCCTCCTGCAGCCGCTGGGTCTCCTGAAACTTGGCCAGTACCGTTGCCATCGTCTCCTGGGAATGGTGGTAGGCTCCCATGATGTTGGAGAGGGCCTTGTGGAGAGTGGGTTCCCTGGGCCTGTCCTCCCCCTGTCGCACTGCAGCCCTCCTAGTTCCGCTGTGTTTCTGGGCCTCTGTCCCCTGAACTGTGTGCCCACTACCACTTCCCCCAGGTCCCTGGTGTTGTTGGGGTGGTAGGTTAGCCTGGATTCCCTGTAGTGGTGGACACACTGCTACTTGACGTGTCCTGGGGACAGAGGTATGGGCCCGCTGGGTGGGTGCTGTGTTGGTGTTTCCAGAGGGGGGAAGCTCTGTAGTGGCCTGTGGCAGTATGAGGGGAACCGACAGTCCAGAGGTCCCAGATGGGCCGGGCTGGTCATCACGATCCAGTTGGACAGAGCTGCTGTCATCACTGTGGGCCTCTTCTGTGAGTGGAATGGACATGTCTGGACCCTCCTGTCCGGTGACTTGAGTAGGGGTCCTGCAGGGATGTAAAAGCATGATTATTGCATCTGTGTGTGCCATTGTGTGCAATGGGTGGGTGACCGTGTACCCCAGTGCTTGCATTCCTGTGTAGGACCTTGTGTGATGATGGTTTAGTGGGGTGTATGGGTATATGCAGTGGCCATGCTTTGGTGATGGGTGTCCATGCTTTGGTGTTACATGCAGGGCTTGATTTGGGATGGGTGGTTTGTGATATTGGGACATGTGTGAGGAGTAGGAGTGATGGGGTGAGGGCGAGGGTGGGGATATGTGATGGCATGCAGGCAGGGTCGGGGATGTAATAGTAAAGATTTGACTTACCAGAGTCCATTCCTCCAGCTACTCCTGCAAGGCCCTCAGAATGCAGAATAGCCAAGGCCTGCTCCTCCCATGTTGCTACTTGTGGGGGAGGAGGTGGGGGTCCGCTGCCAGTCATCTGTACCGCGATGTGGTGTCTTGAGACCACGGAATGCACCTTCCCCCATAGGTCGTTCCACCTCCTCCTGATGTCATCCCTATTTCTTGGGTGCTGTTCCACTGCGTTGACCCTGTCCACGATTCTTTGCCATAGCTCCATCTTCCTAGCTATGGAGGTGTGCTGCACCTGTGATCCGAATAGCTGTGGCTCTACCCGGATGATTTCCTCCACCATGATTCTGAGCTCCTCCTCAGAGAACCTGGGGTGTCTTTGCCGTGCCATGGGGTGGTGTGGATGATGTGTGGGGTGGTGTGTGTTGTGATGTGTGGGGTGATATTTAATGGTGTGTTGTGTGAGGTGCATGGATGTTGTATGAGTGATGGTGTTGAGTGTCTGTGGATGCTGGTTTGAAGATGGTGGTGTCTCTCTGTGGCCTTGAGTCGCAATTGTTGTCGTAAGGGTTTGAGGGTGATGTGGGTGTGTGTTTTATATTGTATTGGGTGTGTGGGAGTGGTGTGTGTATGTGTATCAGGAGTGTGTATTTTGAATTGTCCAATGTGGTAGTGTTTTGTATATGTGTGTGTATTTTGAGTGCGGCAGTGTGTACCGCCAATGGAATACCGCAGTTCAAAGACCGCCGCGTGGATTCGTGGGTCGTGATAGTGTGGGCGTATTCCTGTTGGCGTGACGGTGGAGGTTTTGTTATCGCCAGTTTATCACTGGCCTTTGGTGTGGCGGACTTGTGTGGGTGTCTAGATTTTGGCGGATTCCGGCCTTTGGGTCATGATGACCGTGGCAGAATTCCACGGTCGCGGTGGTGTGTTGGCGGTCTTCTGCACGGCGGTATGCAGCTTTTACCACCAATGTTGTAATGACCCCCATAGTGTGGGAAAATTGTGTCAGGAATGGTTAAAATCATCCTCACTAGACGATGTTAGAGAACACCTCAGTCTGCGGTCTAACACCACTGATTTACAAGATTTCCTGTTAGGCCCCCGAATACCACATAGGAAGTGTTTCTTATATGCAGTATATCATGAAACTTTCCCAACAAGATGCCACTGTCCGGTTAAGGCAAATTGATCAGGAAAATCTAAAAAAGGCATTAGCTGTTGTGGATAATGGGATTAACACCTTGTCCGACCGGATATATACAACAAATAATATTGTCTCTTCTGCTATACAATCAGATATGTCTTCTTTACAGCATGGACAGAGTCAGATCAGGTCCATTATGCAGTTGGGTTAGACACTTCAAACATTGAAGGCGGGTCGTGTTTCTTGGCAGCATGTCAGTGCAAGGGAGATATTTTCTTCCTTAAATTTAACACAACAACAACAACTAATGACTAAGAAGGAAGCGATTTATGTCATGCTTAATATCGAGCAATTAGAAAAGTTGGCTTTTACTATGGCCGAAATACCATCTGCTGAGTGGTTAATACATGGGGTTATTAATCTGCCTATTTCAACGTTTCAATTCACCTCCTGTTTAAACACACTCCGGTAGGCAGATATAAAAAACTAGGAGATAGTTACATTCATGAGGTGTGGGAGCTTCCCTTCTCGTACAAATGCTTCAGTGGCATGAAGGAAGTCTTTCGTAGCGGTAGTGAATGCAAGACTTCAGTCAGCCATTCAATGGTTTGTAAACATCTGTCATTGCATGGGGCGTATAACGCCTCTGCTGCAAACTTGGCTTGTTATCTGAAGGGAGTTCCAGTCCCCTTGGTTAGACTAACATTCCAAGTGCTTTCAAACGGCAGCTACGTCCTCCTCAATGGTGAAGACTGTTGTGGCATGCAGGCCAGAATAGCTTACGTTGTTTCAGTCTCTAAGGTTGTTACATGCTGCGGGAACTTACTCTTTCCCCCCACTAGAATTAGGGAGGTAGCTGATATTTGGCATTGCATTGCTACTTCAAATGTGAATTTTGACAAGGTAAGCAGACTCAAGGCTTTACTGTTTCAAAAGCATGTGGCCCTTACATCTGAGCGCGAGACCTACGCACTTCAAGTGGCAAGGTCATCAGCAGAAATATAGTACCTGTTAAACACAAACTTTCCGAGACACTATGGTGAACTCGTGGGACGAATATTCAATGCATCCAGTACAACTGGAATCATGCATTTTGTCAAAGCTGTTGGTTCTGGTTTCATTCACATCTTCTTCTCTGTATATTCGGTTTGATACCTTCAGCTATCCACTCAATTTTCGGTAGTATTTTTGGGGGATTTCTAATAACTTTGGCTTTATTAGCTGCCATCTTGCTGTTGCTGTTGTATATGCGCAATGGCTGTCCCGCCACAACGAGGATGAATGAAGGTGCTCCCATCAGCCCAGCTGTGTCGTGAGCGTATGATGCAGTATTTTGGAGTAACACTCCTGGAGCAATTGGAGTGTGGCTGGTCTTTGTCATTCAGACCGGTTTTGCATTGTGTGCAGCCCGTGTTTCGGTGCCTCTGGTGCTCTTTCAAACATGCACTGGAAATCTGCCTTTCACAGCAGCGCTTGCCTGCGGTGGACGCTCATCTGTTGATGTTCTCGTTGAGGGTTCATTACCAGACATGCTCATAGAGGTTGCGTTTGCTGCGTGAAGCTGCTCATGAGTTACCCTTCCTGGATGAAGTTGTTGACAACTCATCAATGGGCACACCACTGGATGCTGCCTTGGTTGACACTGGGGCTATGGAACACACTTGCTCCTTCTTGGCGAGGACTTTCCGATTTTAACATCGGCCGAAGTGGAAGATCTCCTGTTCTCCATGACTCATACTTAGATAGGAACTTTTTAAATTGACATGCCCTTTAAATTCGTTTATATGCCACATGCTTATGTTTTAAATTGTCACATTGAATGCTTGTGTGTCCCTTTAACTTGTCCGAATTGACTTTGCTTTTATATATATCCTAGGTAGAGCTTTTTAGCAATAAAACTTTAGCTTTGGCTTAGAACCACTTTCAACCAAAAAGGGGAGGGTGTTGTGTAGCCATTTTAGTTACAGCTCCATGCACGTTATTTGAACACACTAGGCCGCTGTGCACTTTAACCTAGGTATGTTTTATTCAGCTTTGCATTGTTATTTTTACGATAACCATTTTTACAGTCTTGTTTTATTTTCATCTATCTAACTGTTTTAGCCTAGCCCAGCACTGTGTTCTTAAGCAACACATTCTTGATCACTCTGTGCTTCATTTAAGGCTACAGTTCGGTACTTGGCCGGTGAACGTGGTAAAAGTTTAGTCTCCAACATTCGTAGAAAAAACACATCCTTATGTAGGGACATTTTCTCAGAACATCAGCTGTGGTATTATATAAACACTTCCTTGTCCATTACACGTTTGAGGGAGATTCCAGCCAGGGAACCACAACTGTATGCTAATTGCCGAATGCTTCGCTACAGATGTTAACACAGACCACAGGCCTTTGCTCAGGTATGGGGGGTTGATGTCTTCCCAGGGAACATGTAAGGCAGAATTAGAGCTTAACATGCTGTGCACAAATTATAAGCTAGATAGGAAATAGAACTTCGATTATAGTGACAATGTGATAGCATTGTTTTTAAGCTTCCCTCTTCTCGTCACCATTTTAATACTGTCATGTTGTGTCGTCCTGGTTATTGCAGCTCACGCTTTGCTGTCTAAGATGCAGTTGTTTTAATTAAACTAATAATTGAAACATATACTGCTTCTGTTTGTCATTTATAAATGAGACTGAACTGTAAATGAGAGAACCGGATGCGACCGAGTGAACACGACTTCCCTGAAAAGCCTATTATGTCATGCGCTCTGCTGCCCAATCAGCACTATCCTGTGATAGGGATGAGGCACTGCTAGTTAGCCAGAGCACAACCCGGATTTAGAGCGACAGGTGTCACCTGCAGTGGGTTAGACTCAGTCTCCCACACCTCGGACGATCCTGCTGCTCAAAATCCAGTAGTCTCATTAGAATAATGAGAGCCTACGCGACACTGTACTGCCCAACCTTTTTTCGCTCCAACATACCCCAGAAAGAGTTGGTCGTCCACCCTGAACTCTTTTGTGCATTAAAAAATGTTCTTTTTGAGTCCAAATGGTAGAGTTGCTCCTTCTTTAGAGGGATGTGGAGGAGTGTAAAAGGTGGGCAGAGTTACACACTGCCCAAGCTAGAATGGGGCCACCACCTTAGGAAGGAAAAAGGCCCTGGTACGAAACACCACTTTGTCTGGGAACACAGATAAATAAAGAGGCTTGGATGATAAAGCCTGCAGCTCACTCATCCTCCACGTTGGTGTCTTGATGGTAAGCAGCCGGAGGAGACAATTGTGCAGCTGCTCGAAGGGAGCACACGAGGTGTGTGAGAACTAAATTATGATCCCACTGAGGCATAATAAAGAGCTTAGGGGAAATATATGTACAAGCCCTTTGAGAAACCAATTTACAATAGAGGACTTAAAAAAAGCGGTTTGCTCAGGCAGCCGCAGGAAGGCAGACAGAACAAAGCCATAACCCTTAAGAGTGCCCAGAGCAGAGCCCTGCTGGGCCAGGGTAAGAACAAAGAGAATAATATCAGAAAGAGGGTCTATAGACTTTTCTGTTCAATATTTTAAAATGTTTTGCCATTGGCAGGCATTTACCGTTTTAGTGGAGGAATGTCTGGCTGCCAAGATAACGTTACAGACTTCGGAAGGAAGGTCAAAAGCTAATAACTGTCTTCGCTCAATCTCCATGCAATGAGGCAGAGAGTTGACATGTTCGAGTGCAGAACCCTCTCCTGCTGCTGCAAAACGAGATCCTCCCAAAGGGGCAGCCTGATTGGAGGATCGATGCTCATTTTTAGAGGCTCAGGATGGCAGATTCTCTGTGCCCAATCCGAGGCCACAAGGATAGCTGGGCCCAGTCATTCCTGATCTTCTTGAGCACTCTGGGCAGAAGTGGCATGGGCAGAAAGGCGCACAGGAGACCCGAATCCGGTCAAGATGAAGAGCGTCTCACAGCGATAGCCGCCTTGGAAACTCTAATGTGCAAAACGTCTGACATTGCGTGTCCTCTTCTTTGGATAACGGATCTAACCAAGCCTCCCCCCACTGCTGAAAGAGTCATTGTGCCACCTCCAAATGGAGATGCCACTTGTGATCGACCCAGCATCGACAGCTCAGTTTGTTCTCCCTGGAGTTCACAGAACCTGCCAGGTGTTGGACCACCGGATTTTTGCCCTGCTGTTCCAGCCATGTCCAGAGGCACAGGGCCTCTTGACAATGGACCCACAACACCCCCCCCACCCTGCTTGTTACAGTACCGCATGGCGGTAATGTTGTCCATGACCACCTTCAGTAAGCTCATTTTAACAGGGGAAGAAATGCTTTCAATGCTAGCTGGATCACACAGAGCTCCAGCAAGTTGATGTGGAGTCCAAATTCCACAAAGAGACCAGAGTTCTGTGATCTCTACCTCTCCCTGATGGCCATCTCTTCCCAGGAGTGGCGCATCTGTGTTTACTGTCAGATCTCATTGGGGAAGGGAGAGGAGTTCCGAGTTGTGGTTCGTCAGCAGCTACTGAAGGTTTTTTGCAGTTCCCTCCGAGAGCTAGACCATGTCAGAGAGACTCTCCTGATGCTGCGCCCACTGGAACTTCAGGTCCCACTGTAGAGCTGAAATGCCATCTGGCATCATTCATCAGTGGGATGCAGAAGGCCATGAGGCCCAGCAGCCTCAGAGTCATTCTCACCAAAATCCAGAACAGAGGCTGAAACATCAGAATCATAGCCTGAGTATCCTGGACCCGTTGCTCAGGAGGATAAGCCTGAAATTGCACTGTGTCCAGAACTGCTTTGAGGAAAGGGAGCATCTGAGAAGGAGTCAGGTGCCCCTTCGGCACCTTTAAAGTAAACCCCAACAAATGTAGGCGGTTTGGTGTAGTCTGAAGGTGGGGATGACAGCCTGCGGCGAGCCCTCCTTCAATAGCCAGTCGTCGAGGTAGGAGAAGACTGAAACCCCTGACCTGCGCAAATGACCTGCAACCACCGCCATCGCTTTAGTGAACACCTGAGGGACGCTTGTAAGGCCAAAGGGGAGCACAGTGAACTGCAAGTGCTTGTGGCCTACCTTGAACCGCAGGTAAAGTCTGTGGGAAGACAGGATGGGGATGTAAAAATACACATCCTTCAAGTCCAACTCTACCAACCAATTTACTTGGTCTAGGGCAAACAAGACCTGAGCCAAAGTGAGCATCTTGAACTTATTATTTTTGAGTAAGATATTGGTGGTTCAAAGGTCTAGAATAGGGTGAAGACCAGACTTCTTGGGAATCAGAAAGTAGCAGGAATAACAACCACAGCCTACTTCTGATATTGGAACCCTCTCTATAGCTTCCTTAGCCAAGAGAGCTGTAACTTCCACTGTGAGCAGAGACAGATGATTCTATGCCAGCAGTTTTGGCAGTATTGGTGGAGGGAAAAATAGGAAAGGGAGGGAGTAGCCCCTCTGAATGATCTGCAAGACCCATTGGTCCGGTGTAATGCCCTGCCAGTGGAGGAGATGATGGATTCTCCCTCCGACTGGGCAACCATGTTCTTGCAGAACTAAACTAGGAGGGCTTAAAGGCTGCAGCTGCTGGGGGTTGGTTGTGGACAACTTCTGGTTATCAGACCCATGTGGTCAGAATTCACTGCGTCCATGTCCTCACACAGCTTGGGAAGCTTGTGCAAAATGGTGGCTAGCATAGGGCTGGCACAGTGGCACGCCCCTTCCGTAGTCACGCAAGAGGCGAAAGGCAACTGGGGCGAGGTGTCACTGAGAGGCCCAAGGAATTGGCCATAGCCAGCGAGTCATTTAAGCGCTCCAGCACCGAGTCCGCCTTTTTCTGAAGAGACGAATGCAGTCAAAGGGCATGTCCATGAGGGTGGCCTGGACATCACCCGGAAAGCCAGATGTTCTCAGCCAGGAGTAGTGCCTCAAGGCCACTGTTGAAGAATTCGCTCTGCCCAGTGAGTCAGCCATGTTCAAACCACACTTAATGGTGAGCTTTGCCGCATCTATCTAATCTTTCACTGCTTGAGAGAGGATGGCCCGGGCTTCCTCTGGGACCTGTGGCAGCACTTGCCCAACTGTATCCCATAAGGTATGGGAATAATGGCCCAACAGGGATGTGGTGTGTTCACCGACTGCAATGTGAGGCTGGTGGAAGAAAACATTTTCTTGCCTAAGCCTCTTGGATTCCCTGTCCGGGGAAGGGGCAGGGACGTGCCATGGGAAGTTGAGGCTTGGATTACCAAGCTCTAAGGGGTGGGGTTTTGGCTGAGGAAACTAGGATCTCCCAGGGCAGGACGATGCCAGCAGGTAATTGTCCTGTTCACAGGAGCCCCTGTGCTGGGCTTGAACCAAGTTCCCAGCAGGACAGCAGTCAATGCTTCATTAAAGGGCAATAGGGGTTTGGGTGAGGAAGCCCCAGGATGAAGCACTTTCCTCAAGAGGCTAGTATTGACCACCTCAGAGGGAAGTTCAAGGTCAAGAACCTCCACTGCCCTCTTCACTACCATTGCATTGGATGCTCCCTTCTCTGCGGCCAAGGTAGGTAGAGAGCGCAAGCCAGTATCTGGAGAGATGTCCAGTACACTGGCATCTCCTAGATCCTCATAGCAGTCCAATGAGGTTGAGGTCTCTAACTGGTATTTTAAAGGGTCCAGTGACCCCTTTCACTGTTCCCCCATGCCTGGATGATCCAGAAAATGCTCAGGCAACAACCTGGGACCAGTGGGCCCTGCCAGCACTGGAATCTGCATCAAGCATGGTCTTTCCAACTAGACCGGGATGAGAATGGGGCTGGCATCACCGTTGGGCACAGGGAGCATTAGCACTGGCACCAGAGAAGGTCGCGTTGGCATGACCAGCGCTGATCTGCATTAGTGAGACCCCATCGGAGCCGAGGCCAGAGTCATCGATATGGAACCTGATGGGGCCTCCTCTGGCCCCAGGGGGTCTGAATGTGCTTAGGAGGGGTCAACTCACTTGGCCTCGTAAAAGGCCTTTATTTGAGTGGAGGTTGCTTTGGCTCCCGGAAATGGGGGGAGACACAGAGTTGGACCTGTTAACAGCTTCGCAGAACCGTGCCTGGAATGCCAATGCTTCTCACTCGTCACGTCGGCCAACTGACGAAATGTAGGAAGCTGGCCAGGTGTGTGGTGAGCACCTATGATGTTATCACCCTATTTCAAGTCCAGGTATCCCCTATTAGTGAAGTGTAGGCAGTGTATAGGAAGCCAGGGATCTCTAGAGGTAGTTGTGAATGAGCAGCCAAGACTTATCTAGGAGAAATGTAAAGCTTATGCAATATCACTATAGTCACACAGCACTGACACACATGAAAGAGCCACACAGTGTTACAAAAATAAAGGTACTTTATTATAGTAACACAAATACTGTATATGCAATACTCCACTAGCAGGTGAGTAAACACATTATTATATACACATTACAAGTCATGAATTGGCATAGAAAGCAATAGAAAACAGCACAATAGCAGAATAAAATGGAGACCCTAGAGGGAGACCAAACCATATACTAAGTAAGTGGAAAGTAAAGGTCAGTCCCCCACTGAAGGAAGTGGAATCTGTAGAGGGGAGGTGGAGGAACTAGGAAACCTGAAAGGTAAGTACCAGGATGCCCCCCGGCGACCAGGAAAGAAGAGGTAACGACCTGTTTTCTCCAAACTCACTTGTAACCTTTGGAAAAGACCTGTGCAAAACCCAAGCAAGACTGGAAGAAACAAAAGGTAGATCCTGAAAGAAGAAGACCTGCAATGGAAGCGGACCTAGTCCAGTTCATGTTGGAGTGTCCGGTTGGGGCAGAAGCCACTACCCACCCCTCTGGAGATGTAGGACCACTTCAACAGTGAAGATAAGGTGTCAGCTATGAAGCACAGGAGCAGGAAAAGAGTTCCAGATGTGATGCAGTTGGTGTCCCACGTTGGCAGGAGAGTTTTGCAGTCGGTCAGTGGTGTGGGAAAACCACCAACAAGCATTGGCAAAGGCAAGAGTTGCAGATGAGGAGTTGCAGAGCTGCCGGGGACCAGGAAGGTCCAGAGGAACTCAACCCAAGGAGGGGAGTCCCAGGTGACCATCAGCAGTGAGGAGAGCCAGAAGACGATGATTCAGCCCCCAAAAGTGTAGGAAAGTGCTGCTGTTGGCATGGCTACCCCACACACTTTTTGCCTGATATTGATGCCAACTTTGATTGAGAGTGTGTTGGGATCCTGCTAACCAGGCCCCTGCACCTGGGTTCTTTCCCAAAATCTGTACCTTTGTTTACACAATTGGCAACCCCCTGGCACACATTTAAGTCCCTTTTAAAAGGTACCCATGGGACCAAGGACCTTGTGGGCAGGGAAGGTCCCGAAGGGCTGCAGCATGCATTATGCCATCCTGGGAGACCCCTCACCAAGCACATGCACACTACCTTTGCAGCTTGTGTGTGCTGGTGGGGAGAAAAAGGCAAAGTTGACAAGGCACCCCTCTCAGGGTACCATGCCCACAAACCACTGCCTGTGGCATAGGTAAGTCACCCCTCTAGCAGGCCTTACAGCCCTAAGGCAGGGTGCACTGTACCACAGCTGAGGGCATAGCTGCATGAGCAATATGCCCCTACAGTGTCTAAGTCAATTCATAGACCTTGTAAGTGCAGTGTAGCAATATTGAGTATATGGTCTGGGAGTTTGTCATTACGAACTCCACAGCTCCATAATGGCTTCACTGAATACTAAGAAGTTTGGTATCAAACTTCTCAGCACAACAAACTCACACTATGCCACTGTGGGATTTATTGAAAGATGCACCCAGAGGGCATCTTAGATAAGACCCCTGTATGTTAGCCAAACTGCTAGTGCAGGACTGACCAGTCTGTGCCAGCCTGTCACTTTCAGCCAAGTTTCTGACCACATGGGGTGAGAGCCTTTGCGCTCTCGCTGGACAGAAATAAAGCCTTTCCTGGGTGAAGGGGCATCACACCGCCCCCCACAGGAACTGTAACACCTGACAGTGAGCCTCAAAGGCTCAAGCAGTTTGTTACTACTGTAGCTCCAGCTAGTGGAGTTGCCTGTCCCCTGAACAAAACCTCACTTTTGGTGCAAATTCCGACAGGGAAAATTAGGGAAGCAGGGAGGAGTGACCACCCCAGCTGGGACCACCCCTAAGGTGTCCAGAGCTGAGGTGAACCCCTCCCTGTAGAATCCTCCATCTTAATTTGGAGGACAGGGACCAATTGGGTTAGGTTTGTGTCCCCTCCCTGAAAGGAGTGGACACAAGAAGGGTGTAGCCACTCTTGGGGACAGTAGCCATTGGCTACTGCCCTCTGACCCCTGTAACACCCCTAAATCCAGGATTTCAGGGCTCCCCTGAACCCAGTCCATCAGATTCCTGGCGACCTCACAAGAAAGAAGAAGGACTGCTAAGCTGAAACTCCAGCAGAGAAGAAGGAAAACGAAAACTGACTTCGCGCCTAGCCCTACCAGCCTGTCTCCTGCTTCAAAGAGCCCTACAAAAGAAAGTGACGCATCCTGCGGGTCCAGCTACCTCTACAAAGCCTCCAGAGGACTGTCTGCATCACAGAGGACCTAGAACTCCTGTGGACATCGGCCCTGTCCAAGAAGAATCCACGTCTAAGGACTCCAGAGCCTCCCCGGATACGTGAGTCCTCACCACTCTGCACCCGACTTCCACAGACTGTGTCCAGGTGGCCCAACTGACTAGAGAGGATCCCCAGGTGATTCCAAGCAAGTGCCCACCCTGGGTCGACCTCTCCTGTCCTCCACCATGGCGTCTGCAGTGTGAATCGAGAGGACCACCCTGACCGCGACAGCACCGGACGAAGATACATGTCGTCAAAAAGTACACTGCATCTGCAGCCCCCAGCCTTGGGTAACCCGACATCCGGTAGCCCTCCTACTTGTCCAGCCTGTGGTTTTCCAGAACCGGCCCCCTGGACCCAGCCTGCAGCATCTAAGTGACCTCCGGGGTCCCCTCACAGGAAAGCATTTTGAGCCCAACGCTGAGTTTGCACCCTGCAACCGGCCGCCTCTGAGCCACTGAGGGTGTGTGTTTGGTGCTTACGTGTAGCCCCCCGGTGCTCCTCTAAACCCCCCCGAGATCTGCCCTCCAAAGACACGAGTACTTACCTTCAAGCAGATCTGAAACCGAGTGCCCCTAGTCTCCATAGGAGCCCATGTTAAATTTGCCTCAACTTTGACCTCTGCACTTGGTCGGCCCCGTGTTGCTGGTAGTGGGTGTTCGGGGTTAACTTGAACCCCAACCTGTGGACTTCCTAACACCCCAGAGACTGGTATTGTAAGTTGTGTCCTTACTTAAAAACGTACTAACTTGTCTTCCCCCCAGGAACTGTTTCTGAAAATTGCAGTGTCAACTTTTAAAACAGATTATTGCCATCTATTCAAAAACTGTATGACTTGAGAATTCAAATCAAAGTAATATTGATACATATGTGAAATACTTATTTATTGATGTAGTTACCTGCAACTTGAATCTTGTGATTCTAGAAATAAATTAACAAAGGATATTTTTTCTATATAAAAACAATTGGTCTGGAGTTAAGTCATCGTGTGTGTGCTTCTTCTATTTTCTGTGTGTTTACAACAAATGCTTTGCACTACCCTCTGATAAGCCTAACTGCTCGACCACACTACCACAAAAGAGAGCACTAGTATTATCTACTTTAGCCTCTGCTAAGCCTTCGGGGAACCCCTGGGCTCTGTACACACTATGGCGGTCATATTGGCCCTGATGGTCTTCCGAACTCCATGGTTAATGTGGCGGTATCACCGGCTAGCGGTTAAGACCGGCACATTATGAGTGTGACTAGTTGGCCGCTGCCAACCTGCCACATCTCCACCCATACCGCCATGGCGGTATAAACCGCTGGCCCGGAGATGTTCATCTCAGACCCAGCGGTCTACAGAGCACCACCAGTGGAATTATGAGTCGGCCTACCCCCATGATTTCTGCAGCAGTAGCACCACCATGTAAACCATGGCAGTAGAGCTACCGGTGACAGGGATTCCCTGTCACTGTAGATGGCTCCCCCACACCCCTTACTCACATAGTGCCCCCCTACTCACATGACGTCCCCCACAACCCCACACACAGGACGCCCTCCCCTCCCAGCATACATGTACAGACACCCACACTCACTATGCATACAGCCATTCACCTACACGCATTCACTGACACATACTCACACACATTCACACTGACATGCAGACACGCACTCACTTCAACATTCATACACGCATTCACTCACACGCATACAACCACATATATACCACAACACTCAATCACATTCACATACACACCTTCATACACACACGCAGACACCACACACTCAAACACAACGGTTATATCTCGGAACAACAAGTGCTTTAACCACCCATCCCTGAATATCAAGGTCGAAACAACAACCTCGTTGTTACCACTAATGGCCCCTCACCCCTAAAAATGACCGCGACCCCCCCACACCCACAACCACCCCAACCCCCACCCCCAAAATTACAGCAACCCCAAACCCCCTCCCCTAAAACCTAAAGCACCCCAACCCCCCACCCCACCCCTAAAACTCAAACCCCTTGACCCCCTCCCCGCCCCTAAACATTAATCACCCCAAACCTCCCACCCCCAAAAACTAAAAATACCCTGACTCCCCACCCCACCTCTAAAACCTAAACACCTTAACCCTGCGCCCCACCCCTAAAACCTATACCCTGACCCCCCTCCTCCGCCCTTAAACCTTAATCACCCCGAGCCCCCACCCCACCCCAGAAAAACAGCCCCAGTCCCAGCCCAACTTACCTCCTCCTTGATCGTGTCGACTCCCTTCTTCTGTGCCTTAACCACGCATGTTGTTGTTCAGCAAATGCGTGGTTAAGGCCTTGAACAAGAAAGTCGTGGAGAACGAAAGCGTTGTTCCGCTTTCGTTTTCCACGACTTCATTGTTCAGGACTCGTTGTTCGGGATGCTTCCCACACACAACACACCCCACCCTCCCCTGTCAGATGCCTGACCTACCTTGTCCAGTGAGGAGGTCGTCCCGCAGGTAACGGGAAAGGGCGCTGCCACTGTCGGCACCCCCGGCCAGCATGACACCGCCACGCCATCTTAATGGTCTTAATACGGCTGGTGGCATCCTACTGGTGGGGCGCTGCAGATGGTAGCAACGCCAGAGCGCCACCGCCCACCAGCATGGCTACTGCAGGATATCCACCCAAAGTGTGGTGGAAACCTGGCAATATCCATTATATGGTGGGCAGAAGACGCTACCAATAGCAGACTTCTGGCACCTGTGTCTTTGGTGGTCTCATTCAGAGATCGCCAAAGTCATAATGCGGGCCTATATCTCATTTTGACATAGCATATACAGAGCCACCTTCCTACATTGGTGGATCAGCTGTGATGTCTATGACTTTGCATTTGCTGAACTACTCTGCCAATACCTGATCACACAACTAAATTCCAAAATTGACTTTAGAAACTGATTTTTTAATTTGGCTATTTTTCCTAAATTTTTAAAAGTCCTTCTAGTGCCTTGGCTAAGTCCCCTTAGCATTTCTCTTTAGATTTAAAAGTTATTGTAAGTTAGGGGTTAGTAACTATAAGCAGCTTTTAGTTCCCAAAAGTAATAAACACGTTACTTATCTTCGATAAGGCATTAACTGATAGAGACATCTAGCTGCAGATTCCTTACCTTTGACTAGATACCCAAGCCATAACCTCCTGGTGGTGGGCTGCAGATAAATCTCCTTTACACTAAAAAATCCTGTAGGAGTGAACGGGCAAAGTGTCAGTCTCTCTGTAACTGATTGTCCAGGCAGTAATGCTTTGCAAACGTGTGCAAAGATGCCCACGTTGCCACCTGACAAATCTCTAGGACTGGAATTCCCGAACTAGCACAGTAGTAGCAGCTTTGCCCCTGGTTGAATGAGCCATTAAGCCCTTAGGAGGCTGCTTCCTGGCCAATGCATAGCAGATCTTGATGCAGAGAACGACCCAGTGCGAAATGGTTCACTTCTGCACTGCCCGACCCTTCTTTGCTCCAACGTAGCCCACAAAGAGTTTGTCATCCACCCTGAACTCTTTTGTGTGGTCAAAGTAGAATGACAACGCTCTTTTTGGGTCCAGTCGGTGGAGTCGCTCCTCTTCCATAGAGGGATGTGATGGAGCAAAGAAGGTGGGCAGGGTGATGTTCTGACACAGATGAAAATGGGGTCACCACCTTGGGGAGGAAAGAGGCACAAGTTCTGAGTACCACCTTGTCTGGATAGATAGTGAGATACTCTGGATTTGATGACAGAGCTGGCATCTCACTCACACTCCTTGCAGATGTTATTGCCACTAAGAAGGCTGTGAGCAGCCGGAGGGGACAGTTGTGCAAGGGCTCAAAGGGAGCACACATCAGAAATGTGAGGACCACATTTAAGTTTCACAGGGTCATAACAAAGGGCGTAGGGGGAAACATATGCACAAGCCCTTTGAGGAATCTATGTACAGTGGGGGATTTAAAGAGAGAAGGCTGATCAGGCAACTGAAGAAATGCTGATAAGGCAGAAAGATAGCCCTTGAGAGTCCTCAAGGCAGAGCCCTGCTGGGCAAGCGATAGGATAAAGAGAAGTATATCAGAAAGAAAAGCAGAAAGAGGATCAATAGACCTTTCTGTACAATCATTTACAAAGCATTTCCAATGGCAGGCGCATAACGTTTTGGTGGAGGGACGCCTGGCTGGCAAAATAACTTTACAGACTTCAGAAGGAAGGTCAAAAGCCATCAACTGCCACCGCTCAATCTCCATGCATAAAGGAGCAGAATTGACAGATTCAGGTGGAAAACCCTCCCCTGCTGCAACAGAAGATCCTCCCGAAGGGGCAGCCTGATCAGAGGATTGATGCTCATTTTGTGAAGCTTAGGATATCAGACTCTCCGTGCCCAATCCGGAGCCACTAGGAAGACTTGGGCCCGGTCGTTCTTGATCTTCTTGAGATTTCTGGACAGGAGTGGTACGGGCGGAAAAGCATACAGGAGACCTGAACTCTACTTGCGTCGGAAACCATCGCCAAGCGATTGCCGCCTTGGAAACTCCAACGTGCAATACTACTGACATTGTATGTTCTCAGTGGAGGCAAACAGATCTTACCAAGGCTCTCCCCACTGCTGAAAGAGTCCTTGCGCCATCTCAGGCTGGACATACCATTCATCTGTGATCTGCTAGGCATCAATGGCTGAGTTTGTCCGCCCTGGTGTTCAGAGAACCTGACAGGTGTTGAACCACCAGGTTTATGACCTGCTGTGCCAGCCTTGTCCAGAGATGCACAGCCTCTTGACAAAGGGTCCACGACCCCATACCCCCCTACTTGTTGCAGTACCACATCACAGTAGTGTTGTCTGGGAACACCTGCACTATCTTCCCTTTCACAATGGGAAGAAATGCTTTCAATGCCTGTCAGATCGCCCGGAGCTCCAGCAAGTTGATATGTTGTCTGGATTCCATCGGAGACCAGAGGCCTCTGCTCTCCACCTCTCCCAGATGGCCCCCTCATCCCAGAAGTGATGCATCTGTCACTACTGTGAGATCTGTCTGGGGAAGGGAGAGGAGTCTTCCTCTGACCCAATCGCAATTCACTAACCACCACTGCAGGTCTTTTGCAGTTTCCTCCGAGATCTGAACCGTGTCATTAAGATTTCCCTGGTGCTGTGCCCACTGGAACTTCAGGTTCCATTGAAGTGCCCTCATATGCCATATGCCATGTTTGACTAACAGGATGCAGGAGGCCATGAGTTCCAACAGCCTCAGAGTCTGTCTGACCGAAATCTAGACTAGAGGCCGAAACATCGGGACCATAACCTGAATATCCTGGACTCACTGCTCAGGAGGATAAACCCGAAACTGCACTGTGCTCAGAACAGCCCTGATGAAAGGGAGCTTCTGAGAGGGAGTCAGGTGTGACTTTGGGACGTCTATAGTGATCCCCAGCGAATGCAGGAGGTTTACCATAGTCTGAAGGTGGATGACGAGAGCCTGGGGGGGTAGGAGCCTTCAACAGCCAGTCGTCGAGGTAGGGGAAGACTGAAATCCCTAACATGCTTAGATGCGCTGTGACCACCGCCATCACCTTGGTGAACACCCGAGGGGCACTGGTGAGACCAAAGGTGAGCACAGTAAACTGAAAGTGCTCGTGGCCCACCTTGAACCACAAGTAACGCCCGTGGGCGGTCAGGATGGGCATGTGAAAATACGCATCCTGCAAGTCCAACGCTACCATCCACTCTCTTTGGTCTAGGGCAGACAAGACCTGAGCAAGAGTGAGCATCTTGAATTTCTCCTTTTTGAGGAAGAGATTGACGTCCCTTAAATCCAAGATAGGGTGAAGACCCTTGTTCTTTTTTGGAATCAGAAAGTAGTGGGAATAACAACCTCTGCCTACTTCTGACATCAAGACCCTTTCCATGGCTCCTTTGGCAAGGAGAGCTGTAACTTCCTCGTGGAGCAAGATTGAATGATCCTCCATAAGCTGTTCTTTCAACGGAGGGCTAGAAGGAAGAAAAGACTGGAAGGGGAGGGAATAGCCCTTCTGTATGATCTGCAAGACCCATTTGTCCGATGTTATAGACCACCATTGAGGGAGATGAAATCGAATCCTCCCTCCAACTGGACGAATATGGTCTTGCAGAACCACACTAGGAGGGCTTGGGTGTTGTGGAAGAGGGGGGCTGGGTGGTGGCCGACCTCTGGCTAGACACTCTTGGGCTGAAGGTACCACGGCCTTGCCCTCGCACTGGATGTTGTGAAGAAGTAGCTGATTTGTGGGTGGTGTGGTACCCCACCCCTTCCGAAGCCTCAAAAGGGGTGAAAGGCAGACTGCTGGTGGGCGGGCACCGAGAGGCCCAAGGATCTGGCTGTAGCTCGAGAGTCCTCAAACCGCTCAAGCGCCAAGTCTGTCTTTTCTCCAAAAAGGCATGAGCCATCGAAGGGCATGTCCATCAGGTTGGCCCATACATCCCCCCAAAAACCAGTAGTACGAAGCCAGGCGTGGCGACGAAGTACCACTGTCGATGAAATCGTCCTGACCAGTGAGTCTGTTGTATCCAAACCACACCAAATCGTAAACTTGGCTGCATCTCGCCCAACCCTGACAGTCTGAGTGAGAGTGTCCCGTACACCCTTCTTGACCTGGGGCAGCACCTGTGCCACTGTATCCCATAAAGTATGGGAAAAATGGCCCAGTAGGAATGAGGTGTTTACGGATCTCAATGCCAGGCTGGAGGAAGAAAACATCTTCTTCCCAAGTTGGTCCAGCCTCTTGGATTCCCTATCCGGTGGAGCGGAATGGAAGGCACCCTAGGAAGTGGAGGCTTGGACCACCAAGCTCTCCAGGGTGGGGTTTTGGATGAGGAAACTAGGGCTGGTAGAAGCTGGTCGATGGCGGTGGCTGACTGTCCTATTTACAGGAGCCCCAATGCTGGGTTTGGATCACGTCCCCATCACATCAGAAAGGGCCTCGTTAAAGGGTAACATCAGCTCTGATGTAGCAACCCCCTGCTGAAGCACCTCTGTCAGGAGTTTAGTCCTGATCAGCACCGTAGACAAGTCTAGGTCCAAGACCTCAGCTGTCCTATGCATCACCATAGCATATGAGGCTCCCTCTTCCATAGCCACAGTAGGAGGTGAGAGCATGCCAATATCTGGAGAGGTATGCAGTCCGCTGGCTTCCCTTAGTTTCTCAAACCAGTCCATTTGCTCCAAACCATATTCTATAGGGTCTTCAGACCCCTCTCATTCCTCACCTGTGCCTGTCTGTTCAAAATAAGCCTCAGGCACTGATCTGGGCCATGTCGGCACAGTCAAAGTCAGAATTGGTGTTGTACGACGTCGTTCCAGCTCCAGATCATCTGGAATGAAGATGGGGCTCCCACCACCAGTGGCACCGGCAGTGGGGAGAGCATCGACGTTGGAACCGGTACTGGAGGAGGCAAACTGTGTGGAACCGGTGCCGATCCAGATCCGATATCGGATCCCAGGGTCCCCAACGGCACCGAGGCCGAAGCTGCCTGCTTTGAACCCAATGGGACACCTGCTGCCCACGCTGGGTCTGAAGTCCCACCTGTATGGGCAGCCCGCTCAAAAACAAGGCACATAGCTTCATAGAAGTCTTTAATTTGAGCGGGCGTCGCTCCGGCTCCCGGATAAGGGGGAGATGCAAAGGCAGCCCTGGCATTGGCTCCACAGAAACATGCTCGGAACACTGACATTCCTGTGACGCTTATTGGCCGACGGACGTGGTGAAGTCGAAGTCCGCTTGGACATCTTCTTCTTCTTGTACCTCTTCCCCGAGTGCCCCGAAGACCTTGAGTGTGAAGAAGGTATTTGTGGCTCCTGGAGCAATCCGCGACTTCCTCCTCAAGGTGGACAGTGATATCCTAGGAGTCGCTCCAACCGAAGCCGACTGCTGGGCCGCCATGAGCTTCAGAGACTGCCCACTGAAAGCTTTCAGGGCCATGGCCCGGCAGTTGGAGCACATCTTTGAGTCGTAATCTCTGTCGAGGCACCAGAGATATACCTGGTGGGGGTCCATTACCGACATGGCCCGATGGCAGGAGCTGCATGGTTTAAACCCCATTTTCTTTGATGACATCCTCGCACAGACACAAAAAATCTTCGACAAAACGGTCAATAAAAGGCCTACCAAAAATTGCAGAGGGTAGCTCGATCCTGGACCTGAGCTTATTCGGCACGGAAGGAAAAGAACCGACGTGCGCGCGTTATGTTGTTGTCTTTATAGATGACTGTGACATCAAAACCGGCTCCAATGACGCTGACGAAGCCACGCGGAGCCAAACGACGCACGTGGATCTGAACGAAGCCATCTGATGGCATGTGCAGGGTATTGCTCAGCAAAAAATTCCAGATTTGGAGCTGACACCAGCTACCCCCCTCACCTAACTAGGGAGATCAGGGCCTCAAGGTCCTTATCTCCAAGGATAATGCTCACAGGATCTGGATCTTCCACATGGGAGTCCAGCTCCTCTGGGAACATTGAGGGCAGCCTCAATGAAGAGGACCTCCTTTCAGGAAGAATAGCCAAAAGATTAGCCTTGAAGCAACAGCTTCTAGCTATAGAGAGGGAGAGAGCAGAAATTGGCTTAGCACCCATTAATGGTGGCAGTAACATAAATAGGGTCAGAAAGAATACTGATATCCTAAAAATCCTCAAAGGGATTGTCTCTAAATATGAGAAAGGTAATGATATCACCAAATGATTCACAGCTTTTGAGAGAGCTTGTGCAACTAGAAAGCTAAACAGATCCCACTGGGAAGCTCTCCTTTGGGAACTGTTTACTTGTAAGTGTAGGGATGGACTCCTCACACTCACTGGTACAGATGCTGAATTCTATGAACACATGAAGGCAACCCTGATTAAGGACTTTGAATTCCCTACTGAGGAGTACAGAATTAGGTTCAGGGGGCTCACAAAACCTCAAGCCAGCTGGGTTGATTTTGTGGACTACTCAGGGAAAACACTAGATGGTTGGATAACTGGCAGTGAAGTGCATGACTATGATGAGCGTTATGATTTGTTTATGAAATAACATATTTTAAGTAACTGCTTCAAAGACAAGTTGCATTAATATCTGGTAGACCTAGGTCCAATCCAATTTCACCCGAAGAATTGGGAAAGAAGGCAGACCATTGGGTCAAGATTAGGGTGACCAAGACTTCCACTGGGGGGGGAGCAAAAGAAAGGGGTTACAAAGCCTCCCCAAGGGAAGGATGGTGAGACATCTAAGGACAAAAGCAAAGAGTCTTCACAAAGGCCCCAGAAACCTGCACAGGAGGGTAGGCCCGAGCCTCTTCACAGTCCACAAATGGGTATAAGGGTAAAATCTTTGATCCAAAGAAGGCCTGATGTCACAGCTGTAAACAGCATGGACAACAAACTGTAGACTTCGCCTGTCTCAAAAAGAATCCCCCTAGCACTTCTCCAGTTAGTTCTTGTATAGCCAGTCTCCAGGAGGGATCAACATTGTGCCCAGAGAAAATCAGGGTCCACATTGAAACTACTGTTGCCTCTGAGGGTGGGGTGGATGTAGCCACACTTGCTGTTTGGCCGTCTAACATGCAAAAATACAGGCAGCCACTGTTAATTAATGGGACAAAAGCAGAGGCCCTGAGGGATACAGGTGCCTGTGTCACCATGGTGACAGAGAAATTGGTTTGCCCAGGACAGTATTTGGCTGGACAAACGTATCCATTCACCAATGCTGACAATGTAACTAAGGTCCATCCCATTGCTATGGTGACTTTAAAATGGGAAGGGGGTACTGGCCTGAAACAGGTAGTGGTCTCTTCTGCAATCCCAGTGGAATGCTTGCTAGGAAATGATCGGAAGTCCTCAGCTAAGGCTGAGGTAAAGCGCAAACCCCATGCAGCCATGCTGGGAATCCCTGAACTGGTGTGTGTACAACAAATGTACAAAGCAGAGCACAGGACGAAAAAGAAATGTTGGAGCCTGGAATAATTGCCCACCTTTCCAAGACAAAAGGCAAGAAGACTTGGGGGACCAGCTTCTGAACAACACAAGAAACAAGACCTCTCTTCCCAGGAAGATATCTTATCCCCTGAGGGAACTGAGTCCATGGAGCTGGAGCCTTACCAGGTAGAGCTCTTAGGCCCAGGGGGAACTTCAAGGGAACAGCTGTGCCAGGGAAAAAAGACTCATCCCACTCTTGAAGGCCTGAGGCAGCAAGCTGCTGCACAGGAAAAGGGAGATATCAGTGACTCCCACAGGGTCTATTGGAAAGATGGACTCCTTTACACTGAGGCCAGAGATCCCAAACCTGGTGCAACCAGGAGAGTGGTGGTGTTTCAGCAGTGTATCCTAACTTTGGCCCATGGCATACCCCTAGCTGGGCATTTGGGACAAACCAAAACATTGAGTAGGCTTGTCAACCACTTCTATTGGCCCAATATGTCCTAGAAGGTAAAGGAGTTTTGCAGCTCCTATGTCACCTGCCAAGCCAGTGGTAAGGCAGGTGGCCACCCAAAGTCCCCCTCATTCCACTTCCTGTGGTGGGGATTCTCTTTGAAAGGGTTGGTGTGGACATTGTGGGTCCACTTAAGCCACCCACAGCATCAGAGAACCAGTACATACTGGTAGTATTGGATTATGCTACCAGATACCCTGATCTTCTGAACTAGCCAAGGCCCTGATTGGTATTTTTTACCAGAGTGGGGTTTCCTATGGAGGTGTTTTTTGACAGAGGTACAAACTTTATGTCAGCTTACCTGAAATACATGTGGAATGAGTACGGGGTGACTTACAAATTCACCACACCACACCATTCACAAACCAATGGACTTGTTGAGAGATTCAACTAGACACTGAAGGGCATGATCATGGGACTCCCTGAAAAACTCAAAAGGAGAAGCAATGTCCTCCTGCCATTCCTGCTTTTCCCTTACAGAGGGGTGCCTCAGAAGGGAGTATGGGTTTCCCCCGTTGAACTTCTATTTGGCCACCCTGTAAGGGGACCACTAGTACTTGTAAAAGAAGGCTGAGAGAGACCTCTCCGTGAGCCTAAGCAAAATGCGGTAGACTATGTGCTTGGCCTACACCTAAGGATGGCTGAGTACATGGAAAAGGAATCCAAAAACCTTGAGGCCAACCAACAGCTCCAGAAGCTATGGTATGACCAAAAGGCTGCACTGGTAGAATTCAAACCAGGGCAGAAGGTATGGGTTCTGGAGCCTGTGGCTCCAAGGGCACTTCAGGAAAGATGGATTGGTCCTTAACCAATCCTGGAGAAAATGAGTGAGGTTATCTACTTGGTGGACCTGGGCACCAGCAGGACACCCAAAAGGGTAATCCATGTGAACCTCCTAAAGCTCTATTGTGATAGGATGGATATAACCATGCTGATGGCTACTAATGAGAAGCAGGAAGAAGAGACTGAACCTCTCACTGACCTCCTCTCAAATGACCCTAAGGATGGGTCAGTCCAACAGCAGCAAGCTGACTGCAGGCAAGTTCTGCAGCAGTATGCTGGGCTCTTCTCTTTGAACCCTGGACAGACTCACCTGTGTACCCATGATGTGGACACAGGAGACAGTTAACCTGTCAAAACAAAAATATACAGACTGCCTGACCAAGTCAAAGAGAGCATCAAAGTGGAAGTCCACAAGATGCTGGAATTAATGAGCACTCTGACAGTCCCTTGAGTAGTCCAGTGGTCTTAGTCCCCAAACCCCACACAAAAGATGTCAAGGGAGAAATGAGGTTGTGTGTGGACTATAGAGGTCTCAACTCACTAAGACAGATGTACACCCTATACCAAGAGCAGAAAAATTAATTGACAACTTAGGTGCAGACAAATCCTTAAGTACGTTTGACTTAACTGCAGAGTACTAGCAAAATAGGATGACAACTGAGGCAAAAGAAAATACAGCATTTTCTACACCTGATGGGCATTATCAGTTTACTATTATGCCCTTTGGCTTAAAGAATACCCCTGCCACCTTCCAAAGGTTGGTGAATCAAGTCCTTGCTGGCTTGGAGTCCTTTAATGCAGCATATCTAGATGATATAGCTGTCTTTAGCTCCACCTGGCCGGATCACCTAATCCACCTGGGGAAGGTTTTGCAGGCCTTGCAATCAGCAGGCCTCACTATTAAAGCATCAAACTGGCAATTAGTGCAGGGTACAGTTGTATTCTCTGGTCACCTTGTAGGTGGAGGACAAGTGCAACCCTTACAGCCCAAGTTCCAGACAATACTGGACTGGGAAGTTCCAACAACCCAGACTCAAATCAGGGCATTCCCTGGCTTGACTGGTTACTTCAGGAGGTTTGTGAAGGAGTATGGATCCATTGTGACTCCCTTCACAGAACTGACCACCACAAAGATGGCCAAAAAGTTAAACTGGACTTTTGACTGTCAAAACCACTTTGACACCCTGAACGAGGCAATGTGCTCAGCACAAGTTCTCAAAGCTCCAGATTATTCTAGGCAGTTCATTGTGCAGACAGATGCCTCTGAACATGGGATAATAGCAGTCCTGTCCCAAACCAATGATGATGGCCTTGACCAGCCTGAGACTTTCATTAACAGGAGGTTACTCCCCAGGGAGCAACGTTGGAGTGCCATTGAGCGGGAGGCCTTTGCTGTGATTTGGTCCCTGAAAAAGCTGAGCCCATGCTTGTTTGGTACTCACTTTATTGTCCAAACTGACCATAGACCTCTCAGATGGCTAATGTAAATGAAAGGTGAGAACCCTAAACTTTTGAGGTGGTCCATATCCCTACAGGGAATGGACTTTTCAGTGAAACACAGACCTGGGACTGCCCGTGCCAATGCAGATGGACTTTCCAGGTTCTTCTACTTAGATAATAAAGACTCTCTTGTTAAAGGTTAGTCTCATCCTCTTTCATGTGGGAGGGGGTGTCAGAGGCTAGCCCTCTATGTAGTGTGCATAACTAGGCACACTGTGCAGGGGGTCCACACTTTGGTTTCCAGAGGTAAAAAATAGACCACCTAATGGTCCAATTTCCAAGGTAGCTGGTCGAGCATTTAGGCTAATCCAGGAGATGTACTATGTATTTGCTGTACTCACAGATCCAATCAGGCACCACACACACTCTATGAATAACTCGAGACCAGGATTTAGAAACATACTTCAGACTTTAATATACATTTTAAGACCAAGATCTTTGGAATATGTTGAGTACTGTTTGAGATAGAGCTTTTCAAGTTTTTGGCAAAGTAAGTCTTTTTGTGCATAATTAATCACAATTAGAATCAATGCACAGTCACCTTTAAAAAAATGCATAAAAAATCGTACAGTTGAGTTACCAGTCTCCTCTTTTGCAGGATGGTTGCAGCAATCGGTGGGAACCTTATGTCTGCTGGAGAGTGTCGGGAGGCTCCTGGTTCCAGCAGGAGCAGCGTTGGAGAGATTCTTGGCACAGGCACAGGGCCACTTGGATGGGCCACTTGGAAAAGGAGCTGGTTTACGGGGTTAGAGATGGTGCCTTGGGGTCCTCTTGGGCTGTTGAGGTCACAAGCGGTTGGGGACCCAGGGCACACAGCATATCCTGCGATGCAAGGCTCAGGCCAGCCAGCCGCAGGGCGAGTTGGAGATTCAGGAGCTGTGCGCAATGGATTCCTTTGGAGCTGGAGGTGAGTCTCTTTGAGGGCTGCTTACAGGCCAATGGGGGCACTCTGGTTGGAGGTCTAGGGTGTTCCTGAAGTCCCTGGACTGGGGCTTCCTCCTGATCCTTTTTCAGCTCTGGGGAGGCTGGTTTTCTGGTTGTTCGAAGTCAGCTGACCATTACCCAGAGTATTGGTGTAATTCGGCCACTGGAGGGTGCAGTGCCACCAAACTTGGCACATACGTAGGTCAGATCTGGGCAGTTGTCAGTGTATTGGCGGGTCTGGCTGCAACTTCCGCTCACAGAGATATCGGCCATTCAGTGATGTGCCCTTCACCAGTTTGTTGGTTCTTGCTTGGTTTTTGAGTGGTACCTCCACTCAGAAGGGAGATCTGGGGTGATTCTTGAAGCCTTGAGGTCCCCTGGGGTTCTTGGGGTCAGTCCAGTGTCCAGCTCGACCTCAGCAACAATGTTTGGGTCCTGGGTGCAGCAGGCAGGGTTTGGCACCCTTTCTTGTGCAGCAGGTCCACAGTTCTCTTGCTTTGGATCTTCTTTGGAGCTGGTCTTCTTTGTCTCTTCCAGTCTGATTTCTTGGTCTAGGGGAGCCCACTAACTACAGAATTTAGTGTATGTTTCAGGGGGGAACTGGTAGTATCCAATGGGACACTTACCCATGGATGGCTACACTCACTACAGTGACCACTTCCTGTTGTAAGGGTCACTTCCCTAAACTTTCTTGGCTATTTTCCTGCCATCCAACATGGAGGAAAATGAAATGAAGGGTCCAATTGGCCTCCAAGCCCCTAGGGGTGGTGCATGCTCAATGAGGCCACTCATCCTACCCTTTGTGTGTTTTCCTGCCTTTGCTCCCTCCAAAAGTGGGGGTTTTCAACGGGGGAGGACATCTGTTGCTAGCAGCAAGCCTGGGGATCAAGTTTCAAGGGCAGTAACCCTTTGAATCTCACTGCCATGGCAGTGCACATTCCTGAGGAATAGGTGTTAGCTCCTCCACCCAGGAAGGGCACTGTTTTACAAACCAGAGAGACAGGGCTCTCCCCAGGTTTGTATATTGGCTGTCTGGATGTGGAAGGCTTGCTGGAACCAGTCAGCAACCATGCCAGGATAGTTGGTTTTTGCAAGGGGCACCTCTAAGGTGACTCCTGGGTATATTTTATAATAAATCCAGTACTGGTACCAGTTTGGATTTATCATTCTGAGTTGTTTGATACCAAACATCCCAGGGTTCATTATGTAGCTGGGAAATGTGTTTGGCCAGTGTCCAGCACATATATTAAAATGGCTGCTCTGTTCACTCACTATTTCCCAGGTTTGGCAAGGACACAGTGGGGGCATATTGCTCATGCAATTATGCCCTCACATATAGTATTGTGCACTCTGCCTTAGGGCTGGAAGGCCTGCTAGAGGGATGACCTACCCATAACATATGCATTGTAGGGTGGACAGGGCACACAGGGAATGTGCCAAGTCAAGGTTTTATTTTAGGTTTGCACCAGCACACTCAGCCTGCTATGGCAGGGCTGGGTGCATCTGGATGCATAGCCCTTGAGGGTGGCTCAATCAGTGCTGCTGCCCTCAGGGGCTTACCCATGCCCTCAGTACCTAAGTACCTTTTACTAGGGACTTATAGTGGTAGCTGAAGGTGTATCCAATTACTTTTACACCGCTTTAGGGAAAGAACACTGGCACTGAGCACCTGGTTAGCAGGATCCCAGTACATTACAGTCCAAGTTGCATTCAGAAACCAGGCGTAAAGTGTGTGGGGGGCTACTGCAACAAGGTGCCAGTCTCTCACAGAGGGTGTGTAGGAAAGTGCCCTTGTTGGTATGGCTACCCCCCCATGTTTTGCCTGACATTGATGCCAACTTTGATTGTGAATGTGCTGGGATCCTGCTAACCAGGCCTCAGCACCAATGTTCCTTCCCGAAATCTGTACCTTTGTTTACACAATTGGCACAAACCTGGCACACACTTAAGTCCCTTGTGCCCATGGTACCAAGGGCCCTGCTGGCAGAGAAGGTCCCCAAGGGATGCAGCATGCATTATGCCACCCTGGAGGACCCCTCACCAAGCACCTGCATACTGTCATTGTAGCTTGTGTGTGCTGGTGAGGAGACAAAGGCAAAGTCAACATGGCATCCCTCTCAGGGTACCATGGCCACAAACCACTGCTTTTGGCATAGGTGAGTCACCCCTCTAGTAGGCTTTACAGACCTAAGGCAGGGTGCATTATACCACAGGTGAGGGCATAGCTGCATGAGCAATATGCCTCTACAGTGTCTAAGTCATTTCATAGAAATTGTAAGTGCAATGTAGCCCCATTGAGTATATGGTGTGGGAGTTTGTCATTACATTACAAACTCCACGGCTCCATAATGGCTTCACTGAATACTGGGAAGTTTGGTATCAAACTTCTCAGCACAATAAACCCTCACTGATGCCACTATGGAATTTATTGAAACATGCACCAAGAGGGCATCTTAGAGATGCCCCCTGCATGTTAGCCAAACCGCTAGTGCAGGACTGACCAGCCTGTGCCAGCCTGCCACTTTCAGACAAGTTTCTGACCAAATGGGGTGAGAGCCTTTGTCCTCTCGGTGGCAAGAAACAAAGCCTGTCCAGGGTGGAGGTGCTTCACACCTCCCCCTACAGGAACTATAACACCTGGCAGTGAGCCTCAAAGGCTCAAGCCTCTTGTTACAGTGCCCCAGGGCACTCCAGCTAGTGGAGTTACTCACCCCCGGACAAAGCCCCACTTTTGGCGGCAAGTCTGGCAGGAAAATTAGGGAAAGCAGGGAGGAGTGACCACCCTAGCTGGGACCACCCCTAAGGTGTCGAAAGCTGAAATGACCCCCCTTCCTGTAGAATCCTCCATCTTAATTTGGAGGACAGGGACCAATAGTGTTAGGTTTGTGTCCCCCTCCCCAAAGAGAGTGGGCACAAGAAGGGTGTAGCCACCCTCAAGGACAGTAGCCATTGGCTATTGCCCTCTGACCGATGTAACACCCCTAAATCCAGGATTCAAGGGCTTCCCTGAACCCAGTTCATCGGATTCCTGGTGACCTCACAAGAAAGAAGAAGGACTGCTAAGTTGAAACCCCAGCAGAGAAGAAGGAAGACGAACACTGACTTGGCCCCAGCCCTACCAGCCTGTCTCCTGCTTCAAAGCGCCCTGCAAAAGAAAGTGACGCATCCTGTGGGCGACCTCTGCCAAGCCTCCAGAGCACTGCCTCCATCACAGAGACCCAGACCTCCCATGTACAGTGGCCCTGTCCATGAAGAATCCACATCCAAGGACTCCAGAGCCTCCCCGGATATGCGAGCCCTGACCACGCTGCACCCGATGCCCAAGGCCCATGTCCAGGTGGCCCAACCGACTAGAGAGGATCCCCAGGAAATTCAGAGCAAGTAGCCACCCTGGGTTGACCTCTCCTGTCCTCCATGATGACGCCTGCAGTGTGAATCCAGAGGACCCCCCTGACCACGACAGCATCGGATGAAGAGATGCATCGTAAAAGGTACACTGCACCAACAGCCACCTTGCCTTGGGTAACCTGACCTTTGGTGCAGCAACATTCAGCAGGCGGCCCTCCTACTTGTCAAGCCTGTGGTTTTCCAGAACCGACCGCATGGACCCAGCCCACAGCATCTAAGTGACCCCTTGGATCCCCCTTGAAAGCACTGGGAGCCCAACACTGTGCTTGAATTCTGCACGAGGCCGCCCATGAGCCGTGAGGGTGTGTTTTTGTGCTTAAAAACATGAAATCAATCCCCTACCTCCTAAATTTGGTTCCGAATTCGTAGAATCATCTAATTTGTATATGTAGCAATGAGTCAAGCATTAATCATATAATCAGCGGTGTGATAGAAAGATATTTTTTATTTTTTAATTGGCATTTTATTCCTCCATGATTACACCTCAAAGCATAATATAAGTAGTGCCTGTAGGATTCAGAAATGAAACTCCCTCCCAGATACACCCATAAAACCTCACATTCATACCATTCTCATACATCACTCAAACACAATAAAAAACATGGACTTATATTGTGTTTGGTGCTTACCTGTGCCCTCCTCTGGTGCTCCTCAAAACTCCCCCCCAAGGTCTGCCCTCCAGGGTATTTACCTGCAAGCAGATCTGAAACCGAGTGCCCCCAGTCTCCATAGGAGCCCATGTTAAATTTGCCTCAAATTTGACCTCTGCACTCAGCTGCCCTGTGTTGCTGGTGGTGAGTGTTTGGGGTTAACTTGAACCCCAACCAGTGGACTTCCTAACCCCCGGACACTGGAACTGTAAGTCGTCTGCTTATCTTCAAAACGTACTAACTTTTCTTCCCTCCAGGAACTGTTTCTGAAAATTGCAGTCAACTTTTAAAACAGATTATTGCTATTTATTCAAAAACTGTATGACTTGCAAATTTGAATAAAGGTAATATTGAAACATATGTGAAATACTTATTTATTGATGTACTTACCTACAACTTGAATCTTCTGGTTCTAGAAATAAAATAAGAAAATAAATGTTTTCTAAATAAAAACCATTGGTCTGGAGTTAGGTCATTGAGTGTGTGCTTCTTCTATTGTCTATATGTGTACAACAAAGGCTTTGCACTACCCTCTGATAAGCCTAACTGCTCAACCACACTACCACAAAAGAGAGCATCTGTTAAGCTTCCTACAACAGGCAACTCACGGGCAGCAGGCACAGGAATCGCAGTAAGGACCACTGAGCACACTTGGAAAGGAGTCCCATGTCGCTGGAGCAGCAGGCAGGAGACTCTGCTTTGCAGGGAAGAGTGCTGGAGGCCGGGCTACAAGAAGCCTGAAGATTCCTTGGAAGAAGAGCCAACAAGCCTTGGTAGATGCAAGAGTCTCAGTGCAGAGGGATACTGTCCTGCAAGGACAGGCAAGGGCTCACCATCTCACAAGTTGGACAGCTGGTAGAGAGGACCAAGGCGACAACTCCAGACCACAACCTGTGTTGCAGGATCCATGCAGTCTTGCAGGAGAAAAGATCCACGCAGCCGGACGTCATTGCAGTTGGTGCCCCCAGATGCCGGGGAGTGACTCCTTTACTCCAAAGGAGATTCCTTCTTACGTCTTGTGCAGGCTGAAGACTCCTCACCATTGGAGGATGCACAGACAGGGAAATGTTGCAGTTGGTGGAATGAGCTGGGGAAACAATGATGCAGAGCGGAATCGTCGCTGGAGTTGCAGATTGTCAGATCCTGGAGGGTCCAGTTGCAATCACGGTGGCCAGAAGATGAAGTAAACAATGCAGAAGAGTTCTGCTGGACTCTTGCATGTCGAATCTGAAGACTCGACTAAAAGGAAGACCCTAAATAGCCCAGGAAGGGAGACTGGTCACCTAGCAAGGTGACTGTAGGAGGCTGGCCCGGTTTGTAGTGGGTACCCTAGGTACTTACACCTTATACCAGGTCCAGTTATCCCTTATTAGTGAAATGAAGTCAGTGTTCTAGCAGCTTAGGCTGTCTAGAGGCAGCTGTAGCAGAGCAGCTTAGGCTGAACTAGGAGACATGCAAAGCTCCTGCAATACCACTATAGTTACACAGTACTTATACACAATAAAAAATAATACTCAGTGTTACCCAAAATTAAAGGTACTTTATTTTAGTGGCATAAGGCCAAAAATATCTTAGAGGCAATACTCCTTCTGGTGGTAAGTATTATACACAATATATACACTAGAGACCAAAATCAGGTAAGTAAATAGTCACATAATAGTGCAAATAGTAGAAAATACATTGTAATGCAATAGGAAGCAATAGGCCTAGGGGCCACACAAACCATATACTAAGAAAGTGGAATGCAAACCACAAATTCCCCCCTAGGCAAGTGTACTGTGTTGAGGGGCACTGGGAGTGTAAGAAAACACCAAAGGTATGTAAAATACCCTACCCCAGAGCCCAGGAAAGTAGGAGTAAAGTACTGCAAGTTCCCTTAGGACACACTACAAGTCGTGATAGGAGTTATTGTAAGAACTAAGCAAGACTGCAAGCAACAAATAGTGGATTCCTGGCCCTGAAGACCTGTGAAGAGAGGAGATCAAGTCCAGAAGTGGCAGAAGGTTCCAGGAAGGACAGGAGCCCCTACCAACCTAAAAGATGATGCAAAAGAGGATTCTCAAGTTAGAAGAAGTCTGCAGAAAAGCACCAAAGAAGAAGGCTGTGGGTTCCTGCATGATGCAAGAGATGTCACACGCCAAGATGTTGGATGCAGGCAAGTTGCAGCACTGGATTCGTCCAACAAGCCTTGGTTCATGCAATGTCGCTGATTTTATCAAAATGGCGCTGCTTGGACCCAGGAGTGACCTGAGGGCCTTAACTCGAACTGAGGAGTTAGAGGGGGCTCCCAACACTGGCGGGAACCCACAGATGACCAGGCAGCACCCACGGGAGTCCCAAGATATGGGGACAAAGAAGGTGCAAATTGTGCTTGCTGCAGCACAACAAAAGAAGGTCCCACGCCTCCGGAGAACAACTCAGCAAGTTGAGCATCGCAGGATGGAGTGCTGGGGACCTGGGCCAGGCTGTGCATGAAGGAGTTTTGCAAATAGTACACAGAGGCCTCAGGAGCTAGAGATGACACAGTGCACAGGGGTATTGTTGCAAACAGGGAAGGCAAGCTCTTACCTCCGCCAAATTTGGACAGCTGGACCTTAGGAGAGTCTGGGTTGAAGGGGACCACCACCTGTGTTCCAGGGAGCACGCTCATCTTCGGAAGAGGATCCCCAGAGAACTAGTAATCATCTTAGAAGGTGCATGCTGAAGCAGGGAACTGATTGGCTGGAGCTGAAGTTGCCGAGTCACAGTAGCCTTTTTAGATCCTTTGTTGCAGTTACAGCGGTTCCTGGAGCAGTCTGCGGTTGATCCGACGGTCAGAGGAGGAAGCAGGAGTTGCAGAGGATTCTTGGTGGAAACTTGCAAACTGAATCTGAAGAGGAACCCACAGGAGAGACCCTAAATAGCCCTGAAAGGGGGATTGGCTACCTAACCAGAAATGCACCAATCAGGAGGGGTCTCTGATGTCACCTGCTGGCACTGGCCACTCAGAGATCTCCAGAGTGTCCCCACACCTTGGAAAACAAGATGGCTAAACCCAGGGACACGCTGGAGGACTTCTGGGCACAGTATCGCACCAGAGCAGGGATTGGGGGTCCCTGAACCGGTGTAGACTGGCTTATGCAAGGAGGGCACCATCTGTGCCCTTCAAAGCATTTCCAGAGGCTCTGGGAGGCCACTCTTCCCAAGCCTCCAACACCTTTTTCAAAAGAGAGAGGGTGTAACACCCTCCTCCCAAAGGAAATGCTTTGCTCTGCCTTCCTGGGACTCAGCTGCTCAGACCCCAGGAGGGCAGAACCCTGTCTGGGAGGTGGCAGCAGGTGTAGCTGCAGTGCAAGACTCAAAGAGCTGGTTTGGCAGTACCGGGGGTCCATGGTGGAGCCCCCAGGATGCATGGGATTGGCCTCCCAATATCAGATTTGGAATGGGGGGACAATTCCATGATCTTAGACACCTCACATGGCCATATTCGGAGTTACCATTGTGAAGGTACATATAGGTATTGACCTATATGTAGTGCACGCATGTAATGGTATCACCGCACTCACCAAGTCCAGGGAATTGGCCCTCGACAGCGTGGGGGAACCTTTGCTAGTGCAAGGGTGCCCTCACACTTAGTAACTTTGCACCTAGCCTCTAGCAAATGAAGGCTAGACATATAGGTGACTTATAAATTACTTGAGTGCAGTGAAAATGGCTGTGAAATAGTGTGTGCACTATTTAAATCAAATCAAATCAAATCAAATCATTAACATTTATAAAGCGCGCTACTCACCCGTGCGGGTCTCAAGGCGCTAGGGGGGAAAGGGGGGGTTATCGCTGCTCGAACAGCCAAGTCTTTAGGAGTCTCCGGAAAGCGGAGTGGTCCTGGGTGGTCCTGAGGCTGGTGGGGAGGGAGTTCCAGGTCTTGGCCGCCAGGAAGGAGAAAGATCTCCCACCCGCCGTGGAGCGGCGGGTGCGAGGGACGGCAGCAAGTGCGAGGCCAGCGGAGCGGAGGGGGCGGGTGGGGACGTAGAAGCTGAGGCGTCTGTTGAGGTATTCCGGTCCCTTGTTGTGGAGGGCTTTGTGTGCGTGGGTGAGAAGACGGAAGGTGATCCTTTTGCTGACTGGGAGCCAATGCAGGTGTCTCAGGTGTGCGGAGATGTGGCTGTTGCGGGGTACGTCGAGGATGAGGCGGGCCGAGGCGTTTTGGATGCGTTGCAGGCGGTTTTGGAGTTTGGCTGTGGTCCCGGCGTAGAGGGTGTTGCCGTAGTCCAGGCGGCTCGTGACGAGGGCGTGGGTCACGGTTTTTCTGGTGTCGGCGGGGATCCAGCGGAAGATCTTACGGAGCATGCGGAGAGTGAGGAAGCAGGCGGAGGACACGGCGTTGACTTGCTTGGTCATGGTGAGAAGAGGGTCCAAGATGAAGCCGAGGTTGCGGGCGTGGTCTGCGGGGGTCGGTGCGGTGCCGAGGGCCGTGGGCCACCAGGAGTCGTCCCAGGCGGACGGGGTGTTGCCGAGGATGAGGACTTCCGTTTTTTCAGAGTTCAGCTTTAGGCGGCTGAGCCTCATCCAATCTGCGACGTCCTTCATACCCTCTTGTAGGTTGGTCTTGGCGCTGGCGGGGTCCTTGGTGAGGGAGAGTACAAGTTGGGTGTCGTCGGCGTAGGAGGTGATGATGATGTCGTGCTTGCGTACGATGTCGGCGAGGGGGCTCATGTAGACATTGAAGAGTGTCGGGCTGAGCGATGAGCCTTGAGGTACGCCGCAGATGATCTTGGTGGGTTCTGAGCGAAACGGAGGGAGGTAAACTCTTTGGGAGCGGTTAGCGAGGAAGGAGGCGATCCAGTCCAGGGCCTGGCCTTGGATCCCGGTGGAGCGTAGGCGGGTGATTAGGGTGCGGTGACAGACGGTGTCAAAGGCAGCCGAGAGGTCGAGGAGAATGAGGGCGACTGTTTCACCGTTGTCCATCAGGGTTCTGATGTCGTCTGTGACTGAGATGAGGGCGGTTTCCGTGCTGTGGTTGGTTCGGAATCCGGTTTGTGAAGGGTCGAGCAGGTTGTTGTCTTCCAGGAAGGTGGTCAGCTGTTTGTTGACGGTCTTTTCTATTACCTTGGCTGGGAAAGGTAGAAGAGAGATGGGGCGGAAGTTTTTCAGGTCGCTTGGGTCAGCCGTAGGTTTCTTTAGTAGGGCGTTGACTTCAGTGTGCTTCCAGCATTCGGGGAAGGTAGCAGAAGAAAAAGAAGAGTTGATGACGGTCTGGAGGTGCGGGGCGATGATGTCGTCGGCTTTGTTAAAGATGAAGTGCGGGCAGGGGTCCGAAGGGGCGCCGGAGTGGATAGAGTTCATGATGGATTTGGTTTCTTCCGTGTTGATGTGGGTCCAGTTGTTGAGGGTGATGTCCGGGGAAGCGGGTTCAGTGGTGTATGGTTGGGTCTGGTGTCCGAAGCTGTCGTGGAGGTCGCTGATCTTGCGATGGAAGAAAGTGGCGAGGGATTCGCACAAATCCTGTGAGGGCGTGACGGCGTTGGCGCTGGCGCTGGGGTTGGAGAACTCTTTGACGATGCTGAAGAGTTCTCTGCTGTTGTGGCTGTTTTTGTCTAGTCTGTCGGTGAAAAAGTTCCTTTTGGCAGTGCGGATCAGGTGGTGGTGTTCGCGTGTAGCGTTCTTGAGGGCGGTCATGTTGTCAGCGGTGTGGTCCTTGCGCCAGGCCTTCTCAAGGGCACGACAAGTTTTCTTTGATTCTTTGAGGGTGTCAGAGAACCAGAGAGGTTTTTTGGTGTTGGTCTGTCGATGCGTGCGTTTGAGGGGAGCAAGGTTGTCAGCGCAGTTGGAGATCCAGTTTGTGAGGTTGAGAGCTGCGTCGTTGGGGTCGGTGGTGAGGGTGGGTTGGTTGGCGGCGAGAGCGGAGAAGAGTTGCTCTTCAGGGATCTTGTTCCACTGTCGATGAGGGATGGGTTGAGTGCGGAGGTGGGAGGTCTCGCGTCGGAATGTGAAGTGGACGCAGCTGTGGTCGGTCCAGTGTAGGGCAGAGGTGTGGCTGAAGAAGACGTGTTTGCTGGCGGAGAAGATAGGGTCGAGCGTGTGTCCGGCGATGTGGGTGGCGGTGTTCACCAGTTGTTTGAGGCCGAGGTTGGCGAGGTTGTCGAGCAGGGTGGTGGTGTTGGGGTCGTTGTTTTGTTCCAGATGGAAGTTGAGGTCGCCTAGGAGGATGTAGTCCGGTGAGGCGAGGGCGTGCGGGGAGATGAAGTCGGCGATGGCGTCGCTGAAAGAGGCGCGAGGTCCGGGAGGACGGTAGACGAGGGATCCTCTGAGGGTGGTCCTTGGGTCGGTGCGAATCTGAAAATGCAGGTGTTCAGCGGCGAGGGGGGGTCTTCGGTGGAGGTGGTGACGCTGATGGAGTCTTTGGAGATGATGGCGACACCTCCTCCTACTTGGTTGGTGCGGTCTTTTCTGGAGATCTTGTAGCCTTCGGGGATGGCGGTAGCGATGTCTGGAGCAGAGGAGGCGTTCATCCATGTCTCCGTGATGAAGGCGACGTCCGGGGCTGTGGAGTCCAGGAGGTCCCAAAGTTCAACGGCGTGCTTGTGGACGGAACGAGCGTTGATCAGGATGCACTTGAGGTGGTTGATGGCGCGTGGGCTTGTGGTCGTGGTAGTTGCGTGGTGGAAGATGCGTTTGCAGGAGTTGCAGGCGAAGGGTCCATGGGTGCGTTTGGGGTGAGCTAGGAAGCAGGTTTTGGAGCGCCCTGGGTTGAGGGCGTGGAGGGTGGTGGGGTCGTAGCGGATCAGCGGGGCTTGGGGGAGCTGGGGACCAGGGGTCGTGGCGCTGGGCGCGGGCCAGGCGCGGACGGGCGCCATAAGAGGTAGGAGGGGGGGGAGGGGTCAGCTGGGGGCGAATGGGAGCTGGGGGGCGGGGGCGTGCAGGAGGTCGCGGCGGGAAAGCGCGAGGGAGGGGGGGGGGACAGGTAGAGTGAGAGGAGCTGGGGGAGGGGGTTTAGGGTGGAGGAGGGTGAGTGTTAGGAGGTTTGGAGATTAGGGAGAGAGATAGGAGTAGGGTTGTGAAGATAGGGGAGGGGGGGTTGTAGAGGTGGGTGAGGGAGAGAGGTAGAGTGAGAGGATAGGGAGATAGGTAGTAGAGGGGGTGGCGGGAGGGGGGGAGAGATAGAGAAAGAGATAGAGAAAATAGATAGAGAAGTCGATAGATAGGGAAATAGATAGATAGACAGATAGGTAGGTAGGAGGAGGTGGAGAGTGGGGGAGTTAGATAGTGAGATAGGGAGCTAGAGAGATAGGAAGATAGGAGGAGTGAGGGAGGTAGATAGCGAACGGGTTAGCTAGGGGTGAGAGAGGGGGAGGCGAGTGAGGGAGGGGGATGAGGAAGGAGCAGGAGGGCAGGCTCGGGGGAAGAAGACGGAGGAGGTAGAAGAGCCGAAGACAGGAGAACAGAAGACAGAAGAACAGAAGACAGAGCACAGAAGATCGGAAGAGCAGAAGAACAGAGAACAACAGAGAAGAACAGAGAAGAACACAGAAGAACCGAGAAGAAGAACGCAGAAGCACCGAGAAGAACAGAGAAGAAGAACACAGAAGACCGGAAGAACACAGAAGAACAGAAGGGAAGAACAGAAGAACAGAAGAGAAGAACAGAAGAACACAGAAGAAGATTGCAGAGGGGGGGCGAGGAGGAAGAGACAGAGAGGAGGAAAAGAAGCAGGAGCAGGAGAGAAGGTGAGTGGCGCGGGGCAGGGCGAGGGGCTGGGAGGAGGGGGGTACTTACAGTTAGGTGGGTCTCAGGAACACAGGAACTCGGAACTTGGAGGAGCTGCAGCGGCAGGGGGAGCGACCTACCCTTGGGTCAAGGGTCGCTACCACTGTCGCGCAGCGGCCGCCATAAGAGGTAGGAGGGGGGGGAGGGGTCAGCTGGGGGCGAATGGGAGCTGGGGGGCGGGGGCGTGCAGGAGGTCGCGGCGGGAAAGCGCGAGGGAGGGGGGGGACAGGTAGAGTGAGAGGAGCTGGGGGAGGGGGTTTAGGGTGGAGGAGGGTGAGTGTTAGGAGGTTTGGAGGTTAGGGAGAGAGATAGGAGTAGGGTTGTGAAGATAGGGGAGGGGGGGTTGTAGAGGTGGGTGAGGGAGAGAGGTAGAGTGAGAGGATAGGGAGATAGGTAGTAGAGGGGGTGGCGGGAGGGGGGGAGAGATAGAGAAATAGATAGAGAAAATAGATAGAGAAGTCGATAGATAGGGAAATAGATAGATAGACAGATAGGTAGGTAGGAGGAGGTGGAGAGTGGGGGAGTTAGATAGTGAGATAGGGAGCTAGAGAGATAGGAAGATAGGAGGAGTGAGGGAGGTAGATAGCGAACGGGTTAGCTAGGGGTGAGAGAGGGGGAGGCGAGTGAGGGAGGGGGATGAGGAAGGAGCAGGAGGGCAGGCTCGGGGGAAGAAGACGGAGGAGGTAGAAGAGCCGAAGACAGGAGAACAGAAGACAGAAGAACAGAAGACAGAAGCACAGAAGATCGGAAGAGCAGAAGAACAGAGAAGAACAGAGAAGAACACAGAAGAACCGAGAAGAAGAACACAGAAGCACCGAGAAGAACAGAGAAGAAGAACACAGAAGACCGGAAGAACACAGAAGAACAGAAGGGAAGAACAGAAGAGAAGAACAGAAGAACACAGAAGAAGATTGCAGAGGGGGGGCGAGGAGGAAGAGACAGAGAGGAGGAAAAGAAGCAGGAGCAGGAGAGAAGGTGAGTGGCGCGGGGCAGGGCGAGGGGCTGGGAGGAGGGGGGTACTTACAGTTAGGTGGGTCTCAGGAACACAGGAACTCGGGAACTTGGAGGAGCTGCAGCGGCAGGGGGAGCGACCTACCCTTGGGTCAAGGGTCGCTACCACTGTCGCGCAGCGGCCGCCATAAGAGGTAGGAGGGGGGGGGAGGGGTCAGCTGGGGGCGAATGGGAGCTGGGGGGGCGGGGGTGTGCAGGAGGTCGCGGCGGGAAAGCGCAAGGGAGGGGGGGGGACAGGTAGAGTGAGAGGAGCTGGGGGAGGGGGTTTAGGGTGGAGGAGGGTGAGTGTTAGGAGGTTTGGAGGTTAGGGAGAGAGATAGGAGTAGGGTTGTGAAGATAGGGGAGGGGGGGTTGTAGAGGTGGGTGAGGGAGAGAGGTAGAGTGAGAGGATAGGGAGATAGGTAGTAGAGGGGGTGGCGGGAGGGGGGGAGAGATAGAGAAATAGATAGAGAAAATAGAGAGAAGTCGATAGATAGGGAAATAGATAGATAGACAGATAGGTAGGTAGGAGGAGGTGGAGAGTGGGGGAGTTAGATAGTGAGATAGGGAGCTAGAGAGATAGGAAGATAGGAGGAGTGAGGGAGGTAGATAGCGAACGGGTTAGCTAGGGGTGAGAGAGGGGGAGGCGAGTGAGGGAGGGGGATGAGGAAGGAGCAGGAGGGCAGGCTCGGGGGAAGAAGACGAAGGAGGTAGAAGAGCCGAAGACAGAACAGAAGACAGAAGAACAGAAGACAGAAGCACAGAAGATCGGAAGAGCAGAAGAACAGAGAAGAACAGAGAAGAACACAGAAGAACCGAGAAGAAGAACACAGAAGCACCGAGAAGAACAGAGAAGAAGAACACAGAAGACCGGAAGAACACAGAAGAACAGAAGGGAAGAACAGAAGAACAGAAGAGAAGAACAGAAGAACACAGAAGAAGATTGCAGAGGGGGGGCGAGGAGGAAGAGACAGAGAGGAGGAAAAGAAGCAGGAGCAGGAGAGAAGGTGAGTGGCGCGGGGCAGGGCGAGGGGCTGGGAGGAGGGGGGTACTTACAGTTAGGTGGGTCTCAGGAACACAGGAACTCGGGAACTTGGAGGAGCTGCAGCGGCAGGGGGAGCGACCTACCCTTGGGTCAAGGCTGCAGTGGCAGTCCTGTGAAGGGGTTTGTCTGCAATCCTTATGGGTGGCAAAAGAAATGCTGCAGCCCATAAGGATCTCCTGGAACTCCAATGACCTGGGTTCCTAGGTACCAGATACTAGGGGCTTATAAGGGGGGTCCAGTGTGCCAATTGGAATTGATAAATGAAGTCACAAAACTATAGCGACTAATTTGGAAGCAAAGGGAGCATAAGCACTGAAGTTCTGGTTAGCAGAACTTCAGTGACACAGTTAAGCAATACTGACAACACATACATTAGGCCACAAACTATGAGCACTGGGGTCCTGACCAGCAGGATCACAGTGAGACAGGCAAAACATACTGACAAATAGGGAAACATTGGGGATACCATGTAGGAAAGTACCATCTTGCCTGGTATGTCACCATTTTAACTTGTGTGTCAGTTTATTTTTGCCTGTCTCACTGGGATCCTGAAAGCCAGGACCCCAGTGCTCATAGTTTGTGGCCTCAATGTGTTCCCTGTGTGGTGCCTAACTGTGTCACTGAGGCTCTGCTAACCAGAACCTCAGTGCTTATGCTCTCTCTGCTTTTAAAATTGTCACTGCAGGCTAGTGACCATTTTTACCAATTCTGATTGGCACACTGGAACACCCTTATAATTGCCTAGTATATGGTACCTAGATACCCAGGGTATTGGGGTTCCAGGAGATCCCCATGGGCTGCAGCATTTCTTTTGCCACCCATAGGGAGCTCAGACAATTCTTACACTGGACTGCCACTGCAGCCTGAGTGAAATAACGTCCACGTTATTTCACAGCCATTTTACACTGCACTTAAGTAACTTGTAAGTCACCTATATGTCTAACCCTCACCTAGTGAAGGTTAGGTGCAGAGTTACATAGTTTGAGGGCACCCCGGCACTAGCCAAGGTGCCCCCACATAGTTCAGGGCAATTTCCCGGGACTTTGTGAGTGCAAGGACACCATTACACGTGTGCACTACATATAGGTCAATACCTCTATGTAGCTTCACAATTGTAACTCGGAATATGGCCATGTAACATGTCTAAGATCATGGAATTGCCGCCCCCATGCCAAATCTGGCATTGGGGTGCCAATCCCATGCATCCCCGGGGCTCCAGCATGGACCCAGGGTACTGCCAAACCAGCTCTCAGGGGATTTCACTGCAGCTACCTCTGCTGCCAACCCACAGACAGGCTTCTGCCCTCCTGGGGTCTAGGCAGCCCATCCCAGGAAGGCAGAACAAAGACTTTCCTCTGAGAGAGGGTGTTACACCCTCTCCCTTTGCAAATAGGTGTTAAGGGCAGGGGAGGAGTAGCCTCCCCCAGCCTCTGGAAATGCTTTGAAGGGCACAGATGGGGTCCTCCTTGCATAAGCCAGTCTATGCCGGTTTAGGGATCCTCCAGCCCCTGCACTGGCGCGAAACTGGACAAAGGAAAGGGGAGTGACCACTGCCCTGCCCATCACCACCCCAGAGAGTGTGTCCAAGACCTCTGCCATCTTGAATGCAGAGGTGTGAGGGCACAATGGAGGCCTCTGAGTGGCCAGTGCCAGCAGGCGATGTCAGAGACCTCTCCTGATAGGTGCTTACCTGGCTAGGTGGCCAATCCTCCTCTGAAGATTATTTAGGGTCACTCCTGTGGGTTTCTTGTCAGATAATGAATGCAAGAGCTAACCAGAGTGCCTCTGCATCTCCCTCTTCAACTTCTGCCAAGGATTGACCACTGGCTGCTCCAGGACGCAAGCAAAACCGCAACAAAGTAGCAAGAAGACTACCAGCAACATTGTAGCACCTAATCCTGCCGGCTTTCTCGACTGTTTCCTGATGGTGCATGCTCTGGGGGCTGTCTGCCTTCACCCTGCACTGAAAGCCAAGAAGAAATCACCCGTGGGTCAATGGAATCTTCCCCCTGCTAACGCAGGCACCAAACTTCTGCTTCACCGTTTCTCTGGGTCCCCTCTCATTTTGACGAGCGTGGTCCCTGGAACACAGGAGCTGGATCCAAGTGACCCCGACAGTCCAGTGGTCCATCTGTCCAAATTTGGTGACAGTAAGTCCTTGCCTCCCCACGCCAGACAGTAATCCTGTGTACTGCATGAACTGCAGCTGCTAGGGCTTCTCTGCACTTTTGCAAGGAATCCTTCATGCACAGCACAGCCCGGGTCCCCAGCACTTCGTCCTGCATTGCTCAACTCGCTGAGTTGACCACCGGCTTCATGGGGCCTGCTTTTGTAGTGTTGAGATGACCGGCAGTCTCAGTTCTCTTGAACCCCTGTTCAAGTGCTTCTGCGGGTGCTGCCTGCTTCTGCGTGGGCTCTCTGTGCTGCTGAGGGCCCCCTCTGTCTCCTCCACCAAGGGGCGACCTCCTAGTCTTTCCTGGGCCCGGGCAGCACCCATTTTCTTCAAGTGCGATCTTTGCAGCTAGGAAGGCTTGTTTGCGGTCTTTCTGCTTGGAAACTACTCTGCATCCTCCAGCACGCCGTGGGACATCTTCTGTGCAAAAAATAAGTTCCTGGCGTCTTCTGTTGTTGTAGAATCTTCAGCTTCTTCCACCTGGAGGCAGCCATTTTGCACCTTCATCCGGGATTTAGTGTGCTCCTGCCCCCCCTGGACGCTTTTGTGACTCTTGGACTTGATGCCACTGATAGCCATAAGGTCTACTGGGAAGACAACCTCCTTTATTCTGAGTGAAGGGACCCTAAACCTGGAGCTGCCAGGAGATTGGTTATCCCTTTGCAGTATAGGGAGTTTCTTCTGACCTTGACACATGACATTCCTTTGGCTGGGCATTTGGGCCAGAGTTAAACTTGGGACAGGCTTGTTCTATTGTTTTACTGGCCTCACATGTCGGAGGACACTAAAGAGTTTTGTTGCTCTTGTGTGACCTGCCAAGCCAGTGGCAAGACTGGTGGTACACTTAAGACCCCCTTAATTCAACTCCCAGTGGTTTTGGTGTCCTTTGAACGGATAGGGGTTGACATAGTTGACCCCCTTGACCCTCCAACAGCTTCAGGCAATAGATTCATCCTTGTGGTAGTAGACCATGCCACTAGGTATCCTGAAGCAATTCCTTTAAGGACCACTCCTGCAGTGGCAAAAGCCGTTCTGGGAATCTCTTCCAGAGTGGGTTTCCCAAGGAAGTGCTGTTAGACAGAGGTAGTAACTTCATGTCTGCATAACTCAAAGCTATGTGGAAGGAGTGTGCTGTAACTTATAAGTTCACTACTCCTTATCATCCACAGACAAATGGTCTGGTTGAGAGGTTTAATAAAACTGTCAAATGTATGATTAAGGGACTCCCTGAAAAACTCAGTTAGGAGATGGGATGTCCTATTGGCATGCCTCCTTTTTGCTTACAGGGAGGTATCCCAAAAATGAGTGGGCTTTAGCCCCTTTGAACTCCTCTTTGGGCACCTTGTAAGAGGTCCCCTTGCACTTGTGAAGGAGGGTTAGGAACAACCATTAAAAGCTCCAAAGCAAGACATTGTGGACTATGTACTTGGCCTAAGATCCAGAATGGCAGAGTACATGAAAAAGGCCAATAAAAACCTTCAGGCCAGCCAAGAGCTCCAAAAGCAATGGCATGACCAGAAGGCTGTCCCGACCCAGTACCACCCAGGACAGAAGGTGTGGGTATTGGAGCCTGTGGCCCCAAGAGCACTCCAGGACAAATGGAGTGGATCCTATCTCATTGTTGAAAAGAAGGGTGAGGTTGCCTACTTGGTAGACCTGGGCTCCGCCAGGAGTCCCCTTAGGGTGCTCCATGTCAATCTCCTAAAACCCTACTATGACAGGTCTGACTTAACCATGCTCATGTCAACTGATGAGGGACAGGAAGAAAAGAGTGACCCTCTCCCTGACCTCTTCTCCACACTGAAGCTTATGGCTTAGTGAAGGGAGTGGTGCTTGCAGATTGCCTTACTGCTGAGCAGAAGGACAACTGTGTAAATCTCTAAAACATTTCTGACCTCTTATTACTCGGTACCGCTACCTGGTGTGAGCACACAATCAACACTGGAGACAGTTTACCTGTCAAAAGTAAGATTTATAAGCAGCCTGACGATTGCATAAAACAAGAGGTACAGAAAAAGCTGGACTTAGGAGTGATTGAGCCTTCAGAAAGCCCATGGGCTAGCCCAATGGTGCTTGTCCCAAAACCTCACAGTAAAGATGGTAAAAGAGAAATGAGGTTTTGTGTTGACTACAGAGGTCTCAGTCAAGTAACCAAAACTGATGCTCACCCTATACCCAAGGCAGATGAGCTAATAGATACACTGGCTTCTGCCAAGTATCTAAGCACTTTTGATTTAACTGCAGGGTGTTGGCAGATTAAATTATCAGAAGATGCTAAACCTAAAACTGCATTTTCCATCATTGGAGGGCACTATCAGTTCATTGTGATGCCCTTTGGTTTGAAGAATGCACCTGCCACTTTTCAGAGGTTGGTGTAGGAGGCTGGCCTGGCTTATAGTGGGCATCTTGTGGTACTTACACCTTGCGCTAGGTCCAGTTATCCCTTATTAGCAGATTAGTAGTGTTCTAGCACTTTAGGATGATAGAGGTAGCTATAGCAGAGCAGCTTAGGCTGAACTAGGAGACATGCAAAGCTCCTACTATACCGCGTATATTATATAGCACTATTTCACAAGAAACACAATACTCAGAGTTACTAAAAACTAAAGGTACTTTATTTTTGTGACAATATGCCAAAAGTATCTCAGAGGATATACTCCCTTAGGAGGTAAGTAAAATACACAAAATATACACACAAACCAAAATCAGGAAAGTAAAACACTTAGAAAAGTAGTGCAAATACTGTAGAACACAATAGAATGCAATAGGAGACAATAGGCCTAGGGGCAACACAAACCATACACTGCAAAAGTGGAATGCGAACCACAAATGGACCCCAGGCCTAGTGTAGTGTGTAGAGGGTCACTGGGAGTGTAAGAAAACACTAAGGGTGTCCAAGATAACCCACTGCAAGACCCTGAAAAGTAGGAGTAAAGTTACCCTACTACCCCAGAAAGACAGTAAATTCGAGATAGGGGATTCTGCAAAGACAACAACTGACTGCAAAGCACTGAAGATGGATTCCTGGACCTGAGGACCTGCAAAGGAATGGGACCAAGTCCAAGAGTTACGCAAGTGTCCGGGGGGGCAGGAGCCCACTAAACTCCGGATGAAGTTGCAAAAGGGCTGTCTCTGGGTGTAAGAAGCTGAAGATTCTGCAACAACAGAAGGTGCCAGGAACTTCTCCTTTGGTCAGAAGATGTCCCACTGCGTGGTGGAGGATGCAGAGTTGTTTCCATGCAGAAAGATGCAAACAAGCCTTGCTAGCTGCAAGAGTCCTGTTTGAAGATTTTGGGTGCTGCCAGGTTACAGGAAGGACCAGGAGGTCGCCCCTTGGAGGAGGAGACATAGGGGGCGCTCAGCAACACAGAGAGCACATGCAGAAGCAGGCAGAACCCTCAGAAGCACCTAAACAGGCATTCAGGAAATCTGAGCACAGCGGTCATCTCAGCACAACAAAAGCAGGTCCCACAAAGTCGGAGATCAACTCAGTAAGTTCGGCAATGCAGGACAGAGTACTGGGGACATGGGATGTGCTGTGCACAAAGGTAGTCTTGCAAAAGTGCACAGAAGCCCTAGCAGCTGCAGATCATGCAGTACACAGGATTACTGTCTGGCGTGGGGAGGCAAGAACTTACCTCCACCAAATTTGGATAGAAGGACTACTGGACTGTCGGGGTCACTTGCATCCAGATCCTGTGTTCCAGGAACCAAGTTCGTCAGGATGAGAGGGGACCCAGAGGACCGGTGATGCAGACGTTTGATGCCTGCATTAGCAGGGGGAAGATTCCGTCGACTCACAGGAGATTTCTTCTTGGCTTCCAGTGCAGGGTGAAGGCAGACAACCTCCATTGTGCCCTCACACCTCTGAATTCAAGATGGCAGAAGTCTGGGACACACTGGAGGAGCTCTGGGCACCACCCCTGGGGTGGTGATGGACAGGGGAGTGGTCACTCCCCTTTCCTTTGTCCAGTTTCACGCCAGAGAAGGGGCTGAGGATCCCTGAACTGGTGTAGACTGGTGCATGATTCATTCTTGGCATTTAACTCTTGCAGTTCAGATCGGCAGTGTGCGCAATCGTTTCTTGGCATTTAAACTCTGATGGATGAATCGGCAGCAGTGCGCGCGATTCATTTTTGGCATTTAACTATAGCAGTACAGATCGGCAGAGTGTGCGTTTATTTCATGGCATTTAACTCTTGCAATACAGATCGACAGAGTGCGCGATCATTTCTTAGCATTTAACTCTTGCAGTACAGATCAAACAGAGTGTTATTCCATGTTCAGAGTATTCTTGAAACCCAGATTCAACAGAGGGCTATTTAATGTTCATTGTATTCTTGGAACCCAGATTCAACAGAGTGTTATTCAGTGTTCATAGTATTCTTGAATCCCAGATTCAACAGTGTTATTCAATGTTCATAGTATTCTTGAAACCCAGATCCAACAGAGTGTTATTCAGTGTTCAGAGCATAAGATGTTATTCTAAAAACACTCATATGAAAGTTTGCATAATCCTTCTTTATTTTCCAGGTATTCGGAGCTAATAAGGTCTTGATATAAGAAAGCTCTTGATCATTCATGTTATCAGTATATAAAGATTAGGAACAACGTTTATGAAAGTCAATTTGAATAATCTTGCTATTGTGTTCTTAACTTTTGCTTCCACAGGTCTCCTTCCCCGTTGTTCCCAACCTAAAACCCCATCCCCCACATGGCCATGCTTTAACTCTGTGCTAATATAGCTAGTAGAGTTTGGAGCTGCCAAGAGGTGGACATATTGGGAACAGGCGCAAGCCCAGAGGATCCGGTCTCCCTGACAATTACTGACCTCCTAAGGGAGTGTAGTCTCTGTGGTATTTTTGGCATTTGTGTCAACAAAATAAAGTACCTTTACAATGAGTATTTTCTTTCATGTGTGTGACTACATGTGTGACTACAGTGGTATTGCATGTGCTTTGCATGTCTCCTAGTTAGGCCTTGGGTGCTCATACACACTACCCCTAGAGAGCCTGGCTTCTAGATACTGTCACTAATAAGGGGTAACTGGACCTAGTATAAGGTGTAAGTACCTCTGGTACTCACTACAAAGCCTCCTACATTAGTGGAGCAGCAGTGGGCTCAGTACTTGCAATTGCCTTATCACTCTGTTACCGGTGCTTTCCACAGGAAAGAATACTGTGTACCTAGAGCTATACACATATGACTAGTTACAGAGGTGCAGTCTCGTACTTTCTTTTCCAAGAGGCTAGAAGTTAGGTAGGTTAGTTTTTTTCCTTATACTACACTAACACTCACACTGCATCATGTCTACTTCTGGGCCTAGCTCTGAGGTAATGGGTACTCCCTATGAAGGCATACCCTTCAAGATGTAGGGAAGAACCCAAATAAGAATTTTATCTTGAGCCTCCTTCTTTAGGATGACCAGGAGCATGCTGGCAACCAGGAGGAGGAGGAGGAGGATTCTACACCCTTAGAATAAGAGAATCATCCTTCAGATTCAGGGGAGGTGTAAGGAAATATCTCCTTGGCATGGTTACCCCCTGACTTTTTGGCTTTGCTGATGCTAAGTTATGATTTGAAAGTGTGCTGGGACCCTGCTAACCAAGCCCCAGCACCAGTGTTCTTTCCCTAACCTTTTGTAGGAGGCTGGCCTGGCTTGTAGTGGGTACCAGAGGTACTTACACCTGGTGCCAGGTCCAGTTATCCCTTATTAGTGTAGAAGAGGTGTTTCTAGCAGCTTAGACTGATAGAAGGTAGCTATGGCAAAGCGGCTTAGGCTGAACTAGGAGACATGTAAAGCTCCTACTATACCACTGGTGTCATATGCACAATATCATAAGAAAACAAAATACACAGATATACTAAAAATAAAGGTACTTTATTTTTATGACAATATGCCAAAAGTATCTCAGTGAGTACCCTCATTATGAGGATGAGAAAGATACACAAGATATATGTACACAAACCAAAATTATGTAGATAGTAGCAAAAGGAAGTAATGCAAGCAATGTAAAGTTAAAGTAGATTGCAATAGGAGCACATAAGTATAGGGGCAACACAAACCATATACTCCAAAAGTGTAATGCAAACCACGAATGGACCCCAAACCTATGTGAGCTTGTAGAGGGTCGCCGGGACTGTAAGAAAACAGTGAGGGTTAGAACAATAGCCCACCCCAAGACCCTGAAAGGTAGGTGTAAAGTTTACCTACTACCCCCAGAGAGCACAGAAGTCGTGATAGGGGGATTCTTCAGGAAGAACAAACACCAGCAATGCAACAACAGTGGATTTCCAGACCTGAGTACCATTAAGACAAGGGGACCAAGTCCACGAGTCGCAACAGTGTCGCGAGTGGGCAGGAGCCCAAGAAATGCCAGCTGAGGATGCAAGGAAACTGCCACTGGTTGGAAGAAGCTTGGTGTTCTGCAAGAACGAAGGAGACTAGGAACTTCCCCTTTGGAGGATGGATGTCCCACATTCTGAAGAAGCTTGCAGAGGTAATCCCACGCAGAAAGACCACAAACAAGCCTTGCTAGCTGCAAGGGTCGCGGTTAGGGTTTTTGGATGCTTCTGTGGCTCAGGAGGGACCAGGATGTTGCCACTTGGATGAGGAGACAGAGGGGGTGCCCAGCAATGTAGGGAGCCCTCACAGAAGCAGGCAGCACCCGCAGAAGTACCTGAACAGGCACTTAGAAGAAAAGTGAACCGGAGTCCACCTGAAGTCACAAAAGGGAGTCCCACGACGCCAGAGGACAACTCAGAAGGTTGTGCACTGCAGGTTAGAGTGTCGGGGACCCAGACTTGGCTGTGCACAAAGGAAATACTGGAAGAGTGCACAGGAGCCGGAGCAGCTGCAAACCATACGGTAACCAGCAATGAAGTCTAGCGTGGGGAGGTAAGGACTTACCTTCAGCAAACTTGGACTGAAGAGTCACTGAACTGTGGGAGTCACTTGGACAGAGTTGCTGAGTTCCAGGGACCACGTTCGTTGTGCTGAGAGGGGACCCAGAGGACCGGTGATGCAGTCTTTTGTTGCCTGCGGTTGCAGGGGGAAGATTTCGTCGGCCCACAGGAGATTTCTTCAGAGCTCCTGGTGCAGAGAGGAGGCAGGCTACCCCCAGAGCATGCACCACTTGGAAACAGTCGAGAAAGCCGGCAGGATGAAGCGATACAAGGTTGCTAGTAGTCGTCTTGCTATTTTGTTGCGGTTTTGCAGGCGTCCTGAGCAGTCAGCCGTCGATCCTTTGGCAGAAGGTGAAGAGGGAGATTCAGAGGAACTCTGGTGAGCTCTTGCGTTCATTATCTGGAGAGATCCCCAAAGCAGAGACCCTACATAGCCAGAAAAGGAGGTTTGGCTACCTAGGAAGGAGGATTGGCTACCAAAGGAGGTAAGAGCCTATCAGAAGGAGCCTCTAACGTCACCTGCTGGCACTGGCCACTCAGAGCAGTCCAGTGTGCCACAAACACCTCTGTTTCCAAGATGGCAGAGGTCTGGGACACACTGGAGGAGCTCTGGGCACCTCCCCTGGGAGGTGCAGGTCATGGGAGTGGTCACTCCACTTTCCTTTGTCCAGTTTCGGTCCAGAGCAGGGCTGGGGGATGGCTGAACCGGTGTAGACTGGCTTATGCAGAGATGGGCACCATCTGTGCCCATCAAAGCATTTTCAGAGGCTGGGGGAGGCTACTCCTCCCCAGCTTTCATACCTATTTCCAAAGGGAGAGGGTGTTACACCCTCTGTCAGAGGAAGTCCTTTGTTCTGTCTTCCTGGGCCAGGGCTGCCTGGACACCAGGAGGGCAGAAACCTGTCTGAGGGGTTGGCAGCAGCAGCAGCTGCAGTGGAGACCCCGGAAAGGCAGTTTGGCAGTACCCGGGTTCTGTTCTAGAGACCCGGGGAATTATGGAATTGTCACCCCAATGCTAGAATGGCATTGGGGTGACAATTCCATGATCTTAGACATGTTACATGGCCATGTTTGGAGTTAACATTGTGACGCTGTACATAGGTTGTGACCTATGTACAGTGCACGCGTGTAATGGTGTCCCCGCACTCACAAAGTCCAGGGAATTTGCCCTGAACGATGTGGGGGCGCCTTGGCTAGTGCCAGGGTGCCCTCACACTAAGTAACTTTGCACCCAACCTTCGCCAGGTGAAGGTTAGACATATAGTTGACTTATAAGTTACTTAAGTGCAGTGGTGAATGGCTGTGAAATAACGTGGACGTTATTTCACTCAGTCTGCACTGGCAGGCCTGTATAAGAATTGTCAGAGCTCCCTATGGGTGGCAAAAGAAATGCTGCAGCCCATAGGGATCTCCTGGAACCCCAATACCCTTGGTACCTCAGTACCATGTACTAGGGAATTATAATAGGGGGTCCAGTGTGCCAATTGGAATTGGTAAATTAAGTCACTAAACTATAGTGACTAATTTGGAAGCAGAGTGTGCATAAGCACTGAAGTTCTGGTTAGCAGAACTTCAGTGACACAGTTAAGCACTACTGACAACACACACATTAGGCCACATACTATGAGTATGGCGGTTCTGACCAGCAGGATATCAGTGAGACTGGCAAAACATACTGACAAACAGGTAGAAATTGGGGGTAACATGCCAATAGAGATGGTACTTTCCTACAAGAGAGACCCTAAATATCCCTGAAAGGGGCGTTGGTCAGCCACACAGGTAAGCACCTATCACGGTGGGGCTCTGATGTCACCTGCTGCCACTGGCCACTCAGATGCTCCCAGAGTTCCCTGCCAACTTGGAATCCACGATGGCAAAACACAGGGACCCGCTGGAGGAGCCCTGAGCACCACCATTGGGGTGGTGATAGACAGGGGAGTGGTCTCCTACAGGCCTGCCTTAGGGGTGAGTTACAGTGACCTATTGCAGTGACCTGTAGTGAAAGGGTACATGCACCTTTTTACACAGGCTGCAATGGCAGGCTTACAGACACATTTTTCCTGGGCTCCCACTTGGTGGCACAATACATGCTGCAGGCCATGGGGAGCCCCTGGTGCCTCAATGCCCTGGGTACCTAAGTACCATATACTAAGCACTTACATGGTGGCACCAGTATGCCAATTGTCAGGTGTGCTAAGTCCTAAGCAACCAAATTTAGAGGGAGAGAGCAGAGTCTTTGGGTCCATGTTAAGAGGATCCCAGTAAACACAGTCCAAACACACTGACATCAGGCAAAAAGTGGGGGTAGCCATGCCAAAAAGAAGATACTTTCCTACATAACTCCCCCTCCCCCAAAGGAAGGACAGATGAGCCTTCATTGTCTAAGTGGAAATATCTGGAGAGTCCATCTGCATTGGAGTGGTTACTTCCAGGTCTATGTTCCACTGTATAATCCATTCTCTTTAGGGATATGGACCACCTCAAAACTTTGAGATTTTCACCTTTCATTTGTTTTAACCATAGAAGGGGCTTGTGGTCTGTTTGAACAAGGATGTGAGTGCAAAACAAGTATGGCCTCAGTTTCTTCTAAGCCAAAACCACAGCAAAGGCCTCCCTTTTTATGGCTGACCAACACTTTTCCCTGTGGGTCAACTTTCTGCTTATAAAAGCTACAGGTTGGTCCTGGCCCTCTGCATTCTTTTGTGACAGTACTGCCCCAAACCCTACCTCAGAAGCAGCTGTCGGTACTATGAATTGTTTGGAGTAGTCAGGGCTTTATAAAATAGGAGTAGAGCATATGGCCTGTTGCAAAGCTTTCTGGCAGCTAGCTGTCTATAAAACTTTCTTTGGCATTTTCTTAGACATGAGGTCATTTAGAGGGGCTACAGTGGAGGCATCATTCTTAATGAACCTCCTGTAATACTCTGTCAGGCCTAGGAAGGCTCTAACCTGGGTCTGTGTAGTAGGGGAAGTCCAATCCAAAATAGTCTGGATTTTCCCCTGTAGTTGCTGCATCTGGCCTCCACCTACCAGGTGGCCCAGATATAACACTTTCTTTTGCTCTATCTGGCACCTTGAAGCCTTGATAGTTAGGCCTGCATTTCGCAGGGCCTCCAAAACTTTCCATAGGTGGACCAGGTGGTCTTCCCAGGTGGAGCTAAATACAGCAATTTCTTCTAAGTATGCTGCACTGAAAGCTTCCAAACTTTCTTTGGAGGACTGTATTCACCAGCCTCTAGAAAGTGGCAGGTGCATTTTTCAAACCAAAGAGCATAACTGTGAATTGATAATGCCCTCCTATGGTAGAAAATGCAGTTTTTGTTTTAGCATCCTCTGATAACTTGACCTGCCAATACCCTGCAGTCAAATCAAAGGTGGATAGCTACTTGGCGGAAGCCAGTATATTTTTATTAGCTCATCTGCCCTGGGTATAGGGTGAGCATCAGTTTTGGTTACTGTATTGAGACCCCTATAGTCCACACAAAACCGCATTTCTCTCTTTCCTTCTTTGCTATGCTATGCGGTTTGGGGACAAGCACCACTGGGCTGGCCCAGGGGCTATCAGAGGGTTCAATAACTCCGAGGTCTAGCACTTTCTGTACCTCTTTTTTAATGCAATCTCTGACATGGTCAAGCTGCCTGTAAATTTTACTCTTGACAAGTAAAGTGTCTCCAGTATCAATTGAATGTTCACACCAGGTAGTTGTACCAGGTAGGAGGGAAAGAGGTCAGAAAATTGTCCTAGGAGATTTGTGCAGTCATCCCTCTGCTCAGCAGTGAGGCAGTCTGCAGCACTACTACTTCCATTAAGCCATCAGCTTCAGTGTTGGAGAATAGGTCAGGGAGAGGGTCACTCTCTTCTTCCTGCCTCTCACCTGTGGCCATGAGCAGGGTTGAATCAGCCCTGTCATAATAAGGTTTAAGGTGATTGATATGAAACACCCTAAGGGTGCCCTCACCTTTCTTCTCCACAATGAGATGGGATCCACTCCATTTGTCCTGGAGTGCTCTTGGTGCCACAGGCTTGAATACCCACACCTTCTGTCCTGCTTGGTACTCTGTCAGGACACCCTTCTGGTCATGCCATTGCTTCCGGAGCCCTTGGCTGGCCTGAAGAATCTTAGTGGCCTTTTTCATGTACTCAGCCATTTTAGATCTTAGGCCAATTACATAGTCCACAATGTCTTGTTTAGGGGGCTTTAAGGGTTGCTCCCAGCCCTCCTTCACAAGAGCAAAGGGACCCTTAACAGGGTGACCAAAGAGGAGCTCAAAGGGGCTGTAGCCCACACCTTCCTGGGGTACCTCCCTGTAGGCGAAAAGGAGGCATGGCAAGAGGACATACCATCTCCTTCTGAGTTTTTCAGAGAGTCCCATGATTATGCCTATGGGAGTTTTATTAAACCTCCCCACCAATACTTTTGTCTGTGGATGATAAGGGGTGGTAAATTTGTATGTTACACCAAACTCCTTCCACATTGCCTTGAGGTATGCAGACATGAAGTTACTACCTCTGTCTGATACAACTTCCTTAGGGAAACGCACCCTGGAAAAGATTCCCCGGAGGGCCTTTGCCACTGCAGGTGCTGTAGTGGTCCTTAAGGGGATATCTTTTGGATACCTTGTGACATGGTCCACGACCAAAAGGATGAATCTATTGCCAGATGCTGTTGGAGTCTCAAGGGGGCCAACAATATCAACCCTAACCCTCTCAAAAGCACCCCAACCACTGGCAGTGGGATTAAGGGGGCTCTTGGTGTGCCACCAGTCTTGCCACTGGCTTGGCAGGTGACACAGGAGTGACAAAACTCCTTTGTGTCCTCTGACATATGAGGCCAGTGAAACCATGTTTTACTTTGCCCCAAATGTCCAGCCAAGGGAATGTCATAAGCTAGAGGTAGGAGGAATTCCCTATACTGTAGGGTGGTGACCAATCTCCTGGTGGCACCAGGTTTAGGGTCCCTTGCTTCAGTATAGAGGGGATTATTTTTCCAGTACACTCAGTGGCTGTCAGTGACTGTATGACTGCTTGCTGTCGGAGACCCTCTAGTGTGGGACAGGTCTGCTGTGCCATACTCAGGTTCTCCCAGGCAGGCCCCCCTGCACCCAAAAGCTGAGCTTTGTCAGCTTCAAGCTCCTCTGGTGTAGGTTCTTCACAGGGAGAAGACTCCTCCTCATCAAAAGGGGAATCATCTGGAAAGGGAGGGATAGTGGACAAGGGTTTTCCTTCCTAGTTTTTGGGAGCACTTGGTCCATTGTTCCAGGATCCAAGTTTCCCTGTCCATCATCATCATCATTTAACTTTATTTCGGTAGGTAAAAACATACCATAAAAGTACAAGGCACAACAAATTTTAAAAGAGAAAAGAACACTAAAGATATAAACACAATAAAAAAGTTAAAAAGATTGAAGAAAGTTAAGATCCAAACAAAATAGACAACAAAGTATGTGTCTCCCAATAATAGAAAATTCCACTCAATAGTGTAGTGAGACAATATCTCTGTACTACAAATTGAGAGCTAAAATCATACATCAAAGTTCAATAAATATACATAAATAAATCTAAGAATTAGCAACCCAGTATTGTTCTGTTAAATTGGTAATCTAAAACGCCAGATTGATTCAAGAAATTTTGCCACTGGAAAAACTAGCTGGGCAGATGAATCAGATTTTAAAATTCTCTCAACATAAAGACAGGACCTGACACCTATGTGTTTTCAAAGCGGGATAATCCAAAGAGCTCTTTGTTTGTGTGGTTTGCATGGCAATGAAAAAAAACATGTGAAACACACTCTTCACTTTTACAACCCATCGGGCAGAACTTAGATCTAGTGGTGGAACTGGACCATTTGTGCGTTAGAGAGCACAGAGGGAGAGACCCTATTCTAAACCTAATAAAAAGGGCGCGTGCAAATGGAGATAGTGCTACGTCCATAAGGGCTCAAATTTGTAATGGCATTTGACTGATAAAAAACTATCAGACATAGACAACGGAACGATCTTGGCAAATTGAACAATCTGGACATTGTGCCAAAAAGCATCCTTCAGCAACTGCACAGCATTTTTAGGAATGGAGGAAGGATCCTGCCAATAGGACCCTAGACCCAGATGAGTTAAGGATCGTTCGACATAGGCACACCATTTGGTTTTGATAATAGGATTACGGCCCACAAATTTAAGAAGCCCACAACGAAATGGAATAAGGGCGTCTGTTGTCCATAACCGGATCCAAAACAACAGGGGCCTTAATGCGGCAATCTGCAAGATTGAGAAAAGGTTTAAGTCCATTCGGATGGGTAGGGATGGGGTGCTGGAGGGAACTTTTAACAGCATTTTCAAGAACTGATTTTCTGCCCTTGCCAGATTCACCAAATTGCAATGGCCCCAAAGTTCGGCACCATATAGAGCCCCCCCCCGGCTTGAGATTTGTATATTTCAAGGGCAGGAGACATTGCAAATTTGGGAGATCTAGAGGCAAATCTTACAATGCCACCCGCCCTTTGCTTCAGGCATAGTAGAGATTTCTGGCGGTGGGCATGCCAAAGATGTGAGTCTTCCAGTTTAATGCCTAAATAATTAAGTGCCCACTCTTTCCAAGGGAATACCTTCTAGATATACAGGCCTCTTCATTTTGCGCCTCGTATCCCCAAAGACCATGTATTTTGTTTTTGATGAGTTGATTTCCAGCCCATGGTCCTTGCAAAACTCTGTGAATTTAGAGAGCAATCTGGAAAGGCCCGTAGCAGTTGGTGGGAGTAGCAAGGTATCATCCGCAAGCAAAAGACAAGGGAGCTTCTGCCCACCCAAGCTAGGGACATCACCATGGCAATCTGAAAGGTATAAAATACATGCATTAATAAACAGAAGGAACAGGGTAGGCACGAGAACGCACCCCTGCCTCACACCACCTGCTGTTGAAAAAGCTGGGGTCAGATCACCAGCCAGACCCCAGCGAACTTTGGCACAATTGTCAGAGTAAAGATCTTTGATAATGTTGATCATGGAGCCCGGGAGACCAGTATTGCTCAGGACCTCCCAGAGCTTAGTGCGCGGGACAAAGTCGAACGCAGATTTCAAATCAACAAAGGCCACAAATAGATGGCCTCGGTCTGCGTCTACGATCTTCCACTTGATGGTAATAAATCGGAAGACCTGGTCGATGGTACTGACCTTGTCCCTAAATCCAGCCTGGAGATGGCTCAAAACCTGGGTTTTCGTTATCCAGTGTTTGAGTCTGGATAGCAGCTGGAAAGTTTCCCTGTCCCCTTTGCTTCTTGGCCTGAGCCCTGGTAAGAGCAAATATATGCCCAGGAATGCCCTTCATTGCTGCATGGGCCTCCAACTCCACTTCAGCCCAAGCTGATGTCTCCAAATCTTTTCCTAAGAGACACTCTACAGGTAAGTCAGTGGATACCACAACTTTCTTTGGACCAGTAACACCCTCAGTTGAGATTCACAACTAACAGTGTTGTTATGGGGTCTGTCACTTGGTACTGATGGCCAAGTAGGTGTTGCTCAGGGGCTACCAGTTTCTCCATCACCATAGTGACACTGGCACCTGTGTCCCTGTAGGGCTCAAACTGAACACAATTTATTAGGGGTATTTGCTTGTACTTATCCACATTAAGGGGACAAGCAACTAAGGTGGCAAGGTAAATGCCACCATCAGAGACTAAACAGGCCTCAGTGGTTCCCTAACTAGACTAACCCGCAATACATCACCCAACGTGAGCCCAGCTACACGCTTTGACTGTGTATTTGAAGTGTTTTTCCAATGACCACTGCCATTACTAGGGGCACTAGTGGAAGCAGTAGGGGTTGTGGTGGTGGGAGGTTTGGTGCTTCTTTTTGGACAAGTGGGGTTACTTGCCTAATGGCCTTTGGCTTTACAGAGATATCACCATGGTTTTTTCTGATTGTGTGAAGAGGATGTGTGCCTACCACCCCCAGAGGATTTTTGTGGGCCTGATGAAGACTCTGAAGATTTTCCTTGTCATGAGACTTACCATCCTTCTTCTTCCTCTCTTTGTCAGCCCCTGTATGAGCTTTTCTGGTCACCCTTTTTCTGACCCATTTGTCTGCCTTCTTTCCCAGTTCTTGGGGAGAGGTCAGATCTGAGTCCACAAGATACTGATGCAACAAATCAGACACACAATTATTCAATATATGCTCTCTCAGAATTAAGTTACATAGGCTTTCATAGTCAGTCACCTTACTGCCATTTACCTAGCCTTCCAGGGCCTTCACTGAACAGTCAACAAAATCTGTCAATTCCTGTGATGACTCCTTTCTGGTCTCTCTGAACTTTATCCTGTATTGTTCAGTGGCTAAGCCCAGACCATCTAAGAGTGCACTTTTGAGTATATGGTAGTTATCTGCATCATCCTCCCTGACAATAAGGAGTCGGTCTCTCCCCTTGCCAGTGCAAGATAGCCACAGGATAGCAGCCCACAGAGGAACCCTCTGAACTTTACAGGCCCTCTGAAGTGCAGCATACCACTTATAGATGTCATCCCCCTCCATGTAAGGGGGAACAACTTTGTGCAGATTTCTGGAATCAAATGTAGGTTCACTAACACTGGAATCCCTGAAACTGCTGCTGCCACCATGGGGAACAAACCACTGCCTTTCCCTTTCAACAGCTAGGGATGTCCTGTCTAAGGCCAACTGTTGCTGCTGTAGCCTTAGTCTGGCCTCTTCTAACCTCAGCTTTCTGAGTTCCCTATCTAGAGACTGCTCCTCAGGGTTAGAAGTGTGGGATGCTTCTGGAACAAAAGTAACATAGGAATGGGCAGAGGTTGATATTTCCCTAACTTGAGCCACCCTAGTGACCTGGCCTCTGGGTGAGAAGGGATCCCTACTAGCCTGTGTTTCCTTCCCACTCCCAGCTACACTAGGGGTTTTGTTGACAGAAAGATCAGTGGAAGGACCCTCCTCAGGATTATCAGAATGCTCCCCTGAGCCTGCCTGGTTGGAATCTACCTCAACTTCCCCCTCTGGCTGTTCCCGACCCTGGTCATCCTTCAGGAGAAGATTTAAAAGGAATTTTGTATTGGGGTTCTTCCCAATCCCTAAACTCCTTTCAATGCAGAGACCCTTCAAACTTTTAAAGTTAAGATTCTCATATGTTGTCTTCACACTTCTAGGGGTAGCTTCTACACTATGTTGAAAGAAAGAGTTTAGGAAAGTGAGTAAAAAGTTAGTAGACTAGTATGCCTAACTTTTTAGAGAAAAGAGAAAACGTTTTAGAAACTTTGAAAAATGTTTGCAAAGTTTTCAAAAGCTTTTTAAAAAGTTAAAAATGACTTCTAGGTACAATTATGTATAGCTCAAAGTATTGGAACAAGCTTTCCTTGTGAAAAGCACTAATAACAGAGTGGTAAAGCAATTGCAAGTAATTATCCCATCACTGCTGCCAATGTAGGAGGCTGGCCTGGCTTGTAGTGGGTACCTTAGGTACTTACACCTTATACCAGGTCCAGTTATCCCTTATTAGTGAAATGTAGTAGTGTTCTGGCAGCTTAGGTTGATAGAGGTAGCTGTAGCAGAGCAGCTTAGGCTGAACTAGGAGACATGCAAAGCTCCTGCAATACCAGTACTTATACACAATAAAAGACAATACTCAGTGTTACCAAAAATAAAGGTACTTTATTTTAGTCACACACAACAAAAAATATCTTAGAGGCAATACTCTTTCTGGAGGTAAGTATTATACACACCATATACATTAGACACTAAAATCAGGTAAGTATAGTCATAGGATAGTGCAAACAATAGAAAATACTATAGAATGCAATAGGAAAAAATAGGTCTAGGGGCAACACAAACCATTTACTAAGAAAATGGAATGCAAATCACAAACTCCCCCCTAGACAAGTGTACTGTGTAGAAAATCGCTGGGAGAGTAAGAAAACTACAATGGTGAGTAAAATACCCCACTCCAGAGCCCAGGAAAGTAGAAGTAAAGCACTGCAAGTTTTCTTGGGTCGTGATTAGAGTTATTGCAAGAACAAAGCAAGACTTCAAACAAAAAATGGTGGATTCCTGGACCTGAAGACCTGTGAAGAGAGGAGACCAAGTCCCGAAGTCACAGAAGAATCCAGGAAGGACAGGAGCCCCTGCCAAGGTGCAAAAGAGGAGTCTCCAGTTGGAAGAAGACTGCAGAAGAGCACCAAGGAAGATGGCTGCGGGTTCCTGCATGATGCAAAGGATGTCCCATGTGGAGATGTTGGATGCAGGCAAGTTGCAGTGCTGGATTCGTCCAACAAGCTTTGGTTCAAGCAAGTTTGCAAATTGTGTCAAAGTGGCGCTGCCTGGACCCAGGAGGGACCTGGGGGCCTCAACTCAGACTGAGGAGGCAGATGGGGCTCCCAACGCTGGAGGGAACCCCCAGATGACCCGGCAGCATCCACAGGAGTCCCAGGACACGGGGAGAAGGAAGATGCAAATTACGGTTGCTGCAGCACTACACAGGAAGGTCCAACACCGCCGGAGATCAACTCAGCAAGTTGAGCGTCACAGGATAGAATGCTGGAGACCTGGGCCATGCTGTGCACGAAAGATTCTTGCTAAGAGTGCACAGAGGCATCAGGAGGTGAACATGACACAGTGCACAGGGGTACTGTTGCAAACGGGGAAGGCAAGCTCTTACCTCCTCCAAATTTGGACAGCAGGACCTTAGGACAGTCTATGTCGAAGGGGTCCACCACCTGTGTTCTAAGGAGCATGCTCGTCACCAGGAGAGGAGTCCAAGAGAACCGGTTGTCATCTTAGAAGGTGCCTAATGGTCCAGGGAAGTGACTCCGTCACTCCACGGGTGATTTCTTCTGTCCTTCTGGTGCAGGGTGAAGACAGGGAGTCCTCAGAGAGTGCACATTGTGGAAACTGTTGCAGTTGCTGGCAGGAGCTGAAGTTGCAGAGTCGAAGTAGCCCTTCAGGATACTTTGTTGCAGTTACAGTGGTTCCTGGAGCAGTATGCGATTGATCCGAGGTCAGAGACACACTGGAGGAGCTCTGGCCACCACCCTCGGGGTGGTGATGGACAGGGGAGTGGTCACTCCTCTTTCCTTTGTCCAGTGTCATGCCAGAGCAGGGACTGGGGGTTTATGCAAGGAGGGCACCATCTGCGTCCGTTAAAGCATTTCCAGAGGCTGGGGGAGGCTACCCCTCCCCAGCCTGTAACACATATTTCCAAATGGAGACGGTGTAACACCCTGCTCTCAGAGAAAATGCTTTGTTCTGCCTTCCTGGGACTGGGCTGCCCAGACCCCAGGAGGGCAGAACCCTGTCTGTGAGGTGGCAGCAGCTGTAGCTGCAATGTCAGCCTCAGAGAGCTGGTTTGGCAGTACTGGGGTTCCATGGTAGAAACCCCAAGATGCATGGAATTGGCTCCCCAATACCTGATTTGGAATGTGGGGGACAATTCCATGATCTTAAACACCTCACATGGCCATATTCGGAGTTACTATTGTGAAGCTACATACAGGTGTTGACCTATATGTAGAGCACGCGTGTAATGGTATCCCTGCACTCACGAAGTCTGGGGAATTGGCTCTAGACAGCGTGGGGGCACCTTTGCTAGTGCAACAGTGCCCTCACACTTAGTAACTTTGCACCTAGCCTTCAGTAAATGAATGTTAGACATATAGGTAACTTAAAAGTTACTTAAGTGCAGTGAAAATGGCTCTGAAATAGTGTGTGCACTATTTCACACAGGCTTCAGTGGTGGTCCTGTGAAAGGGTTTGTCTGAGCTCCTTATGGGTGGCAAAAGTAATGCTGAAGCCCATAAGGATCTCCTGGAACCCCAATGCCCTGGGTACCTAGGTACCATATAGTAGGGACTTATAAGGGGGTCCAGTATGCCAATTCGAATTGGTAAATTAAGCCACTAGCCTATAGTGACAAATTTAGAAGAAGAGAGAGCATAAGCACTGAGGTTCTGGTTAGCAGAGCCTCAGTGACACAGTTAAGCCTACTGACAACACACACATTAGGCCACAAACTATGAGCACTGGGGTCCTGACCAGCAGGATACCAATGAGACAGGCAAAAACATACTGACATACAGGTAACAATGGTGGCAACATGCCAAGAAAGATGGTACTTTCCTACACCCATCAACAGAGCCATGAACTGCAATTTGGGAGAAGAGGTCAAGGAGAGGGTCACTCCCTTCTTCCTGTCCCTCGTCAGTTGCCATGAGCAGAGTCATATCAGACCTGTCAGAGGTGGGCCTGAAGCAATTCACATGAAGCACCCTGTGGGGGCTTCTGGAAGTGCCAAGGTCTACCAAGTAGGTAACATCACCCTTTTTCTCCACAATGGTGTGGGGACCACTCCACTTGTCTTGGAGTGCCCTGGGAGCCACAGGCTCCAGGACCCACACTATCTGTCCTGGCTGGTATACAGTCAGTACAGCCTTCTGGTCATGCCATTGTTTCTGCAACTCCTGGCTGGCCTGAAGGTGTTTAGTTGCCCTTTTCGTGTACTCAAGCCATCCTTTATCTGAGGCTAAGCACATAATCCACAATGTCATGTTTGGGAGGCTTGAGAGGTTGCTCCCAGCCTTCTCTAACAAGAGCAAGGGGACCCCTAACAGGGTGCCCAAACAGAAGTTCAAATGGGCTATAGCCCACACCCTTCTGAGGGACCTTTTGATAGATGAAGAGGAGGCATGGTAACAGGACATCCCACCTCCTTTTCAGTTTTTCTGAGAGTCCCATTATCATACCCTTGAGAGATTTGTTAAACCTCTCTCCTAAGCCATTTGTTTGGGTGTGGTAAGGAGTGTTGAACTTGTAAGTAACAAAAGTAAGTAATGTATGGCTCAATCCAAAAGGACAGAGACTGAAATATAGCGTAGTTTCTTCTTTATTCACAATCTACATTTATTCCCAATATGTATATCTATTCAAAATCATATATGTTGTGTTTTCATCGTTCATCATTAAACCCACCCTTGGCCAAATCAAGTTAAAACGAAACAGACAAACAAGACCATGGACAATTCACAATGACACATATCACATACAAATACAACATTACATCAAATAACAATTAAAATCACAACTGTTGATCTGTATATAGCTACAACTCATGACTGAATGTAATCAAAATGGTCTCACGTTGGTTTTCAATAATTCAATTGTTCCGTGTTGAAATAAACATCATATATACCAGTGCTAATAATAAATGTTCAAATGTTCACTAACACTGCTCAATCCAGTACATCTTTGGAGTATCGTTGATTTCAATATCTGTGGTTCAATTCAATCATGTGCCATCAAACCGACCTTTGACATATAGCTCGTTTCAATATCTGTTGTTCAAATTATATGTCATCAAACTTGCCAATCATGTGCCATCAAACTGGCCTTTGAAATATGTTTCATTTCAATATCTGTCGTTCAGTTCAATCATGTGCCATCCGATTTGCCACCTGTCGTTCAATTCAATCATGTGCCATCAAAACTTGCCGACGCGCGTTTCGGTGGACTTACATGTAGGGTCAATACCCCTTACCCACAGCCAACTTCTTCAGGGGAGTCAATCCTTAATGATGCACAAAATCTTCTCTTCAATTCTGTGCCGGATTCCAAATATCGCAAAAACCTATTCCCTATTTAATCAGATGGGGCTGCAGCTCCTGGCTAGGCCTCATAGACACGGGGGCCAGCCGAATGAAGAATTCATCTTGGCTATGATTATCTGAGGAACGTGTAAGTAAAACCACACTCTTTCCACATGGCTCTCAGGTCAGAAAACATAAAGTTTGTACCCCTGTCTGACACCACTTCTTTAGGAAAACCCACCCTTGAAAAGTTACCAAAGAGGGCATTTGCCACTGCAGGAGCTGTAGTGGTCCTAAGAGGAATGGACTCTGGGTACCTGGTGGCATGGTCTACCACAACCAGTATGTATCTGTTCCCAGAAGCTGTTGGAGGGGCCAAGGGGCCAACAATATCCACCTCAATCCTCTCAAAGGGAACCCCAACCACAGGAAGTGGAATTAAGGGGGCCTTTGGAGTGCCACCTGTCTCACCACTGGCTTGACAGGTGACACAGGATCGACAAAACTCCTTTGTGCCTTCAGACATGTGGGGCCAGTGAAAGTGAGAGGCAAGCCTTGCCCAAGTCTTGCTTTGCCCCAAGTGACCTTCCAGGGGAATATCATGTGCTAAGGTAAACAGAAACTCCCTAAACTTCAGAGGGATCACAAACTTCCTGGTGGCACCAGGTTGGTGGTCCCTTGACTCTGAGTTTAGTAGACTGTTTTCCCACAGAATACCATCACTTTATTTGTGTGAGGCCCCTGCTTTCCTGGCCTAGCTTACCAGATGGGCGCACCCATACAAAGCAATCTTGTTATTTTACACGGTCCACGCGTTTCAACTGATACTGCTCTAGATTCCTGGGGGTGTGTTAGTTTTGTACATCATGCCATTTGAAATTCCCTTACTATTGGTTTACATACTCACTCCATGTTTTATGTCCTTCCGGATAATGTCCTTTACGATGGTACAGCATTATGTGATAGTACATTTCTACAATTATTGCTTTCATTAAAGGTGACAACAGCCCTTTGGCCAGCACTTTGCCCATGACGCCCTATTCTTAATGTAGGAGGGTAAGCACTTCATTGTGTATTTGACCTATGTGGCTTTTTTGTGTTTTTTGATGGTTGTATGATACATTGTTTGCATTGTCACTTTTAGCATGTTAGCATGCCACAACTTTTTATCACATTTGGGGTTTTTCACACATTTTTGTTCATGTTGTTTGTTGTGGTCTGTTTTCTTCTTACAGGTCTACACCGATTGTGGCTTTTTTTCTTTTTGCGTAGCTGTTCATGTAAGTTTTTTGTTTTGCTTATGCCCAATGTGTGTTTTTTTGTTTTTTTGAGTAGCTGAGGTTTTTGGGGTCCTGATGAAATGGCAATTAATCTTTAGGGACATCTGATGCGTGAAACATGTCGATCTTATACCTAGGGTGAGAGCCAGTGTCCTTTGTGCCCTTAATGTTAACGGTTAAAGTAGAGGAACATTATTTCCCTTACACTCCCCTTGTTTTTAACCTTGACTGAGACCCATCATTCACAATAGATTTGTTGCTGGGTGGTTCTCAAGCCAATTTTAATGTTCTAGCTCTCTATTCTTCATAGTAGGTCTGATTTTCTTCCTACTTATCTTCGTGGCATGCACGTTAAAAGTTCTCCGGCATAGATCCCCCTTGCAGGGGCCCGTCGGACATTGCAGCGCCAGCCCGACGAGGAGCAGACCCAATGATGAAGCATGCCATCCAACTGATGTGTGAGGGTTCTAGCTTCTAAATTTAGAAGTGCCCATGTGTCTTCTTTCTTTTTAGGAACAGTGTGCTCAGCTTGATTGTTTTCCCAGTACACCTTATGGGTTACACTGATATCCCCTGCCTCTTGTGCTTCAGCTTGCTGCCTTAAACTCTCCAGTGTGGGACAGGTTTACTGTTCCTTACTGAGTTCCTCCCTGGTGGGCCCCCTGCACCCAAGAGCTCAGCTGTGTCAGATTGCAGCTCCTCTGGTGTATGTTCCACCCAAGTAGTGGATTCCTCTCCCTCAGGAGTTCAATCCTCAATGGAGGCTGGAGCAGGGGGTACCTTTTTACCCTTCCTGCTCTTTGTTTTAAGAGTCTCCTGGGCAATTGTTCCAGGCTCCAAGTTTCCTTGTTATTTTTGCTTCTTTGCCTGTGCTCCGGTGAGGGCAAAGATATGCCCTGGGATGCCCAGCATTGTTGCATGGGCCTCCAATTCCACCTCCGCCCAAACTGAAGTCTCCAAGTCATTCCCAAGTAGACATTCAACAGGTAGCTCTGGGGATACCTCAACTTTTTTAGGGCCAGAACACCCCCCCCCAGCTGAAATCAATACCTGGCATGAGGTGGCACAAAGTGTTACAATGAGAATCAGTCACTTGGTATGTGTGACCAAGTAGGTGTTGCTCAGCGGACACCAATGTTTCAGTCACCATAGTGACACTGGCACCTGTGTCCCTGTAGCCCTCAGCCTCAACCCCATTTATCAGGGGATACTGCTGGAGGAGGCTAGCCTGGTTTGTAGTGGGTACCTAAGGTACTTACACCTTATACCAGGTCCAGTTATCCGTTATTAGTGAAATGTAGGTAGTGCCTAGAAGCCATGCTCTCTAGAAGTAGCTGTAGCTGAGCAACTAAGGCTTATCTAGGAGATATGCAAAGCTCATGCAATACCACCTTAGTCGCACAGTACCCACACACATGAAGGAAAATACTCAGTGTTACAAAAATATAGGGACTCAATTTTGGTGATACAAATGCCAAAAATACCATAGAGACTATACTGCCTTAGGATGTAGGTAATACCCACATTATATACACTAATATGCAAAAACAGGTGTAAAAATAGTTTGAAATGGGCCTGAGGTAACACAAACCATATACTAAGAAAGTGGAATGTGAATGTTGATTTCCCACCTAGGCAAATGTAGTGTGAGGAGGGTGGCTGGTAGAACTAGAAAACCCCAAAGGTGAGTACTAGGACCCTCCCCAGAGCCCGGAAAAGCAGGAGTAAAGCACAGTAACTTTCCCAGAACACACACAGAAACAAAAAAGAAGATTATGCAAGAACCTGTTGAGACTGCAAGACACCTACAGTGGATTCCTGCACCTGAGGACCTGTCGAAGAAACTAACCAAGTCCAAGAAGCACAGAAGAGTCCAGGGAGAAGAGGAGCCCCTGCTAACCCAGATAAAGGTGCAAAAGAAGAACCACCGGTGAAGACGATCAGTCAGTATTGCAGGCAAGCAGACGGAGTCGGGTTCCTGGTTGGTGCAAGTGATGTCCAACGCCGGACGGAGGATTGCAGTCTGGTTTGTATCACTGGAGTCCACCAACAAACCTTGGCACATGCAAAGCACACGGACAGCGGAAAAATGGCGCTACCTGGGACAAGAAAGGACCAGGAGGACTCTCCCCAGGAGTGGGAGTCAGAGGAGCACACACAGGAGTACCACAGCATGGGGACAAAGAAGGTGCAAAAGAGGCCCACGCAGCACAATGACAAAGGCTCCCACACCAACGGAGAACCACTCAGGAAGCATTGGGATCCCCTGGAACCCCAATGCCCTGGGTACTTAGGTACCATATACTAGGGACTCATAAGGGGTCACCAGTATGCCAATTGTGAGTGGAATACTGTGTTAACAGTATCCAGTGACCAATTTCAGAAGGAGAGAGCATAACTACTGGGGTCCTGATTAACAGGATCCCAGTAGACACAGTCAAGCACACTGACATCAGGCAGAAGATGGGGGTAACCGTGCAAAGAAAGAGGGTACTTTCCTACAGCTGCCTCTACTTACCCATATTAAGGGGACAAGCAGCATCAGTGGCAAAGTCAATGCCCTTATCAGAGACCAAGACAGCCTCAGTGATCTCTCTAACTAGCCCAGACCCCACTACAGTCCCTAAGGTGAGCCCAGCTACACTCTCGGACTGACAACTGTTAGTAGTCCCTTCACTACTGCTATTGCTAGGGGCACTAGAGTAGAGGTGGAGTTAGCAGTGGTGGAAGGCTTGGTGCTTTTCTTAGAACAGGAGCTGTCCCCTGCCCATTGGCCTTTGTTTGTGCATACATAGCACCAATGCTTTTTGAAGTTAGAGGAAGAGGAAGATAAAGATGATTTATTCCCACCCCCAAAGGAGTTTCTGGGCCTGATGAAGATGCTTTACATTTTTCTTTGTCCCCACCCTTATTCTGATAATTAACTGCTTCCTATTTTTTGTGGTCACCCCCTGTGTGAGTTTTCCTACTCACTCTGGTGCTGACCCATTTGTCTGCCTTCTTTCCCAATTCTTGGGGAGAGGTCAGGTCAGAGTCCACCAGATACTGATGCAGCTGTTCAGATACACAGTTATTAAAATGTACTCTCTCGGAATTAGGTTATAGAAGCCCTGGTAGTCACTTACGTTGCTCCCAAGCAGCCAGCCTTCCAGAGCTTCCACAGAACAGTCCACATATCTACCCAATCGTGGGAGGACTCTTTCTTGGTCTCTCTGAACTTGATCCTATACTGTTCAGTAGTCAGACCAAACCCTTCTTACACTGCTGCCTTCAAAACTGTGTAATTGTCTTCATCCTCTTCTCTGACAATGGGGCGTCTGTCTCTTCATTTGTCAGAGAAGGAGAGCCACAAAATTGCTGCCCACTGCCTTTGGGGGACCATCTGTACCTTAGAGGCCCTCTCCAAAGCAGTGAACCATTTGTAGATATCATCCCCCACTTTGTAAGGGGGGACTATCTTGTTCACGTTTCTAGAGCCATAAGAGTCCTCCCTAACCCTGTTGTCCCTGAAACTGAAATTGCTGCCACCATGGGGTACTAACCCCAAACCCTGCCTTTCTCTCTCCACTGCCAGGACCTCTCTATCTAGGGCAAGCTGATGCAGCCTCAGCTAACCCTTCTCCAATCTCTGTTGTCTCAATTTCCTGTCTAGGGAATCCTATCCTGAACTGGAACAGTGGGTCCCCTCAGATACTGAGGTTAAGTGAGAGCTAGCACAGGAGTACCTATTCCTCATACTGGGGACCCTCTTAACCAGGCCTCTAGGGGTAAAGGTGGTCCTGATATTGTGAACGCCTTCTCACTACCTACTAGGCTTCTGTCAGGGCTGTGATCATCCCCAGTGTGTGTCTGATCTATCCTATCTAGGATTGGTGGATCAGACTCTGCTTCTTCTTTCTCCCCTTTGATATTCACAGTATCATGATCAGCCTGGAGGAGCAAGCCCAGAAACAGACTCTGGTTGGGATTCCTCCTAGTCTTCAGTTTCCTAGAGGCACACATCTCCCTCAACTCTTGAAAAGTTAGACTCTCATACTGAGAGTCCAGGGCCTGAGAGGTGTGCTCTACTGAATACATGATGTCTAGCTAGAGTGGAGTAGGAGTCCCTAACTACTCTAACACTAGACTCCCAGCAATGTTTGGAGCAAGGGGTATGCCAGGCTCCTAGCTTACCCAAACTCAGGAGGCTAGAACCCTAATACTAAGTATACCTACAGCTAGTGATGGTCTTTCCTGTAGTAAAGTACCATCTTGACTGACATGTTACCCCCATTTTTACTTGTGTGTCAGTTTGTTTTTGCCTGTGTCACTGGGATCCTGCTAGCCAGGACCCCAGTGCTCATAGTTTGTGGCCTATATGTGTTACCTGTGTGGTGCCTAACTCTGTCACTGAGGCTCTGCTAACCAGAACCTCAGTGCTTATGCTCTTTCTGTCTTTTAAATTATCACTGAAGGCTAGTGACCATTTTCACCAATTCTAATTGGCACACTGGAACACCCTTATAATTCCCTAGTATATGGTACCTAGGTACGCAGGGTATTGGGGTTCCAGGAGATCCCTATGGGCTGCAGCATTTATTTTGCCACCCATAGGGAGCTCAGACAATTCTTACACATGACTGCCACTGCAGCCTGAGTGAAATACCATCCACATTATTTCACAGCCATTCTACACTGCACTTAAGTAACTTGTAAGTCACCTAAATGTCTAACCCTCAATTAGTGAAGGTTAGGTGCAAAGTTACTAAGTGTGAGGGTACCCTGGCACTAGCCAAGGTGCCCCCACACTGTTCGGGGCAATTTCCCTGGACTTTGTGAGTGCGGGGACACCATTACACGTGTGCACCACATATAGGTCAATACCTACATGTAGCTTCACAATGGTAACTCCGAACATGGCCATGTAACATTGGGGTGCCAATCCCATGCATCCCCGGGGCTCCAACATGGACCACGGGTACTGCCAAACTAGCTCTCTGGGGTTTTCACTGCTGCTACCGCTGCTGACAACCCTCAGACAGGTTTCTGCCTTCCTGGGGTCTGGGCAGCCCAGTCCAGGAAGGCAGAACAAAGGATTTCATCTGAGAGAGGGTGTTACACCCTCTCCCTTTGGAAATAGGTGTTAAGGGCCTGAGAGGAGTAGCCTCTCCTGGCCTCCAGGAATGCTTTGAAGGGCACAGATGGTGCCCTCCTTGCATAAACCAGTCTACACCGGTTCAGGGATCCCCTCTGGCGCGAAACTGGACAAAGGAAAGGGGAGTGACCACTCCCCTGTCCATCACCACCGCAGGGGTGGTGCCCAGAGCTCCTCCAGTGTGTCCCAGACCTCTGCCATCTTGAATGCAGAAGTGTGAGGGCACAATGGAGGCCTCTGAGTGGCCAGTGCCAACAGGTGACGTCAGAGACCCCTCCTGATAGGTTCTTACCTGGTTAGGTAGCCAATCCTCCTCTGAGGGCTATTTAGGGTCTCTCCTGTGGGTTTCTCTTCAGATAACGGTTGCAAGAGCTCACCAGAGTTCCTCTGCATCTCTCTCTTCAACTTCTGCCAAGGATCAACCGCTGACTCCTCCAGGACGCCTGCAAAACGGCAACAAAGTAGCAAGACGACTACCAGAAACATTGTAGTGCCTAATCCTGCTGGCTTTCTCAACTGTTTCCTGGTGGTGCATGCTCTGAGGGCTGTCTGCCTTCACCCTGCACTGGAAGCCAAGAAGAAATCTCCAGTGGGTCGATGGAATCTTCCCCCTGCTAACGCAGGCACCAAACTTCTGCATCACCGGTCCTCTGGGTCCCCTCTCATCTTGACGAGCGTGGTCCCTGGAACACAGGAGCTGGATCCAAGTGACCCGGACAGTCCAGAGGTCCTTCTTTCCAAATTTGGTGGAGGTAATTCCTTGCCTCCCCACGCCAGACAGTAATCCTGTGTACTGCGTGAACTGCAGCTGCTAGGGCTTCTGTGCACTTTTGCAAGGAATCCTTTGTGCACAGCAGAGACCAGGTCCCCAGCACTCTGTCCTGCATTGCTCAACTTGCTGAGTTGACCACCAGATTTGTGGGACCCTCTTTTGTAGTGTTGAGATGACCGCCGTGCTCAGATTTCTTGAATGCCTGTTCAAGTGCTTCTGCCGGTGCTGCCTGCTTCTGCGTGGGCTCTCTGTGCTGCTGAGCGCCCCCTCTGTCTCCTCCTCCAAGGGGTGACCTCCTGGTCCTTCCTGGGCCCGAGCAGCACCCATTTTCTTCAAGCGCAACTCTTTGCCACTAGCCAGGCTTGTTTGTGGTCTTTCTGCATGGAAACAACTCTGCATCCTCCAGCACGCCGTGGGACATCTTCTGTGCGAAGGAGAAGTTCCTGGAACCTACCGTTGTTGCAGAATCTTCAGCTTCTTCCACCCGGAGGCAGCCCTTTTGCACCTTCATACGGGGTTTAGTAGGCTCCTGCCCCCCCAGACACTTGCGTGACTCTTTGACTTGGACCCCTTCCTTTACAGGTCCTCAGGTCCAGGAATCCGTCTTCAGTGCTTTGCAGTCAGTTGTTGTCTTTGCAGAATCTCCTATCACGACTTTAGTGTGTTTCTGGCGATGTAGGGTAACTTTACTCCTACTTTTCAGGGTCTTGGGGTGGGGTATCTTGGACACCCTTAGTGTTTTCTTACACTCCCAGCGACCCACTACATTAGGCCTGGGGTCCATTTGTGGTTCGCATTCCACTTTTAGAGTATATGGTTTGTGTTGCCCCTAGGTCTACTGCATCCAATTATATTCTACAGTGTTTGCACTACTTTTCTAACTGTTTACTTACCTGATTTTGGTTGTGTGTATATTTTGTGTAGTTTACTTACCTCCTAAGGGAGTGTATCCTCTGAGATATTTTTGGCACAATGTCACTAAAATAAAATACCTTTATTTTTAGTAACTCTGAGTATTGTGTTTCTTGTGATATAGTGCTATATGATTTAAGTGGTATAGTAGGAGCTTTGCATGTCTGCTAGTTCAGCCTTAGCTGCTCTGCTATATCTACCTCTATCAGCCTACGCTTCTAGAACACTACTAATCTATTAATAAGGGATAACTGGACCTGGCACAAGGTGTAAGTACCATCAGGTACCCACTATAAGCCAGGCCAGCCTCCTACATTTCCTGTGGAAAGTACCTAGAGACAAAGTGGTAAGGCAATTGCAAGTGTCTATCCCACCGCTGCACCACCAATGTAGGAAGCTGCCCTGGTCTGTGGTGAGTACCTATGGTATTATCACCTCATACCAGGTCCAAGTATACCCTATTAGTGAAGTATAGGCAGTGTCTAGGAAGCCAGGGCTCTCTAGAGGTAGCTGTAGGTGAGCAGCCACGAGTTATCTAGGAGACATGCAAAGTTTGTGCAATACCAATAGTCACACAGCACTCACACACATGAAAGAATGACCCAGTGTTACAAAAATAAAGGTACTTTATTATGGTAACACACATACTAAAGTACTGTATAGGCAATACTCCACTAGCAGGTGAGTAAACACACTATTATATACACATTAGAAGTCAGGAATTGGCATGCATAGAAAGCAATAGAAAACAGTGAATTAGAAGAATAAAATGGAGACCCTAGGGGGAGACCAAACCATACACTAAGTAAGTGGAATGCGAAAGTCATTCCCCCTTTCAAGGAAGTGGAATCTGTAGAGGGGAGCTGGAGGAACTAGGAAACCCAAAAGGTAAGCAGCAGGGTGACCCCAGCAACCAGGAGAGGAGATAAGTACCTGTTTTTTCTACAAACCCAAAGGTAACCTTTGGAAAATGGATGTGCAAAACCCAAGCATGACTGGAAGATGCAAAAGGTGGATCCTGACAGAAGAGGACTTTCAAAGGAAGGGGTCCAAGTCCAGTTCGAGTTGGAGTGTCTGGCTGGGGCAGGAGCCAATACCCACCCTTCTGGAGATGCAGGACTAGGTCGACAGTGAAGACAAGGTGTCCGCTATGCAGCACAGGAGCAGGAGAAGACTTCCAGATGTGGTGCAGATGGTGTCCACGTCAGCAGAAGAGTTGCAGTCGGTCAGTGGTGTGAGAAAACCTCAAACAAGTCTTGGCAAAGTCAAGAGTCTCAGACGAGGAGTTGCAGAGCTGCTCGGGACCAGGAAGGTCCAGGGGAACTCGACCCAAGCAGGGGAGTCCCAGGTGACCCTCAGCAGAGAGGAGAGTTAGAAGACGAAGATGCAGCCCCCACAGACACCTCACAGGCATCAGGCACAGGCGTTGCAGTGAGGCCCACTCAGCACACCTAGAGAGGAGTCCCATGTCGCTGGAGCAGCGGGTAGGAGACTGTGCTTTGAAGGGAAGAGTGCTAGAGGCCAGGTCTACACGGAGCCTGAAGATCCCTTGGAAGAAGAGCCAACAAGCCTTGGCAGCAGCAAGAGTTGCGGTGCACAGGGGTACTGTACGGAAAGGAAAAGCAAGGGCTCACTGTCTCCCAAGTTGGAGAGCTGGTAGAGAGGATCGAGGAGACCACTCCAGACCACCATCTGTGTTGCAGGATCCACACAGTTTTGCAGGAGAGAAGATCCATGCAGCCAGACGTCGTTGCAGTTGGTGCCTGCAGATGCAGAGGAGTGACCCTTCACTCCCAGGGAGATTCCTTCTTACTTCTTGTGCAGGCTGAAAACTCATTGCTCTTGGAGGATGAACAGACAGGGAAATGTTGCAGTTGCTGGAAGGAACTGAGGAAACAATGTTTCAGGAGATGTAGAAACCATGCAGAGGAGTCCTGCTGGAATCTTGCACATCAAATCTGAAGACCCACCCTGCAGGGAGACCTTAAATAGCTCAGGAACGGGGATTAATCACCTAGTAGGGTGACCACCTATCAGGAGGGGGATGTGACATCATCAGCCGGACCTGGCCACTCAGATGCTCCCAGTGACCTCTGCCCACCTTGGATTCAAGATGGCAGAATCAAGTGGACACCTGGAGGAGCTTTGGGCACCACCCGTGGGGTAGTGATGGACAGGGGAGTGGTTACTCCATTTCCATTGTCCAGTTTCGTGTCAGAGTAGGGGTCCCTGGAGTTGTGCAAACCTGTTTATGCAAGGAGGCAACCAAATGTGCCATTCAAAGTATACCAGTGACTTAGGGAGGCTACCCTTCCCAAGCCATGTAACACCTATTTCCAAAAGGAGAGGGTGTTGCCTGCTGCTCCCAAAGGAAATACTTTGTTCTGCCTTCCTCTGCTTGAGCTGGTCAGCAGGAGGGCAGAAACCTGTTTGTGGGGTGGTAGCAGCGGGGGCTGCCCAGAAAATCCCAGAAGACTGGTAGGAGCAATGCGGGGGTCCTCTAAGAAGCCCACAGAGTGAATGGAATCATATAACCAATACTGACAACAGTATTGGGGTATGATTCTGACATGTTTGATGCCAAAAATGCCCAGGTTCGGAGTTACCATTATATAGCTGGACATAGGTAGTGTGACCTATGTCCTGTACACGGGTAAAATGGCTTCCCTGCACTTACGAAGTACAGAAAAGTGGAGTTGGAGTTCGTAGGGGCACCTCTGCTCCTGCAGGGGTGCCCTCACACACATGTACTTACATCCTGCCCTTTGGGCTAGGAGGGCCTGCCATAGGGGTGATTTACAGTGACCTAGTGCACTGACCTGTAGTAAAAGGATACATGCACCTTTTCACTCAAGCTGCAATTGCAGGCCTGCAGACACATTTTGCATGGGCTCCCACTGGGTGGCACAATATATGTAGGGGCCCCTGGACCTGGTGCCCCAATGCCCTGGGTACCTCAGTATCATATACTAGGGACTTACATGGGGGCACCAGTATGTGGGGTGTGCTAAGTCCTAAACAACAAAATTTAGAGGGAGAGAGCACAGTCAATGGGGTCCTGGTTAGCAGGATTGGAGTGAGCACAGTCAAAACACACTGACAACAGGCAAAAAGTGAGGGTAACCATGCCAAAAAGAGGGTACTTTCCTACATGGAAGACCACTTAAACTTCTTTTTCTTCTTATGCCTCTTACCTGATTGTCCTAGAGGACTTGGGGCTCCTTCAGTGGTCCTGTGACCTTCTTCCCGATTGGCACCAATATATCCTAGGAGTTGCGCTAACTGCTGTCGACCGCCAGGCTGCAAGCAGATTTAGGGTCCACTTCCTCAAACTTTAGGCACTATAGCCCGGCAGACCGAGCATGACTTTGAGTCCTTGTACACACGGTGCAGGTCTGTTACTGACGTGGCATGGTGCCAGGCACTACACGGCTTGAAACATCTCTTTCTAGAAGGCTTTTCTTTGACACACTTCAAAAAATAGCAGTCACAAAGTCGAAAAAAAAACTGTCAAAAAGAGACAGAGGATAGCTCTTGTCCAGATCAGCGCTAACTGGTGCGGAAATAAGAGAATAGACGTCAGCATGCCTGGGTGGCACCTATGTTGGTGACCGCAACGTCACTTCTGGTGATCTATAATTGTAGAATTATAACAGGTTGGATAAAGAAAAGAAGGCAGATTTACAAATGTGCTGCAGAACTTACTGGAAATTTTAAATTTAAAAGCTTCTTGCAGCAGAAAGTTTTTTGATCATGACACAAAAACAGGATCAGATACATTTCTGCCTTCAGATCAGATCTATTCTTGTGGACAGTATGTCTGTTTGGAGTACATTTCGGATAAGTGGCAGGCTGATACATACCTAGGCGCTTGCCCACCAAGATGTTGGTAAAGACCCACAAATCGATAATTTGAGGGTGTTCTCAGTCCCCAATCATGCCCATTTCCTCTCTTGATAGTTACCCTTGTGAAAACCAGAAGTTAGTCAATTCACAGGAATAGAAATCAATGGGTATTCCTGCCTATACTAGGGGATTCACAGGATTAAGGGTGTGATTTAGAGTTTGGCGGATAGGGTTCCTCTGCAGCAAACATGACGAATATCCTGTCCATTGTAGCATGATTTTACTTATTTTACAGATGGGAGGTCTGTCATGTTTGTGACATAGTAGCCCATCCACCAAAATATAAATCAGGCCCTAAGTCTTTCTATTGTAAAAACTGTTTTTTTAGAGAAAAGGGTTTGTCAAATTTGTTGTTGAATATTCATTCATATTCATAATTCAGCAATGTATCCACCATGCCAACAAATGTGCTGCAGTATTGACAGCGCGCCATAGTCATGCTGGGAAATAAACATTTTGAATGAATTCCTATGGAATACTCATTAGACTAGAGAGACCCCATGAAAAATTAAAGAATGCATGTAATCAAAGCAGCAGATCTACAATGCACGTTTTAGGCTTCTGACCAGTTCAGACCCAGAATGAAGAGGTGCAGGCAGTGAAACCATTCAGAAGTGTTTTTAAATCAAAGTCTTTGGAGCATAATGAAAAAGAAATGATTAAAAGACCACACCTATAATAAAATAAGCATATGCAATGCAATGGGTCTCATATTTGCGCAAGTTTGCTACTGGTGTTGAAAATTCCCAACTGGACTTTTCTTCCCACATACATGGAAAATAAAAAGTAAAACAGTTGACATAAGCGAGCCGATTCAAAGCACCACGGTCGCCATGGGTGTGAGCGCCAAGGGGACACACAAAAGGAAAAATGATAAGTAGCACAGTTTACATAAGCGAGCCGATTCAAAGCGCCACGGCCGCCATGAGCGAGAAGGAGACACACAAAAGTAAAAAGAAGTTCGCTCGCAGTCAAACATATCAGCAAACGTGCAATTAATCATGTAACAGGGTCGGTCCTCAAGGTGCTAAGAAAACCGCCCCAAAGAGGGACAAAGTAAAGCATTTACCAATGATGACAAAGGATTTTTGAAAGGCAAGTCCAGGAACCAATGAAAGTGATGGGCGTGAGGTTGACGTGGTCAAAAGACCACATAGATACGAACACGTCGGAAAAGCAGTGCTTGCGCGCTGCCATACTCGACTTAATTATTGCTAAGATATCCTTACCCAATAGGCCAGTGGAATATGAGGGTCTATCATTTCTACAGCTGTTCTACAAATCGGTGGACAGTAAAAATGGAATGTGTTAATTTGATGAAACCCTTTGGGAAACAACAATCTTAAGAAAAAAATGAAAAATCAGGTGAAAATAATTGTACCCTATACAATTTGGTAAAAAGGGGCAGGATAATGTAATTTTTATGCTGTATGATAAGTGATAAAATGTTTAGTTTAAGAGAAGGGAGAATCTAGGGACTGCCTCCCAGCAAAACAAATGTGAGATAAACTGAAGCTTAAAAAAAAAAAATCTGAATAAAAAAAAAAAAAATATATATATATATATATATATATATATATATATATATAAATAATAAGGTTCCAAAATGAATCACTTCAAGAGTAATCATCCGGGATTAATCTCAGAGTGATTAATTGACCTGAAGTTATGAGCCAGCAGCCATGTTTGATGTAAAACCATACGACAAACACAGAACCGCATATCATAGAAGCATTTACGTTTTCATACAGCATGTGTAATGCAGAAAGCACATAGTTACCTTTTTGTTTAGGGAATCTTCAACTAACTGCGCAATGGCACTGTCAGTTTCTGAAAAATCCTAGAATAAAGCAAAAAGTAATTTAACATCTGCAGCATAATAATAATTCACGTCTCATTTAATACATCACATCTCCAAATATCCCTATTTGATATATATTCTGAACATGTAACGAATTTCACTTCTCCAGCATGGAGGATTAGCATATAATTGTCATAGTCATAAAATTACTACATTACATTATTTAATTATAGTACAGGACATGTAAAAGCTCTGGCAAAAGCATCATTACAGGAAATACTGTAACTAAATAATCGTCGCTGAAAAATATTGTGCCCTAAATGATGATTTATTAAAATGTTGCCTCAAAGGAATTAATAATGGGAACTCTACAACCAATTGGATAATATTTTTCAAAACAATATGAGAGAGAATATTTCAGCCAGACAATACTTTTTCTGACAATATTTTGGTATACATCCGATAGATAAACATCTGGCCTCACATGGATACCTTAGACAAGAAGCAATAATAGCATATTTTGTATTTTCATTCCAACAGAGCCCCTGTAATTAACACAGTCTAGCTGGTGACCTTGAAATTGTATTGTTTGTTTTTAGAAGAGCAAAGTGTTGTTTGATTGAACACTGAACAAATAGCTTAAAGGACAGACAAATAAAAAGATAAACTAATGTTATGAGGACAAAACATCTCATATAAATTCTACTGAAGGTCCGCTAATTCTGTTATAAAACGTTACTGGGCTTCAAGCATCCCCTCATTCAGAATTGTGGGTCTTCTTTGTTTCTCCAGTAAGGGAGGGTACTGGTGACATTAATACAGTCATTAAAATATTGCTTGAAAGACTACTGCCTTACACTCATGATAGTACAATATCTCTCCCTCTATAATGTTGTTTAATTATATAAACTAGACAGTAGAGAAGACGGGTGATTCAACTAGAGAACTATTATGTAAGATGAGAAGTACGAGAGTCTCAATCACTGAGAAACGTGCATATATTACTACATACCAAGCCATCTTCCCTCAACATATATTCAGATTGATAACATGATAACATGTGGTAGCTGCAGACAAAGGAAACAACAAAGATAAACATATTTCAAAGCCTATTACCCGTAAATGTAGCCTTGCCTTTGGAAAAGACTCCCAATGGATTGTGGGCCACTTGATAGATTCTAGAATAATCTCAGACCCCTGGTTTTCCACAGTTTGTGAATATATTCCAGTTTAAATGAGAACTGGATGAGGCAGGCCTGATAGAGTCCTAAGGGGGCTCCCAGAATGTGGCACTCTCACTTGGATTCCCATGTTATCCTCCTGGTCCCCCATAGGATACATTGAGGCCCTGGAGGCACTCCTAGTGCTGCTGATAGAGAAATGCCCACGAAAGTGAAGAACAATCCTTAACTTAAATAGGATTCTTATTGGTTCCTACGACTGGGAATTCTATTAGGTCTAGGACTTAAAGTTTCAGTTCTGATTGGCCGATAGGGCTAGAGTTCTGATTGGTTCCTAGAGCTAGGCTTCTACTGGGCTGAAGGGTTAGGGTTTGAATTCTCATTGGCCGATAGGGATAGGGTTCTGATTGGTTTCTAGGGCTAGGTTTTGTATTAGACTTAGGGTTTGAGGTATGATTAGCTGATAGACCAAGGTCCTGATTCACAAAGGTAAACTTAGACGTTTGGTTTAAACTTTGTCTAAAAGTGGACGTTTACGACTTTGGGTATTCACAAGGGGCATTTACCAGTACTATCTTTATGTCTGCACTCGGGGCTCTCCTGAGTGCGGACATAAAGATAGTACTGGTAAATGCCCTTTGTGAATTCCCAAAGTCGTAAACTTCCACTTTTGGTCTAAGTTTAGACCAAACGTCTAAGTTTACCTTTGTGAATCAAGCCCCTGGAGTTCTGATTCGGTCCTAGGGCTAGGGTTTCTATTGGACTTATGACAAGGTTTGGGTTTCGATCGGTTGCTAGGGCTAGGGCTGTGATTGGTTAATAGGTCCAGGGCTTATATCTGCTCTAGGGTTTAGAGCTACGGTTCTGATTGGTTAGGGTTAGCGCTAGGGTTCCTATTGGCCAAAACTCACCTGATTTAGGGCTATTTCACCTTAAGGTTCCAGGGCGTCTCAGCCTGCTCATAAAGAATAAAGGCAGAGAGGACAAGGAAAGCTGCCTGTTCGGGCCAGAGATGCTCCCCTTTTTTTCCATTTACCAGCAACCACATCAAGCCATCCACGTCCTCAAACATAACAACACATCAGCAAATGCACAAAACTCATTTACAACAAACAAACTCAATCCACATTTCATTGCCTTACCAACCACTACTAAACCCCACAAGCCACATCTGGGTGTATAGATTTGCTTTGTGGGTTTTAGTAGTAGTTGCCACACACTGGTACCTTCACTTTCACACAAACCACCACTCTTTCTTATACTTCTATCAAACCCACACATCACCAGGACAATACACACACATAACTGTTGCAGTTGGGTTCCACCCATTCAGGACACCCAGATTTTTTGCTTTTTGGATCACCCGGTTTTGGACTTTTTACTATGGGTGAATCTCAATACATGTGTCTCACCCACTGCAAATGGATAGCACATGTTCACCTCAAGTGTCTGCCTTTTAAGCCAAGGCCACTGAGACGCAGCAAGGCTAAGGGGCACGCATCTGGTGAGACTACTGTTGTGCACAGCCTGGTGAATGCGCACAGGTAGCCTGGAGAAATGGGGTACGCCTTATAATTTTAGTGTACACTAATAGGGAAAGTCAATGTGATATACTGTTTTGTCTTTGGTGATTATTTATTGTACATATCAAAAGAGAACTGCCTTAGAGTGCATTTTTGTTTCCCTTTGACATACAGAGACCATTGCCATATCTAATTGGGGTGTAACCTGTGCGGGTAAATCAATACTACAATTTCCACAATGATTTCTGTAGACTTTATGGGTCATGCAGAATTGTCAAATTTCTCTGGCTCAGCTCAGGATCAGAAACCACTTTTGTCACCTTGCTGTGCAAGGTTAGTTAAAGTTCCCTCCAGCAGCAGAAACAACACACCCCACACAAAAGGAGTAATTAACAGTTCTTACCCTCAACTTCAGCTCAGGAATGGGTGGCAATATAAAATCTGCATTTGCTAATTACCTGTCACACTGTTCAAAAGGCTAGGGACAGCCAAGGCCAACTTAACAAATGAGGAAGCCAGGACAGCTGGAGCCAACCCAGGTGGGGACTCTCTTTGAACTTTTGGTGTGCAAGACGAAGGCAGTGATGGCAGTGAGGGGAGTAGCTGAGATCCCAGGAGCAAGTTTGACCAGCGAATCGTGGATGATGCCATTTGGAACTGCCCCAGCATGCTGTGCAGGAGAGTTGGGGCAGGGGTGGAGAGGTCGCATGGCATGCTAGGATTGGCTAGGAGTGCCTGATTTCTGGAACTTTCCTCTCTCCTTTAAAAACACTTGTACTAGGGGTAGACTCTGTCTTGCCTGGCAATTTCTCTGCACTTCACAGCAGGATGCTTTGACTGCCATGGAGGACTTGAAGAAGAAACCCCCTGATGCCCAGAAAGGGCCTAAGTACTCTACCCAGTTGACTAGGCCAATAGACTTACATATATATTTGTATTGCCCCTTTAGGGGGTCAAAGGTGATTGTGAAAAGTAATCCATGGTATTTTCAATCTGCCAATTTATATATTTGTAAATTACTGCATAGTATTTAGCTGTGTGTGTGTAATAAATGTATTTTTGTTGTTTAAAGAAAAAATTACTGACTGAGCAATCATTTATTGAGTGTTATTATTGTGTCCCAGTGAGTGATGATCACTTGCCCACACCACATCCCCTGAGTAGGCCTGGGACTGCTTTGCCTTATTATGCTGAGAGAGTCTGTTGGACTTTCTTTGCTTATGCAGGGTCATCCCCAATCTTTTTGCCTCCTGCCTTCTATTTTTTCTGACCTGTTGCTGTTGGCTTTTGAACTCTGAGCACTTTACCACTGCTAACCAGTGCTAAAGTGCATATGCTCTCTGTGTAAATAATAGGGTTCATTGGTTTATCCATGATTGGCATATTTGATTTACTAGTAAGTCCCTAGTAAAGTGCACTAGAGGTGCCCAGGGCCTGTACACCAAATGCTACTAGTGGGCCTGCAGCACTGGTTGTGCCACCCACATATGTAGCTCTGTAATCATGTCTCAGACCTGCCACTGCAGTGTCTGTGTTTGCAGTTTTAACTGTAAATTCGACTTGGCAAGTGTGCCCACTTGCCAGGCCCAAACCATCCCTTTTCTTACATATAAGACACCCCTAAGGTAGGTCCTAGCTAGCCCCAAGGACAGGGCGCAGTGTATGGTTAAGGTAGAACATATAGTAATGTGTTTTATATGTTCTGACAGTGAAATATTGCTAAATTTGTTTTTCACTGTTGCAATGCCTGTCCCTCTCATAGGTTAACATGGGGGCTACCTTTAAATCCTTTGGGAGCGGATGGACATGTGGAGTTTGGGGTCTCTGAGCTCAAAATTAAAAAGTACATCTTTTAGTAAAATTGATTTTGAGATTGCGTGTTTGAAAATGCCACTTTTAGAAAGTGGGCATTTTCTTGCTTAAACCATTTCTGTGACTCTGCCTGTTTGTGGATTCCCTGTCTGGGTCAGTTTGACAGTTGGGCTGGTTGCACCTCTCACTAGACAGTGACACAAAGGGAGCTGGGGTGTAGTCTACATTTCCTGATAAGCCATCTGTGCTAGGAGGGCGGAGAGGAGTGGTCACTCACACCTGAAAGGGCTGTGCCTGCCCTCACGCAGTGCAGTCTCCAATCCTCTGGTGTGTGTCTGGGGCCTGGCCTGGGCAAGGCAGAATTTCACATTCAAGAGAGACTTTCCTTTGAAGTAGGCCTACTTCAAAGGGCAAAATGGGTATGAGAAGGGCACCCAAAACCACAGACTTCAGAACACTCCTGGAACCCGAGAGGAACCTCTGCCTGGAAAAGAGCTGAACAGCTGAGGAAGAAGAGCTGCCTTGCCTGTGACTGTGCTTTGTGGAGCTATCCTGTAGTTGCTGCTTCTGCCTGTGCTAGAGGACAAAGACTGGACTTTGTGTTGCCTTCCTTCTTGTGAAGATCTCGAAGGGCTTGATTTAGAGCTTGTCTCCTGTTATTTGAAGTCTCAGGGACAGCAAAGACTTCTCTCTGCCAGCACCTGGAGTCTCTGGAGAGACTCCTACTCTGCCAAGTGGTGGCCATTCAGTTCCTGGGACCCTGAAAGGAGAAACTGGCAGCCCAAGAGTGAGAAATCCACGCACAGAACGCCATGCGGGGAAAAGATCGACGGAACTCTGATCTGTGGCTGAAAAATCGATGCGCCGCCGCTTCGTGGCTGAAAATCGACGCTCGCCTGCAATGCGACCCAAAGATCGACACTCGAGGCTGGAGAAATGACGCACAGCATCTCTGACGGAGGCTGGTGAGATCACAACCCGCGCTGCGTGCTTTTCGGGTCATCATGTGGCTGGATTTCCGACACAAACACTGCTGGGCGTGTAAAAATGATGCAAGGCCTGCCCGGACCGAGAGTGCTGACAGGATCGACGCATCGCTGTCCTGCAGAGAGAAGAAACGGTGCATGCCCCCAGACGAAAGGAGAAAGGACGCAAGTTCTCGCTCGTGAGTGAAATCGATGAATCGCAAGCCCTTTTTGACGCACACTTGCCGGAGCAGGGTTATTTTTGACGCGCCACTGGTACATTTTCATGCTAACGCTGTTGTGTTTGAAATTACATGGAGACTCTCTTTACATTTCTATTGAGAACTTGACTTTGTATTGTGGATTTTTATCATTTTTGTCTCGTTTTGTTTATATAAATAGTTTCTATTTTTCTAAACCTGTGTTGTGTCATTTTGTAGTGTTTTAATTAAGTTACTGTGTGTGTTGGTACAAATACTTTAAACCCAGCACTGAAGGTAAGCCTACTGCTCGTGCCAAGCGAACCAGGGGTTAGCTGAGGGTGATTCTCTTTTACCATGACTAGAGTGAGGGTCCTTGCTTGGACATTGGGTAACCTGACTGCCAACCAAAGACCCCATTTCTAACAGAGTCAAGTGATAAAATTAGGAGCTTGGTTCCCAGTAAGGGAAATTGTTGACCTATTACTTGTTCAGGCCACACAACTAATAATCCAATTGCCTACAATAACCTTGATCTCTTCAAACACAAACACAAATAAAAAACACCATCTCTACCCTCTACTTACTCCTAACAGACCCCATTCCATCACCACTAGCCCTATGATCAACCCTCTCCCAAATCACCCACTAACACCACCGCCCTCTATTTTTACCTAAAACACACAACTAAACAATCCTTATACTCCACTCCACCGCACATATACAAACACTTATAACCCCATCCACCTCTCACACACTCTGTACACTCACCTCCAATGCACATCATCACCCCTTTTACCTTTCAACTTCCACTCAGCAACAGTACTTTACATCCAAATCCTTCACAGAACCTCACTACATCAATATCTCATCTCACTACTCCACAAAAACAAAACATAACACACACCACCACATCAAAATATCTCACACACACAAAGTCCTACTACATTCCGTCACAAAATAGAAACAAACACTGACTCCCATTTCATGACGACACAAATAATACAGATCATAAACCAACTTTACACCCAGATTTTCTATCTTCATCAACACCTACAACAAACACCCCCACTTAGCAACACCAATTCACCCGCATTTCATCCATTGCACAAATTTTAGCCTTAAAACGTAACACATATTCTCCACCACTACCTCTAACTCCTACACCATCCACCCTAAATAAAAGGAAATCAAGTAAACAACATATACTTCTTCGTAACGTCATATTTCCTTGTCTATTACCCAACAAGACTACTCCACAAAACCAACACATCCCACTAACTCACTCTCAACCACCATCCCCACCACTTGCACACACAGACCCAACAAAATGCCTTCTAATCCTGCTGGATGAGTATTACGATAAAGAAAAACAACATTATTGCTTTGCTGATACAGTTAATACCAACACTTATAATACACCTGCCACATTTTCAAATCATACAACACACATTTCTAGAAAACAAAGTCACACTACTGCCAAAATACAATCTTTAGACTGCCTACTAATAAATGCTCAATCACTTTCTAAAAACAAGCATCACGTCTACAACCTACTCACTGACACACAACCTGACTTATTCTCAATAACTGAGTCATGGTTGGAGATGACATTGTCCAAGCATTGCATGAAGCTGTTCCTCGAGGCTAGCAAACTGCCACAGAAAAACACAAAGGGAAAACAGGAAGTGGACTAGCTATTGTATTCAAGACAATCTCACCAAAGCAGACAATGTTTCCATACAAGTTTGTTAGGTCCTCGTTCACAGACATAATCTTACACCAGCTTCCTCCTGTAACTTCTTCCTTCTTTACAGACTACCGTCTAGCAATGCAAAATGCCCAGATACATTTCTAGATACTATTTAAAATCTTATGACACTTCACTCCAACCTATGCATCCTTGGTGACCTAAATATATGGTTTGATAAACCTAACATGTGCCATCCAAGAACTATCATCACTGGCCTAGACACACTGAACCTACATGAGATCATCTACAAACCCACACATTCTAGATGTCATTTTGCAAAACCAGAACTAGTTACCTTTCAAAGGATTACCCCAGTCACACAGTCAGACCATCATCAGGTAGCTTTCCAACACAAAACACCACATCACACCACACTAATACCACATATCAACCATGGAACAAACGCAATTTTGAATACTTGGAATCACAAATAACATCCAACACAGACCTAGACACAATATATTCGGTTCGCTATGAATAGCTCTAGGAAGCTTTTGACATCCTAATACCACTAAAAACAACAAAATAGAACAAAAGAAAAGAAGCACTTTGGATGAACACAGAACTAACAGAGATAAAACAACAAATTGCAAAGCTGCAATACACCTGCCTCAAAACAAAAAACATTCAAGACAAACTTCACCTACACAAAGCTAACAGAATATACAAGTCAACAATCAAAAAATCTAAAAATGTACTATTGAAACTGAATTAAAAACGCTAAATGTTCAAATAAAGAATTTTATTAAATTCTTACTGAATTTCGTAAACCTAAACACATAGAAGGAGCTCATCCCATTTCTCAAGATTTTACTGACAAACTGGCAAATCATTACACAATCAAAACAGGCATGTTGGACTCCTTTTTTAAAACTAAGGAAAACTACCAACACCAATCCATTTCTAGCACTCCCTGCCAAAGGATAGGCTAACGCAGCCTCTGCATTCCTTCAAACAACTATCAGAAATTAAATTTATGGATCTTGTGAAAACAAGTAGGCCACCTGGCTACTCTTCTGACCCTTTACCCCACCACAAATCTTCAAAAACATTCTTTTATCTACCTGTGCCACCACATCAGTCAGAACAATCATCAACAATTTTTTAACAACAGGAGTCTTTCCGGAATTCTTAAAAAAGACATATGAATGTACATTATTGAAAAAAAAAAACTAATTGGACATGCATGACTCAAACAACTACAGTTCAATCATGAATAGAACGTTCCTGGGCAAAATTATGGAAATAGCAGTATTCACCCAGATATTACAACTCATTGAAGATAACTCCATACTTTCCGACTTACAAACAGCATTCCATCCAGGAAGAGGCAGAGTAATCTGCCATAATCACCACCTGGGATGATGTTGAAAACACAGACAAACACAGGAGATTGGAATGGGGTTGCTGCATTATTCTCTCTTGATCCTTTCAGCAGCCTTCAACACAGTTCTTTATGACACTCTGATCCAAAGACTCCACCAAGCCAGCATAGAGGGGTGTAGGAGGTGGGGGTTCTAGCACAGAATGACGATCCAGAGAATAAAATACTTGGAGCTAACGATACAGTGCTCAGTTGTGATTGTTTTATTTTTTTTATGTGATATAGTCTTTCTTTCTGTCAGTGGGTGTGAGTCTCTGGTTTTTCTATCTTGAGGGTGGTCTTTGGGTCCTGATGGTTTCTGTACATTGTTAATCTTTGTAGCTTGAAATTAGCCTTTTCTTCATTCTCTATAGGTCTTCTCTCCAGTGTTGCTGGATTCACTCTTCTGCAGACTCATCGGAAACAGCGGCGTGGTACGGTGGAATTACTGGGAAAAGTGGAGTAGAGAAGGTAAGTTTGGGTTCTGGGGGTGTTGGATATTTTTAGTAAGTGGGTGTAGCGCGGTGGGTGAGGGTACCAGGGTTTTCCTATTGACCACTCCCAAACAACCACCCCTTTGTGGAAGGAAAGTTCTGGGATTATTCTCTAGTGAGGTCTATGTCTGTGCTCTGGAAGGCTGTTATATTCACAGACCTTCTGGTGGGGTTAGTACGCTTACTTAAATGTTTATAGGCGATGAGTCAACACTTTGTTACAAAAGAGGCTAAAAAAACACGTGTCGCCTCCCTCTCTCTCTCTCTCTCTCTCTCTCTCTCTTTCCTTTGGGCCTTCGTGATATTGCCCATTAGGAAAGAGGTGTGTCCCCGGGAGGGTCAGGCGTTCTGTTCCACTCCAACCCCGCTCCCACGTCCCTCCCAAACAAAGCAGGGTAGCGAGCCTGAAGGCAGGAACGTACCGGTATCATGAATTGGACGTTCCTTCCGCTACAGTTTTGCGTCTCACTCCTTTTCCTTCCTCGGCTCCTTTGAAGTCTTCTTCCTTGCGCGCCACACTCGTTCGCCACACCCCCTTCCATCCTGATTATCTTCTTCCGGGTCACTCTCCGGTGGGTCGCCACGTTCCCCAGTGCCCCCGGGGCACTGGCAGACAGGGCTAGAGTCTCTCTCCGTAGGCGGGGAACTCCCAACCCGGCTACAAGGGGATTGTTACATCTGGATTAAATACTACTGTTAGACCTGACATCCTTAGGGTGGTCACCCTTAACTTTTTGCCTGCCTCCCTCCACCTTTGGGACGACCGGAACTTCGACGCACGGCCTCGCAAGGACAACGCCGCCCGACCTCCAGAGGAGAAATCGACGCGACGCCTGCCGTGAGAGCGAAACTTTGACACGCAGCCCCGCAGAACGACGCGCAGCCGGAAAACAAGCAGGAATCCACGCAGAAGACCAGGGACATCTGGTAATCGCCGCGATCCACAGAAAGAGACTGTCCGTGCGCCGGAAAACGATGCACGACTTCCCCGCGTGAAAAATAACGACGCAAGTCCGTGTGTGCTGGGGAGAAATCGACGCACACACCATTTTTCCACGTATCTCTTCTTCTGTGGCCCTCTGAGGAGATTTTCTACTCCATACCAGGTACTTTGTGCTTGAAAGAGACTTTGGTGGTGATTCTGACCCTGGCGGTTGACTACCGCCAGGGCAGAGTGCCGCAGAAGCACCGCCAACAGGCTGGCGGTGCTTCCATGGGGCACCGGTTTCACGCTGCCCCAGGGAATCCTCCACGGCAGCACTGCTTGCAGCGCCGCCATGGGGATTCCGACCCCCTTACCGCCATCCTGTTCCTGGCGGTTTTCACCGTCAGGAACAGGATGGCGGTAACGGGTGTCGTGGGCCCCCTAACAGGGCCCCACTAAGATTTTCAGTGTCTGCCAAGCAGACACTGAAAATCGCGACGGGTGCCACTGCACCTGTTGCACGCCTTCAACTCCGCCGGCTCCATCCGGAGCCGGCTTCCTCGTTGAAGGCGCTTTCCCGCTGGGCTGGCAGGAGGCCTTCTGGCGGTCGCCCGCCAGCCCAGCGGGAAAGCCAGAATGGCCGCCGCGGTCATTTGACCGCGGTGCGGTCATTCGGCGGCTCCCGCCGGCCCTGCAGTTACCGCCGCCGGCGGGAGTCGGAATGACCCCCTTTGTTTGCTTTTTAAAGACTTAAGACACTTTGGGGGTCATTCCAACATTGGCAGTAAAAAGCGCATACCGCTGTCAGAAGACCGCCAACATACCGCCGCGGTAAACCGCCACGGTCATTCTGACCCACAACACGCAATCCGCCAAAATACAGACACCCACAAAAGTCCGCCACACCAGCGAGAAACTGGCGATAACCAAACCTCCACCGTCACGCCAACAGAAATACGCCCACACTATCACGACACACGAATCCATGCGGCGGTCTTTCAAACGCGGTATTCCTTTGGCGGTACACACCGCCACGCTCAAAATACACACACATATACAAAACACAGCCACATTGGACAATTCAAAATAATCACACCTGATACACATACAAACACCACACCCAATTAAATATAAAACACACACCCACATCACCCACAAACCCCCACTCCTAGAGAATCGGGACCACGCACAGAGAAATAGAGAACCGAGCACCCAGATGCACATATTACCATCACCCAGCAATATTACCACGCACTTCACACAACACACCAATACACATCACCACACTTAGCACCACACAATCCACCCCACACATCACCTACACCACCCCATGGCACCGCAAAGACACCCCAGGTTTTCTGAGGATGAACTCAGGGTCATGGTGGAGGAAATCGTCCGGGTAGAGCCACAGCTATTCGGAACACAGGTGCAGCAGACGTCCATTGCCAGGAAGATGGAGCTATGGAGCAGAATAGTCGACAGGGTCAACGCTGTGGGACAGCACCCAAGAAATAGGGATGACATCAGGAAGCGGTGGAACGACCTACGGGGGAAGGTGCGTTCAACGGTATCCAGGCACAACATCGCCGTTCAGCGGACTGGCGGCGGACCCCCACCTCCTCCCCCAGAATTTACAACATGGGAGGAGCAGGTCTTGGCGATCCTGCATCCTGAGGGCCTCGCAGGAGTATCTGGAGGAATGGACTCTGGTAAGTCTCATCTTCACTACTTCATACCCCCCACCCCACCAGCATGCCAACTCATACCACCACCGTCACCCTCACCCCCATCACTCCTACTCCTTGCAAATGTCTCACCATCACAACCCACCTATCCCAACACCAAGCCCTGCATGCGACCACAAAGCATGGACACCCATCACCAAAGCATGCCCACTACACATACCCATCCCCCCCAAACCACCGTCACAAACCCCCCACACAGGAATGCAAGCACTGGGGTACACGGGCACCCACCCATTGCACACCATGGCACACACAGATGCAATAATCATGCATTTATACCCCTGCAGGAACCGAACGCCACGTCACCGCGCAGGAGGGTCCACAAATTTCCACTCCACCCCCAGAAGAGGCCCACAGTGATGACAGCAGCTCTGTCGACCTGGATCTAGATGACCAGCCCGGCCCATCGGGGACCTCGGGACAGTCGGTTCCCCTCAGACAGCCACCGGCCACAGCAGACCTTTCCCCCTCTGGGAACACCAGCACAGCACCCACCCAGCGGGCCCATACCTCTGTCCCCAGGACACGTCAATCAGCGGTGTGTCTACCACTACAGGGCACCCAGGTTAACCTACCACCCCAACAACAACAGGGACCTGGGGGCAGTGGTAGTGGGCACATGGTCCAGGGGACAGAGGCACAGGGAAACAGGGGAACTGGGGGGGCTGCTGTGCGACAGGGGGGGGACAGGTCCAGGGAACCCACTCTCCACGAGGCCCTCTCCTCCATCATGGGAGCCTACCATCATTCCCAGGAGACAATGGCGACGGTACTGGCCAGGTTTCAGGAGATCCAGCTCCTGCAGGAGGAACAGTATTTGGGGTTCAGGGAGGAACTAAGAACCATCAGTTCCGCCCTGGGCACCATTGTAGGGGCTCTGAATCTGGTAGTCACCACATTGCGGGACACTGTGGCACCACAAAGGGCCCCTGACACTAGCATGGACCAAGAACTGCCTACCACCTCTGCCGGCGCTAGTGGACAGGAGGCCCCGCCACAGGACCAACAGGCCACCAGCACCCCACCCCCTGCAGAAGGAGAACCACCCCTGAGATCCAGGAAGAAGACAGAGTAAGATGCCAAGACCCCCGCCAGGAAAGGATACCTCCCTGATTGTCATCCCACTGTCCCACATTGTCACCCTGTCCATCCTTAAACTGCCCCTGCTCCACTTTCCACAGGCATTTGGACAATGCACCTGTGATACTAATAGTCTGGACTCTGCCATGGACATTCCTCCACCATCACCCCTCACTGATTTGCAACCACCCGCCAATATAGAGCACTGTAATAAACACAGTTATTGCACAAAACAATCTGGAGTCTGGCTGTGATTTTGAACAAATGTATTAGACATTACCGTGCCAAAATTCTTATTTACATTGTGATGCCAACATACCAATGTCACACAGCTGTAGTCCATGGGGAAACAAAGCAGATGTCACACAGTGGGGCCCACATCTCTGAAATCGGAAGGGAAAGTCACAACTCAGTTACCATACACTGGGTGAAAAGGACAGACAGTAGAGAGTTAGTAGTGTTTAAGTATATGTAATATGCTGGTGTGTATTCTTACCTGTGTGTCATTGGAAATACTGCTGTATGACTGTGTTCCTGTTGTCTATGTCGTCTTCTTCGGCTTCCTCGTCTTCACTCTCCACAGGCTCCACATCTGGACCATCCTCCTGCAGAAAAGGCACCTGTCGTCGCAAAGCCAGGCTGTGAAGCATACAGCAGGCCACGATGATCTGGCACACCTTCTTTGGTGAGTAGAATAGGGATCCACCTGTCATATGGAGGCAGCGGAACCTGGCCTTTAGGAGGCCGAAAGTCCGCTCCATCACCCTCCTAGTTCGCCCATGGGCCTCATTGTACCGTTGCTCTGCTCTTGTCCTGGGATTCCTCACTGGGGTCAGTAGCCATGACAGGTTGGGGTAACCAGAGTCACCAATTAGCCACACACGGTGCCTCTGGAGTTGACCCATCACGTAAGGGATGCTGCTATTCCGCATGATGTACGTGTCATGCACTGAGCCAGGGAACTTGGCATTAAAATGGGAGATGTACTGGTCTGCCAAACAGACCATCTGCACATTCATGGAATGATAACTCTTCCTGTTTCTGTACACCTGTTCACTCCTGTGGGGGGGGGACCAAAGCCACATGGGTCCCATCAATGGCATCTATGATGTTGGGGATATGTCCAAGGACATAGAAATCACCCTTCACTGTAGGCAAATCCCCCACCTCAGGGAAAACGATGTAGCTCCGCATGTGTTTCAGCAGGGCAGACAACACTCTGGACAACACCTTGGAAAACATAGGCTGGGACATCCCTGATGATATGGCCACTGTTGTTTGAAATGACCCACTTGCTAGGAAATGGAGCACTGACAGCACCTGCACTTGAGGGGGGATCCCTGTGGGTTGGCGGATTGCTAACATCAGGTCTGGCTCCAGCTGGGCACACAGTTCATGAATAGTGGCACGGTCAAGCCTGTATGTCAGTATGACATGTCTTTCCTCCATTGTCGACAGGTCCACCAGCGGTCTGTACACCGGAGGATGCCTCCATTTCCTTGCATGTCCCAGCGGACGGTGCCTATGAAGGACAACAGCGAGCACAGAGTCAATCAACCCACAGGTACGTAACCACAGCTTGCACAGAACACGATTTTCAATCCATTGAATGGTTTGTATGAGTGTTGATGCAAGGCCTAGGTATGTGTGACGCAGTAAAAAGTAAGCCATTTGGGCCCCTGAAATGGCGGCTGCCTGACCTGTAAAGTGCGACAATGGGATGTGAGGTAAATGCGCTGGCGTTACACACCGTGGCGGTAGGCGGTCGAAGACTGCGGCGAAAAGCAGCATTGGTTAACATTGAACCCTATGGGTCTCAGGAGCCAATGACCATGTGCGCCGGTGGTAGCGGTACGCACGGCCGCGGGCGTGACCGCCATTTTCTCTCTGTTCAATCACTTGATACCTGACCTTCAACAGGAGAGGACCTACACTGCAAGTGCTGCTGTGATCTCAGTCTGGAAGAGACAATGGCTCGTGTGTCTGGGAAAATGGCCCCTGCCTTCAGCACGGAGAAGTTGGAGAAACTAGTGGATGGGGTCCTCCCCCAGTACACGCTACTCTACGGTCCTCCAGACAAACGGGTAAGTACAGTGTGAGCATGCTGTATGGGCAATGCCTGTGTGGAATGGTGTGGATGAAAGATGGGGGGGTGAGAATGAGGCGTGCATGAAACGACGGTGAGTGCATGTGGGTCATGGCAAGGGTAGGGATGCAGGCCAATGACTGTGGCGGTGCGGACGGTAATTGTAGGAAGTTGGCTCTGTATGTACTATTTCAAAGTAAGAAAGAGCATGCACAGAGTCCAAGGGTTCCCCTTAGAGGTAGGATAGTGGCAAAAATAAATAATTCTAATGCTCTATTTTGCGGTAGTGTGGTCGAGCATTAGGCTTATCAGAGGGTAGTGTTAAGCATTTGTTGTACACACACAGGCAATAAATGAGGAACACACACTCAAAGACAATTCCAGGCCAATAGGTTTTTATATAGAAAAATATATTTTCTTAGTTTATTTTAAGAACCACAGGTTCAAGATTTACAAACAATACTTTAAATGAAAGGCATTTCACTTAGGAACTTTAGGAACTTTGAATTAGCAAAATAGCATATGCAGTTTTCACACAAATGGCAATAAGCTATTTTAAAACTGGACACTGCAATTTTCAGCAGTTCCTGGGGGAGGTAATTGTTTGCTAGTTTTGAGGGTAAGTAAACCACCTACAGGGTTCAAAGTTGGGTCCAAGGTAGTCCACCGTTGGGGGTTCAGGGCAACCCCAAAGTTACCACACCATCAGCTCAGGGCCAGTCAGGTGCAGAGGTCAAAGTGGTGCCCAAAACACATAGGCTTCAATGGAGAAGGGGGTGCCTTGGTTCCAGTCTGCCAGCAGGTAAGTACCCGCGTCTTCGGAGGGCAGACCAGGGGGGTTTTGTAGGGCACCGGGGGGAACACAAGTCAGCACAAAAAGTCAAAAAGTACACCCTCAGCGGCAAGGGGGCAGCCGGGTGCAGAGTGCAAACAGGCGTCGGGTTTGCAATGTAGTTCAATGGGAGACCCAGGGGTCTCTTCAGCGAAGCAGGCAGGCAAGGGGGGGGGGCTCCTCGGGGTAGCCACCACCTGGGCAAGGGAGAGGGCCACCTGAGGGTCGGTCCTGCACTGGTGGTCGGATCCTTCAGGTCCTGGGGGCTGCGGGTGCAGTGTCCTTACCAGGCGTCGGGTTCTTAGAAGCAGGCAGTCGCGGTCAGGGGGAGCCTCTGGATTCCCTCTGCAGGCGTCGCTGTGGGGGCTCAGGGGAGTCAACTTTGGCTACTCACGGGCTCGCAGTTGCCAGGGAGTCCTCCCTGTAGTGTTGGTTCTCCACAAGTCGAGCCGGGGGCGTCGGGTGCAGAGTGCAAAGTCTCACGCTTCCGGCGGGAAACGTGTGTTCTTTAAAAGTTGCTTCTTTGTTGCAAAGTTGCAGTCTTTGTGGAACAGGGCCGCTGTTCTCAGAAGTTCTTGGTCCTTTTAGATGCAGGGTAGTCCTCTGAGGCTTTAGAGGTCGCTGGACCATGGGGAAGGTGTCGCTGTTGCAGTTTTCTTGAAGTGGGGAGACAGGCCGGTAGAGCTGGGGCCAAAGCAGTTGGTGCCCCGTCTTCTCTGCAGGGCTTTCAGGTCAGCAGTCCTTCTTCGTCTTAGGTTGCAGGAATCTAGTTACCTAGGTTCTGGGAGCCCCTAAATACTCGATTTAGGGGTGTGTTTAGGTCTGGGGGGTTAGTACCCAATTGCTAATAGCCCTGAGGGTGGCTACACCCTCTTTGTGCCTCCTCCCTGAGGGGAGGGGGGCACATCCCTTATCCTATTGGGGGAATCCTCCATCTGAAAGATAGAGTATTTCTAAAAGTCAGAGTCACCTCAGCTCAGGACACCTTAGGGGCTGTCCTGACTGGCCAGTGACTCCTCCTTGTTTTTCTCATTATCTCCTCCGGCCTTGCCACCAAAAGTGGGGCCGTGGCCAAATGGGGAGGGCAACTCCACTAGCTGGAGTGCCCTGGGGTGCTGTAACAAAGGGGGTGAGCCTTTGAGGCTCACCGCCAGGTGTTACAGTTCCTGCAGGGGGAGGTGAGAAGCACCTCCACCCAGTACAGGCTTTGTTACTAGCCACAGAGTGACAAAGGCTCTCTCCCCATGTGGCCAGCAACATGTCTGGTGTGTGGCAGGCTGCTAAAACTAGTCAGCCCACACCGGAAGTCGGGTAGGGTTTCAGGGGGCATCTCTAAGATGCCCTCTGGGGTGTATTTCACAATAAAATGTACACTGGCATCAGTGTGCATTTATTGTGCTGAGAAGTTTGATACCAAACTTCCCAGTTTTCAGTGTAGCCATTATGGTGCTGTGGAGTTCGTGTATGACCGACTCCCACACCATATACTCTTATGGCTACCCTGCACTTACATTGTCTAAGGTTTTGCTTAGACACTGTAGGGGCATAGTGCTCATGCACCTATGACCTCACCTATGGCATAGTGTACCCTGCCTTAGGGCTGTAAGGCCTACTAGAGGGGTGACTTATCTATGCCATAGGCAGTGTGAGGTTGGCATGGCACCCTGAGCGGAGTGCCATGTCGACTTAGTCATTTTCTCCCCACCAGCACACACAAGCTGGCAAGCAGTGTGTCTGTGCTGAGTGAGGGGCCCCCAGGGTGGCATAAGACATGCTGCAGCCCTTAGAGGCCTTCCCTGGCATCAGGGCCCTTGGTACCAGGGGTACCATTTACAAGGGACTTACCTGGATGCCAGGGTGTGCCAATTGTGGAAACAAAGGTACAGGTTAGAGAAAGAACACTGGTGCTGGGGCCTGGTTAACAGGCCTCAGCACACTTTCAAATCATAACTTGGCTTCAGCAAAGGCAAAAGTCAGGGGATAACCATGCCAAGGGGATAACCATGCCAAGGAGGTTTCCTTACACAACCCCTACCCCAAACGAAAGAGGATGAGACTAACCTTTCCCAAGAGAGTCTTAATTTTCTAAGTGGAAGAACCTGGAAAGGCCATCTGCATTGGCATGGGCAGTCCCAGGTCTGTGTTCCACTATAAAGTCCATTCCTTGTGGGAGATGGGCCACCTCAACAGTTTTGGATTTTCACCTTTCATTTACATTAGCCATCTGAGAGGTCTGTGGTCAGTTTGAACTACAAAGTGAGTACCAAGGAGTTATGGTCTCAGCTTCTTCAGGGACCAAACCACAGCAAAGGCCTCCCTCTCAATGGCACTCCAACGCTGCTCCCTGGGGAGTAACCTCCTGCTAATGAAAGCAACAGGCTGGTCAAGGCCATCCTCATTTGTTTGGGACAAAACTACCCCTATCCCATGTTCAGAGGCATCAGTCTGCACAATGAACTGCTTGGAGTAATCTGGAGCTTCGAGAACTGGTGCCCTGCACATAGCTTGTTTCAGGGTGTCAAAGGCCTGATGGCATTCTACAGTCCAGTTTACCTTCTTGGGCATTTTCTTTGAGGTAAATTCTGTAAGGGGTGTCACTATTGATCCATATCCCTTCACAAACCTCCTGTAGTACCCAGTCAAGCCAAGGAATGCCCTGACTTGAGTCTGGGTTTTTGGAGCTGCCCAGTCCAGAATAGTCTGGATCTTGGGCTGGAGTGGTTGAACTTGGCCTCCACCTACAAGGTGTCCCAAGTAAACCACAGTTCCCTGCCCTATCTGACATTTGGATGCCTTGATAGAGAGGCCTGCTGCTTGCAGGGCCTTCAAAACCTTTTTCAGGTGGACCAGGTGATCCTGCCAGCTGGAGCTAAAGACAGCAATATCGTCAAGATAAGCTGCACTAAAGGACCCCAAGCCAGCAAGGATTTGAGTCACCAACCTTTGGAAGGTGGCAGGGGCATTCTTTAAACCAAAGAGCATAACAGTGAACTGATAATGCCCATCAGGTGTGGAGAATGCTGTCTTTTCTTTTCCTCCTGGTACCATTTTGATTTGCCAGTACCCTGCTGTCAAGTCAAAGGTACTTAAGTATCTGGCAGCACCTAGCTTATCAATCAATTCATCTGCCCTTGGAATGAGATGGGCATCTGTCTTGGTGACAGAATTAAGTACTCCGTAGTCCACACAGAACCTCATCTCTCTCTTTCCATCTTTGGTGTGAGGTTTGGGGACTAAGACCACTGGGCTAGCCCAGGGGCTGTCAGTGTGCTCAATGACTCCCAATTCCAGCATCTTGTGGACTTCCACCTTGATGCTTTCCTTAACTTGGTCAGACTGTCTGAAAATGTTGTTTTTGACAGGCATGCTGTCTCCTGTGTCCACATCATGAGTACACAGGTGTGTCTGACCAGGGGTTAGGGAAAAGAGCACAGCAAACTGTTGCAGGTCCTTCCTACAGTCAGATTTCTGTTGGCCAGAGAGGGTGTCTGAATAGATCACTCCATCAACTGAACCATCTTTAGGGTCTGTGGAGAGGAGATCAGGGAGAGGTTCACTCTCAGCTTCCTGGTCCTCATCTGTTACAATCAACAGATTCACATCTGCCCCGTCATGGAAGTGTTTGAGGCAGTTCACATGGATCACCCTTTTGGGGGTCCTGCTAGTGCCTAAGTCTACCAGGTAGGTGACCTGACTCTTCTTCTCTAGCACTGGGTAAGGGCCACTCCATCTGTCCTGAAGTGCCCTGGGAGCCACAGGCTCCAGAACCCAGACTTTCTGCCCTGGCTGAAACTCAACCATAGCAGCCTTTTGGTCATACCACATCTTCTGGAGTTGTTGGCTGGCCTCAAGGTTTTTACTTGCCTTTTCCATGTACTCTGCCATCCTTGAACGTAGGCCTAGTACATAGTCCACTATATCTTGTTTAGGCTCATGAAGAGGTCTCTCCTAGCCTTCTTTTACAAGAGCTAGTGGTCCCCTTAGAGGATGGCCAAACAGAAGTTCAAAGGGGGAAAACCATACTCCCTTCTGAGGCACCTCTCTGTAGGCAAAAAGCAGACATGACAAGAGGACATCCCATCTCCTTTTGAGTTTTTCAGGGAGCCCCATGATCATGCCTTTCAATGTCTTGTTAAATCTTTCTACAAGAGCATTGGTTTGTGGATGGTATGGTGTGGTGAATTTGTAAGTCACCCCACACTCATTCCACATGTGCTTCAGTTATGCGGACATGAAGTTGGTACCTCTGTCAGACACCACCTCCTTAGGAAATCCCAATCTGGTAAAAATACCAATGAGTGCTTTGGCTACTGCAGGGGCAGTAGTCGACCTAAGGGGAATTGCTTCAGGGTATCTAGTAGCATGATCCACTACTACTAGTATGTATTGTTTCCCTGAGGCTGTGGGAGGTTCAAGTGGACCCACTATGTCCACACCCACTCTTTCAAAGGGGACCCCCACCACTGGAAGTGGAATGAGGGGGGCCTTTGGGTGTCCACCTGTCTTACCACTGGCTTGACAGGTGGCGCAGGAAACACAAAACTCCTTGACCTTCTGGGACATGTTGGGCCAACAGAAATGGTTGACTAATCTCTCCCAAGTCTTGGTCTGTCCCAAATGCCCAGCAAGAGGAATGCCATGAGCTAAGGTTAGAATGAACTCCCTAAACTCCTGAGGCACTACCACTCTCCTAGTGCACCAGGTTTGGGATCTCTTGCCTCAGTGTAAAGGAGTCTATCTTCCCAATAGACTCTTTATGTTCCTGTTATTTTTCCTTTGGACTCTTCAGCAGCTTGCTCCCTAAGGCCTTCAAGAGAGGGACATGTTTCTTGCCCCTTGCACAACTGTTCCCTTGAGAGTCCCCCTGGGCCTAGGAGCTCAACCTGATAAGGTTCTAACTCCATAGGCTCAGTTCCCTCAGGGGGCAGAACTTCTTCCTGAGAAGAGAGGTTCTCTTTCTCTTGTTGTGTGGAAGCTGGTTCCCCAGTCTTCTTGCCTTTTCTCTTGGAGGGTTGGGCCCTTTGTCCAGGCTCCAACACTACTTTTTCACCCTGAGCCTTGCACTGTGCCCTTGTCTTGACACACACCAGTTCAGGGATACCCAGCATGGCTGCATGGGTTTTGAGTTCTACCTCAGCCCATGCTGAGGACTCCAGGTCATTTCCAAGCAAACAGTCTACAGGGATATTTGAGGAGACCACCACCTGTTTCAGGCCATTGACCCCTCCCCACTCTAAAGTTACCATAGCCATGGGATGTACTTTAGTCTGATTGTCAGCGTTGGTGACTGGATAAGTTTGTCCAGCCAGGTATTGACCAGGGTAAACCAGTTTCTCTGTCACCATGGTGACACTGGCACCTGTATCCCTCAGGCCTTCTACACTTGTCCCATTAATTAAGAGTTGCTGCCTGTATTTTTGCATATTAGGGGGCCAGGCAGCCACTGTGGCTAAATCCACCTCACCCTCAGAGACTAATGTAGCTTCAGTGTGGACCCTGGTTTGCTCTGGGCACACTGTTGATCCCACTTGGAGACTGGCCATTCCAGTGTTAGCTGGAGTAGAGTTAGAAGTGGGACCTTTCTTGGGACAGGCCTTGTCTCCAGTTTGGTGTCCCTGCTGATTACAGCTACGACACCAGGCCTTTTTGGGATCAAAGTTTTTACCCTTGTACCCAAAATTGGATTGTGAAGAGGCTTTGGACCCTCCATCTTGAGCACGTTTTTGGGGCCCTGTAGAAGACTCTTTACTTTTTCCTTTGGATGTCTCAACACTCTTCCCCTGGGGAGTCTTTGTGACCCCTTTCTTTTGGTCACCCCCTGTGGAAGTCTTGGCCACCCTAGTCTTGACCCAATGGTCTGCCGTCTTTCTCAATTCTTGGGTAGAAATTGGTCCTAGGTCTACCAGATGATGATGCAGTTTATCATTGAAACAATTACTTAACAGGTGTTCTTTCACAAATAAATTGTACAGCCCATCATAATCATTTACACCACTGCCACGAATCCAACCATCCAGTGTTTTAACTGAATAGTCAACAAAATCAACCCAGGTCTGGCGCAAGGATTTGTGAGACCCCCTGAACCTAATCCTGTACTCCTCAGTTGAGAATCCAAAGCTCTCAGTCAGGGTAGCCTTCATGAGGTCATAGGATTCTGCATCTTTTCCAGAGAGTGTGAGGAGTCTATCCCTACACTTTCCAGTGAACATTTCCCAAAGGAGAGCACCCCAGTGAGATCTGTTTACTTTTCTGGTTGCACAAGCCCTCTCAAAAGCTATGAACCATTTGGTGATGTCATCACCATCTTCATATTTAGTTACAATCCCTTTAGGGATTTTCAACATGTCAGGAGAATCTCTGACCCTATTTATGTGGCTGCCACCATTGATGGGACCTAGGCCCATTTATTATCTTTCCCTTTCTATGGCTAGGATCTGTTTTTCCAAAGCCAATCTTTTTGCCATCCTGGCTAACAGGATGTCATCCTCATTGAGACTGCCCTCAATGCTTCCAGAGTTGTTGGACTCTCCTGTGAGAGAAGCAGCATCTCTGACTATCACTTGTGGAGTCAGGGTTGGAGGAACCCTGGTCTCCCTAACTAGGAGTGGGGGTGGGAAATCCTCCACATCACTAGCTTACCCCTCTGGGAAGGTATCATCAGAGGGGTTGTTTTTAGCAAACTCTGCCAAAAGCTCCTGGAGCTGTACTTTGGTAGGGTTTGAACCAGTTTTTATCTTTTTTATTTTTCAGAGAGACCTTAACTCTGACATCCTAAGATGCAGATAAGGGGAGAGGTTGAGTTTCGTCACTATCTCTTCTGCAGCAGACATTATGGCCCCCATTCCAACCTTGACGGGCGGCGGAGGCCGCCCGCTAATGTTGCGCGGCAGAAATACCGCTCCGCGGTCCAGAGACCGCGGAGGGTATTCCAAGTTTTCCCCTGGGCTGGCGGGCGGCCGCCGAAAGGCCGCCCGCCAGCCCAGGGGAAAACAACCTTCCCACGATGAAGCCGGCTCGTAATCGAGCCGACGGAGTGGGAAGGTGCGACGGGTGCTACTGCACCCGTCGCGTATTTCACTGTCTGCTATGCAGACAGTGAAATACAAGCGGGGCCCTCTTACGGGGGCCCCTGCAGTGCCCATGCTGTTGGCATGGGCACTGCAGGGGCCCCCAGGGGCCCCGCGACACCCCCTACCGCCATCCTGTTCCTGGCGGGCGAACCGCCAGGAACAGGATGGCGGTAGGGGGTGTCAGAATCCCCAAGGCGGCGCAGCAAGCTGCGCCGCCTTGGAGGATTCCAACGGGCAGCGGAAAACCGGCGGGAGACTGCCGGTTTTCCTGCACTGACCGCGGCCAAAGCGCCGCGGTCAGAATGCCCTGCGGGGCACCGCAGGGCTGTCGGCGGTGCTCCCGCCAACCGCGAGCCTGGCGGTCACAGACCGCCAGGCTCGTAATGAGGGCCTATGTTTCTAAAACTTGGAAGACGTTTTAAGAATCTAAAACTATCTCTAGAACTTAATTCAAACTTTTACAAAACTTTGAAACTCTAAAAGTAATGCTAACAGGGACTAACACAAGGCCCTAGACGGACTTTTAAAAATTGAGAAAAATTGCTAAAATTTCAAAAATCAGTTTCTAATGACAATTTTTTGAATTTAGTCGTGTGATCAGGTATTGGCTGAGTAGTACAGCAAATGCAAAGTCTTGTACCCCACCGCTGATCCACCAATGTAGGAAGTTGGCTCTGTATGCACTATTTCAAAGTGAGAAATAGCATGTACAGAGTCCAAGGGTTCCCCTTAGAGGTAAGATAGTGGCAAAAAGAGATAATTCTAATGCTCTATTTTGTGGTAGTGTGGTCGAGCAGTAGGCTTACCAGAGGGTAGTGTTAAGCATTTGTTGTACACACACAGGCAATAAATGAGGAACACACACTCAAAGACAATTCCAGGCCAATAGGTTTTTGTATAGAAAAATATATTTTCTTAGTTTATTTTAAGAACCACAGGTTCAAGATTTACAAGTAATACTTCAAATGAAAGGTATTTCACTTAGGTACTTTGGGAAGTTTGAATTAGCAAAATAGCATGTACAGTTTTCACACAAATGGCAATAAGCTATTTTAAAACTAGACAGTACAATTTTGAACAGTTCCTGGGGGAGGTAAGTGTTTGTTAGTTTTGCAGGTAAGTAAACCACCTACAGGGTTGAAAGTTGGGTCCAAGGTAGCCCACTGTTGGGGGTTCAGGGCAACCCCAAAGTTACCACACCAGCAGCTCAGGGCTGGTCAGGTGCAGAGGTCAAAGCGGTTCCCAAAACGCTTTGGCTTCAAAGGAGAAGGGGGTGCCCCGGTTAAAGTCTGCTAGCAGGTAATTACCCGCATCTTCGGAGGGCAGACCAGGGGTGTTTTGTAGGGCACCGGAGGACACACAAGTCAGCACAAAAAGTACACCCTCAGCGGCACGGGTGGCCGGGTGCAGAGTGCAAACAGGCGTCCGGTTTCCAATGGAGTTCAATGGGAGACCCAGGGGTCTCTTCAGCGAAGCAGGCATGCAAGGGGGGGGGCTCCTCGGGGTAGCCACCACCTGGGCAAGGGAGAGGGCCACCTGGGGGTCGCTTCTGCACTGGAGGTTGGATCCTTCAGGTCCTGGGGGCTGCGGGTGCAGTGTCTTTACCAGGCGTCGGGTTCTTAGAAGCAGGCAGTCGCGGTCAGAGGGAGCCTCTGGATTCCCTCTGCAGGCGTCGCTGGGGGGGCTCAGCGGGGTCAACTCTGGCTACTCACAGGGTCGCAGTCACCGGGGAGTCCTCCCTGTAGTGTTGTTTCTCCGCAGGTCGAGCCGGGTGCGTCGGGTGCAGAGTGCAAAGTCTAATGCTTCCGGCGGGAAACGTGTTGTCTTTAAAAGTTGCTTCTTTGTTGCAGAAAGTTGCAGTTTCTTGAACAGGGCCGCTGTTCTCGGGAGCTACTTGGTCCTTTAGATACAGGGCAGTCCTCTGAGGCTTCAGAGGTCGCTGGTCCCTGTCGGATGCGTCGCTGTTGCAGTTTTTGTCGAAGTAGGGAGACAGGCCGGTGGGGCTGGTTCCAAATCAGTTGTCTTCTCCGTCTTCACTGCAGGGCTTCAGGTCAGCAGTCCTTCTTCTTCTTTAGGTTGCAGGAATCTAACTTGCTAGGTTCTGGGAGCCCCTAAATACTCAATTTAGGGGTGTGTTTAGGTCTGGGGGGTTAGTAGGCAATGGCTACTAGCCCTGAGGGTGGCTACACCCTCTTTGTGCCTCCTCCCTGAGGGGAGGGGGGTCACATCCCTAATCCTATTGGGGGAATCCTCCATCTGCAAGATGGAGTATTTCTAAAAGTCAGAGTCACCTCAGCTCAGGACACCTTAGGGGTTGTCCTGACTGGCCAGTGACTCCTCCTTGTTTTTCTCGAGGGGGCGGGCATCTCCACTATCTGGAGTGCCCTGGGGCGCTGTAACAAAGGGGGTGAGCCTTTGAGGCTCACCGCCAGGTGTTACAGTTCCTGCAGGGGGAGGTGAGAAGCACCTCCACCCAGTACAGGCTTTGTTACTAGCCACAGAGTGACAAAGGCACTCTCCCAATGTGGCCAGCAACATGTCTGGTGTGTGGCAGGTTGATAAAACTGGTCAGCCCACACTGGAAGTCGGGTATGTTTTCAGGGGACATCTCTAAGATGCCCTCTGGGGTGTATTTCACAATAATATGTAAACTGGCATCAGTGTGCATTTATTGTGCTGAGAAGTTTGATACCAAACTTCCCAGTTTTCAGTGTAGCCATTATGGTGCTGTGGAGTTCGTGTATGACAGACTCCCAGACCATATACTCTTATGGCTACCCTGCACTTACAATGTCTAAGGTTTTGCTTAGAGACTGTAGGGGCATAGTGCTCATGCACCTATGCCCTCACCTATAGTATAGTGCACCCTGCCTTAGGGCTGTAAGGCCTGCTAGAGGGGTGGCTTACCTATGCCATAGGCAGTGTGAGGTTAGCATGGCACCCTGAGGGGAGTGCCATGTCGACTTAGTCATTTTCTCCCCACCAGCACACACAAGCTGACAAGCAGTGTGTCTGTGCTGAGTGAGGGGTCCCCAGGGTGGCATAAGACATGCTGCAGCCCTTAGAGACCTTCCCTGGCATCAGGGCCCTTGGTACCATGGGTACCAGTTACAAGGGACTTACCTGGATGCCAGGGTGTGCCAATTGTGGAAACAAAGGTACAGGTTAGGGAAAGAACACTGGTGCTGGGGCCTGGTTAGCAGACCTCAGCACACTTTCAAATCATAACTTGGCATCAGCAAAGGCAAAAAGTCAGGGGGTAACCATGCCAAGGAGGCATTTCCTTACACACAGGTACTTTTGGCACTGAACAAGGAGGATTGGATGGTGTCTGTCGACTTGCAGAATGCTTATTTCCATATTCCCATTCTCAAGTCGCACAGGAAGTATCTCCGGTTTGTGGTGGGGTCGCAACACTACCAGTTTGCTGTCCTGCCTTTTGGTCTTACTTCAGCACCTCGAGTCTTCACGAAGGTGATGGCAGTGGTTGCAGCAAGTCTCAGGAGGAAGGGAATTGCGGTATTCCCTTACCTGGACAATTGGTTGATCAAAACCAAGTCTCCAGAGCTCGTGCTGTGTCACCTGCAGATGACAACCCAGTTGTTGTTCGATCTGGGCTTTTCGATAAATGTACCCAAGTCTCACCCAGAGCCCTCTCAGTGCCTCCTGTTCATAGGGGCAGTACTGGACACGACATTGGACGGGCCTTTCCTCCATCACAGCGGATTCAGGACATTCAGGGATTGATTCCAATGTTTCAAAGTGGAGCGGATGTTCCAGTCCTCAAGGCCCTTCGTCTGCTCGGTCTGTTCGCTTCATGCATTCTGTTGGTCACTCATGTACACTGGCACATGAGGGCTCTTCAGTGGTGTCTCCGCAGGCAGTGGTTTCAGCACAAAGGGGATCTCGAGGGGTCGATAAAGATCTCCAGAGACACTGCAGCGGATCTACAATGGTGGGCTGTGGACAGCAACCTTTCCCAAGGAAGGCTGTTTTCACTCCCACCACCAGTGGCCACAGTTATAACGGATGCTTCCACTCTAGGGTGGGAAGTTCATCTGGGGGACCTGGAGATCAAAGGTCATTGGTCTCCAGTGGAGCAGATGTTTCATATCAATCTGCTGGAATTGCGGGCTATACGTTTGGCTCTCAATGCCTTCCTCCCTGCCATTCATGGTCAGTCTGGTCCTGGGCTCAGGACCATCGGATTTCCGTAGTAGCGAATCATCTGGCCGGGGTTCTAAACGTATGTGCGGACAGTCTCAGTCGGCACTTCTCAGCCGATCACGAGTGGTGTCTTTATCCGGACCTGGTCCTTTACATCTCCCTAATGTGGGGTTTTCCTCAGGTAGATCTGTTTGCCACTCGGGAGAACGTGCACTGCCCGTTGTTCTGCAGCCTCCAGTATCCGGTGCAAGAAGCGTTGGAGGACGCGTTTCAGATGTCCTGGAAAGGTCAGTTGCTTTACGCATTTCCCCCCATACCCTTGATTCCTCGGGTTCTGAGGAAGATTCGCCAAAACCGGGCCCAAGTCATTTTAATAGTTTTGGATTGGCCGAGAACGGTGTGGTACACAGATCTTCTCCAACTTTCATTGTGCCCACGGCTCCATCTCCCTCACAGGGCAGACCTCCTCTCGCAGTCGCAGGGGCAGGTTCTACACCCTCACCTCCACAGCCTGCACCTTCATGCCTGGAGATTGAACGGGGCAACCTGAGTTCTTTTTCTCTCCCGCCGGAACTGGTGGACGTTATTTTATCGGCCAGGCGACATTCCACCAAATCTATCTATGCGGGCAGATGGGCAAAATTTGTTGCTTGGTGTGGAGAGAAGCAAATTAGCCCTTTAAAAGCTAATTTGTCGGACATATTGCTGTTTGCATTATCTTTGGCAGAGCAGGGTTGTGCAATCACTACTGTCAAAGGCTATCTATTGGCTCTTTCAGCATTTTTATGCTTACCTGATAAACCCTCCTTATTCAAATCCCCTTTAGTATTAAAGTTTTTGACGGGGCTTACCAATAGGTTTCCTCCCACTCTGTTTCGTATGCCCCAGTGGGATTTAAATATAGTTTTAACTTTTTTAATGGGTTCACCCTTTGAACCTTTACATTCTTGCCCATTAAGGCTATTAGTCTTGAAGACTGTTTTTCTAATGGCCATCACGTCTGCTAGGCGTGTGAGTGAGCTTCAAGCTCTCTGTGTTCATCCCCCTTTTAAAACCTTTCATGCGGACAAGGTGGTGCTAGGGACCAGGGCGGCTTTCCTACCCAAAGTAGTCCCTCCTTTTTATTTGGGGCAGTCTATCACACTCTCGTCCTTCCTCCACATCCATTTAGGAGGAGGAGAGACTACATCGGCTGGACCCAAGGAGAGCCTTGAGTTTTTACATAGACAGAATGAGAGAGTTCTGCTTGGATGACCAACTCTTTGTCGGACACGTGGGGAAGAGGAAGGGTAAGGCCGTCCACAAACGAACACTATCCAGGTGGGTCATTCTTTGCATTAAGATATGCTATTCATTGGCAAAGAAGGTTCCTCCTGTTGGAATTAGAGCTCATTCCACCAGGGCTAAGTCGGCCACTTCGGCCTTGGCTAGAGGTGTTCCAGTGGCTGACATTTGTAAGGCCGCGACTTGGGCTCCCCTCCATACTTTCGCAAAGCATTATTGCTTGGACTCCGAAGTTAGGAGGGATGGCCATTTTGCTTGGTCTACGCTGCAGGATTGCTTGGTGTGATCAGTCAGACACCCACCTCTAAGGTGGTACTGCTTTGGGACTCTATTCATTAGGTGAGGAATCCACAGGTAGTTGTATCCATCAGAAGAACAAGTTACTTACCTGCGGTAACGCCATTTCTGGTGGATACACTAGCTACCTGTGGATTCCTCACGGTCCCACCTGCCTCCCCGTTGTCTGTCTGTTCAGACCAAGATCTTCTTGGGTGTATATATATATGTATATTTGTATATTTCTGTATGTTTATGGGTATGTACACATGTATACATTTGTATATATATATATATATACGTATGTGTGCACTTTTAAATGTGTATTCTTATAGGCATATATATATTTATATTATGTGTGTTTATTTTTTAATAAAATTTGTATAAAGGTTTTCATTGATTCAATTGTAGTGAATAAGTGATGGCGGTTATCACCTATTAGCCTCAAAGGCACGTAAAAATGGTGTAAACTGACACCAGCACGACGGCAAGGACCTCTTATTGCCACGATGATGTCGGACGGAGTCGCGTGGAGTCGGGCAATTGTGACGTCCTAGCCGACGTGCAGAGCTAGAAAGAAAATTTCAGTTGAATGCTGTGCATTGGGGAGAATTCATTAGGTGAGGAATCCACAGGTAGCTAGTGTATCCACCAGAAAAGGTGTTAGCGAAGGTAAGTAACTTGTTCTTTTGGTTATCCCAAGAGATGAAAAGGTAATAAGAAGGTCACGCAGAATGTCTGTAACAAATGTGGTGAATAAATCATGTTTATGTATTCATGGATGTTTTCTCACAGATCTTAGAAAGAAGAAAAGCTGCTGGCAAAAATATTAACCTCTGAATAGACCTAGAGGAGCCATTCAGACACCATATCTCAGTTAGAACCCGAGGTCAGGGGAGAAAGAAAGGATTACCCAACTCAACTGCCCTTGTGCAATTCCCTACTCCACATAAAAAGGGGAGAACTATGACCTGTATTTCCCTGTTCAGATGGCAAGACAGCTGAGTCACCATTGGTAAGTCTATCCATTAACCTATCCACCATATCACTTTCTGCAACTTTTGAACCGCACACTTCCCTGCTTCTCAACACATTCTTCATCTCATAAGAACGTTTGTGCATAATGTAATTTATTGCATTAACAAACAGTGATGCATCAACAAAAATGAAAAAGTGCACAATTAAAATCATGGCGGTCATTACAACATTGGTGGTAAAAGGCGCTTACCGCTGTGCAGAAGACCGCCAACACACCAACGCGGCTGCGGAAGTCCGCCACAGCTATTATGACCCACATCTCGGAACCCGCCAAAATTCAGACACCCACACAAGTCCGTCACACCAAAGGTCAGTGATAAACTAGCGATAAAAAAACTGTCACGCCAACAGAAATACGCCCACACTATCACGACACATGAATCCACGCGGCGGTCTTTCAACCACGGTATTCCATTGGCGGTACACACCGCTGCGTTCAAAATACACACACTCTTACAAAACACAGCCACATTGGACAATTCGAAATACACACCTGATAGACATACGCGCACCACTCCCACACACCCAATACAATATAAAACACACACCCACATCACCCACAAACCCCTATGACAAAATTTGAGAACGAAGCACAGAGAGAGACACCACCAGCAAGTACAACAGCATCCACAGGCACATAACACAATCACCCACACAACTTACATGCACCTCACACAACACACCACTACATATCACCACACACACCACCCCACACGTCACCTACACCACCCCATGGCACCGCAAAGACACCCCAGGTTCTCGGAGGAGGAGCTCAGAGTCATGGTGGAGGAAATCGTCCGGGTAGAGCCACAGCTATTTGGATCACAGGTGCAGCACACCTCAATTGCAAGGAAGATGGAGCTATGGCGAAGAATAGTAGACAGGGTCAACGCAGTGGACAGCACCCAAGAAATCGGGAGGACATCAGGAAAAGGTGGAACGACCTACGGGGGAAGGTGAGTTCCGTGGTCTCAAGACACCACCTGGCGGTTCAGCGGACTGGCGGCAGATCCCCACTTCCTCCCCCACAACTAACAACATGGGAGGAGCAGGTCTTGGCGATTCTGCATCCTGAGGGCCTCGCAGGAGTTGGTGGAGGAATGGACTCTGGTAAGTCAAATCTTAACTATTACATCCCCCACCCTACCTGCATGCTATCACATACCCCCACCCTCGCCCTCACCCCTATCACTCCAACTCCTCACAAATGTACCAATATCACAAACCACACATCCCAACACCAAGCCCTGCATGTAACAACAAAGCATGGACACCCATCACTAAAACATGCCCACTGCACATACCCATACACCCCCCTAAACCATCATCTCACAAGCTGCCACAAAGGAATGCCAGCACTGGGGTACACGGTCACCCACCCATTGCACACCATGCCACACACAGATGCAATAATCATGCCTTTCCACCCCTGCAGGACCCCTACCCAACATCACCAGACAGGAGGGTCCAGACATGTCCACTCCACCCACAGAAGAGGCCCACAGTGATGACAGCACCTCTGTCCAACTGGATCTAGATGACCAGCCCAGACTATCGGGGACCTCGGGACACACAGTCACAGGCCACCACAGACCTTCCCCCCTCTAGAAACACCAGCACAGCACCCACCCAGCAGGCCCATACCTCCATCCCCAGGACACGTCAATCAGCTGTGTGTCCACCATTACAGGGAACCCAGGATAACCCACCACCCCAACAACAACAGGGACCTGGGGGCAGTGGCAGTGGGCACATGGTCCAGGGGACAGAGGCCCAGAAACACAGGGGAACTGGGAGGGCTGCTGTGCGACAGGGGGCAGACAGGCCAAGGGAACCCACTCTCCACAAGGCCCTCTCCTCCATCATGGGAGCATACCACCACTCCCAGGAGACAATGGCAACGGTACTGGCCAAGTTTCAGGAGACCCAGTGCATGCAGGAGGAACAGTATATGGGCTTCAGAGGGGAACTCAGAACCATCAGCTCCACCCTGGGCACAATCGTAGGGGTGCTGAAGGAACTACTTAACACCAGGAGGGACACTGTGGCACTACAAGGGGCCCCTGACACTAGCATGGACGATGAACTGCCCACCACCTCCGCCGGCCCTAGTGGACAGAAGGCACCGCCACAGGACCACCACACCAGCACCTCACCCCCTGCAGATGGAGAACCACTCCGTAAATGGTCCTTGAGATCCAGGAACAAGACAGAACATGATGCAAAGACCCCCGCCAAGAAATTAGATCACCCTGATTGTCATCCCACTGTCCCACTTTGTCACCCTGTCCATAATTAAACTGCCACAGCTCCACTTCCTATGCCCATATGGGCAATGCACCTGTGAGACTAATAGACTGGACTCTGCCATGGACACTCCTGGACACTCCTCTGCCATCACCCCTAACCATTTAACTTCCCCCACAAATATTTTGCATTTAAATAAACACACCTAAAGCACAAAACGATCTGGAGTCTGTCTGTGATTTCGAAATAGTGTATTTGCAATTACAGTGACAAAATGTTCTGGAAATAGTAATGTCAACATACCTATGTCACACAGCTCTAGTCCATGAGGAATCTAAGCAGATGACACATGTTGGAACCCACATCTGTGAAACCTTAAGGGAAAGTGACAACTCAGTGACCATACACTGGGTGAAAACGACAGACAGTAGAGAGGTAGTAGTGTAAAAGTACATGTAGTAGGCAGGAATGTATTCTCACCTGTGTTTCACTGGAAATATTGCTGGATCACTGAGTCCCTGTTCTGCATGTCTCCTTCCTCTGCTTCATCCTCATCACTGTCCACAGGCTCCACAGCTGCCACAACCCCGCCATCTGGACTATCCTCCTGCAGAAAAGGCACCTGTTGTCGCAAAGCCAAGTTGTGAAGCATACAGCAGGCCACGATGATCTGGCAGACCTTCTTTGGTGAGTAGAATAGGGATCCACCTGTCATGTGGAGGCACCTGAACCTGGCCTTCAGGAGGCCGAAGGTCCACTCGATCACCTTCCTAGTCCGCCCATGGGTCTCATTGTAGCGTTCCCCTGCCCTGGTCCTGGGATTCCTCACTGGGGTCAGTAGCCATGACAGGTTGGGGTAACCAGAGTCACCTGCAAATGTCGAGGGACAACTGTTAGACACACACTAACCTGTAGGGATAACCCCAGACAACCATTCCCACTGTCTTGCTTCCAGGGGCTCACCTAATAGCCACACACAGTGCCTCTGGAGTTGACCCATCACATAAGGGATGCTGCTATTCCGCATGATGTAGGCGTAATGCACTGAGCCAGGGAACATGGTATTCACATGGGAGATGTACTGGTCTGCCAAACATACCATCTGTACATTCATCGAATGATAACTCTTCTGGGGCCAGATGTAGCAACGTTTTGCGAGTCGCAAATGGCCGAAACGCTATTTGCGACTGTGCAAAATCGGAAATGGGATGCAAAAATCAAATTTCCGACTCGCAAAAAGCGATGCGAGCCGTTACCGACTCGCAAAATTTGCGACCCCATTTTGCGACCCGCAAATAGCAAGTCGCAATTTGCGAGTCGCAAACCTTATGCAATTGCAACTCGCAAATTGCGACTAGTCGCAAAAAGCCCAGTTTGCATGCCCCATTAACCACTAACTCAGAGCAGGTGGTAACCATTACCAAAGTATAAAAGGAGACCCAAAAGGCATCTGGGTTACTCAAAATGGCGGAGATATACCTGATAGCAGTGAGGAGGAGAGTCCACGCAGCCCAGCAGAGGAGGAGGAGGAGCCAGAGACAGGAGAAGATTTATAGAACAAGGCAGACTCTGTTCCAGCAAACTGAGGAGGAGATATACGATAAATATCACCTTAGCAGCGCAGCCATACTAGAATTAATTGATTTACTAAAACCACAGCTAGAACACCAGACTTTGCGCAGCTACGCCATCCCTACGCATGTGCAAGTGCTATGCTCACTGAGCCTCTTGGCCTCAGGGAGCTATCAGGGGGTCATTGCTGTGGCAGGTGGGGTATCGCAAAGTGCAGTGTCAAGGTTCCTCAGGGCCTTCCTAGATGCCGTACTCACACACATGTCTCACTTCATATACCTACCCAGGAATGAGGCAGAAATTAACAGCACCAAGCTGGACTTTTACCGGATTGCCAACTTTCCCCATGTCATAGGATGTGTAGATGGGACACATATTCAAATATGCCCCCCTGCAAACCTGGAACATCTGTTCCGCAACAGAAAGTGTACCCACTCACTCAATATTCAGGTTGTTTGTGACGCCCATTATGTCATCACTGACATTGTTGTGAAATTTCCAGGCAGTACCCATGACTCCTACATTTTTAGGCACAGTGGGATACACCAACGCCTGGACTGTGGGGAGTTTGGAGATGGATACCTCCTAGGTAGAGCTGCATACACCTTGCAGACATACACACAGGTCACTGTGCACACCAACCAGGACTTTCTAACAGTGTAATGTTTGTGCCCAACAGGTGACAGTGCATATGCTCTACGGTCATGGATAACACGTGTCTTAACAGCCAGCAATGATTCAGAGAGGTGATACAACAGTGCACATAAGAGGACCAGGAACCTTATAGAACGCACCTTCGGATTACTGAAAGCAAGATTCAGATGCCTCCACCACAGTGGAGGTGCCCTCCAGTATACCCCCATTACAGCATTCAAAATTGTTGTCGCATGCACCATCCTGAACAATATTGCCACCAGACGTGGGCTACCTCTCACCCCTGCAGACCCAGATCCTGAGGATGAAGAGTGAGAGCAACCACATCGCTATCATGGGGATCGGAGTATAGCTAATCAAGGCAGACTGAGACGGGAACACATCGCAAACCAATACTTTGGAAGGTACGTGTCAACTTCAACCATACTCACCTATTGACCAAAAACTCAATTTGTTAAGTGGAACAAAAAAACTATTTAATATGTGCAGAAATACAACTATTTACAAATGCTAACTGTTCATGGTCATCTAAATGCAAACCATGCATGGGGCACATTGATGTCATGTGCCACATCATCAGGGACAGGGTCATGTCTATGTTCTATGGCGGCTCCTGCCAGCCTGGCTGGTCCCTGGTGGTTCTGCAGTGCTCTGCCTGGTACTGGCACTCCGGAGCACCCTAGTGTCACTGGCAGAGACACTGCTCACTGTAGAGCCCTCCTCGCTGTCCTGGGGTGTTTCCCCTGTGCCCCTGGACAGATGCCGTGCCTCCATTAAGTCAATCACGTGTGTGATCCGGCCCAGGTCCCTAGCCACATCTCCTGCAAAATGGCCCATTTCGACCTGGAGGCCAACTGTCCTTCTCGATAGGCCAGTGGTGTTCACAGCCAGTCTGCCAATTGATGTGGCCATCCGGTCAGGCCTCTGTAGCAGCTGACAGTCCCTGCACCTCCCACCCTCGGCCTGTGCCAGTAGTCCTGCCAGCAGATCCCTCATGGACAGGGCTAGGTCCCCAGTGTTTGTGGCAATAACGTCTATTCGTGAATTTAGATGCTGCATGCTGGCCTCGTTGGTTCTGACAAAGCGGTGCAGCACACCACTAATCCGCCCTAATATATTGTTTTGCAGGCGCTGACCACGGAGCAGCTGTGCCTCGCTGTTGGTGGTAGATGTACGGCCGGACGCAGCCTGCAGCCCTGCTCTTCTGTACCTGTGTCGCCTGCGCAGCGGTGGCTGCCCTGTGTGCTCTACTGTGCCACTCCTGCCTGTTGCTGGTGCAGCCTCCTGAAAGACAGTTGCAGCAGGTGTGAACATCACAGGGATGGTGTTGGTCGTGCAGGTGGGAGTGGTGGCAGCTCCTGTGCTGTCCTCATGGGGCTGGCTGCTGTGGGTTGTGGTGGTGTCTTGTGGGAGACCTGTGGGACATGGGGAACAGATTGTCAGTGTCTACTATCTTTTGCACACTTCCTAATAAACATTTGCCTATGAACTGCCTATTTGACTACATTTCCCATAATGCATCATTCTGGTGTTTGCTACCCTGAAATGGAGCTATCTTGGTTGTGCATGCCCCTGTGTACATGGTGGGTGGGGGTATGGCATTGATAGGGGTACAGGCATATCACATGGTACTCACCGGTTGATGTAGTGGGCTCTGAGGTGTCCAGATCGCCAAATCCTGACACTGCCTCCTCCTCCAGGGTCTCCTCCATCCTTTCTTCCAGAGTTGTGGGTGGTGGTACAGATGATGGTCCCCCTCCTGTACCTCTCATCTCCCGGAGCCTTTCAGCCACCCTCTCCTTGGTCCGGGAGCGGAGGTCATACCACAGTTTTTTAATCTCGTCCACACTCCTGTGGCTCACCCCCAGGGAGTTGATTTTTTCTTGTATCTCCTGCCAGAGTTGTTTTTTTGTGGCCTCTGGCACATTGAGGGCTGCCTTTCCGAATAGTTCATCATAGTGCTGACAGCATTCGTCTGTCAGCACCTCCAGCTCCTTCTCTGAGAATTTTACTTTTCTTTTTCTAGGAGTTTCTTCCATTGTGGCTGCTGTTCCTCCTGTGTGCAGTTCAGCAGTTTAAAAAGGGTGTGGTCCTCCCTCCTCCCAGGTGTATTTGTAAACTTCCTGGCTGTGATGTCATCATCATGTGCCAGGAAGTGTTTCCAGAGTGTTCTGGAGTGTTCTGCAGCACCTGCAATCAATTTACATGGTACTCGCAATTTGCGACACCCACTCGCAAATTGCGAGTTCGTTTTTTGCGCGGTCGCAAAAAGCGACCTCGCAAACAGCGGACTCGCTATCTGCGTTGCGACTCCGGGTGCGAGTCGCAAATTGAACACTGACATTGTACCTGCATTTCTATTAGCGACACGCAATTTGCGAGTCGCACATACTCGCAAATTGCGAGTCGCTAATTTTTTGGTACCTACATCTGGCCCCTGGTTTCTGTACACCTGTTCACTCCTGTGGGGGGGGGGGGGGGGACCAAAGCCACATGGGTCCCATCAATGGCACCTATGATGTTGGGGATATGTCCAAGGATATAGAAGTCACCTTTCACTGTAGGCAAATCCTCCCCCTGAGGGAAAATGATGTAGCTCTGCATGTGTTTCAGCAGGGCAGACAACACTCTGGACACTACGTTGGAAAACATAGGCTGGGACATCCCTGATGCCATGGCCACAGTTGTTTGAAAAGACCCACTTGCAAGGAAATGGAGCACTGATAGCACCTGCACTTGAGGGGGGATTCCTGTGGGATGGCGGATTGCTGACATCAGGTCTGGCTCCAGCTGGGTACACAGTTCCTGGATTGTGGCACGGTCAAACCTGTAGGTAATTATCAAATATCTTTCCTCCATTGTCGACAGGTCCACCAGCGGTCGGTACACCGGAGGATGCCGCCATCTCCTCACATGTCCCAGCGGACGGTGCCTATGAAGGACAACAGCGAGCACAGAGTCAAACAACTCAGAGGTACGTACCCACAGTTTACACAGAACACCAATCATACACAAAAGGTGGCCTGTATGTGTGTTGAGACTAGGCCTAGGTATGTGTGACGCAATTGGAAATTAGGCCTTGTGGGCCCCTGAAATGGCGGCTGCCTGACCTCTAAAGTGGGACAATGGGATGTGAGGTAACTGCGCTGGTGTTGTAAACCGTCGCGGTAGGCGGTCGGAGACCGTGGCACAATGCTGTATTGGTTAACATTGGACCCTATGGGTCCCAGGAGCCAATGACGATGTACGCCGGCGGTGATGGTACGCACCGCCGCGGACTTGACCACCATTTTCTATCTGTTGAATCACTCGATACCTGATCTTCGACAGGAGAGGATCTACACTGCAAGGGTAGGGATGGGGGCCACTCACTTTGACGATGCAGTTGGTAATGACTTCTCATCTTCCCATGTACATTTCATGAAGGTCAGCGCCCACCAGAAGAAAGATATTTGGCGTGCCATCACCAAGGACGTCCGGACCTTGGGGGTCTACCACAGACGGAGCACCCACTGCCGGAAAAGATGGGAGGACATTCGCCGCTGGAGCAAGAAGACGGCGGAGGCTCAGCTGGGGATGGCCTCCCAACGTGGGAGGGGTGTCCGTCGAACCATGACCCCCCTGATGTTCAGGATCCTGGCGGTGGCCTACCCGGAGTTGGATGGGCGCTTGAGGGCATCACAGCAGACATTAGGGGGTGAGTACACTCTCATTCAGCTTACTTTGTGCGCAGTGGAGTTGTCTAGGTGGGGAGGAGGGCCGTGGGTTTCCCTAGGCCAGGGCAAGTTCTGTAGGCTAGGCCCCTCCGTAAGGCATGGCCCTGTGGCCCCTCACCCCACCTCTGTAGAGTGCCAAGTACAGCTATTCATGCCCCTGTGTCATCTATGTGTGCAGATGTCGTCCATAGCCTTGTAGGCCATTTCCCAGGAATTGCACTGTAGAGCCCAAGTGTGCGGCGTAGTGCAGGGGGCTTCTGTGTCTGTCTTGTCTGCCAACAGTAGCGGTGATCCATGCACTCAACATGTCTTTATTCTGTCCCCCCCCCCTTTTTGTGGTTTACCTGTTCTTGTGTACATTAGCATCATCAAGCGGAGGATCAGTGGCACCGGAGCACGAGGGAGCTGCATCCCACATGGCCATGGAGAGCCACACTACGGACTCTGTATTCACCAGTGGGACGGAGGGCGAGGGGAGCCCCACGGCGGGGACAGGAGCTGAGACCAGTGACACGGACTCGTCCTCTGATAGGAGCTCCCTTGTGGTGGCGCCAACATCTGTGCCCCCCGCATATACAGGTACAGCCACCACCCCCCCTACCAGCACTGCCCTCCCAGCAGCCCCTCAGCCTTCGCCCCGTGCCTGCTCACCCCGCTCATGTGCAGTCACCACCCCCACTACCATTCGCACATCCCTTGTGTCCTCTCCCAGTGTGTCTGTGACGCCCCCTCCCAAGATACACAAACGCAGCCACACACTCACCCAACAGCTATCCACCTCATGAAAGCCTCCAACGCATGCACCTGCACCCAAAGTCACCAAACGTACACCTCCTACTACCACCACCTCTTCCTCCACTCCCAAACCCCCTTCAGCTACCCGTCCCAGTGTGTCCCAAAAACTTTTCATGTGCAGCCTTGACCTTTTTCCCACACCTCCCCCACCCCGTCCATGTCATAGGTCCCGAACTAGCACCTCAGCCACAACATCTCCGGGACCAGTGGTGCCTGTAGTCACAGGTATGTGGAGTGCACCGGCCACCAGGACAGCCAGTGTGGCACGGAGCCACAGCACAGCCAGTCCCCCCCCTGTGAAGCATCAGAAGTTGGCCAGTGCCCGGCGGGAGAGGGGAAAGACTCCAGCCACCAAAGCCGCTCCCAGGGGTCCCAGTGGGAGTGTGGACTCAGCTGTGACACCTCCCAAGGTGGGGAAGGGCCACAAGAAACCCGGCAAGTCTGGAAAGAGCAGCACGGTGGAGAAGACCGCCATCGTCCCCGCTGCCCAGGAGGGCCCCGCAGCCCCAACCTAGCTGCCCAGGAGGCCACCGCCAGCCCCATCCTAGCTGCCCAGGAGGCCACCGCCAGCCCAGCTGCCCAGGAGGCCACCGCCAGCCCCATCCCAGCTGCCCAGGAGGGCCCCACCAGCCCCATCCCAGCTGCCCAGGAGGACACCGCCAGCCCCATCCCAGCTGCCCAGGAGGACACCGCCAGCCCCAGCCCAGCTGCCCAGGAGGGCCCCGCCAGCCCTAACTATCCCAGTTGGGCCATTAAGGACCGCCAGCACAAGCCCCGCTGGGCCATGAAGGACCGCCAGCATAAGCCCCGCTGGGCCATGAAGGACCGCCAACTCAAGCCCCGCTGGGCCATGAAGGACCGCCAGCACAAGCCCCGCTGGGCCATGAAGAACCGCCAGCACAAGCCCCGCTGGGCCATGAAGGACCGCCAACTCAAGCCACGCTGGGCCATGAAGGACCCCCAGCACAAGCCCCGCTGGGCCATGAAGGACCGCCAACTCAAGCCACGCTGGGCCATGAAGGACCGCCAGCACAAGCCCCGCTGTGCAATGAAGGACCGCCAGCACAAGCCCGCTGGGCCATGAAGGACCGCCAGCACAAGCCCCGCTGGGCCATGAAGGACTGCCAGCACAAGCCCTGCTGGGCCATGAAGGACTGCCAACTCAAGCCCCGCTGGGCCATGAAGGACCGCCAACTCAAGCACCGCTGAACAGGGCACTGCCAAATCAAGCACCGCTGAACAGGGCACCACCAAATCAAGCACCGCTGAACAGGGCACCGCCAAATCAAGCACCGCTGAACAGGGCAAGCACCACTGAACAGGGCACCGTCAACTCAAGCACCGCTGAACAGGGCAAGCACCGCTGAACAGGGCACCGCCAACTCAAGCCCCGCTGTACATGGCACCGCCAAATCAAGCACCGCTGAACAGGGCAAGCACCGCTGAACAGGGCACCGCCAACTCAAGCACCGCTGAACAGGGCACCGCTAAATCAAGCACCGCTAGCCCATGAGCGGCAGAGGCACTGACGCAACTGGGACCGTCACAGGGTGAGTGATGCACTCTGGGCACCAGTCCCCCTTCAGAACCAGTGGAGACATGGATCCACTACATCTGTCCTTCGCAGGATGAAGCACTCTGGGCACCAGTCCCCCTCCAGAACCAGTGGAGACATGCATCCACTACCTCTGTCCTTCGCAGGATGAAGCACTCTGGGCACCAGTCCCCCTCCAGAAGCAGTAGAGACATGCATCCACTACCTCAGTCCTTGGCAGGATGAAGCACTCTGGGCACCAGTCCCCCTCCAGAACCAGTGGAGACATGCATCCACTACCTCTGTCCTTCACAGAATGAAGCACTCTGGGCACCAGTCCCCCTCCAGAACCAGTGGAGACTGTTATCAACTTGAGAGACTGTGGCTTTGCACTCCCCAGGATTGAACAGTGGGCAAACCACCTACTGTAGAGACTTGAGAGACTGTGGCTTTGCACTCCCCAGGATGGAACAGTGGGCAAACCACCCACTGTAGAGACTTGAGAGACTGTGGCTTTGCACTCCCCAGGATGGAACAGTGGGCAAACCACCCACTGTAGAGACTTGAGAGACTGTGGCTTTGCACTCCCCAGGATTGAACAGTGGGCATGGAGCCCCCTCGTGGATCTGGTGTCGTGCACTCATCCGGCTGAGGTGCCCCCCCCTTCCCTTCCCCCTGAGGTGCCTGTTGTATTTCTGTCTGATGCCCCTGCAGTGTTCTGTCTGTTTTGATCTGGTATCGAGTGTGGGCCTCGCCCATGCATTTTGGGCCCAGTGGTCCACGGACTATAAATGGTGCAATACCGGGACTTGTATTATTGGTGTATATATTTGTTTATAGTGTATATATATTTTATAGGACTGTATTTTAATAGATTACAATGGTTACAATCATTTCCTTCGGTCTTTGCATTCTTCCGGGGGGGTTGGAGGGTGTAACTATGATGTACAGATATGTATTAGTGTGTGTGTTGTAGTGGGTGAGGATGGGGGTGGGGGTGTTGCGTGTGTGTGTCCCTGTTTTTTCCGTCCCCCGTCCCCTATGTCGTAGGTGCAGTACTCACTGTGGTCTTCACCGCCGGCGTTCGTGCTCCTGCTACAGGAGCAGAAAGACTATCGCAGGTAGGATTTGGAGTTCCGGGTCTATGGTGTCCTCGTTCCTCGTGGAGTGTGTAGAGGTGAGCGTTTTCCCTTTGAAATTCCTGTTTCCGCCGTGCTTTTATCCACGGTGAATCTGCCCCAGAAAAGGTGGCAGATTGGCCTGTCATAATAGTGTGGGCGGTACATTGTCTTCCGCCTGTCTGTTGGCGGTGACGGCCGCGCTGTTTGTTTGTACCGCCGTGGCGGTCAGAGTGTTAAAGTGGCTGTCTTTGTTGGCGGTTTCCGCCACGGTCGTGATTCCAAATTTTTTACCGCCGGCCTGTTGGCGGTCTTACCGCCGCTTTAACACTGACCGCCAGGGTTGTAATGACCACCTATATGTCTTCATCTATTAAGACAAACTGATCTCCTAGTACTTACCAAGGCTTAACAGTAGAAACATTATGGGACAATAAATATGATTATCACTTTATTTATTAGCAAACAAGACAACCAATATTCAGTAGTCTTGTGTAAAAATGTTAAGTGCACCTTGTTAGTCAGTACTGTGCAGAAAATGCTATTATCAGTATCTCACATCACCTGTAAGGAATTCCAGCCCCCTTCTCTTACAAAAGTACCTAAGCTCAATGATGTTTGAAAGCACTTTCTTTATGTGCACTTCTCTAGGTTTTGCTGCAGCATCTCAATGCGGTTGAAGTCTAGACTTTGATTTGGGCATTCCAAAATAAAAGTAGTTCAAATGTTATTATCAAAGTGCATAGTTAATTTAAACCATTACACAGGCAAAAATATAAATAATAGAGCAATAAAAATTTTGGGCCAGATGTAAGAAGCTTTTGCATGATGCAAACTGCGAAAATCTAAGTTTGCGCCATGCAAAACGAGCATCGCGATGCACATTCTGCTTTTTGTGAGTCGGTACCGAATTTGCGATTTGCACCGCAATGCAGAATTGCTTTGTGACCGCAAATGCGGTCGTAAAGCAATTTGCAGTTAGCACCCATGTCAAGTGGGTGCTAACTCATTCGCAAAAGGGAAGGGGTCCCTATGGGACCCCTTCCCCTTTGTGAATGTCGCCCAAAATATTTTTTCAAAGCAGGCAGTGGTCCAATGGACCACTGTCTACTCGGATAAAACGAAACCAAATGGTTTCAGTTTTTATTTTGTATTGCAACTTGTTTTCCTTTAAGGAAAACGGGCTGCATTACAAAAAAAAAACTGCTTTATTGAAAAAGCAGTCACAGACATGGAGGTCTGCTGTCTCCAGCAGGCCACCATCCCTGTGAGTGCAGGGAATCACAAGGGGGTCTCAAATTGTGACCCACCTCATTAATATTAATGAGGTGGGTCTTTGCGACCCCCTTGCGATTCGCAGAAGGTGTCTGAGACACCATTCTGCTTATGATTTTGCGAATCAGAAATTGCGAGTTCGCAAAATCCTTTATTGCTACATGTGGCCCTTTGTTTCTACGAAAGTGTTCATAAAAAGTATGCGTAGCAGTATATTTAAAGGGGTGTATCAAAAAATGTTCACAAGTTTAGTTATCCAGAGAAACTCAAACAGTTGATGCATATTTCAGAAGTATTTTTTTACGGTGCATAAATTCAACGATATTCATTTGTGAGCCCTGTTTGTACTCGCTGGGTTAATCTGTGATTTCATTGATCGTTGTTTTTAATTGCACCCTCTAGTCCAGGACTGTCAGACTCCATGTTTTACCTCTATTTGTAACAATTATTCATGAGCAGCATTAGATCCATTATATTCCTCAACAGTACTGTATGCGGCCTCTATATATGGTTTCATTTTCAGCTGTTCAATTGAAGGTTATATGCAGCTGTGGATCACTGTCCTGCTGCATAATACACTTTAAGTTAAGCTTTAGCTTTTAGACTAATGGTCTCACATTTCGTCTAGACCACTCTGGTATACAGAAACTCATAATGAGCTCACAATAGTGAGAGTCCAGTTCTTGAAGCTGCCAAGCAGTCTTAAATAATCACCCCTCCACCAACATGATTGAGAGCTGATATTGGGTTGTGTTTCTGCTCTGTGTTTGATTTTTTACCAAATATGTCACCCTGTGTTACAGTCCATAAAAAAACCATGCACTTTTGTTATATTTGTCCAGAGGACATTTTTCCTGATGTCTTCCGATTCATTCAGGTCCAGTTTTACAAACCTAAGGCCAGCAGCAATCTTCTTTTTACAGGGGTTTTCTCCTGGCCACCCTTCCATAACAGCACGTCTTGTTTAGTCTTTTCTTAGTGGCAGAATTATGCAATTGAACATTTACTGGTTGGTAGAGATTGCAGAACCTTGAATATAGTGTTGCAGTACTTTTGATATCTCTATGATCATCATACAGTTTGATCTGGGAGTGAATGTTCTTCACCACTCACTCATGGGTTGTAGCAAATTTACACCAAGATCAACCTGCCCGCTACGGGCAATCATCTTTAACCTTCACATATGTACTTGTTCAGTAGCACCTGACTTTAATTGTCTTCTTAACCAATATGGAAGCATTATGAGTGCACTTACTTTGCTAAAAGAGGCTTCCGATAATTGGCAGAATTGTTTTTTAATACAAGATGAGAAAATGAAATGTGCTTTTTGTTACAAGATGTTAGATATATATACTGTTAGTATAGTCAGGAACATCTAAAACCACAGAATCTTAATAAGGAGAGCTTACTTTGTTGAAACACTGTACCCAGGCAGAAATTCACAGTAGACCTTTGTTCTTCCACTTCTGATCTTACCTAAATCTGAGTCCTAAAATACTAGAAACTCTTGACCAAGGGTCTGGGACAACTCTTATCTATATGTGTTCCATCATAGTGAGTTATACAACGTGTGGCTACAATCAACTGTTAATCACCAAAGATCACAGTTGCCGAATAGAGTTCTGTAATAGAGGATAATAAGAATCTTGACAAGCAAACTGGTGTGCTGCTGTACTACCTCATGCTATAGAACAGAAAGAACATATTAAACAATGTAACAAATTCTTAGAAATGAAACTAAATCATTCTTTAGGAAACTGTATTAATGAAGCACTACATGACAATAATAGAACGAAAAACATAAAACATATTTTGTATATATGAGAGTAGTGTCCAAATACACTATAAAGTATAAGAACAAATTACTTGTATAAATTCGAAGATGCATTGCTAAGTAGTGATACTCACACCACTGAAACCTCCAGACAGTAGAAGCGCACTGAAGAGCTAGAAAATTAATTATATTAACAATCTAAGCCAGTAGCTCTTAACCTGTGATCCAGGGACACCTGTGGGTCCACAAAGCCTACTCAGGGGCTCCGAAACCACTTAGAAAATTAAATAAGGTTAACTGATTAATAAAGTGCATATAAATAAAGAAGCAAAATAGACAACTGAAAATTTTAAGACTTTTTTAAATAGGAAAAAACTGAAATTGGAAGATGAAAATTTAGTTAGTATCCTCGGATTGATTTTTGGTTGGAGTGCAAGTGTACTAAACAGAATATAGTATGGACAACAAATGGCCTCAAATGAATTTAGAAAAGCTTCAATCTTCCCATTCAAAGTTTTTAATATATTTCTTTGTGAATTAAAGAAAATATCTCATCATTTGTGTATTTGTTTAATGAATTATTGTATCTTTATGTCTTGTGTATTTTTGTGTTCAATGTCCCTGTTTTCCATTAATTACTCAGCGTGGGTCCCCAGGTTCCAGTAATGATTCAGTGGGGATCCCCAGGCTTAATTGTGGGTTCACAGAAGTGAAAAGATTAAGAACCATCCACTACCTTTCAGTCAAGCCTGCCATTTTCTTCAGATTTTATCTCACATAATACCTAATTCACTGAGGAAAACTGAAATCCAGTGAACTCATAAATCCACTACTAAAGACATAGCAATATAAGTACTTTGCTACAGCAGAAAATGTAAAAGGTTCACACCTCATGTCCAAATTCTAAAACAGCTGTCTATCGAAATTCTCTAGAAAGTCTTCTTTTGAAACATCATATGCCTTTCCTTCCATTTCCCATTACCCCAAGAGTGCGCTAAGAACTTCAGAACTAGAGTGGTTTAGGTTGCCCCATTTGGATTCACAAACTTTGGTAGCAAGTTTCTTCTGTTAACTGACCAATCATAAGGTTGGTGACATGCAAGCAGGACCTGCTTACCAATATTAGAGGGTGGGTATACCACCAAATGTGACATTGTTGAGCTTGGAAGTTTGGCATGTGAAATCATCAAGTACTCACACCCAGAACTACCTCCAGGCTGCATGTTAAACTCTGAAATAAATCAGAGATCGAATATGAGAAAATGTTGTGCATTCAAGTGAAAGATGCTCTGTATCTGGTACAGTCAGATGATGTGAACTCCTGAGCTTTTAAGAGGAAGACCTACTTCATATGCTTCTTTTTGCAAGGTTAGGCCTCCAAAAAACTTTCACATTTGACATAACAGCACAAAAAACAAATCTCTCCAAAGTATTTTGTATTATTAAGCTGCAGACCTCTGCTATTTTTGTTTCATGGGCATTTGATTGCAAAACACACATATGTCAGAGGCCATGCTGGCTTAATGACTTGCTTAAAATGTGGTTGATTGGTTTGGTGGAGATGATGTCAATTGCAGAGTGACTGACATAAGGCCTCGAGACCAAATGTGACGGATTTCTTTGATAAATTAGTTGAGGTACCCAGGGGTGTTTAAGGAGTCAGATAGGGAAGGGGCAGAGTATGCAAGAGATAGATCAAGTATACTTCACTACAAGAGCTGCTCACACCTTCAGCACATATTGTGAGAGCACATCAGGTCTAGAAAAATAACACCTGGTGCATCCACTACAATACTTTTGAGGTCGAGCCTAGACTGTCTGCAAGACCTGTTTGAATGAGAAAAGGACTTTGCTCCCGCCTGCCATTTACCTTAGGTTGATGGCAGTGTCACTCTTGTTTTGCTGCCTCCTTACTTGTTTGACAGATGATATGTCACTCCCTGTTCTTGGCTGAGAAGCACTGGCCAAGAACAGTTAAATTATATCTGGATTTTTTTTCCGTTGGTTGGAAAGACTATTTCTTTGTTTCCTGCCTCTATGGTGCTTTCAAGCTTCATACAGCAAGCCTGTTGATCGGTGTAACCGCTGTATAAAACTTGAAAGCCAACTGAAAAACAAAACAAACAATGACAAGCAACTGGTAGTGCTGTACAAAATTTGCTTTGCTTTCCTTTACAGCCTCTTACCCAGTCATCTTTTCTTTCCTGCCCCTTCTCCCTCCCCCTACATGGTAAGAAAAGTCCAGTTAAGAATTTACAGCACCAATAGCTCTAACTCGAGCAAATGCGAGACCCACTGCATTGCAAATGCTTGTTTTGTCTGAAAGTCTGATTAACAATAGCAAGATAAAGGTTTGTGTTTTTTATTTTTAAAGTTGCTCCAGATATATGGTTCTTGTTGAATTTGAAGTGACTAATTTTAGACTCTGCATTCAAAGTAATCTTTTCACTGGGACTTTGGACTTCTGAATAGAAACAAGCTTTGTGACTTATGTATTAATTTACAATTCAATGTATATATTAGAAAAACATCTGTCTATCAGGATGCAGGGATTCTGTCTATTATAGAAAATTAGAGGGTATCCTAGAGAATCACTTAAATGGCTCGGAAATTGACCGTAAACATACTGGATGTCGAGCCAACTTGGCTTTTAATTTGAAATGACCTGACAAATGAATTGTGGGAATTATTACAAAAGAAGCGTGAGTATTAACAGGGGTTGTAGGAAGAGATGCTCACTTACTACTAATGTAATCATGCTCAGTGATGGTATTAGAGACACTTCAGCTGAAGAGACTCATTTGGGACTTTTGCAATTGTGTTAGTGGTCTACTGATCCAAAGTTCACATGAAACAGGATGGAATTTGTCATCATCTAAACCAGATCATGCCAAAGTTGCTAGACCAAACCTATCAACAAGAGTCTAGATTAATCTGCAAATCATTTAAATCAGTTTCTTTTGAAATTTCCAAAAACAAATCTCATAAAATCGTACTCAAAAGAATAGGTTTAAACTATCAATGTAAAATAATAGATAATATCAATTAATGTTGCACTGTCCCCGACAAGAGCCCTTCTGCAGATAAAGTCCTGCATTTATCATAAATGAGCAGCCAAAGTTACATTAAAAATAATACTGTTACTTATTTGGATCGGAGAAGCCATTACTTCAAAATGTAGTTGGAAACACACTTTCACTTGTTCAGTGATGCAAGAGGCAAAAAGCAGATTAAAATCTTTTACTTTCTAGTTCCTCAAAATTGCCAACAACCACTGTTTCCTAGCATGACAGTACTCAGAAAATAAAAATATTAAAGACAACAGTTTCCAGACGGTGACCACAAGTTGGGTAGGTATTTTAAATTACTGTCCTTCTGTCTACAATTTGCGAGTAGCCACATGTAAAACACTGAACCTTAATTTCAGGTACTGGTTCAAACATACAGATCAATTATCAGGTGCACGCAAAGTTCACAACCAATAATTGCTTTAATTTGCAGATAACTGAGTCATCACACTGTAAGAGGCTTTGCAATTTGCCTTAGGGATGCCAAAACCAAGTCGTATCCTTTATAATCTACTTGCCAGTTACAGCAATATTTCTGAGCACCAGAGGCACTAAAGCATGAATACCTCTTACAAATCACCTAACTATGCTATTTTGCATGGCCTTTCCAAAGACAATCTACCCCTCAAAGTAGCTCTATAGGTCTCACCGTCAGGGTTCCTAGTATCATCAACGTAGAAGGATGATCAGCTTTTCACAAAGAACTGGGGATACAATCTTGCATGGAGGAAGAGACAGTGACTAAATCGACAGCAGTCATAAACATACAATTTACAGAAATCAAGGTACTAAGGGAAATTAAAATCATCTTTTATACACTGTATCATATGTGTTCCTAAATTGCTTTCTGCTTGGGGGTTGCTAACTAATTCTGCATTAAAGCACTTGAAAAAGATAAGTTACTTACCTGTAAATCCTAGTTCTCTTCCAAGGGTATCCTCATCAAAGTCATAAACATTACATTTTCCTGCCCATGTGCGGGGACACCAGAACATATACAAACCCACATGCATATACATGTGAAACATATGAAAAATAATACTTTAGTGGAGAGTTTTAATACCAATATAATATACACATCTGTAAACTGTAATACAGTCTATGTTGAGAAAAACGGCTAAAAATGTTTTTTGTTTTTTTTTGTAAACCTTCAGTTAAAGGTACAAACTTTTTGTAATACAAGCACAAGGCATAGAAAATATAAGAAATCTATAATAAAACAGAAAAAACTACACTGAGAATAAAAGAGCATTATTAGCCAATAATCTGCATGCAGGTTAACACAGCAGAATAAAAAAAAACTGGCACTGTTCCCTTAAGACCCTGAGCACCTCCAGTATCCTCACTTAGGTCAGTACTTTTTTTCCCCCGGTGACAAGGAGACATAGAAGAAACAACTAGGCAGTGCTGCACTTCTAAAAATCACATCCGGGGAGAAGGGTGGGTCGTTTATGACTTTGATGAGGATACCCCTGGATGAGAACTAGGATTTACAGGTAAGTAACTTGTCCTTCTCTTCCAGGGGATCCTAATCAATAGTCATAAACATTGAATATATTACTCAGCCCATCCCACACCCCTGCGTACGGAGTGATAGAAGTGCAGGTAATGTACTTGTCTTATGCAAATACAGTTCTTAAAGAAGCATGACCCACTTGGGTGTCTGTCTTGGCATCTAAATTTAGACAGTAATTCCTGGTAAAAGTATGTACGGATCTCCATGTGGCAGCTTTGCAAATTCAGAGATGGGTACATTCTTAAGAAGGACTGCAGTTGCTGCTTTCCTTCTTGTGGAGTGGGCTTTAGGTTCAGCTGACAATTCCTTGTTAGCCAATTGATATGAAGTCACAATACACAAAACTATCCATCTGGAAATAGAGTGTTTCAAGGCCGCTCTCCCTGTTCTCATATGTCCATAATTAACAAATAAGCGATCAGATTGTCTGATAGACTTCGTCTTATCAAGGTAAAATTTGAGTCCTCTCTCAAGGACCAGGAAGTGCAAAGCATTCTCCGCTGGAGTAACAGGTTTAGGAAAACATTTTGGAAGTGATATTGTTTGGTTAATGTGGAAGTCCGACACCACCTTAGGCAAAAACGATGGGTGGGTTCTTAGAACTACTCTGTTATCGTGGAAAACCGCAAAGGGTTCCCTTGAACATAGAGCCTGAATCTCACTGACCCTTCCAGCCAAGGTAATGGCTACAAGAAAATCTGTCTTCCATGTAAGGTGTTGCAAAGAAGCTTTGTGGATTGGCCCAAAAGGAGCGGCCATAAGTCTAGATAAGACCACATTAAATTGCCATGGAGGTGAGGGTTTCGGAATTGGTGGAAAAACTTTTTTCAAGGTCTCTATGAAATCCTTAACCACTGGCGTAGTAAAGAAATATTTTTGAGAGGGCGACTTACAATAAGCTCTAATGGCAGATAAATGTACCTTAATGGAGGAAAACTGCAGCCCTGACTTTACAAGATGGAACAGGTAAGGTAAGATAACCTTCTCCTGGGCCAAAATAGGATGATAATCATGCTGCTGACACCACATGTAAAACCTCTTGCATTTGAATGCATAGGAGCATCATGTCAATGGTCTTTTAGACTCCTCTAAAATATCCATGCATTCCTGCAAGAGTCCTAGATGTCCATATTGCCGGAATTCAGGAGCCATGCTGTCAGACTCATCGAGGGAAGGTTGGGATGCAGAATTTTCCCCCCTAATCTGTGGAGAAGATCTGGTCTGCACGGCAGCCCCTTGTGATGTTGTTCTGACAACTGGAAGACATCTGTGTACCAGTATTGCCGATGCCATTCTGGGGCTATGAGTATAATCCTTGTTTTGGACCTGTAAAACTTGTTGATCACCGCAGGTTTCAGGGGGATCGGTGAAAAGGTGTAGAGAAATGTCCCTGACCAGTCTATCAACCGGGAATTCCCCTTCGTTTCTGGTCGGTAGAACCTGGATGCAAAGTCTGGGCATTTTTTGTTGACGTCATCTGCAAACAGGTCTATTTGAGGCTGACCCCACTGTTGGAAAATGTCTGCTATGATGTCGTCGTGAAGCACCCAGTCGTGGGAATCTATTAGACTTAGGAAATCTGCTTTTGAGTTTTGTTCTCCCGGAAGGTGGACCGCGGTGACAGACATCCTCCTCGTTATTATCCAGTGCCAGATGGTCTGAGACTCTCGAGACAGAGGATGAGATCTTGTCCCCCCCGTCTGTTCAGATAATACATCGAGGTTGTATTGCCTGTTTAGACCGGAATGGACTTACCCTTGAGAGATGGAGCAAAAGACTTGAGAGCCAGATGGACCGCTCTCAGTTCCAGCAGATTGATGTGGTAGCTCTGTTCCTTGTTGGACTATAGGCCATGTGCTTGGAGAGGCCCCATTTGAGCTCCCCAGCCTTGTAGTGATGCATCCGTTACAAGGATCTCGGAAGGAGTGCTCTGGTGAAAAGGAACCCCCACCAACAGGTGTTGACGGCAAATCCACCACTGTAATGATTGCTGTGCAGCGGTTGAAAGGGTTATTCTGCCTTCCAATTTGGCTGTGCGTTGACTCCACTGATCCTCTAGATTCTCTTGAAGAGGTCTTGTAGGAAGGTGGCTCTGTATGTACTATTTCAAAGTAGGAAATAGCATGCACAGAGTCCAAGGGTTCCCCTTAGATGTAATATAGTGGCAAAAAGAGATAATTCTAATGCTCTATTTTGTGGTAGTGTGGTTGAGCAGTAGGTTGATCAGAGGGTAGTGTTAAGCATTTGTTGTACACACAGAGGAAATAAATGAGGAACACACACTCAAAGACAATTCCAGGCCAATAGGTTTTTATATAGAAAAATATATTTTCTTAGTTTATTTTAAGAACCACAGGTTCAAGATTTACAACCGATACTTTAAATGAAAGGTATTTCACTTAGGAACTTTAGGAACTATGAATTAGCAAAATAGCATATACAGTTTTCACACAAACGGCAATAAGCTATTTTAAAACTGGATACTGCAATTTTCAGCAGTTCCTGGGGGAGGTAAGTGTTTGTTAGTTTTTGCAGGTAAGTAAACCACCTACAGGGTTGAAAGTTGGGTCCAAGTTAGCCCACCGTTGGGGGTTCAGGGCAACCCCAAAGTTACCCCACCATCAGCTCAGGGCCGGTTAGGTGCAGAGGTCAAAGTGGTTCCCAAAACACATAGGCTTCAATGGAGAAGGGGGTGCCCCGGTTCCAGTCTGCCAGCAGGTAAGTACCCGCGTCTTCGGAGGGCAGACCAGGGGGGTTTTGTAGGGCACCGGGGGGGGACACAAATCAGCACAAAAAGTACACCCTCAGCGGCACGGGGCGGCCGGGTGCAGAGTGCAAACAGGCATCGGGTTTGCAATGTAGTTCAATGGGAGACCCAGGGGTCTCTTCAGCGAAGCAGGCAGGCAAGGGGGGGGGGGCTCCTCAGGGTATCCACCACCTGGGCAAGGGAGAGGGCCACCTGGGGGTCGGTCCTGCACTAGAGGTAGGATCCTTCAGGTCCTGGTGGATGCGGGTGCAGTGTCCTTACCAGGCATCAGGTTCTTAGAAGCAGGCAGTCGCGGTCAGGGGGAGCCTCTGGATTCCCTCTGCAGGCATTGCTGTGGGGGCTCAGGGGGGTCAACTCTGGCTACTTACGGGATCGCAGTCGCTGGGGAGTCCTCCCTTTAGTGTTGGTTCTCCACAAGTCGAGCCGGGGGCGTCAGGTGCAGAGTGCAAAGTCTCACGCTTCTGGCAGGAAATGTGTGTTCTTTCAAAGTTGCTTCTTTGTTGCAGAGATGTTTCTTCTTTGGAGCAGAGCCGCTGTCCTCAGGAGTTCTTGGTCCTTTTAGATGCAGGGTAGTCCTCTGAGGCTTCAGAGGTCGCTGGACCCTGTGGAACGCGTTGCTGTTGCAGTTTTTCTTGAAGTGGGGAGACAGGCCGGTAGAGCTGGGGCCAAAGCAGATGGTGTCTCCATCTTCTCTGCAGGATTTTCAGGTCAGCAGTCCTTCTTCGTCTTAGGTTGCAGGAATCTAGTTACCTAGGTTCTGAGAGCCCCTAAATACTCAATTTAGGGGTGTGTTTAGGTCTGGGGGGTTAGTACCCTCTTTGTGCCTCCTCCCTGAGGGGAGGGGGGCACATCCCTAATCCTATTGGGGGAATCCTCCATCTGCAAGATGGGGGATTTCTAAAAGTCAGAGTCACCTCAGCTCAGGACACCTTAGGGGCTGTCCTGACTGGCCAGTGACTCCTCCTTGTTTTTCTCATTATCTCCTCCGGCCTTGCCGCCAAAAGTGGGACCGGGCCGGAGGGGGCGGGCATCTCCACTAGCTGGAGTGCCCTGGGGTGCTGTAACCTTTGAGGCTCACCACCAGGTGTTACAGTTCCTGCAGGGGGAGGTGAGAAGCACCTCCACCCAGTACAGGCTTTGTTACTAGCCACAGAGTGACAAAGGCACTCTCCCCATGTGGCCAGCAACATGCCTGGTGTCTGGCAGGCTGATAAAACTAGTCAGCCCACACTGGAAGTCGGGTATGGTTTTCAGGGGGCATCTCTAAGATGCCCTCTGGGTGCATTTCACAATAAAATGTACACTGGCATCAGTGTACATTTATTGTGCTGAGAAGTTTGATACCAAACTTCCCAATTTTCAGTGTAGCCATTATGGTGCTGTGGAGTTCGTGTATGACAGACTCCCAGACCATATACTCTTATGGCTACCCTGCACTTACAATGTCTAAGGTTTTGCTTAGACACTGCAGGGGCATAGGTCTCATGCACTTATGCCCTCACCTATGGTATAGGCTGTAAGGCCTACTAGAGGGGTGACTTATCTATGCCATAGGCAGTGTGAGGTTGGCATGGCACCCTGAGGGGAGTGCCATGTCGACTTAGTCATTTTCTCCCCACCAACACACACAAGCTGGCAAGCAGTGTGTCTGTGCTGAGTGAGGGGTCCCCAGGGTGGTATAAGACATGCTGCAGCCCCTAGAGACCTTCCCTGGCATCAGGGCACTTGGTACCAGGGGTACCAGTTACAAGGGACTTACCTGGATGCCAGGGTGTGCCAATTGTGGGAACAAAAGTACAGGTTAGGGAAAGAAAACTGGTGCTGGGGCCTGGTTAGCAGGCCTCAGCATGCTTTCAAATCATAACTTGGCATCAGCAAAGGCAAAATGTCAGGGGGTAACCGTGCCAAGGAGGCATTTCCTTACACAACTCCCCCCCCCAAAAGAAAGAGGATGAGACTAACCTTTTCCAAGAGAGTCTTCATTTTCTAAGTGGAAGAACCTGGAAAGGCCATCTGCATTGGCATGGGTAGTCCCAGGTCTCTGTCCCACTATAAAGTCCATTCCCTGTAGGGAGATGGACCACCTCAACAGTTTTGGATTTTCACCTTTCATTTGCATTAGCCATCTGAGAGGTCTGTGGTCAGTCTGAACTACAAAGTGAGTACCAAAGAGGTATGGTCTCAGCTTCTTCAGGGACCAAACCACAGCAAAGGCCTCCCTCTCAATGGCACTCCAACGCTGCTCCCCGGGGAGTAACCTCCTGCTAATTAATGCAACAGGCTGGTCAATGCCATCATCATTTGTTTGGGACAAAACTGCCCCTATCCCATGTTCAGAGGCATCAGTGTGCATAATGAACTGCTTGGAGTAATCTGGAGCTTTGAGAACTGGTGCTGAGCAGATTGCTTGTTTCAGGGTGTCAAAGGCCTGTTGACTTCTACAGTCCAGTTCACCTTCCTGGGCATTTTCTTGGAGATAAGGTCTGTGAGGGGTGTCACTATGGATCCATATCCCTTCACAAACCTCCTGTAGTACCCAGTCAAGCGAAGAAATGCCCTGACCTGAGTCTGGGCGTTTTGGAGCTGCCCAGTCCAGAATAGTCTGGATCTTGGGCTGGAGTGGCTGAACTTGGCCTCCACCTACAAGGTGTCCAAAGTAAACCACAGCTCCCTGCCCTATCTGACATTTGGATGCCTTGATAGAGAGGCCTGCTGCTTGCAGGGCCTTCAAAACCTTCTTCAGGTGGACCAGGTAATCCTGCCAGCTGGAGCTAAAGACAGCAATATTGTCAAGATAAGCTACACTAAAGGACTCCAAGTCAGCAAGGACTTAATTCATCAACCTTTGGAAGGTGGCAGGGGCATTATTTAAACCAAAGGGCATCACAGTGAACTGATAGTGCCCATCAGGTGTGGAGAATGCTGTCTTTTCTTTTGCTCCTGGTGCCATTTTGATTTGCCAGTACCCTGCTGTCAAGTCAAAGGTACTTAAGTATCTGGCAGCACCTATTTTATCAATCAATTCATCTGCCCTTGGAATGGGATGGTCACCTGTCTTGGTGACAGAATTAAGTCCTCTGTAGTCCACACAGAACCTCATCTCTCTCTTTCCATCTTTGGCGTGAGGTTTGGGGACTAAGACCACTGGGCAAGCCCAGGGGCTGTCAGAGTGCTCAATGACTCCCAATTCCAGCATCTTGTGGACTTCCACCTTGATGCTTTCCTTAACTTGGTCAGACTGTCTGAAAATGTTGTTTTGACAGGCATGCTGTCTCCTGTGTCCACATCATGGGTACACAGGTGTGTCTGACCAGGGGATAGGGAAAAGAGCTCAGCAAACTGTTGCAGGACCTTCCTACAGTCAGATTGCTGTTGGCCAGAGAGGGTGTCTGAATAGATCACTCCATCAACTGAGCCATCTTTAGGGTCTGTGGAGAGGAGATCAGGGAGAGGTTCACTCTCAGCTTCCTGGTCCTCATCTGTTACCATCAACAGATTCACATCTGCCCTGTCATGGAAGAGTTTGTGGCGGTTCACATGGATCACCCTTTTGGGGGTCCTGCTAGTACCTAGGTCTACCAGGTAGGTGACCTGACTCTTCTTCTCTAGCACTGGGTAAGGGCCACTCCATCTGTCCTGAAGTGCTCTGGGAGCCACAGGTTCCAGAACCCAGACTTTCTGCCCTGGCTGAAACTCAACCATAGCAGCCTTTTGGTCATACCACATCTTCTGGAGTTGTTGGCTGGCCTCAAGGTTTTTACTTGCCTTTTCCATGTACTCTTCCATCCTTGAACGTAGTCCTAGTACATAGTCCACTATATCTTGTTTAGGCTCATGAAGAGGTCTCTCCCACCCTTCTTTTACAAGAGCTAGTGGTCCCCTTACAGGATGGTCAAAGAGAATTTCAAAGGGGGAAAACCCTACTCTCTTCTGAGGCACTTCTCTGTAGCCGAAAAGTAAACATGGCAAGAGGACATTCCATCTCCTTTTGAGTTTTTCAGGGAGCCCCATGATCATGCCTTTCAATGTCTTGTTAAATCTTTCTACAAAACCATTGGTTTGTGGATGGTATGGTGTGGTGAATTTGTAAGTCACCCCACACTCATTCCACATGTGCTTCAGGTATGCTGACATGACGTTGGTACCTCTGTCAGACACCACCTCCTTAGGAAATCCCACTCTGGTAAAAATACCAATGAGTGCTTTGGCTACTGCAGGGGCAGTAGTTGACCTAAGGGGAATTGCTTCAGGGTATCTAGTAGCATGATCCACTACTACTTGTATGTATTGGTTCCCTGAGGCTGTGGGAGGTTCAAGTGGACCCACTATGTCCACACCCACTGTTTCAAAGGGGACCCCCACCACTGGAAGTGGAATGAGGGGGGCCTTTGGGTGTCCACCTGTCTTACCACTGGCTTGACCGGTGGCACAGGAGACACAAAACTCTTTGACCTTCTAGGACATGTTGGGCCAATAGAAATGGTTGACTAATCTCTCCCAAGTCTTGGTCTGTCCCAAATGCTTAGCAAGAGGAATGTCATGAGCTAAGGTTAGAATGAACTCCCTAAACTCCTGAGGCACTACCACTCTCCTACTGGCACCAGGTTTGGGATCTCTTGCCTTAGTGTAAAGGAGTCCATCTTCCCAATAGACTCTATGTGTTCCTGTTAATTTTCCTTTGGACTCTTCAGCAGCTTGCAGCCTAAGGCCTTCAAGAGAGGGACATGTTTCTTGCCCCTTACACAACTGTTCCCTTCAGGGTCCCCCTGGGCCTAGGAGCTCAACCTGATAAGGTTCTAACTCCATGGGCTCAGTTCCCTCAGAGGGCAGAACTTCTTCCTTAGAAGAGAGGTTCTCTTTCTCTTGTAGAGTGGAAGCTGGTTCCCCAGTCTTCTTTCCTTTTCTCTTGGATGGTTGGGCCCTTTTTCCAGGCTCCAACACCACTGAGCCTTGCACTGTGCCCTTGTCTTGACACACACCAGTTCAGGGATAACCAGCATGGCTGCATGGGTTTTGAGTTCTACCTCAGCCCATGCTGAGGACTCCAGGTAATTTCCAAGCAAACAGTCTGCAGGGATATTTGAGGAGACCACCACCTGTTTCAGGCCATTGACCCCTCCCCACTCTAAAGTTCCCATAGCCATGGGATGTACTTTAGTCTGATTATCAGCGTTGGTGACTGGATAAGTTTGTCCAGCCAGGTATTGACCAAGGGAAACCAGTTTCTCTGTCACCATTGTGACACTGGCACCTGTATCCCTCAGGCCTTCTATACTTGTCCCATTAATTAAGAGTTGCTGCCTGTATTATTGCATATTAGGGGGCCAGGCAGCCAGTGCGGCTAAATTCACACCACCCTCAGAGACTAATGTAGCTTTAGTGTGGACCCTGATTTGCTCTGGGCACACTGTTGATCCCACTTGGAGACTGGCCATTCCAGTGTTAGCTGGAGTTGAGTTAGAAGTGGAACCTTTCTTGGGACAGGCCTTGTCTCCAGTTTGGTGTCCTTGCTGATTAAAGCTACGACACCAGGCCTTTTTGGGATCAACTTTTTTACCCTGGTACCCAAAATTGGATTGTGAAGAGGCTCTGGACCCTCCCTCCTGAGCAGGTTTTTGGGGCCCTATAGAAGACTCTTTCCCTTGGATGTCTCAACACTCTTTCCCTGGGGAGTCTTTGTGACCCCTTTGTTTTGGTCACCCCCTGTGGAAGTCTTGGTCACCCTAGTCTTGACCCAATGGTCCGCCTTCTTTCCCAATTCTTGGGGAGAAATTGGTCCTAGGTCTACCAGATGCTGATGCAGTTTATCATTGAAACAATTACTTAACAGGTGTTTTTACTGAGTAGTCAACAAAATCAACCCAGGTCTGGCTCGAGGATTTTTGAGCCCCCCTGAACCTAATTCTATACTCTTCATTCGAGAATCCAAAGCCCTCAATCAGGGTAGCCTTCATGAGGTTATAGGATTCTGCATCTTTTCCAGAGAGTGTGAGGTGTCTATCCCTACACTTTCCAGTGAACATTTCCCAAAGGAGAGCACCCCAGTGATATCTGTTTACTTTTCTGGTTGCACAAGCCCTCTCAAAAGCTGTGAACCATTTGGTGATGTCATAACCATCTTCATATTTAGTAACAATCCCTTTTGGGATTTTCAACATGTCAGGAGAATCTCTGACCCTATTTATGTTGCTGCCACCATTGATGGGACCTAGGCCCATCTCTTGTCTTTCCCTTTCTATGGCTAGGATCTGTCTTTCCAAAGCCAATCTTTTGACCATCCTGGCTAACTGGAGGTCATCTTCATTGAGGCTGCCCTCAATGCTTCCAGAGTTGCTGGACTCTCCTGTGAGAGAAGTAGCATCTCTGACTATCACTTGAGGAGACAGGGTTTGAGCCATTATGGTGCTGTGGAGTTCGTGTATGACAGACTCCCAGACCATATACTCTTATGGCTACCCTGCACTTACAATGTCTAAGGTTTTGCTTTGACACTGCAAGGGCATAGTGCTCATGCACTTATGCCCTCACCTATGGTATAGTGCACCCTGCCTTAAGGCTGTTAGACCTACTAGAGGGGTGACTTATCTATGCCATAGGCAGTGTGAGGTTGGCATGGCACCCTGAGGGGAGTGCCATGTCGACTTAGTCATTTTCTCCCCACCAGCACACACAAGCTGGCAAGCAGTGTGTCTGTGCTGAGTGAGGGGTCCCCAGTAAGACATTCTGCAGCCCTTAGAGACCTTCCCTGGCATCAGGGCCCTTGGTACCAGGGGTACCAGTTACAAGGGACTTACCTGGATGCCAGGGTGTGCCAATTGTGGAAACAAAAGTACAGGTTAGGAAAAGAACACTGGTGCTGGGGCCTGGTTAGCAGGCCTCAGCACACTTTCAAATCATAACTTGGCATCAGCAAAGGCAAAAAGTCAGGGGGTAACCATGCCAAGGAGGCATTTCCTTACAGGTCTCATGTGCAATCTGGCGCTCGGGACAATGAAAATGCAGGAAGCCATGGAGCCCAACAGAGATGCTATCCGACGGACCGTAAGCCTCAGAGTGTGGAGAAGTGTGTGGCACTTTTCTACTATTGATGATAATCGTTCCTCCGAAGGATACACTCTTTCTAGATTGGTGTCTAGCATTTCCCCAGGTAATGGAGTGTCTGAGTTGGGGTGAGATTGGACTTTTGGAAAGTGACCTGCAGACCCAGAGAACTGAAGTTGTTCAGAACTATGTTGAGATGATTCACGGTCTGCTGTGCAGTGATGGCTTTTAGCAGCCAATCGTCTAGGTATGGACAAATAAAGATATTCCTTTTTCTCAAGTGTGTACTGTTGCGACACATTTGGAAAATGTCAGAGGGGCTGATTTTAGTCTGAAGGGCAACACCTTGAACTGATAGTGTAGTGATGCAACTACGAAGCGAAGACATTTTTGGTGCTTTGCTATCACCGGGACGTGAAAGTACGCATCCTGTAGATTTATGGTGCACATCCAGTCCCCTCTATGTAGCTGAGGGAAAATCTGGTGAAGGGCCAGCATTCAGAATTTTTCTTTTCAAATGTATTTGTTCAGAAGTCTCAGATCTAAAATGGGTCTGAAAACCCCCTCTTGGCCTTTCTTTTTCACTAGAAAATATCTGGAGTACACTCCTTTTCCTCTTTGAGAAGGTGGAACCTTCTCTATCGCTCCTTTATGCAACAGGATGTGAACCTCCTTTCGTAGTAATGACTGGTGAGCAGACTTTGTGCTTGTTGGGAGCAGCAGGGGGTTGGAGACTTGAAACAAAGAGAAGAGCAAGTTGCTTACCTTCGGTAACGCTTTTTCTGGTGGATACAGTAGCAGGTTGCCCACCGCAGCCCACCATTGAAGATCCACTGCAGTGTCTCTGGAGATCCTTCTCGACTCCTCGAGATCCCCTCTGTGCAGAAGCCACTTCCTGCGGAGACACCACTGAAGAGCCCTCATGTGCCAGTGTGGATGAGTGGCCAACAGAATGCAAGAAGCAAACAAACCGAGAAAACAAAGGACCTTGAGGACTGGAACAACCGCTCCTTCTTGGAACATTGGAATCAATGCCTGAAGGTCCTGAATCCGCTGTGGCGGAGGAAAGGCCCGATTCAATGCAGTGTCCAGTACTGCCCCTATGAACAGGAGGCGTTGAGAGGGCTGCAGGTGAGACTTGGGTACATTTATCGAAAAACCCAGACTGAACAACAACTGGGTTGTCATCTGCAGATGATGCAGCACAAGTTCCGGAGACTCGGCTTTGATCAACCAATCGTCCAGATAAGGGAATACTGCTGTTCCCTTCCTCCTGAGGTGCGCTGCAACAACCGCCATCACCTTCGTGAAGACCCGAGGTGCGGAAGTAAGACCAAAAGGAAGGACCACAAACTGGTAGTGCTGCGACCCTACCACAAAACGGAGATAATTCCTGTGCTAGAGTCAGCATTTTGAATTTCTCCTGTTTGAGGAACCAATTTAAAATCCTCATGTCAAGGATAGGCCTCAAACGACCATCATTTTTGGGGATCAGAAAATACCTTGAATAACATCCCTGACCCCTCTCTTGCTCGGGAACCAACTCCACTGCACCTTTTGACAATAGGGAATGAACCTCCTTTTCTAACAACGGGAGATGATCTTCTGAACAAAAGGAAGGACGGAGAGGGAAGGGAGGAGGAATCTCCCGAAAGGGAAGGGCATAGACTTTCCTTACCACACTGATGACCCAGGAATCGGATGTTATCGACTCCCACCTGGGAAGAAAAAGAGACAATCTTCCCCCTACCGGAGACACATGGGACGCAATGGTTAGAGGACTAGGGTTGCTTTCCCTGTTGCATCCCCCCTGAGGAAGAGGAAGAGGAAGGGTGCTGCTGTTGGGTGGCCCCTCTAGTGGGGACTCTACCCCACCCCCTAAATGATCTATAAGGGAGGTTTGAAGGCTGCTGGCCTGCTTGGTGCGATCTCCCACGAAAGAAAGCCCCTCGTCCAAATACCCGCAGCAGTCTAAAGGACCTAAAAGGGGTCAAAATAGCCTGCAGGCTGGAGCCGGACTCGAATCCTGAGCATCCGGATGCGCCGGAGATGAATGATGACTCTGAGGCTCCACTACCTCAAAGACCAACGGCGGCGGAGAAGATTGCTGAGTCAAAGGCTGAGGAGACACCCTGGGGCTGACCTCCCAGGACTTACGGCGCCAGGCAGACAGAGACCTCGACCGGCTTCCTCTAGAACGACGCCGAGAGTCGTGATGGCGCCACTTCTTATGACTTGATTTCCCTGACGAAGATCTATGGTGCCTCCTTTTCTCCTTCTTAGCTTTTGCTAAAAACAATTTAGCCTCACGTTCCTTCAGAGCTTTAGGGTTAATTTTTTGGCATGAACCACACTCCTCGATGTCGTGGTCTGAGGTCAGGCACCATAGACAGTCGTTATGCGGTCAGTAACAGACATTAGACCTCCACATTCCCTGCAAGGCTTGAACCCTCACTTCTTCGGGCCAACATCTCGAAAAAACACAAAGTATCCCTTTGAACAGCAAATAATACAGGTTGCTGGAAAAGTAAGCGTTATCGAAGGCATGGAAAAAAGGGAACTGACATCAGCACGCCGGCGAGGGACTCTTTTTGTCACGATGACGTCAGGCAGAGCCGCGTAGAGTCGGGCAATTGTGATGTCCTCGCCAACGTGCAGAGCTGGAAAGAAGTTTCTGTCAAATGCTGCGCATGGGGAGAATTCATTAGGGAATCTACAGGTAGTTGTATCCATCAGAATATCCATTCTCTACAATGTTCAGCACACATTTGTCATTTGTTATGGGGTGCCACTAGTAATTTGTAATACTTCCCCTCACTGGAGTGGTGGACAGGATTAGGGGAAGCAAATTCTCATTGCTCACCCGATGCCTTGGGGGTAGACTGATGTGGTCTGCTTGGTCCACGATCTCTCTTCGTTTTGCTGGACTGAAAAAATGGTCGTCCTTGCTTCTGCTGCGGTCTTTGGGACCAATGAGGGGTTTTAACCCTCTGTTGAGAAGGGCGCCTATCATACAGCCTGTATCGTCTTCTATAGTCTTTGAGCCTATCTAGCCCCACTGCTTTCCTTGTGTCAACCTCTGATTTCATCTTCGCCATCTCATCATCAGTATGCGACCCAAATAAGGAGTTCCCATTAAAAGGCAGGTTCAGGATGTGGTGTTGTGCTTCCTGTTTCAACCCTGGTGCAATACATTTTTCTGCCCAATGAATCCAGGTGTTTGCTCTCCTTATCCGGAGGGACCGTTGATGATGACGCCACCGAATGGGTCTTACGGGCAGCAGCTAAAATCACAGAGTCTGGTGGTAGATCAACCCGGAGAAATAAAGGATCCTGGTCTGGGGCTTTATACTTTTTTAGTATCATAGCCGGAGCTGAACGTAGGCTAGTAGGAGTCAGAAATGTGTCCATAGCCGGTCGTAGAAGACCAGGAACCAGTGGCAATAACTGTCTGGACGAGGCACGATGAGGTGGGGTCTCAAAAATTACTGACGATGAAGTAGTCAGTTCTGGAATGTCTATATTAAGTTTTTGGGCCCCTCTAACCAACACCTCGTTGAAGGTGGTAATATCGTCCACTGGCAATACTCTTGCCGGAGGGGAGTTAGTCAGGGTTGGCGAATAGTCTCTGATGGAAGACTCTGATGCCATCGACCACGAAGGAGACCTGCGTCATTGTCGTGATCTAGAGGATCTAGATCTAGACCGCCATCTGGATCGCAACCTACTCCTGGTGGGGGATCTTGACTGGCAGCGCCGGTGTCTAGGACTCGGCTGATCCTATGTTGTCCTTGTTCGCTCTGCAGGCGTCGTTGGTGAAGGTGTCCGTGGCAACGACGCCGATGGCGAATAAAGGCGTGAATATTGCGAGTCTGGAGAAGCCGGTGTCTTGTTAAGGCTTTCCAACCATCTCGCAGACAAGTTTATAGGTGAGAGGTGTCCTAAAGATGATGCTCTTGATGCCCCGTGATGACCCACTCTGAATAATGACCACTGGACCTTGGTAAGGTAGAGCAGTCTCGGAAGTCTGTTGCAGTCCTGTTGATGACTTCTGAGGGGGGCTGGTACATAGACTGCTAACCAGTGCTAAAGTGCTTGTGCTCTCTCCCTAAAACATGGTTTGGTTGGCATATACCCACTTGGCATATTTGCTTTACTTGTAAGTCCCTTGTAGAGTGGCATAACATATACCCAGGGCTTCTAAATTAAATGCTGCCAGTGGCTTGCCACGTCCACTTAAGTAGCCCTCTCAGAACATGTCTCAAACCTGCCTTTGAAGCCTGAATGCTGTGTTACACTGCCATGTCACCTTGGCAGTTACAATCCCTTACCAAGGTTTTTACTCCTCTTTTATTACATAGAAGTCCCCAGTACGTTAGGCCCTAGAAAACCCATAGGGAAGGGTGCTATGTGATTAAAAGGTAGGACATGTGCTTTTAAGTTTTACATTTCCTGGTAGTGAAAAACTCCCACATTAGTATGAGCCTACCTCTCTCATAGGATAACATAGGGGATTCCTCATTACATTTAATAAGCTGTGATTCCTAATAGAAAGGAGGTAGAGCTGCCATGTTTAGCACATATTGAATTGCAATGTTAAATCCTTTTAATGATAAATTTGTATTTTTTTAATTACAATTTTGAAAATGCCACTTTCAGAAAGTTGCCATGTTCCTGCTCTTAGCCCTGTGTGCCTGCAACTTGTCATTGATTGCACATCTGGGTTGGGTGGCAGCTGGGCTTTGTGTATTCCCTCTACCCACCCACACACAATGGGAGCTTACATGTGACCTGATGGACCATCCTGAGAGGATAGGAAGGAGGAGCTGGTCACAGATTCACACTTACACCTGAATAGGCTGTGTCCTGTCCCCACACAAAGGGCTGCATATTTCCTGTGGTGAGTCTGGACCTAGGGCAGAAAGGGAGGGTCTCTGTACCCTTCAAAGGCTCTTCTTTGAAGTCTCCCCACTTCAAAGGCATCACTAGGTGTAAGAACTGGACCTCAGCCCCAACTACTTCAGTACACTTCTGGACCTGTCGATACTGTGCCAGGAAGAAAGACTGCTGTGCTGCTACAGGGACTGCCACTCTGCTGCACTGTTACTCTACTTGACTCCTGCTTTGCTATTCTGACCTGCAGTTCTCTACCCTGAGAGTCAGAAGGACTTGAGCTGAATTGTTCCAACCCAGAACCTAGAGAGACTCTAAAGGCCAGCTGACTGGTCTCCTGATCTAAAGTCTCAGGGACATAAAAAACTTCTAACCAATCTACCTCTGCACCTGGACTCTGCCATCGGCGAGTCTGCCCTGCCATGAAAGTGAGCCTAAGGCTTGCTGCAGCTGAACTGATGCATCCTCTATCAATCAGATGCAATACCGTCATTGCGCAGATCAGAACTAGATCATTGCCCCTGTTGCTTTGATAGAAACCAGTGCATCACCTCTGTTGCGGGGATCTACCCCAAAGCATTGCTGCTGTTGCAGGAACAGGACCAGCGCATCGCCTTTTGACCCATTGCATCGCAGAACTAATGCAACGCTGCTGCTGATGCGAAGAGCAAATCAAGTAATCTCGGGGGAATATTGACGTATCTTCTCTGCTGCAGGGATCGACACTGGAGCATTGCTTCAGCTGCACCCCACATTTTCATAGTTGACTCAACCAGGATTTAGGTGCTTATGTTCAGCAGGCCTCACTGGGTCCCTGTATCCATCCCGCGCTACATCGCGGTCGGCCTGAACCTTTGACTTTGTACTTGTCCTGCACAACAAGATATGCCCGGTTGGCGCTTCTTGCTTGTAAGCTCTATTTTATAGTTTGTTCATTAAAAATGTATAAGTTAAGCTCTACTTATTGGATTTTTATCATTTTGGTCTTGTTTTATTTATTCAATTGAGTTATATTTCTATTACAAGATGAGGTATCTTTTTGTGCTGTTTTCACAGTTTTGCTGTATAAAGTGTTACACATTGCCTTTAAGTTAAGCTTGACTGCTCTGTGCCAAGAGCAGGTTAATTTAGTGTTTGTCTGACACTTACCATAACAAGGATTGTAGTTCTTGCATGAAGAGGGTGCATACTTCTGCCAACCAAAACCCCAAACTTCTAGCATCTCTACAGCCGAATTCTTCTGATATGAAATACTGCTATTGTCTTCTTCCCATATTGCCCGGGTCTGTTGTTCCACAATGAATCTGGCTTCGCTAATTCCCATGAGTGAGACAGAGATCATCTTAACTGTTTCCTTGTTATTTAACACATTTCCAAAAATCTGTATTGATTTGACTGATGTACAAATTATGGACTGTGAGTAACATATTTTGTAGATAGCTCATGTCTTTCAAATGATGAAGGTATGCTAGCAGCTAGTTATGTTGTATTCACTGTGTTTGAAATTGTAGAGAGTTGCCATTTTTCAACTGTGAAATCAACTCAACTTGCCGAAATTATTGCTCTCACTTGAGGGGCTTTCTAACCTCAGTAGAAACTTCTATTAAGAATGGGCAATTGGTCCACAATTTTTTTAAATGCTTTGCAATTACCAGAAAAGGTGGCAGTGATATAGTGGACTTCTCACCAGCAACATCATCAGGATGCTTGAAGGGCCGATGCCTTAACCCATTCAGCTGCAACAAATACTGCATAGTCTAAGATTGCTAATGGTGCTATGTTAAGAAAACTGGTTTAGTTTGTGTATCAGCAGTAAAAGCCTTACCTACGTTGCAAGCGCAAATTGCTGAAAATGAAAAAATGTTCTGGATCAATCAGCAATGCAAAAGAGATCCTGAGGTGCTATGGAAAGGCAGCACTTGGAGTTTGATCACAATGAAATTTCTGTTCCCCAGCCTTGCTGGGCGGTACCAAGCAGCAACCCACATTGGTAGGAAAAAAACAATATGAACCACAGTAACACATCTATATATGCCCTTTTCTCCCATAGATGAGAGATAATCCAAATCCTGTGCTATCTGCCTGTCACCCAATGTCAAATAAGAGAGCAATGCCACTCCCACTGCTGCCCCTCCCACTCGGGGCCCCTTTTCACACATCTAGATGGACTTCATTCAGATGCCTGAATCCACAAATGATTTAATATGCCTTGGTCATCATGTGCATTTTTTCAGCTTGAGTAAAATATACCCCTATGCACAAGTAGAGGCCATTAGAGTAGCTAAGAGGTTACTCAGATAGTTTATCCATTCAATAGTGACTATGGGACATATTCTGTGTCAGCAGTAGTGCAGGCTGTTTCCAAGGCCACAGGAATAGACTAGCATGTTCATTGGGCTATGACCTAGGAGTCTGCAGGCATAGGATAAATGAGAAATTGAGCTCTTAAAAATATGATAGCAAAGATATGCTCAGAGACACAGTCAAAATTGACCAATGCCTGGCCTTTAGCTTTATGGTCCCTGAGAGCAAGTCTTTCCAGGAGGACAAGATTGAGTCTACATGAAAAAATATGACTTGACCCATGATGCTTCACTCAGATCCCTTGGTTTCCACTGACAGGTTAGATTTACAGTTCTATGATTATGATTATACGGTCATATAATATTCGCAGAAAGCTTCTACAATGTCTTTACAGTTCCCGTTCTCCGGTGCAAGGAACCTTACTTGACTGTGTGACATTGGCCTGCCATTCTCTCCAGCCCATTGATTGGATTTCTGTGTGTGTGCAACAGAGGAAGACCACACTGTTGCCTTGTTGGTATGGAGATTATCAAGCCCTGCTCAACACTAATACCTCCTTCAAATATTGTAAGCTAGCAACTTGGATCCATTATTCCCACTGTAAGCAAGCTGCTTCTGCTGAAGACAATGGTGCTCTTGCCACTGCTTCGGGGCCAGTGCCTGCCTTCAGATTTTCTGGACGAGCAGTTTCTGCTTTGACCATGCTGCCTTCTGGTGGACCAGCTTCTTTGTGCTCATCTTCCTTGCTGCTTCACCACTGCCATGTGATCTAGAACATGCAGCCTCTAATCGCTAATACTTCTGTCCGAGGTAAGCACCTGCCACCGTCTGGATATTGGATACCTCTGTGGGTCTGGCCTGCTATCTTTGCCGCTGCTCTGAGTAACCGGTCAGTGGTGGGATACATTCATGCAGCATAACAGGGAATTATCCCAAAACAGAACTGTACTGAACCTTCCTTCGGGCAGACTGCAGCTCTGCTTACAGGGGTAACTCCTTGGGTAATTTTCAGAAACCTATACACAGGCAAATCATGCTTCCTATTGCTGAATTTGCACACACATGCCTGAGTACCATTAGTATGACACTTGCCTTCATCCTTTACACTATGATTGCATCCTTCGAGAGGTGTGCTGTCATCTCCCTTTCTTTTTCCCATGCCTTAAAAAGTTTAACAATAATTAGAACCACAACATGCCAGTTGTGATTCATTTTGAAATAAGTGAACAAAGATGTATTTGCAAGCACAAAGAAGCCAATGTCTTTAGTGATTTTGCTGGGCATAGTAAATGGGATACACCGGTGGAGAACATTCCTTTTCAACCATCTCCTTTTCAGTACAATGTTCCTCTGGGAATGATGTTTTCACAAGCACTACCCACATGAAGGTCATGCATATTTCATAAGCCTATCTTGGCTGTCCTTAGACTGGACTGGGACTATGAGACAAGTTGATGAGCATAGCTTAGAATGAAAAAGTGGTAGGTGGGACTTTTCGACCATCACTAGGCTCTTTTCTGCTTTAATTCCCATTAACTAGACGATTATTGCTTTAGATTAAATAAGAAGAAATGCAGAGATTTGAGATAACACAATTTATTCTACTGCTATAGCCCTAGGGTAAGTGACAGACCAATTACCCCCATGCCAAGAAACTAATTCAAAATAAGGTGGAATTAGATTGCCTTTTAGGAGCCAAAGAGGGGTCTGTGCCACTGTATGTATTGAATGTTGCACTCATCATCCCAACACTTCTCTTAATATACATGAACAGATAGATGAAATTGCTAAGGAAAGTGTCAGAAAATTACACAAGGTACAAAGTGAACCAGATGAAAATCCGGATGGTATCTTGACTTGGTTAAAGGAAATCTTTGGAAAATAGGGAATGAAAATGTTTGAATCAATTATTGTAATTATTCTAATTGGGATATATATATATAGCAACCAGGCCAATACTATGCAACTTCCAATGCTTTTCCGAAAATAAAGGTACTGCCCATACTTTTACACTTGCTCTCAAGGATTGCAAGGAAAGTGACAATGAACCGTTGTAAAGAATTTTACTTTGTTCAAAAAATAAGGGGTTGCGATGACATACTCATGTATTCCTGTATTCCTATATATTGCAGTATTATTGTTTTCCTCAGTGCAAGTTAAACTTTGGGATTCCCGGTGTGTAGTGTTTTATTTTTAACAATGGTATATGACTTTTTTTGCTGACATGATGCTAACGTGCTCTTTTGCTACCAGGTTGGGGTAAATATATGTGTGAGGGTGTTGCTTCATCAAGATGTGCAATGGCAGGTTTTTAAACAAAGGGACTGACAAGCAGAAAGGTTTGCTATTTTTTCACAATTCTTGGATTGGAAAGCAACAATATTATTTCCAATAGACAGCAGTAGAGAGGCTTTATTCCAAGAAGATTAGAATGGTGTTTGGTACTGTAATTTGTTGTGGTATTTCCTCCTACCTCTTGGAAAGACACAAAAAAGGATTTGCAGCTAATCCAAGCTTCCATGTCTTTAACAAAATAACAATTTTCATTACACAAAAAGCATGAAAATTCAGTTTTCCATGAGGTTTAAAAGCAGTCATAATAAAACAAAAAATTTACAATTTCCAATTCTTTGAATGAATTGCTCATTAATAATTCACTGTACGAATCACATCAGAATGTGCTTGACAAACTGACATGAAATGCAGCAGCTTTTAATACCTAATATTCTGTTTTCAAATTTGATGGACAGGATACCAACGGGTAATTTGAGGTTCCACATGTGCACTGGCAACTGTAAAAGAAAGTACGTCTTGCCACTTAATACAGCAGCTCAACAATTAATGGTGTAAGGTGGAAAACATCCTGTTTTATATTGCAAATCTTCAGTTTGAAAGGTTAGTTAAATATCTTAAAATCAAAGAAGTCATGCAACATTTTCCTTCAGATGATTTATGAAAACGGGGACTAAGGGCCGCAGAAAATGTGGAGGTCTGACCCCCACATTACGACCCTGGTGGTCTGGCCACCAGGGTACTACCGTCCTCTCCGGGAACACGGTTCCCAGCGGAGATCTAAGGTGTACTCATCCGGGGCGGCACGGAGTTCAGTGTCCCCCTCCACTGCCCATGCCCAGCACCGTTGGAATGCACACTTTCTGCTGTGCAGACCGTGCACATTCCAAGGATGTTAGGGGGGGTCCATGAGAAGCCGAGACCAATGCCTCTGCACAGTTTCCACTGGGCTGACCGACAGAAACCATGGTTACCTAGTGGAAGCCTTTGAATGGGACTAGTGAGGAGACCGCTAGCTCGGCGGTAGTCTCCTCACCATGAGTCTGGAGGTCGGCTTGTCTGCCAGACTTGTGGCCCTAAGTCATGCAACATTTTCCTTCAGATGATTTTTTAAAGAATTGGGAAAGGTCAATTGAATTTTGTACAAGAGATTGCTTCAATTAAAAAATGTTAACAATGTTTGTTAAATAAGTAGTTATATGGCATTCAGATGTGGGTGTGGAAAGATCTACCTGACTGGGTTTTTCGGTGATATACAAACATTTTCTCAAATGTTGGGAAATCTACAATCCATTCGGAAGACATCAAAATACAAGAGGAAGCTATACAGATAATTGCATGATTTTTACCATATTCCAGCTAAGATTGACAGGTGAAATATCCAGGAGAGCACGACTTGCTGTTCTAAATCTAATATGTTTACTACGTTTCCATCCTCAACTGAGGATGGGAGAGATGTTTTAAATGTCTGAAAACATGATTTGGAGGAACTTGATTGTGTTGTGCAAATCATGTTTCTATAGTCCCCTGTGCCCAGGAGAAAGATTTGAGTATTCCTCAATGAATGTCGCCAGACTTGCTTGGAAATGCAAGCTACCTCTATCTTGAAAGAAATCAGTAAAATCAATCTGTTTCAGTAAAAGACTGTACTGAATAAAGGTGGACAGACCAGATATAGATATGGCCCAAATTTATTCAAAGCCTATTTATGGAATTGTTTAAAACTGCAGAATGCACTTTCCACTTTATTGGTTATAGTTGCTTCTGATATGATTGCTTGACTATACATCGACCACAAACATATTGTGGTGCAAATGTAGTGATCAAATCATCCAGGGGCTCACTACGAGTGTTGGGCTGATCTGGGCAGCACAGGGCTTTTACCTGCTGCTCCAATCCGTGGCAGGCTAAACAGGGCAGGTGCGCACGTCCTGGTAGCAGTTCAATACTGCTTGCACCACTTTCCTTCTCCAGCCACTACGCTCTGCCACACCTGCTGCTTTGCACCGGCACTCTCACACAAGATGAAAAGTGCAGTGCTAGGGTGTGAAAGGCAGGTGGCACAGAGATAGAGATTCCAGGAGTAATAGCGTCATTCTCTTCAGCCTGCCCCACCCCATATAAACTCAGTTAAGCCAATCCGAGCAACTGATTTTGGTGAGGACCGGCAACATTGGCTAAAAAGAGGCCTAACTGTTAATGATGTTAATGGGCTACTAAATTAAGCCGCTACTGGCGAAAGCTACTCAGGGGGTCTCGACCAGCTACTGGTAGCTCGTGATCGACCGATTTGGAGACCTCCTTTGTTAAAGACTCTATCTAGCTGCAGATTCCTTACCTTTAGAATTTCCAGGCATCAGCTGGTAATCTGGAACTTTTGATGAACAATACCCCTATGTGCACCATCGGGTGGCGTTGTTGGGATCTGCGTGGAGTCGTCTGCATCATTGGAGCTGTGCGTGATGTCACAGTCCCCTATAAAGGCAGCATCCAAGCGAGCGTACGTCAGTACTTCACCACAAACTTTCACGCCAGAAGCACAAAGCCATGGAAAGAACTGACAGTTTTGTCTGTGCGAAAAACTATGGCCCTGAAAGGGACAATCCTTAACCCTCGTAAATTAGTCCGCATAGTGGGAATGCATGGGTGGGTGTAAGGAATCTGCAGCTAGATAGAGTCTCTACCAGTTAATGCATTACTGAAGGAAAGTAACTTGTTCATCTGATAGAGACTTCTAGATGCAGATTCCTTACTTTTAGAATAGATACCCAAGCCATAACCTCCTGGCAGTGGGCTGCAGACAAATTCACCTCAAACTAAAAGGTCCTGCAGGACCGAACGGGCAAAGTGTCCGTCTCTGCAGACCTGACTGTCCAGGCAGTAGTGTTTGGCAAACATGTGCAGAGACGCCCACATTGCAGCCTGACAAAGGTCCAGGCCTGTTACACCTCTTGGTAGCAGCTTTGCCACTGGTGAATGAGTCCTCAAACCCTCAGGAGGCTGCTTTTAGGCCAGAGCACAGCAGAATTTTATGCAGAGAACAACACAGCATGAAATGGTTCATTTCTGCACTGTCCAACCTTTCTTCACTCCCATGTACCCCACAAAGAGTTGGTCATCCAACCGGAACTGCACCCGTTCAAGGGAGAATGACAGTGCTCTTTTTGGGTCTAGTCGATGGAGTTGATCCTCTTCCTTAGAAGGATGCGGGGGAGCAAAGAAGGTGGGCAGGGTGATGTTCTGACCCAGGTGTAATGGGGTCACCACCTTAGGGAGAATAGAGGCATGAGTGTGAAGCACTACTTTGTCTGATAACATGGTGAGAAGGCTGTCTTAATGGTGATCAGCCAGAAGGGACAATTGTGCAAAGGCTCAAAGGGAGCACACATGAGAAAAGTGAGAACCAGATTTAAGTTCCACTGAGGCATGATAAAGGACATAGAAGGAAACATATGTACAAACCTTTTAAGGAATCTATTTACTATAACAGATTTGAATAAACAAGGCTGATCTGGCAGATGGAGAAAAGCTGATTAGGCAGAAAAATAACCCTTGAGTGTGCCCCATGCAGAGCCCTGCTGGGCAGGGACAAAATAAAAAGAAGGATATCGGAGAGAGTAGCAGAAAGAAGTTCAGTAGATCTTTCGGTACAATAATATACAAATCGTTTCCACAGCAGGCGTATACCATCATGGTGGAGGGACGTCTGGCTGCCCCAATAACTTTACAGACTTCAGGAGGAAGGTCGAAGGCTGTCAACTGCTGCCACTCAATCTCCACACATAAAGGCGAAGAGTTGATAGGTTTGGGTGGAGAGTCTCCCCTGCTGCTGCAACAGAAGATCTTCCCGAAGGGGCAGCCTGATTGGAGGACCTATGCTCATTTTCAGAAGCTCAGGATACCAGAATCTCCATTCTCAATCCGGTGCCACCAGGATTCCTTGGGCCCGGTCATTCCTGATCTTCTTGAGTACTCCTGGCAGAAGTGGTATGGGCAGAAAGGCGTACAGGAGGCCTGAGCTCCACTCACAACAAAAAGCATCGCTGAGCAAGTGCGTGCCTGTGAAACTCCAATGCACAATACTGCTGACATTGCACATTCGCTTTGGAGGCAAGCAGATCTAACCAAGGCTCCCCCCACTGCTGAAAGAGTCCTTGTGCCACCTCCAGCTTGGCTGGAGAAGCCACTCGCATTCCGCTAGGCATCGGCATCTAAGTTTGTCTGCCCTGGTGTTCAGAGAACCTGCCAGGTGTTGAACCACCAGGGTTATGTCCTGCTGTTCCAGCCATGTGCAGAGTCATAAGGCCTCTTGACAAAGAGTCCATGACCCCACATTGCCCTGTTTATTTCAGTATCACATTGCAGTGGTGTTGTCCGTGAACACCTGCACTATCTTCCCTGCTAGCAGGATCACCCAGAGCTCCATTTATGGTATGGAGTCCAGATTCCACAGGAGACCAGAAACCTCTGGTCTCCACCACTTCCAGATGGCAGCCCCATCCCAGAAGTGACACATCTGTCACTACTGTGAAATCTGGTAGGGGAAGCGAGAGTAGTCTGCCTCTGACCCAATCACAGTTCTTCAACTACCACTGAGGTCTTTTGCATTTCCCTCCAAAATCTGAACCATGTCCGAGAGGTTTCCCTGATGCTGTGCCTACTAGAACATTAGGTCCGTCTGCAGAGCCCTCATATGCCACCTGGCATGTTTTACTAACAGGATGCAGGAGGACATGAGGCCCAGCAGCCTTAGAGTCTGTCTCACAGAAATCCTCTATAGAGGCGGAAACATCAGAATCATAACCTGAATATCCTAGACTTGCTGCTTGGGAGGATAGGCCAGGAACTGCACTGTGTCCAGAACAGCTCTGATGAAAGGGAGCATCTGAGAGGGCGTCATGTGTGACTTCGGCATGTTCATAGTGAACCCCAGCGAAAGCAGGAGGTCCGCTGTAGTCTGTAGGTGGGAGACGACAGCCTGGGGCAAACCCTCCTTCAACAGACAATTGTTGAGGTAGGGGAAGAATAAAACATCTGACCTGCGCTGATGAGCTCCGACCACCGCTATCACTTTGATGAAAACCAGAGGGGCACTGGTAAGGCTGAAGGGGAGCACAGTAAACCGAAGTGATCGCGGCCCACCCTGAACCGCATGTATAGCCTGTGGGCAGGCAGGATGAGGATATGAAAATACACATCCTGTAAGTACAATGCTACTATATAGTTTCCTTGGTCTAGAGCAGACAAGACCTGAGCAAGAGTAAGCATTTTTAAATTCTTCTTTTTGAGGAAGAGATTGACATTCTAGAAATACAGAATAGGGTGAAGACATTTGTTCTTTTTTGGTATCAGAAAGCAGGGGGAATAACAATCACTGTCTAATTCTCATATTGTAACCCTTTCTATATCTCCCTGGGCCATGAGAGCCACAACTTCCTTATGGAGTAAAACCAAGTGATCCTCTATCATCCGTTCTTTTGAGGGAGGCATTGGAGGAGGGAAAGACTGTATGATTTGCATGACCCATTTGTCCGATGTTATGGACCGACAGTGAGAGAGATGATATTGAATCCTCCCTCCAACTGGACGTACATGGTCTTGCAGAATCACACTACGAGTGCTTGGATGCTGTAGAGGCAGGGGGCTGGGTGGCAGATGGCTCCTGCCCAGACCTTTGGGGTCTGAAAGCACCACGACTGCGTCTGCACACAGGTTGTGGGCCTGGCACCGGACGGTGGTTAGCTTGTGAGTGTTGTTGCACCATGACCCTCCTTAGCCACAGAAGGGACAAAAGGCTGACCGTTGGTGAGAGGCAGCTGAGAGGTCTACGGACTTGACCGTAGCTCAAGAGTCCTTAAAGCACTCTAGTGCTGAGTCTGCCTTTTCGCCAAATAGGTGGGACCCATCGAAGGGCATGCCCATAAGGTTTGCCTGGACATCCCCTAAAACATCAGATTTATGTAGCCAGGCGTGGCGTTGAAGGACCACTGTTGATGAAATCGCACTACCCAGCAAGTCAGTTGTGTCCAAACCACACCTTATGGTAAACTTCACTGCATCTCTCCCTTCCTTAACTGTTTGAAAGAGAATCTTCAGTAATGTGTATTATCTGACAGTCAAGTAAATAAAGGATTGTTGGAGCTCTCTTGGTTTGGAGAAGTACATGAAAACATATGAATCAGTTATGAAAATCCAGGAAGAAAAAGAGGTAACAAAGATGGAAAGGTTAACAGCAATGGCAAAATAACTCTGTCTATGTAAGGCAAAGGGGATTTATTCAAAGAAATATTGTACAGGATGGAGACGTATGAACACTACTCTAACATTTTTTTCTGGGTTGCTCCTTTTCTTTTGATAAATCTGTTCATTCATTTTGTAACTGTAAACAAATAACATACAGATAGTGGCAGGCTATCCAGACAAAATTAGAGAATTCTGGACGGACATAATTCCATTAGACTAAACGATATTTCATATAACTAATCATAAGAGAGTGACATCTTGGAAAGCTTCTCATCATAACCACTCATAACCCCCCGGATACATTTTGGAAAACCCCGTGGCTTTATAGACTACTTTACTTGTTCAGGTTTAGGCAAAATAGCCCATCCCGCAGAGCAATTCCTTAACCTGGGGGAAGGGGGTGAGGGAGCATTCTCTAATCACCAGTAGTGATCTGTATCTCAATTTGCCAGAAGAAAGCCAATCAGGGTTGCTCTTAAATGGAACAGGCAGGCGAAAGGGCCTGTCCTCTACAGACTGATATTATTATTTATTTTTTTGCCAATGAGAACATATAGTTCACATTTGTTAAATGATAGTTTTGTTTCTTTGGTGAGGTCTAGAGGTATTATGAATATGTCAACTAAAAAAAGAAAAGAAAGTTATTTACAAGGATGACAATCAAGTGATATATTTGCTTTGGCTAAAAAAAGAACAAGTTACTTACCTTCGGTAGTGCTTTTTCTGGTGGATACAATAGCTACCTGTGGATTCCTCACTTTATGAATTCACCCATGCGCCAGAATCCGATGGAAAATCTTCTTCCCAGCTCTCCACGTCAACGAGGACGTCACAATTGCACGGCTCCTCGCAACTCCGTCTGACATCACCGTGCAAATAAGAGTTTCTCGACGGCGTGCTGATGTCAGTTTCACCCATTTTTTACATGCCTTTGAGGCGAACAGGTGAGAACTGACCCCTTTTAACCCCAATAAATACATATATACATAAAACTTCCATGATGCAAAAAATCTAAGCCATCATTTATATATACAGGAAAAAAGATCAATATATACATACACCTATACAACCACATATCTTAGTGTAACCAGACAGGCAACAGGGAGGCGGGTGGGACTGTGAGGAATCCACAGGTAGCTATTGTATCCACCAGAAAAAGCTCCACAGAAGGTAAGTAACTTATTCTTCTGATGGATACAACTACCCGTGGATTCCTCACTTTATGAATAGAGTCCCAAAGCAGTTCCGCACTCTGAGGTGCGAGCCTGCCTGGTTACACCAAGAAGTCCTGCAATACAGATCCCGCAAAATGGCCGTCCCTCCTAATCTCCGAGTCCAAGCAGTAATGCTTTGCAAAGGTGTGGAGGGACGCCCAAGTTGCTGCCTTGCAAACGTCCACCACTGGAAACCATCTTGCCAGGGCCGAAGTAGCGGACTTAGCCCTGGTGGAATGGGCTCTGATACCCTCAGGGGGAACTTTCTTTGCCAACCAGTAGCAAATCTTGATACAAAGGATGACTCACTTGGAGATTGTTCTTTTATGGACGGCTCTGCCCTTCCACTGTCCAATATACCCCACGAACAGCTGGTCCTCCAGGCGAAAGTCTTTTGTCCTTTCAATATAAAAACTAAGCGCCCTTTTAGGGTCCAAACGGTGGAGTCTCTCTTCCTCCTTCGAGGGGTGAGGAGGAGGGTAGAAATATGGAAGGGTAATGGTCTGCCCTATGTGAAAAGTAGTGACAACTTTAGGCAGGAAAGCTGTCCTGGTTTTCAACACCACTTTATGCGGGAAAAACAAAGTAAAGGGGGGTTTAACAGAAAGAGCTTGAAGCTTACTAACCCGCCTAGCTGAGGTTATAGCAACGAGAAAAACTGTTTTAAGCACCAAAAACCTTAATGGGCAAGACTGCATGGGATCACAAGGTGACCCCATTAAAAAGGTAAAAACAAGATTTAGGTCCCACTGAGGCACATGAAAAGAGGTGGGAGGAAACCTATTAACTAACCCCTTAAGAAACCTAATCACAATAGGTGATTTAAACAATGAGGGCTGATGCGGGAGGCAAAGAAAGGCTGACAGAGCAGCTAAATAACCATTAACTGTAGCCACTGCACAACCCTTCTTTGCTGAATCTAAAGCAAATACTATAATATCAGAAAGGTGGTTCTTCAAAGGATCAATTTGTCTTTCTCCACACCAAGCCACAAATTTTGCCCACCTACCGGCATAAATGGCCTTAGTAGAGTGTCGCCTGGCCAATAAAATAACATCCACTACATCTGGTGGGAGAGAAAAGGAACTCAGGTTGCCCCTGTCAATCTCCAGGCCTGAAGGCGCGGGCTCTGGAGGTGGGGGTGTAGAACCTGCCCCTGCGACTGCGAGAGGAGGTCTGCCCTGAGAGAGAGACGGAGCGGAAGGCACAGTGAGAGTTGGAGAAAGTCTGTGTACCACACCCTTCTTGGCCAATCGGGTGCTATTAAAATGACCTGAGCCCGATCTTGGTGAATCTTCCTCAGAACAGAGGAATCAAGGGTGTGGGGGGAAATGCGTAAAGCAAGTGGTTGCACCAAGAGATATGAAATGCATCCCCCAAAGCTCCTTTCACCGAATACTGGAGGCTTCAGAATGACGGGCAGTGCGTGTTCTGCCGAGTGGCAAACAGATCTATCACTGGAGATCTCAGATCTGAAAGATGTGCAGGACCAGATCCGGATGTGGACACTCCACTCGTGATTGGTCAAAAGATGCCGCCTGAGAGAGTCTGCATGCACTTTGAACACCCTGGGCAGATGATTTGCTATCAAACAAATCTGATGGTCCTGAAGCCAGGACCAGAGATGCAGAGCGCCCAAACGCCCTGAAACTCCGAAAGGACCTGAAAGGGGTAACAGAAGAGGCTTGCCGACCCAAAGACTTTGGCGTGGCCTGACTATCTTTAAAGCGCTCTAGGGCAGAGTCCGCTTTATCACCAAACAGCTTTTCCCCATCAAAGGGCAAATCCAAGAAAGTGGTCTGTACATCTGAAGAAAACCCAGAGGACCTCAACCAAGCGTGCCTCCTGGTAGAGATAGATGTACCCATTGCCCCGGCCACCGAGTCCGTGGAATCCATACCAGACTGGATTATTTGTTTTGTCGCAGCCTGCGCATCAGATAGGAGTTCACCAAATGGCCTCTGTACATCCTGCGGCAGGTCAGGAACCATAGTCTTCGTGGAGTCCACCAGGGCATGGACGTATTTACCCAGCACACAGGTAGCGTTCGCAGCCTTGAGAGCCATGCTGCAAGACAAGAAAGTCTTCTTTGCGGATTGCTCCATCCTTTTGGATTCCCTGTCTGATGGAATCACAGGGAAGGAGCCTGGAGCAGACCGTGTAGAGCAAGAGGCCTGAGCCACCAGACTCTCCGGGATAGGGTGTTTACGTAAAAACCCCGGATCACCAGGCGCCACTCTGTATCTTCGTGCTACAGATCTATTCACAGCAGGCGACGACACAGGCTTCCTACAAAGCTCTAATATGGGTTCCCTAAGAGCATCGTTGAACGGAAGCAAAGGATCCGCAGAAGTTGAAGAAGGATGCAGGACCTCAGTTAAAATGTTTGTCTTAACCTCTGCAGCAGGCAATGGAAGATCCAAAAACTCTGCTGCGTTCCTGATTACTGTGTGAAAGGAGGCTGCCTCCTCCGTGAACTCCCCCGGTGAAGACAGATACCATTCCGGGAAAGTGTCAAGCCTACTGGCCGAATCCAGCCCTTGATATTGTCCCAGGGGCTTCACAATCTCCCCCTCCTCCAACAACTGCCTTTGGTACTCTTCCTCTTCTAAGAGACTCAAGGCCTTTCTGCGTGACCTCAGTCTAGCCTCCAACCTCGGCGTCGACACAGAATTGGCCGACGTCGATGACACTGGCTTCAACACTTGACGTGGAACAGGAGAGGAAGGTTGACTTCGGTCGAATTGTCATCATCATTTGAGCATTCGGAAGCAGCTACCATATAAGCAATACAATACATACATAAAACCATATTTCTCAATACGACATGTAAAAATACAATAATAAAACCCTAAGATAAAAAGGAAAATTTTCACATTACCAAGGCCCAGGACATGCAAGTCAGACACCAAATTGCTCTATATGAAAATACATGTGACTTTCTTTTCCTTAATCTTCTTAAGGCTGTGGCAAAAAATATTTAAACAAACTTCTGTTCGAGATCAGACAAATAATACAGTAACAGCTAGAGCAAAACAATGTACCTTCCTAAGACCTTATCAGTTTTTCCCTGTATTAAAAAGAATCCAACATGATACAAATATATAATCAAAATCTAAAAATAACAATGCTAAATCAGTTTAAAACACAGTCTCCAACCTTAAGTAGATGTTATGTCAATAAAAAACTTGCTCTAATATGCCATGTGGCTGCTAAAAACTTTGCCACAGCACACACCACCGGCCCATGGGTACTGGTACTACTAATCCTAAGAGCCGAATGGCGATCCCTAATTCCCATGGAGTTACAAAGAGGTCTTATCCAGTGGGCCCTTTGCTTTTTATATGCGGGGCAAAAAAATAAAAGATGGCTAATTGTTTCCCTAGTGTTGCACCCCACTGGGCGAAGATCTGACAAACTGACAGTTTTCTTCCATCTGGAAGTAAGATCACGCACTGGTAGGGAGCCTAATCTGAATGTTAGGTAAAGTGCACGTGCCGCAGGATGTAAAATGATATAACAAAAATCCTCAAACTCATAATGACACTTGAATGATAAAAAGTTGTCCGTCATGCCACCCGACGGAACAGCTGCTAGAGTAGATGTTTGTACACTCACCCAATATGCATCTTTCACAATCTGTGGTGTTTTTTTTGGGAGATGCAAAGGATCTTTTCAATAGGAGCCCAGCCAAAGTTTAAGGAAGCCTCTTTTTACATACTGGCACCATGGGCTTTTCTCCACCTCAGAATCTCTTAGAAGTGCTCCTAACCATATCCTAAAAGGATCTAGCACTGCAGTGGACCAGATCTGAATCCAATATTGCAGCGGTCTCAAGGCAGCAATATCTGCGATACTATACAAATTTAAATCCATTCGGATAGCCATGGTAGGAGAACTCGAGGGAACTTTTAACAGGGCCTTAATAAAGAGATTCTCTACTCTTTCCATATCCTCGAGTTTACAATGGCACCACAGCTCAGCATCATACAAGGCACCCGCTCTAGCCTGCACTTTATAAATATCCACTGCAGGTGTGATAGAAAAGGCAGGCTTTCTAGCAGCAAATCTCAAGATGCCCCCTGACTTTTGTTTAAGGGACATAATACCCTTTGACAGATGTGATGTCCATTTGTGGGAATTTTCTAGTCTAATTCCCAGATAGTCAAAATCACTAACACCTTTGAGAACCTCATCATCCAGCACTATATTCTTCTTTTCTCTAAATTTAGGGTCACCAAATACCATATATTTTGTGTTGGTGCAATTAATCTGTAGGCCATAATCCTTAAAAAACTCCGAAAATTTCTCCAAAAGCCTAGATAATCCAGCGGCAGTTTGGGATAAAAGTAAGGTATCATCGGCAAACAACAGACACGATGTCTTGGTACCACCCAATTTCGGAGCATCATTTAAGCTATCAAATAAATATGGAATACAGGCATTTATAAAAAGTAAGAAAAGAGTTGGAGCCAAAACACATCCCTGCCTAACACCTTTCTGTATGGAAAACTCAGCAGATAGCTCTCCATCCTTCCCCCACCTTACTCTAGCAAAACTCCCTGAGTACAGCTCCCTAATCAAATTTAGCAAGGGGCCTGGGACGCCAATTTTTGCCAGGGTCTCCCATAACTTGGGACGGGGTACCAGATCAAAAGCAGATCTGAGATCAACAAAGGGGACAAACAGTCTATCACCATCCTGGTCCACCACCTTCCATTTAATTGTCAGAAAGAGGAAAACCTGGCCCACCGTAGCTGTCCCTCTCCTAAAGCCTGTCTGCAAATGGCTTAAAGCCCCGTTCTCTTCCAGCCAGTCTCTAAGCCTATCCAAAACCTGGAAGGAAAAGATTTTCTGAAGATTATCCAAGAGGCTAATCGGTCTATAATTTCCCGGAGCCAATTTGTCCCCTTTTTTATAGATGGGGACAATTATTGCACCCCTCCACGAGTGGGGAAAGATGTTGCTCTCCAAAATAGCATTTGAGACTCTGTTAATGTAAGGGCCCCATAATGTCAGATCAGACTTATACAGGTCAGATGGTATCCCATCTAGCCCAGGAGCTTTCACTGTTTTTTGGGCCATATTAGCTACCTCTGTTTCTTGCCTAGTAAACGGTGCAATGGCACCTACCCCATCAAACTTATCCGTATATACCACCTCTATGTCGGCTGGAGAAATAGGGGGTCATTACAACATTGGCGGTAAAAGCCGCTTGCCGCCGTGCAGAAGACCACCAACACACCGCCGTGGAACTCCGCCACGGTCATAATGACCCACAGCTCAGAATCTGCCAAAATCCAGAAACCCACACAAGTCCGCCACACCAAAGGTCAGTTATAACAAAACGTCCACTGTCACGCCAACAGGAATACGCCCACACTATCACAACCCACGAATCCACGTGGCTGTCTTTCAACCGCGGTATTCCATTGGCGGTACACACCGCCGCGCTCAAAATACACACACATTTACAAAACACATCCACATTGGACAATTCGAAATACGCACACCTGATACACATACACACACCACTCCCACTCATCCAATACAACATAAAACACACACCCACATCACCCACAAACCCTTACATCAACAATTGCGACAGAAGGCCAGAGAGAGACACCACCAGAAACAACACTAGCATCCACAGGCACTTAACACCATCACTCACACAACATCCAAGCACCTCACACAACACACCTCTAAATATCACCCCACACACCACAACACACACCACCCCACACATCACCCACACCACCCCATGGCCCCGCAAAGACATCCCAAGTTCTCTGAGGAGGAGCTCAGGGTCATGTTGGAGGAAATCATCCGGGTAGAGCCACAGCTATTTGGATCACAGGTGCAGCACACCCCCATAGCTAGGAAGATGGAACTATGGCGAAGAATCATGGACAGGGTCAATGCAGTGGGACAGCACCCAAGAACACGGGATGACATCAGGAAGAGGTGGAACGCCCTATGGTTGAAGGTGTGTTCCGTGGTCTCAAGACACCCCCTTTCGGTTCAGAGGACTGGCGGCGGACCCCCACCTCCTCCCCCAGAACTCACTACATGGGAGGAGCAGGTCTTGGCTATACTGCATCCTGAGGGCCTCGCAGGAGTAGCTGGAGGAATGGACTCTGGTAACGCAAATCTTTCACTACTTTATCCCCCACCCACCTGCATGCTATCACATACCCCCACCCTCGTCCTCACCCCCATCACTCCAACTCCTCACGTATGTCCCAATATCACAAACCTCACATCCCAAACCCAAGCCCTGCATGTAACACCAAAGCATGGACACCCATCACCAAAGCATGTCCACTGCACATATCCATACACCCCCCTAAACCATTATCACACAAGGTCCTACACAGGAATGCAAGCACTGGGGTACAGGGTCACCCACCCATTGTACACCATGGCACATACAGATGCAATTATCATGCCTTTACACCCCTGCAGGACCCCTACCCAACGTCATTGGACAGGAGGGTCCAGACATGTCCACTCCACCCACAGAAGAGGCCCACAGTGATGACAGCAGCTCTGTCCAACTGGATCAAGATGACTAGCCTGGCCCATCTGGGACCTCAGGACAGTCAGTTCCCCTCACACTGGCACAGGCCACTACAGAGCTATCCCCTTCTAGAAAGACCAGCACAGCACCCACCCAGCAGGCCCATCACTCTGTCCCCAGGACACGTCAATCAGCAGTGCGTCCACCACTACAGGGAACCCAGGCTAACCCACCACCCCAACAACACAAGGGACCTGGGGGCAGTGGCAGTGGGCACACGGTTCAGGGGACAGAGGCCCAGGTAAACAGGGGAACTGGGAGGGCTGCTGTGCGACGGGGGAGGACAGGCCCAGGGAACCCACTCTCCACGAGGCCCCTTCCAAAATCATGGGAGCCTACCACCATTCCCAAGAGACGATGGCAACGGTACTGCCCAAGTTTCAGGAGACCCAGCGGCTGCAGGAGGAACAGTATCTGGGCTTCAGGGAGGAACTAAAATCCATCAATTCCACCCTAGGCACCCTTGTAGGGGTGCTGAAGGAACTCATCAACACCAGGAGGGACACTGTGGCACAACAAGGGGCCCCTGACACTAGCCTGGACGATGAACTGCCCACCACCTCTGCCGGCGCTAGTGGACGTGAGGCACCGTCCAGGACCACAACACCAGCACCCCACCCCCTGTAGATGGAGAACCACCCTGCAAGCAGTCCCTGAGATCCAGGACAAAGACAGAGAACATTGCCAAGACCCCCGCCAAGAAATGAGACCACCCTGAATGTCATCCTTCTGTCCCACTTTGTCACCCTCTCCATACTTAAACTGCTGCAGCTCTACTTCCTATCCCCCTTTGGACAATGCACCTGTGAGACTAATAGACTGGACTCTGCCATGGACATTCCTCCACCATCACCCCTGACCATTTTACAACCCCCTCCACTATTTAGCACTTAAATACACACCCTTAAATCACAAAACAATCTGGAGTCAGTCTGTGCTTTCACAATTGTGTATTTCAATAACTGAGGGAAATAGCAATGTCCATTGTATTGTCAACATACCTATGTCACACAGCTCTAGTCCATGCGGAAACAAAGCAGATGTCACACAGTGGGACCCACATCTGTGAAATCGCATGGGAAAGTGACAACTCAGTGGCCATACACTGGGTGAAAATGACAGACAGATAAGAGGTAGTAGAATTAAATCAGATGTAGCAGGCAGTGTTGTCTTCTTACCTGTGTCTCACTGGAAGTATTGGTGGATCACCGTGTTCCTGTTGTCTATGTCCTCTTCTTCTGCTTCCTCGTCTTCACTGTCCACAGGCTCCACAGCTGCCACAACACCTCCATCTGGACCATCCTCCTGCAGAAAAGGCACCTGTCATCGCAAAGCCAAGTTGTGACGCATACAGCAAGCCACGATGATCTGGCATACTTTCATTGGTGAGTAGAATAGGGATTCACCTGTCAAATGGAGGCACTGGAACCTGGCCTTCAGGAGGCCGCAGGTCCTCTCTATAATCCTCCTAGTTCACCCATGGGCCTCATTGTAGCGTTCCTCTGCCCTTGTCCTGGGATTCCTCACAGGGGTCAGTAGCCATGACAGGTTGGGGTAACCAGAGTCACCTGCAAATGGCGAGGGACAACTGTTAGACACACACTAACTCATAGGGACATCCCCTGTATAGGGTCCATGTCCTCACCTAATAGCCACACACGGTGCCTCTGGAGTTCCCCCATCACATAAGGGATGCTGCTATTCCTCAGAATGTAAGCGTCATGCACTGAGCCAGGAAATTTGGCATTCACATGGGAGATGTACTGGTCGGCCAAACACACCATCTGCACATTCATCGAATGGTAACTCTTCCGGTTTCTGTACACCTGTTCACTCCTGCGTGGGGGACCAAGGCCACATGTGCCCCATCAATGGCACTTATGATGTTGGGGTTATGTCCCAGGGCATAGAAGTCACCTTTCACTGTAGGCAAGTCCTCCAGCTGAGGGAAAACGATATAGCTCCGCATGTGTTTCAGCAGGGCAGACAACACTCTGGACAACACGTTGGAAGACATAGGCTGGGACATCCCTGATGCTATGGCCACTGTTGTTTGAAAAGACCCACTTGCTAGGAAATGGAGTACTGACAGCACCTGCACTAGAGGGGGGATTCCAGTGGGATGGCGGATAGCTGACATCATGTCTGGCTCCAACTGGGCACACAGTTCCAGGATTGTGGTACGATCGTCTGTAGGTGATGATCACATGTCGCTCCTCCATTGTCGACAGGTCCACCAGCGGTCTGTACACCGGAGGTTGCCACCATCTCCTCACCTGCCCCAGCGGACGTTGCCTATGGAGGAGAACAGTGAGCAGAGAGTCAACCAACTCTGAGGTACGTAAACACAACTTAATTGGAAAATGTTTGCAAATTGACATATGGCTGTATTAGTGTTTAAGCAAGGCCTAGATATGTGTGATGCAGTCCAAAATAATGCCATATGGGCCCCTGAAATGGCGGCTGCCTGACCTGTAAAGTGGGACAAGGGGATATGAGATAACTGCGCTGGCATTGTACACCGTTGCAGTAGGCGGTCAAAGACCGCCGCGCAATCCTGCATTGGTTAACATTGGACCCTATGGGTCCCAGGAGCCAAGCGCCAGCGGTGACGGTACGCACAGCAGCGGATGTGCCCGCCATTTTCTCTCTGTTCAATCACTTGATATCTAATCTTCAACAGGAGAGGACCTACACTGCAAGTGCTGCTGTGACCTCAGTCTGGAAGAGACAATGGCTCGAGTGTCTGGGGAAAGGGCCCCTGCCTTCAGCACGGAGGAGTTGGAGAAGCTAGTGGATGGGGTCCTCCCCCAGTACACGCTACTCTACGGTCCTCCAGACAAACAGGTGAGTACACTGTGAACATGCTGTATGGGCAATGGCTGTTTGGAGTGGTGTGGATGAAAGATAGGGGAGGGAGAATGAGGCGTGAATGAAACGACGTTGAGTGCATGTGCGTCATGGCAAGGGTAGGGATGCGGGCCAATGACTGTGATGGTGCGGACGGTTATATCTTCTCCTTTTCCCCTGTACTATTCCTGTAGGTCAGCGCCCCCCAGGAGAAGTTTATTTGGAGTGCCATCGCCAAGGAAGTCCGGACCCTGGGGGTCCACCACAGACGGAGCACCCACTGCCGGAATAGATGGGAGGACATTCAGCGCTGGAGCAAGAAGACGGCGGAGGCCCAGCTGCGGATGGCCTTCCAACGTGGGAGGGGTGCCTGTCACACCATGACCCACCTGATGTTCAGGATCCTGGCGGTGCCGTACCCGGAGTTGGATGGGCACTTGAGGGCATCACAGCAGCCACAAGGGGGTGAGTACACTCTCATTCAGCTGATTCAGCGTGCATTGTAGGTGTCTGGGTGGGGGAGGTGGGCTGTGGGTTCCCCTAGGCCAGGGCGAGTTTAGTAGGCAAGGTCCCTTCTGAAGGCAGGCCCTGTGGCACCCCACCCCACCTGTGTACAGAGCCAACTACACCTAGTTAGGCTCTTGTGACATCCATGTGTGCAGCAATCGGGCATAGCCTTGTAACCCATGTCCCTGTGATTGATTAGGGAACTCCAAGTGCACGGCGTAGTGCAGGAGGCTTCTGTGTCTGTAGTATCCGCCAAAGGTGGTGGTATTGCATGCATTCAACATGTCTTTCTTCTTTCTTCCCCCCCTTTTTGTGGTCTTCCTGTTCTTGTGTGAATTAGCATCATCAGGCGGAGGAGCAGTGGCAACGGAGGAGGAAGGAGCTGCATCCCACATGGCCCTGGAGGGCGACACAACGGAGTCTGAATTCACCAGTGGGACGGAGGACGAGGGGAGCTCCACGGCGGGGACAGGAGCTGAGACCAGCAATACAGACTCCTCCTCTGATGGGAGCTCCCTTGCGGTGGCGGGCCCATCTGTGCCCCCCACTTCTACAGGTACAGCCGCCACCCCCCTACCAGCACCACCCTCCCAGCAGCCCCTCAGCGTTTGCCCCGTGGCCGCTCACCCAGGAGAGTGGGCATCTCCTTCGACCCAGCTACCTCAGCCCCTGCCCCTGTCACCCCTGCTGCCCTCAGCGAGTAGGCCATTGACCTCCTCAGGTCCCTCACTGTTGGGCAGTCTACCATTTTAAATGCCATCCAGGGTGTAGAGAGGCAGTTGCAACAAACCAATGCATACCTGGAGGGTATTCATTCTGGTCAGGCAGCCCAACAGCAAGCTTTTCAGACTCTGGCCTCAGCACTTATGGCAGCCATTGTTCCTGTCTCTAGCCTCCCCCCTCCAACTTCCTCCACCCAGACCCAAACCCCTGTACCTCAGCCTATCCCAAGCACACCATCAGACCAGCATGCACCCACGTCAACACACAAGGGAAGCTCAGGCAAACATAAACACCATACATCCCACAGGCACTCATGCAAGCATCATACACATGCAGACATACCAACATCCACTGCCTCCACTGTGTCCCCCTCCTCCTCGTCTCCCTCCTCCCTCCCTGTCTCGTCTCCACTCACATCTGCATGCACTACATCATCAGCCACTACCTCCATCACCAGCACACCCACCACCACACCCCACTCACGTGCACTCACCACCCCCACTACCATTCACACATCCAGTGTGTCCTCTCCCAGTGTGTCTGTGAGCCCACCTCCCAAGGTACACAAACGCAGCCACACACCCACCCAACAGCCATCCACCTCACGACAGCCTCCAGCCCATGCACCTTCACCCAAAGTCAGCAAACGTACACCTCCTACAAGCACTACCACTTCCTCCACTCCCAAACCCCCTCCATCTACCCGTCCCAGTGTGCCCCAAAAACATTTCCTGTCCAACCTTGCCCTCTTTCCCTCACCTCCCCCACCCCTTCAGTCTCCTAGGGCCCGCCTCTCCAGGTCCCAACCCAGTGCCTCAGCCACAACATCTGCGGGAACAGTGGTGCCAGTAGTAACCGGCTTCTGGAGTGTGCCAGGCAGCTGGGCAGCCAGTGTGGCAAGGAGCCAGTGCACGGACAGTCCCCCACCTCAAAAGCAGAAAAAGGTGCCCAGCGGGAGAGAGGAAACAAATCTGCCACCAAAGCCACTCCCAGGTGTACAGCTGGGAGTGTGGAGACAGCTGTGCCACCATCCAAGGTGGGGAAGGGGCACAGTAAAACTGGCAAGTCTGGGAAAACCTGCACGGCGGACAAGACCGCAACAAGCACCGCTGCCAAGGACACTGCCGCCACCAGCACCGCTGCCAAGGACACCACCGCCACCAGCACCGCTGCCAAGGACACTGCTGCCACCAGCACCGCTGAACAGGACACCGCCGCCACCAGCGCCGCTGAAAAGGACACCGCCGCCAGCAGCACCGCTGCCAAGGACACCGCCGCCACCAGCACCGCTGAACAGGACACCGCCGACACCAGCACTGCTGAACAGGACACCGCCGCAACAAGCACCGCAGGCCAGTGAGCGCCAAAGATTCTGACACTACTGAGGCCGCCCAGGCAGGATGAAGCACTCTGGGCACCAAGCCACCTCCAGAACCAGCGGAGAGATCCATCCACTACCTCAGTCCTTGGCAGGATGAAGCACTCTGGGCACAAAGCCCCCTCCAGAACTAGTGGGGAAAGACATCCACTACCTCAGTCCTTGGCAGGATGAAGCACACTGGGAACAAAGCCCCCTCCAGAACCAGTGGAGACTGTTATCCACTTGAGAGACTGTGGCTCTGCACTCCCCAGGATGCAGCAGTGGGCAAACCCCCACTCTAGAGACTTGAGAGACTGTGGCTTTGCACTCCCCAGGATCACCTCTACACACCCCACGAGGAATCAGGACGCCATGGAACCCAAGCTCCAGATACTGCCAGCCTTTATCTTCCTGCTTCTCTGCCAGGAACTCATCGTCGTTTCATGCACGCAGCACTCTCCCCCCGTCCTTCTTACATCCACCCCTCTCCACACAGGCATAGCCCATACAGCATGCTCCCAGTGTACTTACCTGTTTGTCTGGAGGACCGTAGAGTAGCGTGTACTGGGGGAGGACCCCATCCATGAGTTTCTCCAACTCCTCCGATGTGAAGGCAGGGGCCCTTTCCGCAAACACTCGAGCCATTGTCTCTTCCTGACCGAGGTCACAGCAGCACTTGCAGTGTAGGTCCTCTCCTGTCGAAGATCAGGTATCGAGTGATTGAACAGATAGAAAATGGTGGTCACGTCCACGGCGGTGCGTACCGTCACTGCCGGCGTACATCGTAATTGGCTCCTGGGACCCATAGGGTCCAATGTTAACCAATGCAGCATTGCGCCGAGGTCTTCGACCGCCTAATGCGACGGTGTACAACGCCAGCGCAGTTACCTCACATCCCATTGTCCCACTTTACAGGTCAGGCAGCTGCCATTTCAGGGGCCCACATGGCTTCATTTTCAACTGTGTCACACATACCTCGGCCTAGACTCAACACACGTACTGGCCACGTTTTAGATTATGAATGGTGTTCTGTGTAAGCTGTGTGTACGTACCTCTCTGTGCTTGCTGTTGTCCTTCATAGGCACCATCCGCTGGGACATGTGAGGAGATGGTGGCATCCTCCAGTGTACCAACCATTGATGGACCTGTCGACAATGGAGGAAAGACATGTGATAATCACATACAGGCTTGACCGTGCCACAATCCAGGAACTGTGTACCCAGTTGGAGCCAGACCTGATGTCAGCTATCTGCCATCCCACAGGAACCCCCCCCCCTCAAGTGCAGGTGCTGTCAGTGCTCCATTTCCTTGCAAGTGGGTTATTTCAAACAACAGTGGCCATAGCATCAGGGATGTCCCAGCCTATGTTTTCCAACGTGTTGTCCAGAGTGTTGTCTGCCCTCCTGAAACACATGCAGAGCTACATCGTTTTCCCTCAGGTGGAGGATTTGCCTACAGTGAAAGGTGATTTCTATGCCCTGGGACATATCCCCAACATCATAGGTGCCATTAATGGGACACATGTGGCTTTGGTACCCTCCTACAGGAGTGAACAGGTGTACAGAAACCAGAAGAGTTATCATTCCATAAATGTACAGATGGTATGTTTGGCAGACCAGTACATCTCCCATGTGAATGCCATGTTCCCTGGCTCAGTGCATGATGCCTACATCCTGCGGAATAGCAGCATCCCTTATGTGATGGGTCAACTCCAGAGGCTCCGTGTGTGGCTATTAGGTGAGCACCTGGAAGCTAGTCAGTGGGAATGGTTGTCTGGGGATATCCCTCCAGGTTAGTGTGTGTCCTGTCATGGCTACTGACACCAGTGAGGAATCACAGGACAAGGGCAGAGGAACGCTACAATGAGGCCCAGGGGTGAACTAGGAGGGTGATCGAGCGGCATCCTGAAGGCCAGGTTCAGGTGCCTCCATATGACAGGTGGATCCCTATTCTACTCACCAAAGAAGGTGTGCTAGATCATCATGGCCTGCTGTATGCTTCACAACTTGGCTTTGCGACGACAGGTGCCTTTTCTGCAGGAGGATGGTACAGATGGCGGTGTTGTTGCAGCTGTGGAGCCTGTGGACAGTGAAGACGAGGAAGCAGAGGAAGAAGACATGGTCAACAGGGACTCAGTGATCCAGCAGTATTTCCAGTGAAACACAGGTAAGAATACAGACCTGCCTACTACATGTACTTAAACACTACTGCCTCTCTACTGTCTGTCGTTTTCACCCAGTGTATGGTCACTGAGTTGTCACTTTCACTTACGATTTCACAGATCTGGGTCCCACAGTGTGACATCTGCTTTGATTGCTCATGGACTAGAGCTGTGTGACATAGGTATGTTGACATTACAAATTAAAGAGCTTTTTGCCACAGTAATTGCTAATACAGTATTCCGAAATCACAGACTGACTCCAGATTGTTTGTGCTTTAACAGTGTTAATTTAAGTGTTCAATATTGGAGGGGGTTGTAAAATGGTGAGCAGTGACGGTGGAGGAATGTCCATGGCAGAGTCCAGTCTATTAGTCTCACAGATGCATTGCCCAAATGGGCATAGGAAGTGGAGCTGGGGCAGTTTAAGGATGGACAGGGTGACAAAGTGGGACAGTAGGATGACAATCAGGGTGGTCTCATTTCTTGGCGGGGGTCTTGGCATCGTTCTCTGTCTTGTTCCTGGATCTCAGGGACCGTTTGCGTAGTGGTTCTCCCTCTGCAGGGGGTGGGGTGCTGGTGTGGTGGTCCTGTGGCGGTGCCTCCTGTCCACTAGCAACGACAGAGGTGGTGGGCAGTTCATCGTCCAGGCTAGTGTCAGGGGCCCCTTGTAGTGCCACAGTGTCCCTCCTGGTGTTGAGTTCTTCCTTCAGCACCCCTACGATGGTGTCCAGGGTGGAATTGATGGTTCTGAGTTTCTCCCTGAAGCCCATATACTGCTCCTCCTGCAGGCGCTGGGTCTCCTGAAACTTGGCCAGTACCGTTGCCATCGTCTCCTGGGAGTGGTGGTAGGCTCCCATGATGGAGGAGAGGGCCTTGTGAAGAGTGGGTTCCCTGGGCCTGTCCGCCCCCTGTCGCACAGCAGCCCTCCCAGTTCCCCTGTGTTCCTGGGGCTCAGTCCCCTGGACAGTGTGCCCACTACCACTGCCCCCAGGTCCCCGTTTTTGTTGGGGTTAGCCTGGGTTCCCTGTAGTGATGGACACACTGCTGATTGACGTGTCCTAGGGACAGAGTTATGGGCCCGCTGGGTGGGTGCTGTGCTGGTGTTTACAGAGGGAGGAAGCTCTGTGTTGGCCTGTGACTGGGTGTGAGGTACCGACTGTCCCGAGGTCCCCGATGGGCGTGGCTGGTCATCTAGATCCAGTTGGACAGAGTAGCTGTCTTCACTGTGGACCTCTTCGGTTGGTGGTGTGAACATGTGTGGACCCTCCTGTCCAATGATGTTGGGTAGGGGCCCTGCAGGGGTATAAAAGGATGTTTATTACATCTGTGTGTAGCATGGTGTGCAATGGGTGGGTGACCGTGTACCCCAGTGCTTGCATTCCTGTGTGGGACCTTGTGTGAAGATGGTTTAGGGGGGTAGATGGGTATGTGCAGGGGGCATGCTTTAGTGATGGGTGTAAATGCTTTGTTGTTGCATGCAGGGCTTGGTGTTAGGATGTGTGGTTTGTGATGTTGTGACATTTGTGAGGAGTTAGAGTGATGGGGGTGAGGGTGGGGATATGTCCTGGCATGCAGGTAGGGTGGGGGATGTAATAGTTAAGATTTGACTTACCAAAGTCCATTTCTCCACCTACTCCTGCGAGGCCGTCAGGATGCAGAATCACCAAGTCCTGCTCCTCCCATGTTGTTAGTTGTGGGGGTGGAGGTGTGGGTCCGCTGCCAGTCCGCTGAACCGTCAGGTGGTGTCTTGAGACCACGGAACGCACCTTCCCCTGTAGGTCATTCCACCTCTTCCTGAAGTCATCCCGATTTCTTGGGTGCTGTCCCACTGCGTTGACCCTGTCCACTATTCTTCGCCATAGCTCCATCTTCCTTGCAATTGAAGTGTGCTGCACCTGTGATCCGAATAGCTGTGGCTCTACACGGATGATTTCCTCCACCATGACCCTGAGCTCCTCCTCCGAGAACCTGGGGTGTCGTTGCCGTGCCATGGGGTGGTGTAAGTGATGTGTGGGGTGGTGTGTGGGGTGATAAGTGTGCTGATATCTAGTGGTGTGTAGTGTGAGGTGCATGGAAGTTCTGTGGGTGATGGTGTTGTGTGCCTTTGGATGCTTGTATTGTTGATGGTGGTGTCTCTCTCTGGCCTTCGTTCGTGATTTGTTGTTTTAAGGGTTTGTGGATGATGTAGGTGTGTGTTTTATATAGTATTGGGTGTGTGGGAGTGGTGTGTGTATGTGTACCAGGTGTGTGTATTTTGAATTGTCCAATGTGGATGTGTTTTGTAAATGTGAGTGTATTTTGAGCGCGGCGGTATGTACCGCCAATGGAATACCGCAGTTGAAAGACCGATGCGTGGATTCGTGTGTCGTGATGGTGTGGGTGTATTTCTGTTGGCGTGGCAGTGGAGGTTTTGTTATCGCCAGTTGATCACTGACCTTTGGTGTGGCGGACTTGTGTGGGTGTCTGAATTTTGGCACTGGATCCGCTCCCGGAGCCGGGAAGGCAGGATACCGCTGATCTTCCTGTTGCACCTGGGCTTGCTGAACATTGGACTCATGAGCAGCTAGTGAAAATCGAGGACTGTCTGGAGGTGCCACTACATCGAAGACTGACGGCGCAGGAGAAGCCTCAGGGCTCTGAGGTTGTAAAGTCACCGTTGGACTCACCTCCCACGTCGCATGGCACTGACGAGATGGAGACCTTGATCTTGATTGTCTCCGAGCCGAACAATGCCAAGAGTCATGACGACGTTGTTTCTTTTGCCTCTTCGAAGAAGCATGGGAGGAGGATCTACGATGGCCCACAAGGAGACATTGTAACTGGAAGCCAGATAGAAACCAGCAACAAGATGGAACACCAACAGTAGCGAGAGCTAGGAGAAAACCGTTAGAGTCTAAGGCACGGAAAAAAGGGAACTGACGTCAGCACGCTGGCGAGGACCTCTTATTGGCACAGTGACTCCAGACGGAGTCGCGTGAAGCCGTGCAATTGTGACGTCCTCATCGACGTGGAGAGCTGGGAAGAAGATTTTCCGTCAGATGCTGGCGCATGGGTGAATTCATAAAGTGAGGAATCCACAGGTAGTTGTATCCAGCAGAAATAAAATTCTTTGTGGTGGAATATAGTTCATCATTATCATCCGCTTTATTTCGGTAACAATATACCATAAAAGCACAGTACAAAAAAATATTTAAGAAGATAAAACATAAAATCTATGCTTTTAAAAGGGCAAAAGAAAAAAAGACTTTAAAATACAATAAAATTTAGGGAACAAATCAAAAGTACATAAAAGTTTAAACAAATAAGTAGGTGTGGGCACACATTGTCTAGTCTAGACAATTAGTCCTGCATTATATTGCATAGCTATATAGTTACATTGCCTGCTGTCTGTGGCAATAGCTAAAGTTTGCCTTTTAAAATTCCAAGTCAGGAGGGCCAAATTGATTCGATTAATTTTGCCAAATAGCATGCCAATAGCGCAGATGGATCCGATTTTAGTATCCTTAAAGCTGGTCCGTAATTCCTAAATCCCATCCGCTTGCAGAAAGGGATAATCCAAGGAACCCTCTGTTTTGAGTATGCAGGACATTGGAAAAGGACATGGGTCTTTGATTCTTCGTAGCCACATCCCATTGGACATTAATTGGACTTATCAGCTGAGTTGGACCATTTGTAAGTTAAAGTGCGCAGGGGAGAAACCCTACTCTGAATCTGATGTACAAAGGCGTGCTAATGGGGAAAGTATTGTGTCCGTATAATATTCAAACTCATAATTGCATTTAATTTGCAAAAAAATGCTAGTCATAGTGGAGAGAGAAGTATCAGTTAAGTTCAAAGTTTGGACATTGAGCCAGTAGGCATCCTTTAGGATCTGAATGGCATTTTTTGGAATGGAAAATGGATCTGTCCAGTAGTTCCCCAGCCCAAGTATAAAAACAGTTCGCCCTAAATAAATGCACCACTTGATTTTCGCAGTGGCGCTGGTGCTCGCCAGGTTTCTCAGCCCAAGTCTGTAGGGCATAAGAGAATCCAAGGTCCAGATCCGAATCCAGTGCAACAATGGCCTTAGGGCAGCAATCTGATTTATTGGAAGAAGATTTAGATCCATTCAAATTGGCAAAGATGGAGTACTAGGAGGAACCCTTAATAGCTTCTTTAGAAAAGAGTTTTCCACCCTCTCCAGGTCCTCCAGGTTGCAGTAACCCCATAGTTCGGCCCCATAAAGAGCCCCCCCGCTTGCTTGGGATTTGTATATTTCCATAGCCGGAGTAACTGCAAATCTGCAGGACCTGGCTGCAAATCTCGCGATGCCACCCGCCCTTTGTTTTAGGCACATTGCTGATTTTTAGAGGTCAGCATGCCATTTATGTGAATCTTCCAGTTTTAAACCTAGATAATCAAAAGCTCCCACTCTTTCCAATAAGGTGCCCTCCAGGCAGATGTGTCTCCTCATCTTGTACCTTGCATCCCCGAATACCATATATTTAGTTTTGTTTGAGTTAATTTCTAGGCCATGGTCTTTACAAAAAGCGACGAACGCCTTAAGCAGACTGGAAAGACCAGTGGGCTTTGTGATATTAACAATGTGTCGTCAGCGAATAGGAGACATGGGATCCTTTGCCCTCCCAGTCTGGGGGCATCATTGGAGCATTCTAGAACGGTGTTCCCCAACCCCCGGGCCGCGGGCCGGTGCCGGTCCGCGGATCAATCGGCACCGGGCCGCCCGAGGAACTTCAAATCTTGAAGGCATGTTTAAATACAATTAAATTAAAATTATTAAATCAAAACAAGCGGGCCACGGAAAAATTATCAAACATTTACCGGTCCGCGGCGATAAAAAGGTTGGGGAGCACTGTTCTAGAAGGTAAGGGATGCAAGCGTTTATAAATAATAAGAATAGGTTAGGAGCCAGGACGCAACCCTGCCTCCCACCATGAATTATAGGAAACTCAGATGTTAACTTACCATTCGGGCCCCAACGGATTCTAGCACAATTATCGGTGTAAAGATCTTTGATTATGCTTATCATGGAACCAGGGACCCCTGTGGTGCTCATGACTTCCCATAACTTTTGGCGTGGGACAAGATCAAAGGCAGATTTCAAATCCACAAATGCCACAAAAAGACGGCCTGAGTTCACATCAACTGTTTTCCATTTGATACAGAGTAAACGGAATACCTTATCAATTGAGCTCACTTTATCTCTAAACCCCGCCTGAAGATGGGTGAGCACTTGGTTATCCACTATCCTTTTTTTTAATCTATTTAGGAGCTGATACCAAAAACATTTTTGTAAATTATCTAAAAGGCTTATGGGTCTATAGTTCCCTGGAATTCCTCTCTCTCCCTTTAGTTATAATGAGTTTGAGGAAAACAAATCCTAATAAAAACGGCAAGGGAAAATCAATTAATGTCTCATTTTCTGTGACCTTTCAGCATATCCAGCAGCTCTAAAACAAATTGTTGCTCCCTACTAAAGAAGCACAAGAATCCTGAAACACGAGGCTAGAGAGACACAGAACTGGCTGCACCAACAATGGTGAAAACTAAGGGCCTCATTACAAGTGTGGCGGTCCAAGGACTGCCAAACTTGCGGTGAGGGTCTGACCACCGCAACTGTCTCGGTCCAACCTCCACATTAGGACCCTGGCGGTCGGGCCACCATGGGACCGCCATTCCCACCAGGAACATTGTTCCCGATGGGGTGATGGAAGTCTGAGTTGTACTCAGCGAGGGTGGTGCTGAATTCAGCGAAGCCTGGCTGATTAAAACTCACCTTACCACCAGCCTTTCCATGGCTGTCACCCCGCCATGGAAAGGCTGGCGGTAAGGGTGTGCTGGGGGCCACATGGGGGCCTCTGCACTGCCATGCCCTGGCATGGGCAGTGCATGGTCCCCCTGCTCAGCACCATCAAAATGAACACTGTCTGTGCATATTTTGAGGGTGCTGGACGGCCCCCCTGTGCGATGGCATTTGACTCAGCTCCTTGTGGAGGCGAGTCCAAAACCGCCGCACAGTTTCCACTGGTCTGACTGGCAGAAACCTTTATTTCTGCTGTTCAGCCCAGTGGAACACTTGCAAAGGGTCTAGTCAGGGAACTGCCAACTCCCCGGCGGTCTCCTCACCGCCAGCTTGCAGTCGAGTTTTCCGACCGCTAGACTCATAATCAGACCCTAAATAGTTTTACTGATATAAATATTACCATGCACTGCATTTACCATAATCCATTAGAGCGAACGGAGTGCTGGGATGTGAGGCAATCTGCTCTCTTTCTCCCTCATTTTCAGCATTGTCCACAGTATAACAGATGCAGTATTCAATAGATAAAAATGTCAAGATACAGAAAGGTATATTTGTGCGATGTACATAAAGACTTTGGATGCATAATTTATCTACTGTATTGTGAAGTATATACATTTCACAGTATAGCTAATAGATTTTATGACAAAATATGTGCTAATAGATGTTACAATGTAATATAGGTATGGCACAGTTGAATTCTATAGTGTTATTCATGATTGGTTCTGATTCTCTGGATCTTTCCTGTCAATGTAGTGTCTCACGAAAAACACATTGCAGTTCGGAATGTGATTTTGGTAAGTTTTACAATGGAAACCCACCTCTACCCACTTTCCTTAATCAGTAACCTTCTCTTACTTCGTCCTGCTCCCTTCAATAATGTTGCTCCATTCTCTTCTCTTTCTGCTCAGTCCCTCCTGTTTCTTGATTTCCTTCTTTCTACAACTATCACAAATACCATCCCATGCTGCATTGCCACAAACTTTCTTTACTAGTAATGTACAAGTTACTTATCTTCGGTGACAGATTCCTTACCTTAGAATTTCCAGGTGTCATCTTGGAATCCGCAAGTTTTGCTGAGCAATAGCCTTGCATGCCATCAGGTGGCGTCGTTTGGATCAGCGTGGCATCGTCGGTGTCGTTGCCACAAACTTTCATTACTACTAATGCTCGGATTACTTAGCGATAATCTTCATTACTCAGATTGTTCCTTACTTGTTACACTACTTATGAGTGTGATTAATGTGACAGCATTACTACCAGTTGCACACCCTTCTCAAAGGCATTTTTCCTTTTCTATTGAAATGTACAGTGTTCCTATAAAACCTCTCTTGCCAACAACGTCACCTCCTATTTTTGCCAAGACCCCTAAAGAAGGCTGAGGAGAAAGTTGGGGAGTAGAGAGGGGAGTAAGTACTGGGATGAGTAAGGTAGAATCTGAGTACTGCAAATGACCAGTAAGTAGCATTACCTCTTTCCCACCTTACTCGTTACAATATTTGAATTATTCACAAGAAGCAAATTTTAATCATTCACCTCCATTCTCTCTCTCACAAGTAAGTGCAGAGAACAAATAGAAATATTCAAAGAATCGAAAATTGATTTTACAGTGACATTACCTTCTTAATAACTGCTGCACCAAAAAATGGTTCAGGCTCCTGAGATGTATTCTGCCTATAGTGAGTAATGGATGTAGAAGGTGTACCCAAGCTGGCTGCTTTACATACGCCAGACAGTGAAACTCCATCCCGCTCAACCTAAGATGTTGCAATTCCCCTAGTACAGAGGTCTTCAAACTTTTTGATGCTGGGACCCCCTCTCAAATCTTTTTGCTCACAAGGACCCTCTCCTGCCAAATATTTCTAGAACCTGGCACTCCTCATCATCAAAACTCATAAACATCCCCAATTCCCGACTGCAAACCATTTTTACAGTGAGGAAATAATATGAAACAGTGTTTAGCAAACCAAAGGTCAATGGTGTTGGGACGTGGTCAAGGGTGTGGCTAAAAACAAAGGTCCTCATTTATGAGGAATTGGCTTAGGGCAGTGCTGCAAGTCATCTTGCTACACTGCCCTACCCCAATATAAAAGGGCAGGAATGCACCTTATTTATGGAATACAGTGCATTCCTGTCCTTTCCCCCTGTGCTGGTGCACAAATTGCTGCCTAGCGACAACATAGGCAGGATTGTTTTTGTGCAGGAAGGGGCACCTTCCTGAACAAAAACATCCTCAAAGGTATCTTTCTCTTTCCATGTGTGCAGCAGAATGCAACACACATTGAATGGAAAAAAATGAGAAAACATTTCTTCTCATTATGCCTAGCCAAGTTTTTGGCACTGCTCCAGTTTATGTGATTGTGTAAATCTGGGGCAGCGTCAAAATCCATGGGTGTTGCATGGGAACACCCACTGCAACGCCCAGGGAATGCCTTCTTGACACAGAGTAAGACAACGTAGCAGCTTACACTGCTTTGACTTACTCCATATCTATGGGGCCATGCAAAGTCGCTTAGGGTGGCTGTGCGTCCCCTCATAGGTATGACTGAGAGACTTGTTCCGCAGGAGCGTCAATAAAAGTGATGCTCTGGTGGCGCAAGCCTCTCATAAATATGTCCCAAAATATTCTGTAAGTTTTTTTTAGGTCTTTCACAATCAGGCAGCTACATATAAAATAACAAACAGCTGAAAAGAAAAATAAATAAAAGGAAGTGTTTACTCATTGGGAAATGCACTGAAGTGATTATGAAACCTCTATTAGTTAATGCACTGCAGAGGTCTGTGTGTAACCAGACAACCACAGAATTAAATCTTGGTTGGTGCAGTGGAGAATAGAGAATTGTGTATTTTTATTGCCACGAGGTCACAGCCTGTGACAGAAAGCACTTTGAAAATGTAAGTCATTATTTTATATTTGCATTACACACTGCATAAGATAGGGCACTACAAAATGCACAAAAAGGTTTACGATAAAATGGTGTTTCCAAAATGTAGATTTAAGTAATACCAGACCATATGTAATATATTATTTTTTAATAGCTGTCCCTCCTCGGGGGTAGTAAGAACTAGGTATATACAATTACAATTAAAAGCACACACTTCACAGCCCAGTTGTTAACTCTTTGCACTACCACTGAAAAAGAACAAATCTTTGTCATCACAAAACTTTGAGTGATTCGATCAATTAAAGCCAGAACCGGCTCCAAAGCATCCTTTACGTTCGTATATTTTACTATTTGCATTGAACTCGTAGCTCACATTTGAATTTCATTCAGGAAGCAGGCCCCCTGGCATGAAGGATTCTCTAGCTGTCTGTGCAGCTTCATTTCACTGCACAGGAGACTCAGGTAGCCATTTTGACTTTGGCGGTCTTTTACACAGTCCGCTGAAGCCGCGGGCTGTGTATATTATGAGTACTGAAGGATTTCCACCACAATTTGGGCGGAAATCCTTCAGCAGCCATGCTGGTGGTCGGCGGTGCAGAGGTGGTTCCACAAGCATCACCGCCACGCCACAAGGACTCCATCGCCGTATTACGGACAGTGTCCTGATGGCGGAGCGCTGCTGGCGGTGGAAGTGCCTGTTCCCGTTCCCTGGTGGACGACCTCCTTTCTGGACAAGGTAAGTTGATCGTCCAAGAGGAGTAGGAGGGAGGGGGGTGTTGTGTATGCATGTGTGAATGTAAGTGTGTATGCATGTGTGACTGTTGAAGTGAGTGTGTATTGGTATGTTTGTGTGAATATGTATGCGTGTTGGTGAATGTGTGTACGTATGCATGTTGGTGAATGTGTGTATGTATGCATATTAGTGAATGCATGTATGAATGCGTGTTGGTGAATGCATGTATTTGTGTTGGTGAATGCGTGTATGTATGCGTGTTGGTGAATGGGTGTTTGTGGGGTGCTTGAGAGTGTGTGTGCATGTACGTGGGGAAGGGGGTGCTGTCTTGGAAGGTGTGGGGTGGGGCCTTTCTGCTAGGGTTTTCGTTGAGGTGCTACTGACGCGGAAACCCTGGCAGATAAGCGACTCCTAATACCGCCGGCTGCCTTCCGTGGACAGCTGGCCCGGAGGTGCTGCCCTCCGGCCTGGCTGTCCTACCGCAGCAGTGGTACCAGCGGGGATGTGACGGTTTGGCAGATACCAAATCGCCACACTCGTAATGTGGCGGTCTTCATCGTCGGCCTGTCGGCAGTGAGACCGCCACCAGGGCCCTGGCAGTCTTCGGACTGCCAGGGTCGAAATGAGGGCCTCAATCAATAAAAGTTCAGCTGAAACATTTTAACAATCGGCTGGGGGAATGCGCCACCCCTTTCCAGGAGTCCATGGCCCCCCGGAGGTCGCGACCCACAGATTGCCTTAGTAGAATGAGCTGTGACTGAAGCAGGACTCTTTCTACTACTGTCCTGATGTAAGGAATCAGTCTTGACCTACCTTGCCTAGGTAGAGGAAGATCATTTTCACCTCTTCTGACTGGGACAAAATTAACAAAGAGACAATTTGACTTCCTATAGTCTTATAGCCTCTTGAGATGTATTGTTAAACCGGGAACCTGTCTCAGAAGCTAAGGACAGGAAGACTATTTCCTCTTTCTAGTGAAACCTTGAAGTAACCTTTAAGAAGAATCTGGGAACTAAAGAAAGCACTATTCTGTTGTTAAAAACATTAGGTAAGGATTCCAACAAACCAAGGCACCATACTCTTCAAACCTTCTAGCTTTTGTGTTTGCCACTAGAAAAAGGACCTTCCTGGTAAGAAATGTCTCTGATATTGAATCTAGTGGCTTTAAGTAGGTAGATTGAAGGCATGACAACACTAGAGGAAGATCCCAAGGTGAAAAAGGGGTTTAATCATGGGGCATAAGTATGAAAACCACAAAGCCTGGACACTAAAGATTTAGTAGCTGATAGGTCTTGTCAATACACTATAAGAGATCTAATGGTGGCCCACAGCAGTTTTAGAGTGCTTTAAAATAGATACTTGTTGAACCCATCCTCCAGAAATTGTAAAGTCCCAGGAACCGACATGTAAGTTGGAGTAAGAGACTTAGCCAAACACCAGGTATTAAAGTTAGCCCAATAGTGATTATAAGCTCTATTTGCAGTCTTCCCTAGAAGTCTGTAGAGAAGCTGAAAGTCCCTTTCCTTAAAATCCCTCATTTAGCAACTTCCAGTCTAATAGTCTTAAGAGGGAGAGGGTTCACACTGAAAGTGAAACATTGGCTGCTCTGCTTCAACACAATGAAGCAATGGAAACCAAGGTCTCTTTGTCCAGTAGGAAAGGACAATTATCATCTCCACCAACTCCTCCTGTAACCTTGAAGTAACCATGGGAATACGAAGTATCGGGGGAAATGCATAAAGAAGGATGGCTAGCCATGGACTGGTGAGAGCATTCACCCTTGCTGTTTGAGGTTCCCGGTATTGCTACATAAATGTTGGGAGTTGGACATTGAAGGGAATTTCAGATGAATCCACCAGAGGAGTCCCCTTTCAGAGACATAGCTGTTGGAAAACTAAAGGGTGTAGCACAAACTTTCAGAAACATTGAAACACCCGGCTCAACTAATCTGCCCGGGTATTCAGGGTCTCCTTGATATTAACTGCCCGTGGCTGTAACAAACTGTGCTCTCCCCAAAAACAAATGTGATGGATGAGCTGATTCAAGGCAAAAGAGACAGTCTCAAACTGGTGATTGAGATATGACGTGGCCACCTTATTTTCTGTTCTTATTGTAGAATAAAGAAAGCCGGGCCCAAGCATCCTCAAGCAGGGAAAGACTCAGACCAAAACACTATGGCCCTCATTACAACCCTAGCGGTAAATCCCGCTTTCCACCGTGCAGAAGACCGCCAACATACCGTTGCGGCTGCGCAATTCCGCTACAGGTATTACGACTCACAGCTCAGAATCCGCCACAATACAGACACCCACACAAGTCCGCCACACCAAGGTCAGTGATAAACTGGTGATACCAAAACCTACACCGTCACTCCAATAGGAATATGCACACAGTATCACGACCCATGAATCAACGCAGCGGTCTTTCAACCGCGGTAATCCATTGGCGATACACACCGCCGCGCTCAAAATACACACACATTTACAAAACACCCCACATTGGACAAATCAAAATACACACACCTGACACACATACACACACCACACCCACACACCCAAACCAATATAAAGCACACATCCACATCACCCACAAACCCTTACAACCAAAATTTTGAAAGAAGGCCAGAGAGAGAGATTACCTAACACAACACCAGCATCCACAGACACACAACACCAACACTTATACAACATCCACGCACCTCAAACAACACACACCAACACATCCCCTCACACTTCATACCAGACAGCACCTCACACATCACCCACACCACATCATGGCACCTCAAAGACACCCCAGGTTCTCTGAGGGGGAGCTCAAGGTCATCTTACCTTCGGTAACGCTTTTTCTGGTGAATACACTAACTACCTGTGGATTCCTCACCTTATGAATTCGATCCTTGCACCAGCATCTGACGGAAAGTCTTCTTCCTATCTGTCTACGTCGACGTCATAATGGCACGGCTACACGTGACTCCGTCTGACGTCAACGTGCCAATAAGAGGTCCTCGTCGGCGTACTGACGTCAGTTTCACCTCATCTTTTTTCGTGCTCTTAAAGCAAACAGGAGTAAACCGTCCATGAAAAATGACAATTAATATAGAAAGATATACGCACACAAAAACCTTGTCCATTTAAACCATCCATTCTTATTGAGAGCTTAAATACACGAATATACAAAAATATAGAGAGAAATATCACTATATGCATATATATATACACACACATATATATACATATAAATATATAAATATAAGAAGAAATATTAAACCAAAGACTGCAAGATAACTGTGCAATCAGGCAGGCAACGGGGAGGTGGGAGGGACCGTGAGGAATCCACAGGTAGTTAGTGTATCCACCAGAAAAAGCGTTACCGAAGGTAAGTAACTTGTTCTTCTGATGGATACAACTACCTGTGGATTCCTCACCTTATGAAGAGTCCCAAGCAGTACCGCACTCAGTGGTGGTTGCCCGCCTGATTACACTAAGAAATCTTGCAATACAGAGCAAGCAAAATGACCGTCCCTCCTCATCTCAGAGTCTAAACAGTAATGTTTCACGAAAGTATGGAGGGATGCCCAAGTTGCTGCTTTACATATATCTATTAATGGATCTCCCCTCGCCAGAGCCGAGGAGGCAGATTTAGCTCTGATACCTTCAGGAGGGACCTTTTTGCCAAAGAGTAACAGATCTTGATACACAAGATGACCCACCTGGAGAGTGTCCTTTTCTGAACCGCTCTGCCCTTTTGCTGACCAGCATATACAACAAACAGTTGCTCATCTAAACGAAAGTCCTTAGTCCTTTCGAGGTAAAAACTCAGGGCCCTCTTAGGGTCCAACCTATGGAGTCTCTCTTCTTCTTTAGACGGGTGGGGAGGAGGGTAAAACGCAGGAAGAGTGATATTTTGCCCTATATGAAAAAGGGGTGACAACTTTCAGTAGAAAAGCAGCCCTGGTTTTTAGAACCACTTTATCAGGGAAAAACATGGTAAAAGGAGGCTTTACGGAAAGTGCCTGAAACTCTCCAATCCTCCTGGCAGAAGTAATTGCGATTAAGAAAACAGTCTTGAAGGCTAAATATCTCAATGGACATGAATGCATGGGCTCAAAAGGCGAACCCATTAAGAATGTTAAAACTAGATTTAAGTCCCACTGAGGCATGTGAAAAGGAGTAGGAGGAAAGCTATTCACCAAACCCTTAAGGAACCTATGTACAATCGGAGACTTGAATAAAGATGGCTTGTCCGGAAGGCAAAGAAATGCTGACAGAGCAGCCAAATAACCCTTAACTGTAGCTATAGCACAGTTAAGCATTCTTCGCCAAACTAATAAACAAAAGTACATCTGAAAGATGGGCCTTTAAAGGATCTTTATGCTTCTCTCCACACCACAGCACAAATTTTGCCCACCTTCCATTAGTGGAGTGTTGCCTGGACGATAGTAAAAAATCCACTACATCCGGTAGGAGAGAAAAGGAACTCAGGTTGCCCTGTTCAATCTCCAGGCATGAAGGTGCAGGCTCTGGGGGTGGGGGTGAAAACCTGCCCCTGCGATTGAGAGAGGAGATCTGCCCTGAGCGGGAGACGGAGCGGAGGGCACTGAGAGAGTTGAAGTAGGTCTGTATACCATACTCTTCTCGGCCAGTCCGGTGCCACCAATATGACTTGGGCCCGGTCTTGACGAACCTTCTTCAAAACCCGAGGAATCAAGGGTATGGGGGGAAACACGTAAAGCAACTGGCCGCTCCAGGACATCTGAAACACATCCCCCAACGCCCCTTGCATCGGATACTGGAGGCTGCCGAATGACGGACAATGCGCGTTCTCCCGAGTGGCAAATAAATCCACCTGAGGAGTACCCCACATCTCGAAGATGTGGAGTACTAGATCCGGATGGAGACGCCACTCGTGATCTAATGAGAAGTGACGACTGAGAACGTCCGCACGTACATTTAACACTCCGGCCAAATGATTTCCCATCAAGCAAATCTGATGGTCCTGAGCCCAGGACCAGAGTCGGAGGGCTTCTTGGCAAAGAAGATACAACCCCACTCCTCCCTGCTTGTTTATATACCACATCACGGTAGTGTTGTCCGTCAGGATCTGAACTGACTGACCGCGAAGGGAAGGGAGGAAGGCCTTGAGCGCCAAACGTACCGCCCCAATTCCAACAGATTGATATGCAACATCTGTTCCACTGGAGACCAATGATCCTTGATCTCCAGGTCCCCCAGATGAGCTCCCCACCCTAGAGTGGAAGCACCCGAAATCACTGTGGCCACTGGAGGAGGCAGTGAAAACAGTTTTCCTTGGGAAAGGTTGCCATCCTCTGCCCACCAAAGAAAATCCGCTACAGCGTCCCTGGAGATCTTTATTGAATCCCTGAGATCCCCCTTGTGCTGGAACCACTGTCTGCGGAGGCACCACTTAAGAGCCCTCATATGCCAGCGAGCATGAGTAACCAACAGAATACAAGAAGCAAACAGACCTAGCAGGCGTAAGACCTTGAGGATTGGAACTGCCGCTCCACTTTGAAACAAAGGAATCAGCGCCTGAATGTCCTGTACCCACTGAGGCGGGGGGTAGGCCCGAAACTTTGTCGTGTCCAGTACTGCCCCTATGAACAGGAGGTGTTGAGAGGGCTCCAGGTGAGATTTGGGTACGTTCACCGAAAAACCCAGATCGAAGAAACAACTGTGTTGTCATTCTCAGATGAGACAACAAAATCTCTGGAGACTTGGCTTTGATCAACCAATCGTCCAGGTAGGGAAAAACCGCTACCTCCCTCTTTCTGAGATGTGCTGCAACAACTGCCATCACCTTTGTGAATACCCGGGGTGCTGAAGTAAGTCCAAACGGAAGGACCGCAAACTGGTAATGTTGCGATCTGACCACAAAACGGAGATACTTCCTGTGCGACTTGATTATGGGAACATGAAAGTACGCGTCCTGCAAGTCGACAGACACCATCCAGTCTCCTTCGTTCAACGCCAATAGCACCTGTGCTAGGGTCAGCATTTTGAATTTTTCCAGCTTGAGGAACAAATTCAAAATCCTCAAGTCTAGGATCGGCTGCAACCGACCGTCCACTTTGGGAATCAGGAAATATCTTGAATAACACCCCTGACCCCTTTCCTGCAACGGCACCAACTCTATTGCGCCCTTTGCCAACATGGTGACAACCTCCTGTTGCAATAACAGAAGATGGTCTTCTGAACAAAAGGAGGGACGGGGGGAAAGGGAGGAGGAAACTCCTGAAAGGGGAGAGCATAGCCCTTTTCCACAATTCCTAGCACCCACGAGTCTGTTGTAATTGACCTCCATTTCTGTAGAAAAAGACTCAATCTTCCCCCTACAGGAGAAGTATGACTGATAAAGTGGGGAAAACTAGGGCTGCTTCTGCTGTTGTCCACCAGAGAAGGATGAAGAAGAAGAGAGCTGCTGGGCAGGACCTCTAGCAGGCACGATAGGGCGGATTGGCCGTTTGCTGGGCATAAGATTGAGACCTTCGAAAGGCAGAGCCTCTAACAAATCCTCGAAACCTACAAAAAGGTCTGTATGATGTAGTAGAAGGGGCCTGCAAACCCAGGGACTTAGCTATAGCCCGACAGTCCTTAAACCGTTCAAGGGCAGAGTCTGCCTTGTCCCCAATCAGCTTTTCCCCATCAAACGGAAGGTCCATTAAAGTGGATTGTACATCTGATGAGAAACCCGAAGACCTTAACCAGGCATGCCTTCTCATAGCCACCGATGTTCCCATGGCCCTGGCAATGGAATCCGTGGCTTGTGCATCTAAGAAAAGGGACCCAAAAGATTTTTGCATTTCCTGTGACAGATCTTTTGCCATCTCCTTGGCAGAGTCCATTAGGGCATGGATATATCTGCCTAGCACACAGGTGGAATTGGTAGCTTTTAGGGCCATGCTGCAAGAAGAGAACATTTTCTTCGCGGACTGCTCCATCCTCTTGGATTCTCTGTCCGTCGGAACACCTGGGAATGTACCGGGGGCAGACTTTGCAGAACATGATGCCTGAACCACCAAGCTCTCCGGTGTCGGGTGACGAGACAGAAAAACTGGATCTCCTGGGGCACTTCTATGCCTCCTTGCCACTGCCCTGTTTAGAGCAGGAGATGTCACTGGCTTTTTCCACAGGTCTAAAATAGGCTCCGTCAAAGCCTCATTAAAAGGCAGCAAAGGGTCAGCACTGGAGGAAGATGGATGAAGAACCTCAGTGAGCAGGTTAGTCTTTACTTCTGCCGTGGACAAAGGCAAATCCAGGTAATCAGCTGCCTTACTCACCACAGCATGGAAGGAGGTGGCCTCCTCAGTAAACTCCTCCGGAGACGCAATGTCCCACTCCAGGGAAGAATCCAAACCACTTTCAGTGGCAAGCCCCTGGAAGTCATCAGAAGGCTCTATCTCACCGTCCTCAAGCCTTCTGTATTCCTCTTCCTCCAGAAGTCTCAACGCCTTCCTTCGAGATCTAAGATGAGTTTCCAGAGCCAGCGTCGACAAGGACTCCATCGACGCCGACGATCTCAAACCCCGAACTGGTTCAGGAAGGCTCCTAGATTCAACCGGCGTCGGAGCCGGCGCCGGCCCGAAGTCGGCAGATGACCTCCTCGAAGCCGAATGAACAGAAGGAGATGGAGCCGGTCTGGATGAAGCTATCAATGACGCCGGATGGCACGGAGAAGGTGTCGGATGAGAAGCCGACGGATCCATGGTCCCAGGCGAAGGACTCCTGCCAGGGGAGACCCCTGGCGCCGGACCACCAGACTCTGTAGGGCAGAAGGGCATGAATGGAGCAGCCCTGTACGACGCCGGCGAGCCCAAATTGAATGCCATTGGCCCCGTGGGACCCGCCGGTGCACCAGCAGGGGCCATGGATTGAAAAAATCCACAGGTAGTTGTATCCATCAGAATTGTCGACAGGGTCAACACAGTGGGACAGCATCCAAGAACACGGGATGACATTAGGAAGAGGTGGAACGACCTACAGGGAAATGTACGTTCCGTGGTATCCAGACATCAGATTGCTGTACAGAGAACTGGCAGTGGACCCCCACCTCCTCCCCCACAACTGACAACATGGGAGGAGCAAGTCTTGACAATACTGCATCCTGAGGGCCTCGCAGGAGTAGCAGGAGGACTGGACTCTGGTAAGTCAAATCTTTACTACTTTATCCCCCCCACCCCACCTGCATGCCATCACATACTCCCACTCTTACCCTCACACCCATCACCCCAGCAACCCACAGATACCCAACTAACACAACCCACACATCCCAAAAGCAAGCCCTGCATGTAACACCAATGCATGGACACCCATCACCAAAGCATGTCCAGTAGAGAGACTCACTCATGCCCCAAAATCACCAATCACACAAGGGCCATGGCAATAATGCAAGCACAGGAGTAGAGGCTAACTCACCCATTGCACAAGATGGAACACACAGATACTAACATTATGCATTCACACCCCAACAGGACCCCTACCCAACGTCTTGACAGGAGGTGCCAGACATATCCAGTCCCCCCACAGAAGAGGCCCACAGTGATGATAGCAGCTCTGCACGCCTGGATCAAGATGACCAGCCAGGCCCATCAGGTACCTCGTGACAGTTGGTTCCCCTGACACAGTCACAAACCACCACTGAACCTCCCCCCTCAGGAAACACCACTACAGCACCCACCCAACGGGCCCATCCCTCTGTCCCCAGGACACGTCATTCAGCAGTGTGCCCACCACTACAGGGAACCCCACTAACACAGGATGATCAGGTACTTGGAGGCAGTGGGCACACGGTTCAGGGGACAGAGGCACAGGATAACAGGGAAGCTGGGAGGACTGCTGTGCGACAGGTGGAGGACAGGCGCAGGGAACCCACTCTCCACGAGGCACTCTCCAACATCATGGGAGCTTACCACCATTCCAAGGAGACCATGGGTACTGGCCAAGTTTCAGGAGACCCAGTGGCTGCAGGAGGAACACTACCTGGGGATCAGGGAGGACTTGAAGTCCATCAACACCACCCTGGTCACCTTTGCAGGGGTGCTGGCAGACCTTGTCAACATCAGGAGGGACACAGTGGCACACCAACGGGCCCCTGACTCTAGCCTGGATGATGAACATCCCTCCACCTCCACCAGTGCTAGTGGACAGGAGGCACCGCCACAGGAACAACAGGCCACCAGCACCCCACCCCCTGCAGAAGGAGAACCAACCAGCAAACGGTCCCTGAGATCCAGGAACAAGACAGAGAACATTGCGAAGGCCCCCGCCAGGAAATAAGACCCCCCTGAATGTCACCCTTCTGTCGCACTTTGTCACCCCACCTTGAACTGCTATTGCTCCACTTCCTATGCCCCATTGGAAAATGCACCTGTGAAAGAAACAATAGACTAGACTCTGCCATGGACATTCCTCCACCATCACCCCAGCCCATTTCACACCCCCTCCACTTATTTGCACAAAAATGAACACACTTGAATCACAAAACAATCTGGAGTCTGTCTGTGCTTTCACTAATGTGTAATTGCAAAACCTCCGGAATATAGCAATGTCAATTTACCAGTTCACATACCAATGTAACACAGCTGTAGGCCAGCAGTAAACATAGCAGAGGGCAGAAAGTGGGACCCAGATCTGTGAAATGGAAAGGCAAAGTAACAAGTCAGGCTCCATACACTGAGTGAAAATGACGGATGTATGCTAGCTCCAACAATAGTATGAGATGTGGCCCATCCTCTTGTACAAAAGGCACCTGGCGTCACAAAGCTAGGTTGTGCAGCATACAGCAGGCCACGATTAGCTGGCACACCTTCTTCGGTGAGTAGTATAGGGAGCCACCTATAAGATGGAGGCACCGGAATCTGGCATTCAGGAGGCCGAAGGTGCGTTCTATAATCCTCCTAGTTCGCCTGTGTGTCTCATTGTAGCGTTCCTCTGCCCTTGTCCTGGGATTCCTCACTGGGGTCAGTAACCATGACAGGTTGGGGTAACCACAGTCACCTGCAAATGTCAAGGGACAACTGTTAGACAGACACTAACCCTTAGGGACAATGCCATACCCATATACCTATGTCAACTGTGTTAGGACCTTGGGGTCACCTATTAGCCACACAAGGTGCCTCAGGAGTTGCCCCATCACATAAGGGATGCTGCTATTCCTCAAAATGTAAGCATCATGCACAGAGCCAAGATACTTGGCACTCACATGGGAGATGTACTGGTCTGCCAAACACACCATCTGCACATTCATGGAATGGTAGATTTTTCGGTTTCTGCACACCTGTTCATTCCTGCGGTGGGGGGGGGGACAAGTGCCACATGTGTACCATCAATCGCACCAATGATGTTGGGGATATGTCCCAGGGCATAAAAGTCACCTTTCACTGTGGGCAAATCCTCCACCAGAGGGAAAACGATGTAGCTGTGCATGTGTTTCAGCAGGGCAGATAACACTCTGGACAACACGTTAGAGAACATTGGCTGGGACATCCCTGATGCCATGGTCACTGTTGTTTGAAAAGACCCACTGGTCAGAAAATGTAGTACAGACAGAACCTGCACTAGAGGGGGGATTCCTGTGGGATGGCGGATAGCTGAAATCAGTTCTGGCTTCAACTGGGCACACAGTTCTAGGATTGTTGCACGATCAAGTCTGTATGTGATACTGATGTGTCTCTCTTCCATTGTCGACAGGTCCACCAGGGGTCTGTACTCTGGAGGATGCCACCATCTCATCACCTGCCCCAGCAGACATGCCCTATGGAGGAGAACAGTGAGCAGAGGGCCATCCAACACTTAGGCATCACAATGTGTTATTTAGTAAAACGTTGGAAAATCGCAATGTGACGGTATCTGTCTATATTCCACGCCTAAATAGGTGTGACGCAGTTTTTGTCCATGCCATGTGGCCCCCTGAAATGGTGGCTGTCTGACCTGTAAGGTGGGACAAGGGGAAATGAGGTAACTGCGCTGGCGTTGTACACCGTCGCGGTGGGTGGTCGAAGACCGCAGCGCAATTCAGCATTGGTTAACATTGGGCCCTATGGGTCCCAGGAGCCAATGACGATGTACGCCGGCGGTGACGTTACACACCGCCGCGGACGTGGCTGCCATTTTATTACTGTTCCCTCACTTGATACCTGACCTTCAACAGGAGAGGACCTACCCTGCAAGTGCTGCTGTGACCTGTGTCTGGAAGCGACAATGGCTATAGTGTCTGAGGAAAGTGCCCATGCCTTCACTACGGAGGAGTTGGAGAAACTGGTGGATGGGGTCTTCCCCCAGTACACACAACTGTACGGTCCTCCAGACAAACAGGTGAGTACACTGTGAGCATGGTGGATGGCACATGAGTGTATGGAGTGTCGTGGATGGAAGAGGGTGGGGAGGGGGACAGGCCAGCATGTCAGGAGTGTGTGTATATGTATGGCTGGGCTAGGGTGTGAGGTGTTTGGCAATGCGTGAGATGAAATGTACGGGCTAGAAACATCCATTTTTACTTCACTTTTCCTCTAGGTCAGCACCCACCAGAAGAAGAGCTCAACTGCTCGTAAACGACATATCCAAGCTGCCTCCCTCCAGCAGTTGAGCTGGGACACAATACAGACCATGAATTTCATTATTACTTATAAGATGTTTTGGTCTACCACATATTTTCACAATTACCTTTATTTGATCACTGAAATACATGCCTCTTGAGATCTTTACACGGGCCTTTCTTCTAAAACTGTCTCATAATAGTGATCTTCTCTAGAGTTATTTTATTTGACTGTTGTATATTGGAGTCTTTTTCAATTGATCCATTTGATTGACAATATGTTTTAGAAGATCTCTATCTATGTATGTGTTAATAGAAATGTAAATTCAATAATGTTATATGTATCTTCTATGCTCATGTAAGTTGGAGCTTTCCACAAACATTTTTGGGGGTTAGTCACATTTTTTTAATCTATTCTATTTTCCAATTATCATGAAAATAGGTTCTTTCTAGGAATAATTAAAAATTGTATTGTTATTTGTTTTGTAATTTCATATTTCTCTATTGACCTGGATGATATTTTTGTGATAGTATCTTTGCCCTGTTGGGACCAGCACTGGCTCTTTTATTCTTCACTCTGTGCTTTTTCCTACTCTGGGCTTTTTACTGCTTCTCTCTCCCTTCTCTCCCCGCTCCCTTCTCTCTCTTGCACTTCACTATTTCTATTATATATATATATCTCCTTTTAGATTTTTTAAGACTTTTTGTGCTAATATTCTTTTTGGTTTGTTCTTTCAGTTCCCCAAATTACTGGGTCTGTAATCCTCTTGGGTATGTTTTTCTTATTTCAATATGGCCGCCGCATATCGCTCATAATATGACGACCGCTTTTTACAGCCCGTCGTCTATCTTTACACTTCTCTTCCCGGCTAGGGCGGGAGTTTCAAGCAACCGGCGTTCTCTCCTTTAAAACTCACCTACCTGGACGCTGATTATTTACTCTACCAGCGGGACGGGCGGCACAAGGCCGGGCCCGTCTATACTTTTAACTCCGGCCACAGATATTATTTCAATTGCCGCGCGGCAATCTACTGCGGTGCTTTTTCCTTAAACGGTGCGACAGGCGGCTTACGACTGGGCCCGTCTGTGTTTTCAATTACCGGTCTCTGAAATTACTTAAATCGCCGCGCAGCAGTGTACTGCGGTATTCTTTCCCAGGTAAGGCCGAAATAGCCTTTTCTTTTGAACGTGGCTACACCTAGCAATTCTAATTTGTTTGTCGATGGTGCTGTTTGTGTGTCTAATTCATGTTGATTGACTATACACTGGGGTACATAGGCTTTACAGTGGTCCCTCAATTTATTACCTGCACATATATATTTAAATGCCCGTCTTTTCGCCCTCCCCATTTCCTCCCTGTTTCCTTCTAACTTGACTTGCGATTTGGGAGGATAATTCTATACATTTGTTCTTTGGCTATGCAACTAGTGACCCTTGCTTTAGATTATATATATCGTTATAGGTTTGTTCTTTTCTTTTCTTTTCTTTCCCATTAGGATTACTTTATGCTTCCGTGCACTTGCGCATTGTGAACCAAATACATTTTTGTCTCATTTGGAGTACGACTTTGGTACGTTTTTTAACTTGAGAAAATTATTGCTATCTCACATTGTTTTTCTGGTTACTTATGGGAATCTGGATCTATTGGCAGAGGGATGTTTTTCTTGCTTCTTTATAACACCATGCGTGCTTCCTTCCTCATGAGAAATTCGCTCCATTACGTTTTCGTACACACTTTCTTATGTTGTACTTCTTGAATTCTATCTCTGACTCTTGCACTGATCTTTGCCGGTTCTGTCGATTATGCACGACCTGACATTGGTCTGGACTAACATATTGCCTATATTTTGTCTCTTTGTATTATTGCTGTACATTTACAAAGTAACTTTGTGTTTGTTACATGTATGTAAAGTAGCATTTTGTGTGTTATAATGTTTTTGTTCTTGTTACCCTGTTCATGTCTTTTTATCTTACGCTGTTATGGTTATATGTCACTTTGCGGCCCTGAAGAAGCCCTTTTGTATTGGGCGAAACACATTGGCTGTTTCTTTTCCATGAAACTTATGTTGTAACAAGTTCCTTACACCAATTAAAAGTCTTCAGGAAGAAATATACCAAACCTTTGCACTGTTATTTACTGAATAGCATTGGACTTTTTATATTTACTGTGTTTTATTGGATATTTTGGAGTGGTGCACCCCCTAAACGTTCTGTATTGTTGGGGTTCTCTATTGCCTATCAGGCTCTTTTTTGCAGCGGGGGCCTTGGTGGAGTTGCACACCATAGGGTCTATATAGCCACTATTGTTACACACATTGTGATTCACTGGGTACGAATAGGGATTGATGCGTTTTCTTTAGGCCTGCTGCATTTCGTCTTTTTAAACAAACAAATGCAAACCTGGAGGGCATTCATCATTCTGGGCAGGCGGCCCAACAGAGAGAATTTCAGGCTCTGGCCTCAGCACTGATGGCAACCATTGTCTCTGTGTCCAGCCTTCTCCCTCCAACCTCCTCCACTCGACCCAATCCCCTCTACCTCAGCCTATCCTAAGCACACCATCAGACCAGCATGCACACTCATCAACACACAAAAGTGGACATGGCAAACATAAGCACCACACATCCCACAAGCACTCACACAAGACCCATCCCCATGCAGAAACAGCAACATCCAATGCCTCCACTGTGCCCCCCTTCTCCATGTCCTCCTTCTCCCTCCCTGTCTCGTCTCCACTCACACCTGCATGCACTACATCCTCAGCCACTACCTCCATCACCAGCAAGCCCATCACCACACACCGCTCATGTGCAATCACCACCCCTACTACCATGCACACATCCCCAGTGTCCTCTCCCAGTGTGTCTGTGAGCCCTCCTCCCAAATTACACAAACGCAGGCACACACCCACCCAACAGCCATCCACCTCACAACAGCCTCTGGCCTATGCACCTTCACCCAAATTCAGCAAACGTACACCTCCTACAACCACTACCTCTTCCTCCACTCCCAAACCCCCTCCATCTTCCTGTCCCAGTGTGTCTAAGAAGTTTTTCCTGGCTAACAATGACCTCTTCCCTACACCTCCCCCCGTCCTTCCCCTAGGGCCAGGCTTTCCAGGTCCCAGCCCAGCACCTCAGCCACCAAATCCCCAGGCACAGTGGTGCCAGCAACTGCGGGGTCATCGAGTGTGCCACCCATCAGGGCTGCCAGTGTGCCACCTTGCGAGGCCAAGGGCATTCCGCCACCTGCCAAGGTGAAGAAAGTGCCCACATCCCGGAGGGAGAATCCACAACTACCAGCCACCAAGGGCTCCTCCAAAACAAAAGGGGACCGTGGCAAGACACCTGCGGCACCATCAAAGGTGGGGAAGGGCTCCATGGCGTCCTGGTTCCATGTTGGGTGTCGAGAAGTGAGTGGTTTCCTTTCTGTGTACTGTTTCCGCCGTGTTTTTGATAGCGTTGGTTCCGCCCTGGAAAAGGTGGCGGATAGGCATGTTGAAATACAGTGGGTGGTACTTTGTCCTCCGCCTGTCTGTTGGCAGTTACCGCCGCAGTGTTTATTTCTACCGCCGTGGCGGTCAGAGTGTTTAAGTGGCTGTCTACGTTGGCGGTTTCCGCTATGGTCGTGATCCCATTTTTTTTTCCACCTGCCTGTTGGCGGTATTACCGCTGCTTTAACACCGTCCGCCAGGGTTGTAATGAGGGCCTATGTCTGACTAAAAGCGGGCCCAAGCACCGCTTACATTTGTAAATAAAAGGGACACATCTTATCTTAAAGCTAATAATAAATCTCATGTCAGAGGATGAGACCACATACCTATAACTCTGAAAGTGCCTATACATCCTTTCTGGAAAAGCACCTGAATGGGAGAGCACAGAACAAAAGGCGGAAGTGATGTGGGGGAAGAGAGTTTTCATGGGCAGGGCTAAGCTCACACATCTGGTTAGGTCCAGGATACCCTGGAGAGTGATAGTGCTCTTTACAAATACACATAACATAATTTATTACAACATAACATAGCATAACATGATAAAAGTCCACACTTCAGTAGAAAAGAAAAAAGGCTTTGAGATGAATGTGCAAACGTCAGTAATGCTGTCACATTAATTAATCATATAAGTAAGGCATGGGAAGAGTAAGGTGAAGAGAAGGCAACGTCTTTTAAAGTTTCACCTTCCATTCTATTTTCTACTTTCAATGTACCTTGCAGATTACTTTTACACCTCCCCTCTTATCTTACTTCCATCTTCCTCCTTTTGTGTATTTTGATACACAAAAAAGACAAACGATCGACATGACATTTATCAATATACCATAATTGACATTCCATTTATGGAACCCTTTTCTCGCTTTTTCTGAAATGAATTATTTATACAATTCCTATAGTTATAGGAATTCTAAGACGTTTCAAACTTCTTTAACTCTGGAGCCAGAAGTCAATACTTTGCCTTTAGGAAACAATTTGATAATATGTTTTTCTTTTGAATATTAATTTGTCTAAACTTGATCTGTGACAATTTTCTGTCCCTGGCACCTGTGTCAGACATTGACAACATGTATATGAGGTACATTTCAGAAGTACCACTTCTGAATTACTGCATGCATACTTTTTTAACCAACACATTCAAAGTATTAGGCTTTAAAGCAGTTCTTAATTGGAGCCAGTGGTTGCCAGTGGGGCCCACAGGCACTCATTTTTGGGGACGTACACTTAGGGACTGATTACAAGGCTGGTGGTCTTGAGACCACCAGCCTCGCAATGGCGGTTGGACCACATGCTCCAGGTGGCCAGACTGCCAAATTACGACCCTGGTGGTCAGACTGCCAGGGGATCACCGCCAGGAACGTGGTTCCCAGTGGGGTGGCGGCAGTCGGAGTCATAGTCAGCTGCTGTGCTGATCACAAGTCCACTTTCCGCCAGCCTTTTCATGGCGGGGACCCTGCCATGAAAAGGCTGGTGAAAAGCCACTGCTGGGGGCCACAGGGGAGCCCCTGCACTGCCCACAATCATTGCATGGGCAGTGCAGGAACACCCCCCGGTCCAGCACCTCAGAATGCACACCGTCTTCTACGACAGACAGTGTCTATGCGAAGGAGGCTGGGTGCACCCTCTGTGTGATGACATTAGGCTCAGCTCCATGAGAAGCCGAGGCCAATGCCGCCACATGGTTTCCACAGGGTTGACCCCGGAAACCTCTGATTCCAGAGGTTTCCAGCAGTCAGCCCAGTCGAAACCTCATAATCGGCCCAGGGGGAGACTTCCAGCTCTGCGGCGGTCTCCTTTCAACGGTGCTGGCGGGTCAACGGTTGGCCCGCCAACCTCGTAATGAGGCCCCTCATTTTCATCATTAGATATTGAGCAGGAGAGGGAAAAAACACAAATTGAAAAAACAGAGGAAGAGAAAGGAGGAAGATCCAGAACAAAGGGAGAAAGCAGAGATTGGTAAGAGTGAAATAAAGTGATAGCAATGGACAAAAGTGGCCATGGTGATTTCAAGCTACTAGCCTTGGTATTCAAGGCACCGTATTTTAATTTCACTGCTGGAGCAGAGCTTTAAGCAATAATTTTTTTACAAACTAAGCACTACTTTACAGTAATATGTTAGACCCCTTCTAAAAAATAAAATTATGAGAGGTGGGGAGCACCCTTTCACATCTCTCAGATCCTCTTGGAGAATGTTTGGGTTTGACTTGTCTACTAGGCATGTTTGATGTTGTATAGGGGTGATAGTACATCACTATTTTTCAGAACTGCATTTCCAGCAATCTGGTAAATTAAGATCCATTAATTCAAAATGAATTGTAAGAGATACTTGGCAACAATGGGGATACAATATGCCTACCAATGATAAATATTACCTTTTCCTTGATGGATTCTTGAAATAGCTGTTTGGTATCCAGACTAACCACATCTGACTGTTTAGTATCCTGGCTCACCTGAGTTGGCTGATCAATATCCAGGCTAGAACAAATTGGTTCCTCTGTATCATGGCTAGCTACAGTTTGTTGTTCAGTATGCTGATATGCCACAGTTGGCTGACCAATGTCCTGGCTAGCTGCAAATGGCTGGTCGGTATCCTGGGTACCTGTAATTGTTGGTTCTGCATCTTGACTAGCTGCAATTGAGTATTCAATGTCCTGGAAAGGAACAATTAGCTGATCAACATCCTGGCTGTCTGCAGTTTGTTGTTTAGTATCCTCAGAAGCCACAGTGGGCTCATCAACATCCTGGTTAGCTGTGGCTTGTTGTTTGGTATCCTCAGAATAGACAGTAGGCTCATCAACATCCTGGCTAGCAGCAATCGTTTGTTTGGTATACTCAGAAAACACAGTAGGCTCATCAACATCCTGGCTAGCTGCAGTTTGTTGTTTGGTATCCTCAGAAGACACAGTAGGCTCATCAACATCCTGGCTAACTGCAATCTTTTGTTCGGTATCCTTAGAAAACACAGTAGGCTCATCAAAATCCTGTCTAGCTAAGGTTTGTTGTTTGTTATCCTCAGAAGACACAGTAGGCTCATCATCATCCTGGCTAACTGTGGCTTCTTGTTTGGTATCCTCAGAAGAGACAGTAGGTTCATCAACATCCTGGCTAGCAACAATCATTTGTTTGATATCCTCAGAAGACACAGTAGGCTCATCGAAATCCTGGCTAGCTGTAATCAATAGTTTGGTATCCTCAGAAGATACAATAGGCTCATCAACATCCTGGCTAACTGCAATCTTTTGTTCGGTATCCTTGGAAAACACAGTAGGCTCATCAACATCCTGGCTAGCTAAGGTTTGTTGTTTGGTATCCTCAGAAGACACAGTAGGCTCATCATCATCCTGGCTAACTGTGGCTTGTTGTTTGGTATCCTCAGAAGAGACAGTAGGTTCATCAACATCCTGGCTAGTAGCAATCATTTGTTTGATATCCTCAGAAGACACAGTAGGCTCATCGACATCCTGGCTAGCTGTAATCAATAGTTTGGTATCATCAGAAGACACAGTAGGCTCATTGACATCCTGGCTAGCTGCAGTTTGTTGTTTGGTATCCTCAGAAGACACAGTAGGCTCATCAACATCCTGGCTAACTGCAATCTTTTGTTCGGTATCCTTGGAAAACACAGTAGGCTCATCAACATCCTGGCTAGCTGAGGTTTGTTGTTTGGTATTCTCAGAAGACACAGTAGGCTCATCATCATCCTGGCTAACTGTGGCTTGTTGTTTGGTATCCTCAGAAGAGACAGTAGGTTCATCAACAACCTGGCTAGCAGCCATCATTTGTTTGATATCCTCAGAAGACACAGTAGGCTCATCGACATCCTGGCTAGCTGTAATCAATAGTTTGGTATCCTCAGAAGACACAGTAGGCTCATTGACATCCTGGCTAGCTGCAGTTTGTTGTTTGGTATCCTCAGAAGACACAGTAGGCTCATCAACATCCTGGCTAACTGCAATCTTTTGTTCGGTATCCTCAGAAAACACAGTAGGCTTATCAACATCCTGGCTAGCTAAGGTTTGTTGTTTGGTATCCTCAGAAGACACAGTAGGCTCATCATCATCCTGGCTAACTGTGGCTTGTTGTTTGGTATCCTCAGAAGAGACAGTAGGTTCATCAACATCCTGGCTAGCTGCAATCATTTGTTTGATATCCTCAGAAGACACAGTAGGCTCATCAACATCCTGTCTAGCTGTAATCAATAGTTTGGTATCCTCAGAAGACACAGTAGGCTCATCAACATCCTTGCTAGCTGCAGTTTGTTTTTCGCTATCCTCAGAAGACACAGTAGGCTCATCAACATCCTGGCTAACTGCAATCATTTGTTTGGTATCCTCAGAAAATACAATAGGCTCATCAACATCCTGGCTACTTGCAATTTGTTGTTTGGTATCCTCAGAAGATACAGTAAGCTCAGTAACATCCTGTTTAGTTACAATCAATTGTTTGGTATCCTCAGAAGACACAGCAGGCTCATCGACATCCTGGCTAGCTGCTGTTTGTTGTTTGGTATCCTCAGAAGACACAGTAGGCTCTTCAACATCCTGGCTAGCTGCAATCTTTTGTTTGGTATCCCCAAAAAACACTGTAGGCTCATCAACAACATGGATAGCTACAGTTTGTTCTTTGGTATCCTCAGAAGACACAGTAGGCTCATCAACAACCTGGATAGCTATGGCTTGTTGTTCGGTATCCTCAAAAGAGACAGTAGGCTCATCAAGATCCTGGCTAGCTGCAATCATATGTTTGATATCCTCAGAAAGCATAGTAGGCTCATCAACATCCTGGCTAGAAGCAGTTTGTTGTTTGGTATCCTCAGAAGATAGAGTAGGCTCAGTAACATCCTGTTTAGCTACAATCAATTGTTTGGTATCCTCAGAAGACACAGTAAGCTCATCGACATCCTGGCTAGCTAAGGTTTGTTGTTTGGTATCCTCAGAAGACACAGTAGGCTCTTCAACATCCTGGCTAGTTGATATCTTTTGTTTGGTATCATCACAAAACACTGTGGGCTCATCAACATCCGGGATAGCTGCAGTTTGTTGTTTGGTATCCTCAGAAGACACAGTAGGCACATCAAGATCCTGGCTAGCTGCAATCATTTGTTTGATGTCCTCAGAAAACATAATAGGCTCATCAACATCCTGGCTAGAAGCAGTTTGTTGTTTGGTATCCTCAGAAGACACAGTAGGCTCATCAACATCCTGGCTAGCTGCAGTTTGTTGTTTCGTATCATCAGAATACAAGGTAAGTTTATCAGCATCCTGGCTAGCTTCAGCTTGTTGTTTGGTATCCACAGAAATTACAGTAGGCTCATTAACATTATGTCTAGCTGTGGCCTGTTGTTTGGTATTATCAGAAGACGCAGTAAGCTCATCAACATCCCAGATAGCTCCAGTTTGTTCTTTGGTTTCCCCAGAAGACAAAGTAGGCTCATCAACATGCTGGCTAGCTGTAGTTTGTTGTTTGTTATCATCAGAATATACGGTGGGCTCATCAACATCCTGGCTAGCTGCAGTTTGTTGTTTGGTATCCTCAGAAGACACAGTAGGTTCATCAACATTCCAGCTAGCTCCAGTTTGTTGTTTTGTATCCTCAGAAGACACAGTAGGCTCATCAATGCACTGCCTGGATGCTTCAGGAAGAATGATATCCTGGCTAGTCACAAAGTGCTGTTCAGTATCTTTTGTAGCTGCAGTTTGTTGTTTGGTATTATTGGTATTATTAGAAGACACAGTAGACTCATCAATATCCTGGCTAGCTGCAGTTTGTTCTTTGGTTTCCACAGATGACACAGTAGGCTCATCAACATTCTGGCTGGCTCCAGTTTGTTGTTTGGTAGCCTCAGAAGACATAGTAGGCTCATCAACATGTTGGCTAGTTGCTTCGGCATGAATGGTGTCCTGGCTAGCTACAACTTGCTGTTCAGTATCTTTGCAAGACTTGGGTGTTTCCTAAGAAAACAAAACACATGCAATAAGAAACAAAGAATTGCATACCTCATCCTTGTACACTTTGCTTCCCAACTCTAGAACTGCAATTTAAATGTGATCTGAACAGCTAAATATTTTTTTCATTTATCATCAGCAGTACTGTACACTTGAATAACCAGATAACAACTACAGCTGTCATAATAATGTTGCTGTTTGAATGGGGAAGGTATTGAGTCAGACTTTGCAGTTTTTAGGTATATACTTGTATTTAGCTTGACATATGAGTGCTGGGAAAAACCTGTAATCTACTGTAAAAGTGAAATAGTAGACATAGTGTGAACATTATGATGAAGCCAGTTCCTTATCCCACTACCTGAAAAGTGAGGAGAAACTAGTGGACTCTCATAGATAGAATACCTTTGAGCATACCAGTATAACTTTCTGATGTGACGGAAAAGTACTAAATCCATGCTCAATTACATGCTTTGCTCAGAATAGAAGGCAGATTACAAAGGAACAAAGAAAGTCAGAACACATGTTTTGCGATGAATAACATGATAGTATGACTGGAAAGAGCATCGGACAATAGGAGACATAACACCTTCACCACAATGCCAGCAAATTCCAAATAAGTCTAGTAGGAAGTCTGAGGGACAATGACTATGAGATTGAGTCTCAGATTTTTCTAGGAAGGACCAAAGAGCCCTATGTACGACGCAATTGCGCGGTCGCAAAAGGCGAATTTCACCTTTTGAGACAGCAAAATGGCCTTTCCTAATGTACTGTCCATATTTTGCATGTTGGCATTCAAATACTGACTCGCAAAATAGGGATTGCGACTTGCAATTAGGAAGGGGCATTCCAAGGGCGCCCCTTCCTTATTGAGAGTCACAGTGTCATTTATGATTGTTTTGTGACAGCAATTGCAGTCATAAAACTATCACAGTTACCACCAATTTCTAATTGGTGGTAACCTATTTGCAAGCTGGAAGGGGTCCCCAAGGGAGTGGAAGCAAAAATATTTTGTGAATGAAGGCGACAATATTTTTTCAGAGCAGGCAGTGGTCCCATGGACCACTACCTACTCTGAAAAAATGGAAAGAAAACTATTAATTTTTTTGTTTGAAATGCTTCCCATTTTCCTTTAAGGAAAATGGGCTGCATTTAAAAAAAAAAAAATGCTTTATTTAAAAACGGTCATGGACATGATGGTCTGCTGTCCCCAGCAGGTCACCATCCAAGTGAGTGCGACCATTGTCAATAGGGTTGCAAGTTGCTACCTACCTCATGAATATTGATGAGGTAGGACATTTGCAACCCCATTGGTAATCACAAACAGTGTGGTTGTTGTTTAGTTTTGCGACTCACAAATGAATTGCAAATTGTGAGTAGCAAAACATACAGTCGTACATCTGGCCGAAAGTATGGAATACAATTTGAGTTTTTATTCTTTCAGTGTGTGTTACACCACAAATCACAGAGCTGGGAATAAAAGCCATTCCTAATCCTAGGCTAAGTATATGAAGAGCATATGCCCTTAGTTACTGGATGACTAAACATATAGAACACTTTCTAATTTATTTACAAACACAAATTCTAATTAACACCTGTTGGACCTAGCCCTCTCTGCAGGGTCACCCTCAGACTTTTTGGCTTCATCCTTGCTGTTCTCTGAAATTGTTTTTGTTGACGTTATTACTCTGCGCACGTTGCCACTGCTAGCCAGTGCTAAAGTGCTTGTGCTCTGTCCTTACAGATGTGGTATAATTGGCTTACACCCTATTGGCATGTTTAATTTACTTGTGAGTTCCTTGTAACATGGAAGTGCAGGTACCCAAGGCTTGTAGAAAAAGTTGGGGCCTAATTTAGATCTTGGTGGTGTTACCCCCAAACCACTGTGGTGGCGGGCCTGTAAGACAATCAAGTCGACGTGTCCCACCCACTGTATTTAGATGTATTGCAGTTGAGCGGCTGACAGCCATGGCCAAGTGCTTTTCCTAGCAGTCAGCCTGACAGATTCCTGCCAGACGTATTTAGATGTTATAGTCCTTCAGGCGGTGTACTGCCAGCAGTTTTCTCATGAAGGGAGGAGATTTCTGGACTCAATGGACATCGGACAATGGCAATGGCTGTGAAATACAGGTAAGTCACACACACACACACACACACACATTCTACCCTTGACATATGTGTCCCCCTGCATTACACACACCACAAACACACCATTTTCCATTGCCAACCCATCACATCACATACAAACTCACATTGGAGTACATCCATGACACAACAGACACATACTATTGACACTGCACCCACACACACCACAACCAACACTACTACACACTCATCTACACATATACACACAAGCACAACTACACACATCACAACAACAACCGCCAAACTACAACACTCACCTGAATTTTGTACACCCAACACACAACACAAAAAACACAACATCCACGCCATATGCAAGTGGCACACATATTGACACAGCCACATCACCCACTACATCTCTCTCCACCTCACCCAGCCAATAGCATCACACACACACATACATGCACTGAGTCACTCACAACTCAATGCACAACATGACAGGTACAGATCCCCTTGCAATGTGCACCCACGGACACAGTTGAGAAAAATGATTGTAATGTCATTGTGGTGCCAGCATTCATTTGGCAATGAATACTGACACCATAATGAGAGTTGTGTATGTGTTCGATAAGTGTTCTGTACCAGTGTGTCCCCATCATTGTCTGATCCACTCGTGTCCCCGACATATGCATGTTGCAGTAATTTAAAGAAATGACTATGACATGTATATGCCTGCAGTGGCCCTGTGCAGAGACCCCCCCCAACGTACACAGCCAATGAGGGCTGCCTACCTTCATGTCCAGTGACGGGGTGTTGTGTTTTTTTCTCCGTGGTCAAGTATAAGCAGCAACAGAGGGTCCTGTCCAGTCGTGTCCAGCCAGAAACAGAAGTAGAATCTGGAAAAAAGGTGAGTTTTCACCCCTTTTCCCTCTAATCTACCAAGTCAGAAGTGGAGATCAGACTGCCACTTTTTGCTTGGCGTGAAGTGTAGCTTTAGTCCTGTCGTCAGCCACTATTTCCTATGGTGTCGTTGCAGCAGTTGGAATTCCTTGGCGGAGTTGGGGGTGGGCTCTGACGGGTTAAAATCTATGGCACCGCCAACATCTAAGTAGGGAGAGTGGACCATCATGGTGGCAGATGGGTTTTCAGATGGAAAACCGACAGCAGGACCGTTACCACCCAGATCTAAATTAGGCCCTTAATGACCTGCTGTAACAATTTTCTGGTGGATACTCTTCCTTGCAACAGATTTCGCATGTGTAGAGCAATTCTCAGGTGTCTGACTGGATCTGGAAAACTTCAAAGCTGCAATGCCATTAGTAGAGGCTATTGGATTTAGATGGCACCCAAACTGATGTCAGGCGATGTCCCCAAGGCTATAAAGCGCCCGCCCCAGTGCATTGAAATCTGAAGTCAATTTTCCTCCATTTTCTCCAAGCCTTTGAGGCAAGAGAAGGTAAAAGTCATGAAAGATTGCAGTTCTAATATATTTACAGAATGAAATCCTATTAACTGTCCCTATGAATCCTCCATGAAAATGGGGAGAGGGGTGGGTCAGAGAGGAATGTGCAGTTAGATAGATTATCCACAGAATGTTCACCAGAAAGATTGTTACCACTGCTAAGTAACTTTTTCTTCTGATGGATACTTCTACCTTTAGCTTCCTCACCTGTAGAACTGATTTCACCACAATACCCTGCAAAGGAGTAGGAATGATAGATGATTCAGGCAGGAAAATCCTGCATAATTGATTGCCTGCACACCTCTGCATCAAGGCAGTAATGCTTTGGAAAGATGTACAAAATAGCCCACATGATCGCTTTCCAGATTTCTGCAATTGGGACACCCTGAGCCAAAGCAGAAGTGGTGCACCTCGCCCTGGTGGAATGGGACCAGATTCCTTCAGGTGGCGCTATCTTGGCAAGGGCGCAGCAGGTCTTAATACAGAGGAGGATCCAACAGGATAGAGCCCTCTTCTGAATCGCTATCCCCTTCTTTGCTCCACAATAGTCCATGAAGAGTTGATTGTCCTGGCTATATTCCTTAAGTTCAGAACAAGTAGTAATTAACCAGCCACCTAGGATTCAGCTGATGCAGCCATTTCTCATCTTTTGTAGGCTGAGGTGAGGGGTCGTAAGTTAGAAGGGTTATGGACTAGGCAAGGTGGAAAGGAGTGATCACCTTGGAAAGTAAATAACCCTGGTTTGCAACACCAACTTGTCTGAAGGTAGTGAATGGGGATGACCGCTAAGGGCCTGCAGCTCACTGACCCATCTAGAAGATGTGATGGCAAAGAACAAGTTACTTACCTTCGGTAATGCTTTTTCTGGTGGATACACTAGCTACCTGTAGATTCTTCATCTTAGGAATCCTCCCCAATATGCCAGCATTCAATGGAAATTTCTTTCTTCCCAGCTCTCCACGTCGACGAGGACGTCACAATTGCCCGACTCCCACGCGACTCCGTCTGACGTCATTGTGGCGATAAGAGGTCCTCGCCGGCATGCTGACGTCAGTTTTCACCATTTTTTACGTGCCTTTGAGGCGAACAGGTGATCACCGACATGACATACTCAACATAAACACATCAATCAAATATTATACATAATATTTATTCAAATGTAAACAATAAAAACATATATATATATATATATATAAATATATATATATATATATTCACCCAAAGAAAAAGCATTACGGAAGGTAAGTAACTTGTTCTTTTGATGGATACAACTACCTGTGGATTCCTCATCTTATGAATAGAGTCCCAAAGCAGTTCCGCACTCGGAGGTGGGTGTCTGAGTGGTCACACCAAGAAATCTTGCAGCACCGACCGTGCAAAATGGCCACCCGTCCTAACCAAGCAATAATGCTTAACGAAAGTGTGGAGGGAAGCCCAAGTTGCAGCCTTACAAATCTCAGCCACTGGAACACCTCTAGCCAAGGCTGAAGTGGGACACTTAGCTCTGGTGGAATGGGCCCTAATTCCAACAGGAGGATCCTTCTTTGCCAAAGAATAACAGATGTTAGTACAAAGAATGACCCACCTGGACAGTGTCCTCTTATGGACGGCCTTGCCTTTCCTCTTCCCCACATAGCCAATGAAGAGTTGATCGTCCACTCAAAACTCTCTGGTCCTTTCAATATAAAAGCTTAAAGCCCTCCTTGGGTCAAGCCGATGCAGTCTCTCCTCCTCTTTCGATGGATGGGGAGGAGGGCAAAAGGACGAGAGGGAGATGGATTGCACCATATGAAAGGGAGTAACTACCTTCGGTAGGAAAGCCGCCCTGGTTCGCCAGGGTGGAGGCCGGCTGAAGCACCGCCAACAGGCTGGCGGTGCTTCATTGGGGATTCCAGCCGCGGTCGCCCAGCCGGATTACCCCCGGCTGGGGAATCCTCCATGGCGGCGCCGCTTGCAGCGCCGCCATGGGGATTCCGACCCCCTTCCCGCCATCCTGTTTCTGGCGGTTTTCACCACCAGAAACTTGATGGTGGGAACGGGTGTCGTGGGGCCCCTGGGGGCCTCTGCACTGCCCATGCCACTGGCATGGGCAGTGCAGGGGCCCCCTAACAGGGCCCCAAAAAGATTTTCACTGTCTGCATTGCAGACAGTGAAAATCGCGATGGGTGCAACTGCACCCGTCGCACCCCTGCAACTCCGCCGGCTCCATTCGGAGCCCGCTTCCTTGTTGCAGGGCCTTTCCCGCTGGGCCGGCGGGCGATTTTTTGGCGGTTGCCCGCCGGCCCAGGGGGAAAGTCGAAATGACCCCCGCGGTCTTTCGACGGGGGAACTTTGGCACGCGGCGTCCGCCCCCCGCCAAAGTCAGAATGACCCCCTAAGAGCCTGAAGCTCACTCACATGCCTAGCAGACGTGAGGGCTGTCAGGAAAACTGTCTTCAAAACCAAAAGCCTTTACGGGCAAGAATGCAAAGGTTCAAACAGTGAACCCATCAGAAAAGTGAGAACCAAATTCAAATCCCACTGAGGCATAACAAAAGGAGTGGGAGGAAACCTATTGGTTAGTCCTTTCAAGAACTTTACAACTATAGGGGACTTAAACAAGGAAGGTTGATCAGGAAGGCAGAGAAAGGCTTACAGTGCCGATAAATAGCCCTTGACAGTCGCAACTGCACAACCCTTCTGCGCCAAGGACAATGCAAATATTAAAACATCTGACAAATGGGCTCATAAGGGATCAATTTGCTTCTCTCCACACCAATCAACAAATTTTGCCCTTCTGCCAGCATAGATAGCCTTGGTGGAGTGTCGCCTGGCTGATAAAATAACATCCACCGCTCCACTTTGAAACATTGGAATCAACGCCTGAATGTCCTGAATCCGCTGAGGCGGAGGAAAGGCCCGATTCAATGTTGTGTCCAGTACTGCCCCTATGAACAGGAGGCGTTGAGAGGGCTCCATGTGAGATTTGGGAACGTTTACCAAAAATCCCAGATGGAACAACAACTGGGTTGTCATCCGCAGGTGATGCAGCACGAGCTCTGGAGACTTGGCTTTGATAAACCAATCGTCCCGGTGAGGGAATACCGCAATTCCCTTCCTCCTGAGACTTGCTGCAACCACTGCCATCACCTTTGTGAAGACTCGATATGTGGAAGTAAGACCAAACGGAAGGACCGCAAACTGGTAGTGTTGCGACCCCACCAACAACTGGAGATACTTCCTGTGCCACTTCAGAATGGGGATATGAAAGTAAGCATCCTGCAAGTCGACAGACACCATCCAATCCTCTTTGTTTAACGCCAGGAGCGCCTGTGCTAGAGTCAGCATTTTGAATTCTTCCTGTTTGAGGAACCAATTCAAAACCCTCAGGTCCAGGATAGGCTTCAAACGAACATCCTTCTTGGGGATCAGAAAATATCTTGAATAACAACCCTGACCCCTTTACTGCTCTGGAACCAACTCCACTGCACCTTTTGATAAAATGACTAGAACTTCCTGCTGTAACAACAGGAGATGGTCTTCTGTGCAAAAGGATGGACGGGGAGGGATGCGAGGGGGAAACTCCCAAAAAGTAAGGGCATAACCTTTCCCCACAATATTGAGGACCCAGGAGTCTGATGTGATTAACTCCCACCCGCAGAAAAAATGAAATAACCTTCCCCCTACAGGAGAAACATGAGACGTAATGGGTGGAGAAATAAGGCTGTTTCCTTGCTGCACCCCCCCCGGAGGAAGAGGAAGAGGCAGGGTGCTGCTGGGTGGCCCTCCTTGTTCTAACTCTACCCCACCCTCTATAGGATCTATAGGGCAGACTTGAGGGTTATGGGCCTGCTGGTTGGGGTCTCCCACGAAAGGAAGCTCCTAGTCCGAACCCCCTAAACCTCCTAAAGGATCTGAATGGGGTGACAGTGGAAGCATGGAGGCCCAAGGGCTTGGCAGTAGCCCCACTCTCCTTGAAGCGCTCTAATGCAGAGTCAGTTTTAGCCCCAAGCAATTTGTCCTCATCAAAGGGTAGGTCCAAGAAGGTTGTCCCGACATCCATCGAGAACCCAGAAGACCTCAACCATGCATGTCTTCTGGTGACAATGGAAGTGCCCATCGCTCTGGCCACAGAGTCTGTAATGTCCAGTCCGGTAATGCAAATCCTGTAGCACAGCCTTGGCCACGTCGATCAGAGCATGTATGTATCTGTCAAAAACACAAGTCGCATTGGCTGATTTGAGGGCCATACTACATGAAGAAAAGGTATTTTGGGCAGTCTGCTCCATCCTCTTGGATTCCCAGTCTGAAGGCATATCAGGGAAGGAACCAGGAGGCGAATGAGACGAGCATGAAGCCTGGACCACCAAACTCTCCGGAGTCAGATGTTTAGAAAGTAAACCCGGGTCCCCCGGAGCCACTTTATACCTCCTTGCAACAGATCTGCTAACAGCAGACGAAGTCAAGGGCTTGTTCCAGACTTCCAGAACAGGCTCTGTAAGAGCATCGTTACAAAGCAGTAGTGGCTCCGCAGCAGCTGAAGCAGGATGGAGGACCTCAGTTAAGATATTAGTCTTGACCTCTGCAGATGGTAGTGGGAGGTCCAGAAAATCTGCCACCTTCCTTAACACAGTATAAAAGGAGGCTGCCTCCTCTGTAAATTCCCCAGGAGAGGCTAGATCCCACTCAGGGGAAGTGTCTAGTCCACTTGCTGAGTCCAAACCCTAATAGTCCCCCAGGGGCTCAGCCATTTTTCCTTTCTCCAGGAGTTCCTCTACAAGCCTGAGAGATTTCTCCTCGACCTTAATCTGGCCCTTATTCTTGGCGTCGACATGGAATTCAACGACGTCAAAGATCTCGGCTGACGCGGACCAGGAGACGCACCCCGCTCCACAGATCCATCCAACGCCAGAACGTAATCCATCGGAGGCGAGGAAATGTGGGCCTGCTTCACCAGGCATCAAAGGAGTATGGGGCGATGTCATCAGAACCATTGGGGTCGAAGGCCTTCCGGGCAACACCAACGGTATTGGCGTCGGCTCCGGACCAACAGCATCCACTGGGCAAAAGGGCATAAACGGCACCAGTCTGTATGGAGCCAGAGCACCTATTGAACAGGCCAAAGGACCTGTGGGACCAGCCGGTGCACAACCAGGGGCCATAGAGTTAAAGATGTTTAACATGGCATTTGAAAATGCCGCTGGATCTGCACACGGAGCCGGGAAGGCAGGATACCCCTGTTCCTCCTGTGGCGTCAGCGTCGGATCCGGAATATCCGATTGCGCTCCAAGCGAGAAGCGAGGACTCTCCTGAGGCCCATCCACCTCGAAGACTGAAGGCGCCGAAGAAGCTTGAGGACTCTGAGGTGATGGAGTCGCCGTCTGACTAACCTTCCACATCGCACAACGCCTACTTGATGGAGACCTTGATCGGGACCGACCTCTATCCGAACGACGCCGGGAATCATGCTGACGCCGTTTCTTGTGCGACTTCGAGGATTTTCTGGAAGAAGATCTCCGATGACTCCTATGCTTCTCCTTCTTTTTTGCCTTGGCCAAAAAGAGTTTGGCCTTCCGCTCCTTGAGCACCTTCGGGTTCATTCTCTGGCATGAACTACACTCCTCCACATCGTGCTGAGAGCTCAAGCACCACAGGCAGTCATTGTGCAGGTCCGTCACGACTTGCGCCCCCTGCACTCCCGACAAGGCTTGAATCCAAATTTCCGAGGAGGAGACATTGTAACCTACAATTAAACACCATCGCCAACAGTAACTCCCAAGAGCTAGGAAAAAAACGTTATGCTTCGAAGGCACGGAAAAAAGGGACCTGACATCAGCACGCCGGCGAGGACCTCTTATTGCCACGATGATGTCAGACGGAGTCGCGTGGGAGTCAGGCAGTCGTCAATGTGGAGAGCTGGGAAGAAACAAATGTCCTTCGAATGCTGGCGCATTGGGGAGAATTCATTAGGTGAGGAATCCACAGGTAGTTGTATCCATCAGACATATCATCTTGAAGGTCAAAATGAAAATATTACAACATGTTGGGTTTCAAACACAGTCCCCAACAAAAACACTAGAACCAAAACCAAATCCCACTGAGGAACTATGAATGGAGTGTAAGGAAAATGGTCAGTCAGGCCGTTAAGAAAATGTAGGAGAATGGGAGACTTAAAAAGGGATGGCTGATACGGTGTCATGACCACACAAACTTGCCAAATCGAATCAAAGAAATGCTTGAGAAAAGCAATGAGATATCCTCAGTGGAGACAGCAAAGCCCAAACTGGAAGAAGGTTTGCAGAGTAATCTTTCGCTTATTTCAAAGGAAGAATCAAGAAGAGAAGATTCAAGATGGCCGTCGTGAGCCCTGAAGGTTAGTTCCAGTTCTAGTCTTGCAATCGGTTGCTTGCTAGGTTACGAGCTCACCAGCTGGAAGCTTGGCACTTCAACTGAGGTCTGACAGGAATCAGCTGTGTGGAGAGAGAGCGCGCTTCAGAGCAGAAACTCCTGTGAGGTAAAATTACACTTGAAGACTATTTTACAGAAAACGTGATAAATATTGTCAAGGTTTATTTGAGGAGTTTGATAGTAGAGCATTCCAGTGGAGGTTTGGCAAGGCTACAGAGTTTAATGTATGAATAAACCTTATGTTTACAAGGTTCCTGTTTAAGATACCAAAGTCAAAAGAAAAACGAACTTTAGCAAGCAAGTATGTACAAATGCCAAGGTTATATACGAAGGCCACGTTTAACGGAGAAATGAATGTTAACAAGTAAACATTTACAAATGCAATGGTAATAAACCAAAGTAGAGTTTAAAAGAGAAACAAACTTTAATAAACAAGCATTTACAAATACAAGTTATCAACACATGTCGAAGTAAGAAAGAAGAAGCGAACTTTGATAAACAAGCATTTACAAATACAAGTATTGATAGAAGTCAAAATAAGACAGGAGAAACAAACTTTCACAAGCAAGAATTACCAATGCAATAAACGTAATTGAACTCTCTAATGTAAAGTAGAAACCAACTAACATCAGCTGATTTGGAGAACGCATTATCACCAACTATATATATATATATATATATATATATATATATATATATATATAGCAACATAAAACCAATCTCTAACAAAGGTTGAGAAGTTCTTCCAGAATCAGTGATAAGCATTTTTAAGAAGAGCTTATCATTCATAGAGAGAAGCAAGGCTACAGAGAACTCAGGGTGAGTGAAGAAATAATAGAATTAAAGAGAATTAAGTGATAAGAGTAGAAAGTGTAAAACTGATGTTGTATGTCCCTAGTAATTGCGACTGTGACTCTTGCAGGTGCTGCATCCAATCTTAGACGTGAAGTGGCAGACTGAGTACTGACGTTCATCATCTATGTGGCAGTCTCTCTACAATCCCATTCCCCTTTCCCCCTCCGGGGTACTCAGCACGAAGGATTAAAATTTGTTGTGAGTAGCTCGGGTCGGGACTGAGGAGTTATCTTCTGCTTCTGAGGAAATCGAATTGAGGTATCCTGACAGATTGAAGTGCTATCACCCTAATTTTAGGGAAAAAACTGATTTCCTCCGGAGCAGAATGGCAGAAGGAATTGATATAAAAGCATTAGCCACCGTTTTGGAAGGGTTACAGAAACAATTAAATAACACCATAGAAGAAACAGTCCAAATAAAACAGCGAATAAATGAGTTAGGGAACACCGCTAAATCAAATGAATCTGTGTTTTCACAAATCCCTAGCCCTTCACAGCCTGCAGGTATATCCACTCAAGTAATTCATGCGGTTTCCCCTATTATTCCTTTGGCTCAACCCGAGCACTTCGGTGGGGGTCCAAATAAGGCGCAGATTTTTCTGACCCAATGCTCATTGCATTTTTTATGTAGACCAGTCATTTTTTCCGAAGACCAGTCCAAAGTGGCATTTATATTGTCTTATCTGACAGGTGATGCGGACGGATGGTCCATGCCAATAATTTCCAGAAATGATCCTGTTTTATATAATTTCCAAAATTTCAAGGAAGAGTTCTTAAGAATATTTGATCGGCGAACTGCAGCTCAAGCCACTGACAATTAACTATTGGAAATCAGGCAAGGTAATAAAGATCTAGTAACCTATCTGGCTCATTTCAATAAACTCATTGTAGAGACTGCCTGGCCGGAGTCAAAAAGAGCCACCATATTTTATCGTGGACTAAGAGATGAATTGAAAGATGCTTTAGCACAAGTTCCAAATAGACCCACCGAAATTTCGGAGTTAATTGATCTTGTGTTACAGATTGACCACCGGTTAACCGAACGAAGAGCAGAAAAGAGAAGAGAATATCGACCATTTCCCCTGAGAATTGATTGTGTAAGAAATGATCATACGAGAGCCAGAGAAGGGATAACGATAGAAGAACCAATGCAAATTGGTTCCATCCGAGGTCCTTTATCTAAGGAAGAAAAAGAGAAAAGAAGAGTGAATCAACTATGTTTATATTGTGGTGCATCTGGGCATTTTGTTAAAAACTGTCCCAAGAAACCCAAAGCTCTTCAGTCGGGAAAAGGTCAGCTTCATCAGTAGAGGGAGTTGCCCAGATGAAAGCAGAACCCAAGACAACTCCTTTAGATCAACGAGTGGCAAATACCTTACAAACTGCAGCGCCACATTTGGTACAAACGAAGAAGTTACTTACCTTCGGTAATGCTTTTTCTGGTGGATACAATAACTACCTGTGGATTCCTCACCAAAAGAATTCTCCCTTCGCGCCAGCCTCGACGGAAATTTCTTCTAGCTCTGCACGTCGACGATGACGTCACAATCACCCGACTCCACGCAACGTCGTATGACGTCATCCAGGCAATAAGAAGCCCTCGTCGACGTGCAGACGTCTGTTATCACCATTTTTTACGTGCCATAGAGGCGAACAGGTTAAACCTAAAGAGTACATATTCATCTAGAATGAATGAAAATAGAACATTTATTATAAAACACATTATAAATAACAGTAATGAATGCTCAATACAAGAGAGAAATATATGTATATATAAACCAAGTCCAAAAATGTCTTCTTTGAACTATCTTAATTTGCAAAGGAAATGTATATACAGTTATCACAACTATACACATGAATCAGTTATATACATATGTACAAGACCAAGGATGTTCACCCAAGGACTTCTCGGTTTGACCAGTCAGGCAACGGGGAGGCAGGTGGGACCGTGAGGAATCCACAGGTAGTTACTGTATCCACCAGAAAAAGCGTTACCGAAGGTAAGTAACTTATTCTTCTGATGGATACACCTACCTGTGGATTCCTCACCAAAAGAATAGAATCCCAAAGCAGTACTACCTCCGGAGGTGGGTGCCCGAATGGTCAAACCAAGAAATCCTGCAGCACCGAGCGAGCAAAATGGCCATCCCTCCTAACCTCAGAATCCAAACAGTAATGTTTGGCAAAAGTATGGAGGGACGCCCAGGTCGCTGCCCTGCAGATGTCAGCCACAGGAACACCTCTAGCCAAAGCCGATGAAGCTGCTTTGGCCCTGGTGGAATGGGCACGAAGCCCCACAGGTGGTTCTTTCTTCGCCAAAGAATAGCAAACCTTAATACATAGAATGACCCAACTGGATAGCGTTCTCTCATGGACCGCTCTACCTTTCCTCTTCCCCACGTATCCAACGAAGAGCTGATCATCTTGTCTGAACTCTCTCGTCCTGGCGACGTAGAAGCTCAGCGCTCTTCGTGGATCAAGCCGGTGGAGCCTCTCTTCCTCCTTGGATGGGTGAGGTGGAGGGTAAAAGGAAGAGAGAGTAATTGACTGCCCCAGGTGAAAGGGTGTAACAACCTTCGGTAGGAAAGCCGCCTTGGTCCTTAACACCACTTTGTCCTTGAAGAAAGAAAGGTATTGGGGTTCTACACTGAGAGCCTGAAGCTCGCTAACCCTTCTGGCAGATGTTATGGCCACCAGGAAAACAGTCTTGAATACTAGCAACCGTAAAGAACAAGAGTGCATCGGTTCAAAAGGGGACCCCATTAGAAACGCTAAAACTAAGTTAAGGTCCCACTGAGGCATAACAAATGGTGTTGCTGGAAATTTGTTAGTGAGTCCCTTTAGAAACCTTATAACAATAGGAGATTTAAAGAAGGACGGCTGATCAGGAAGGCACAGAAAAGTGGATAGTGCAGACAAATAACCTTTGACTGTGGCAATCGCACAACCCTTCTGTGCCAGGTAAAGTGCAAATGACAAAATGTCAGATAAACCAGCTTTTAAGGGATCTATTCTGTTCTCTCCACACCAGCATGCAAATTTAGCCCAACGATTAGCATAGATTGACTTGGTGGAGTGTCGCCTGGCCGATAAAATAACATCCACCACCTCTGGAGAAAAGGAACCCAGATTGCCCCGTTCAATCTCCAGGCGTGAAGGTGCAGGCTCTGGAGGTGGGGGTGTAGAATCTGCCCCTGAGACTGCGAGATGAGGTCCACCCTGTAAGGGAGACGGAGCTGCGGGCACTGAGAGAGTTGGAGAAGGTCTGAATACCACACCTTTCTTGGCCAATCCGGAGCTATTAAGATGACTTGAGCTCGGTCTTGGGGGATCTTCCTAAAAACTCGAGGAATCAAGGGTATGGGGGGAAACGTGTAAAGCAACTGACCCTTCCAGGACATCTGAAACGCGTTCCCCAAAGCGCCTTGCACCGGATACTGGAGGCTGCAAAATAGCGGGCACTGCGCATTCTCTTGAGTTGCAAACAGATCTATTTGTGGATATCACCACATCCGGAAGATATGCAGAACCAGATCTGGATGAAGACGCCACTCGTGGTCGACCGAGCTGCGTCGACTGAGAATATCCGCACGCACGTTCAGGAGTCCGGCCAAATGATGTGCAACTAAGCAGATCTTGTGTTCCTGAAGCCAGGACCAGAGTCGAAGAGCTTCTCTGCAGAGATGATACGACCCCACTCCTCCCTGTTTGTTTATATACCACATTGCGGTAGTGTTTTCCGTTAGAACCTGGATTGACTGACCGCAAATGGAAGGGAGGTGGGCCTTGAGAGCTAGACGTACTGCCCGCAATTCCAACAGATTGATGTGTAATCTCTGTTCTACCGGAGACCAAAGGCCTTTGATCTCCAGGTCCCCCAGATGAGCTCCCCACCCTTGAGTGGAGGCATCCATTACTACTGTGGCCACTGGTGGTGGCAGCGAGAACGGCCTTCCTTGTGACAGGTTGTCGACCGCTGCCCATCATTGAAGATCCACTGCAGTGTCTCTGGAGATCTTTATTGACTCCTCGAGATCCCCTTTGTGTTGAAACCACTGCCTGCGGACGCACCACTGAAGAGCCCTCATGTGCCAGCATGCATGAGTGACCAGCAGTATGCAAGAAGCAAAGAGACCGAGCAGACGAAGGACCTTGAGGACTGGAACTACCGCTCCATTTTGAAACATTGGAATCAAAGCCTGAATGTCCTGGACCCGCTGGGCGGAGGAAAGGCCCGATTCAATGTCACGTCCAATACTGCCCCTATGAACAGGAGGCGTTGAGAGGGCTCCAGGTGAGATTTGGGTACATTGACTGAAAAACCCAGGTCGTACAACAAACGAGTTGTCGACTGGAGATGACGCTGCACGAGCTCCGGAGTCTTGGCTTTGATCAACCAATCGTCCAGATAGGGAAACACAGCTATCCCCCTTCTTCTGAGCTCTGCCGCTACCACCGCCATCACCTTTGTGAAGACTCGAGGTGCTGAAGTAAGACCAAACAAGAGGACCACAAACTGATAATGCTGCGATCCCACCACAAACCGGAGATACTTCCTGTGCGATTTGAGGATCGGGATATGAAAATACGCGTCCTGCAAATCGACCGACACCATCCAGTCTCCTTCGTTCAACGCCAAAAGAACCTGTGAAAGGGTCAGCATTTTGAACTTTTCCTGTTTGAGGAACCTATTCAAAACCCTCAAGTCCAAAATCGGTCTCAACCGACCATCCTTTTTGGGGATCAGCAAGTTTCTTGAATAACAGCCCTGACCCCTCTCCTGCTCGGGAACCAACTCTATCGCGCCTTTTGCCAATAGGGACAACGCTCCCTGTTGTAATAGGAGAAGATGGTCTTCCGAACAAAAGGATGGGTGGGGAGGGAAGGGAGGAGGGAATTCCCGAAAGGGAAGAGCGTACCCCTTCTTCACAATGTCGATGACCCAGGAGTCCGATGTTATAACCTCCCACATCGGAAGAAAATGGGCAAGTCTCCCCCCTACCGGAGACAAGTGGACAGGGAGTGGAGGAGGACTACGGCTGCTTTCCTTGCTGCACCCCTCCCGAGGAAGAGGAAGAGGCAGAGTGCTGCTGGGTGGCTCCTCTTGTGCGGACTCTGCCCCTGCCTCTGAAAGATCTGTGCGGCAGGGTGGATGCAGACTGTTGAGGTCCTTGAAATCTGCCACGAAAGGAGGAGCCACGTCCAAATCCTTTAAACCTCCTAAAACCTCTAAAGGAGGATGAAGCAGAAGACTGAAGCCCCAAAGATCTCGCAGTAGCTCTGCTCTCCTTAAAACGCTCCAGAGCAGAATCCGCCTTTGTCCCAAAGAGCTTCTCGCCATCAAAAGGTAGATCGAGAAGAGTCGCCTGCACGTCAGACGAGAAGCCAGATGAACGCAGCCAAGATTGTGGCCTAGAAACTATTGTCGTGCCCATAGCTCTAGCCACCGAGTCTGAAGTGTCCAATCCCGACTGGATCACCTGAGTCGCTGCCGCTTGAGCATCCGCCAGTAGCTGCAACATTTCCTGGGCCAAATTAGGGTGGCCCTTCGCTTCCTCCATAAGGGCATGGATGTAACGTCCCAATATGCAGGTCGCATTGGATGACTTTAAGGCCATACTACAAGATGAAAAGGTCTTTTTAGCAGTATGGTCCATCTTCTTTGATTCCCTGTCTGCAGGTACTCCGGGAAACGAGCCAGGAGAGGACCTGGACGAACACGAGGCCTGTACAACTAAACTCTCCGGTGTTGGTTGTTTTGGAGAGAAACACTGGATCACCAGGTGCCGCCCGATAGCGACGAGCCACTGCCCTGTTGACAGCAGCAGTAGATACAGGTTTCATCCAGATGTCCTTAATGGGATCCAGTAGCGCCTCAAGGGCAAAAGAGGCTCAGCAGTTACTGAAGCTGGGTGCAAAACCTCCGTCAACAGATTTCTCTTGACTTCTGCAGTAGGGAGGGGAAGGTCTAAAAAGTCTGCAGCCTTCCGAATAACAGCGTGGAATGATGCCGCTTCCTCAGTGATCTCTCCAGGGGAAGCTAGATCCCACTCCGGGGAGGTATCTAAGCCACTGGCTGTATCCAGACCCTGGAAGTCACCAGAAGGCTCCAAAACTTCACCCTCTTCCAGGTGCTGCCTTGCATACTCTTCCTCCTCCAATAGTCGCAGAGCCAGACGTCTGGACCGAAGCCTTGACTCCAGACCCGGCGTCGATAAAGCGTCGGCCGACGCCGAAGATCTCCGTTGGCGCCGAACCTCGGATCCATCCGACGCCGGACCCTCCGGCTCCACAGGAACCTTGACTGTGGATCGGATCCGAGACTAATCCAACGGCGCCGTAGCAGGTGTAGCCGGTCTTCTGGGCGACGTCAAGGGCATTGGTGCCGCTTCAGGTGCAGCAGATAAAAATGGAGTGAAGGGCGTTGATTTATAAGACGCCGGAACGCCCAAATTAAAGGCCAAAGGGCCAGACAGATCTGCTTGACTTCCACCCGGCGCCATGGAAGTAAAAATGTTAAACATAGTGTTAAAGAACACCGCAGGATCCATTCCCGGAGTTGGGAAAGCCGGGTATTGTTGCTGCACCGGCGCGGGCATAGACGCCGAAGAAGGTCCAGGTAACTCCTGGCTAGGAGAACCTTCTGGCCTCTGGGGAGGCTCGACCTCAAAGACCGACCTGGGTGACGTCGGGGTCGTAGGAGGTGGAGGGGTGACGGTCGGGCTAAGCTCCCACGTCGGACGGCGCTGAGCTGACGGAGAAGCCGGATCTTGATCTAGACCGTCAATTGCTCGATCCGCGTGAGATATGTGACGGCGCCGAGAGTCACTATGATGGTGATGAGATCTCGAGGATCTCGTAGAAGACTCCCTCCGATGACGTCTCGCCTTCTTTTTCTTGTTTCGAGCCAAGAACAATTTTGCCTCCCTCTCTTTAAGTGCCTTAGGGTTCATGCGCTGGCAGGAGCCGCATGACTCGACCTCATGGTCGGCGCTAAGGCACCAGAGGCAATTCTCATGGGGATCGGTAACCGACATCCAACCCCCGCACTGGTTACATGGTTTAAAGCTGGATTTCCTTGGCTGCGACATTATAACCGTTGTCCGAAACAGTAGCTCCCTGTGAGCCTCGAAGAATTAACCGTTACTCAGGCACAGAAAAAAGGGAACTGACGTCTGCACGTCGACGAGGGCTTCTTATTGCCTGGATGACGTCATACGGCGTCGCGTGGAGTCGGGCGATTGTGGCATCATCGTCAACGTGCAGAGCTAGAAGAAATTTCCGTCGAGGCTGGCGCGAGGGGAGAATTCTTTTGGTGAGGAATCCACAGGTAAGTGTATCCATCAGAAAGTATCAGTTAAGACCCTTGAGAAGGAAATTCAAGGGATCTCAGTTATGATAGACTCTGGAGCTACGGGCAACTTCTGTGATATCAAATACGCTGGTAAAATGGGTATTCGATTTATCAAGAAATCTACTTTGGAAGTAGTAAGAGCTGTGGATGGAACCAATCTTTCTTCAGGACCCATTTCCCATGAGACCGAACCAATTCAGATGCAAGGTTTTGGTGGGCATCAGGAGCAGATAATCTTTAATTTGATAGATGCTCCACAATTTCAACTCATTTTGGGTCTGCCCTGGCTTACAGAACATAATCCACAAATTGATAGGAGCAAGAGAACGATCAAGATGAATTACTCTTACTGCAAAGAGAATTGCTTTCATGATGGAGTGGAAGTGTCCACCAAGTCCCAATCAGCCTCTTTATCATCACACTCCTCAATGATCTGTGCACTAAAAACAACAGAAATCCCAAAAGAATATGAGGATTTAGTTGCCGTTTTTGATGAAAAGGAGGCTGAGAAATTGCCGCCACATCGACCCTACGACTGCAAAATTGAACTGGAGCCAGCTGCGATATTGCCATGTAGCAGAATATACGCATTGACCGAAGCAGAGAACCAACATTTAAAGGAGTATTTGGATCAATATCTTGCTAATGGTTTTATTTGTCCTTCTGAATCCCCAGTGTCATCCCCACTATTTTTCATACCAAAGAAAGATGGGGGTCTTCAAACTTGCATTGATTATCGAGCCCTCAATCAGGTTACCATCAAGAATCGATACCCACTGCCTTTAGTGTCAGTTTTATTAGATCAAGTAAAGAATGCTAGAATCTACACCAAATTGGACCTGCGAGGAGCATATAATTTGTTACGAGTAGCTTCAGGGGATGAATTGAAAACCGCTTTTCGGACTCGATACGGATTATTTGAATATCAAGTGATGCCTTATGGGTTATGCAATGCTCCTGCTGCTTTCCAGCATTTCGTTAATGATATATTATGAGAATTCCTCGACCGGATTGCCATGGTTGATATAGATGACATTTTAATCTTTTCTGACAATCTACAGGAGCACATTTCCCATGTTCGATCCATCCTCACAAGGTTGCAAGAAAACCATCTCTATCTAAAATTGGATAAGTGTGCATTTCATGTGGAACGAGTTGAGTTCTCAGGATTCATTTTGTCACCAGAAGGAGTTAGTATGGATCCTACCAAGATAAAGACAGTGCAACATTGGCCTTCTCCTTGCAATGTCAAAGAGATCCAGAGTTTCTTGGGGTTCGCTAATTTTTATCGAAGGTTCATATCCAATTTTTCTCAAACAGTTACACCCATTACTCGATTGTTGAAGAAAGGAGTGAAGTTTGAGTGGACAAAAGAAGCTGAAAATGCTTTTAATTTTTTGAAGAATTCCTTCGTCTCAGCTCCAATCTTGCTCCACCCCAATCCGGATGAGCCATAGTATGTGGAGGCAGATGCTTCAGATGTTGCCATAGGAGGTATCCTTTCCCAGCGTCATAAAGATACAGGTCAATTACATCCAGTGGCCCATTTCTCTCGACAATTAACACCACCAGAGATAAATTATTCAATTGCAGATAAGGAGCTATTGGCAGTTAAAGACAATTTTCCTGAGTGGAGGCATTACATTTTGAGAGCTAAGCATAAAGTGACCATTTACACGGACACCGAAATTTACAGTTTTTAAAATCAGCTCGAACTCTAACAGCTAGGCAACTGCGTTGGTCCCTATATTTTGCAGACTTTGATTTTGTTATCACTTTCAGACCAGGAAAAGTAAATGGGAAGGCAGATGCTCTATCTCGAATTGATACCGGTGCAGTTAAAGAGCCTCCAGAAAAAGAATTAATTATTCCACAAGAGAAGTTCATATCTGCCATATTGTATGAAGATTTAACCAAAGAAATTCAAGAAAACTGAACATTCGAAGGAATGCTGAAGTGGTCCAAAGAAGGCCAAGGAAGAGAAATCAAAAATGGTTTGCCATACTTTAAAGGTGCACTGTATGTTCCGACTGTGGAGCTGCAACAAAACATTCTTCAGGCTTATCATGATGATCAATTGGCTGGATACAAAGGAATTCAAAAACTCAAAATCTGATACAACGAGAATTTTGGTGGCCAAAAATGAAAACTCAGGTAAGACAATATGGCCCTCATTCTGACCCTGGCGGTCGGCGGAGAGGCGGCGGTCGGACCGCGAACAGACCTGCGGTCAGAAAAATGGCATTCTGACCGCGGCGGTCACCGCCGCGATCGACCGCCACTTCCCCACTCCGACCGCCAACGGTATCATGACCCTGCCTACCGCCGCGGTTTCTTGCGGTCGGGAACCGCCATGCGAACCATGGCGGTAAGCACTATCGGGGCCAGGGAATTACTTCCCTGGCACTGATAGGGGTCTCCCCCACTACCCACTACCCACCCGAGTCCTCCCCCCACACCCTCCACCCCCCTGCCACCCCCCAGAGGTGGTACGAACCCCCTCCCCACCCCCACCCCGACATGCACATACATGCACCCCGACATGCACACACCCCCAACATGCACATATACACACCCCCTACACACACATACACAACGGGGACACATACCCGCACACATACATGCAGACATGCGCACCTGCCGAACAGCACACATTACCCATAGACATAGCAGCACCCCCCGCCCGCATACACGCACTCACACACCCCCTCTACACACTCACACGCACACCCCCATGCACGCCCACATCACACAACACCCCCCCTCCCCCTCCCCTCATGGACGGTCAACTTACCTTGTGTGTTGGTCCTCCGGGAGGCGACGGGAGCCATGGGGAGGTGACCGCCAACAGAACACCGCCAACAGAAGACCGCCACACAGATATGTGGGTCGTAATTCTGTGGGCGGTGTTCTGCTGGCGTGGCGGTTGACCAGTCTCCACTTTTCCGCCGACCGCCAGTGTGGCTGCTGGCGGTTTCCCGGCGGAACGCTCCCAGCGGTCGGAATGCGCACAGCGGCATACCGCCGCGGTCGGCGGTCTTCACCGCGGCGGTAACTCGGCGGTCTCGCGAAAAGACCGCCAAGGTCAGAATGAGGGCCAATGTGTCAACTTGTGACAAATGTCAAAGAGGGAAATCAAATAGAACAGCTTCACAAGGTCTGTTAAGACCTTTGCCCACTGCACCCCATGCTTGGCACACTGTTACTATGGATCTTATAGTGGACCTCCCTAGTAGCCAAGGTTTTAACACTATCCTAGTTTTTGTAGACACTTTCACTAAAATGGTGCATTTCATTCCTTTGAAAGAAATCCCTCGAGCCCCACAGGTTGCACAGTTGTTTACGCAACACATAGTACTCGCCCATGGTATCCCAAAAATTCTAGTTTCAGACAGGGAGTCCAAATTTGTTTCTCGCTTTTGGAAGGCTTTTAGTAAATGATTAGGAATTGATTCTCGTTACTCTACCAGTTACCATCCTGAAACCGATGGGCAAACAAAGAGAGTGAATCAAGAGTTAGAACAGTATTTAAGACTCAATTTATTTGATCAAGAGAAGGAATGGCCCGAGTTGATGTGGGCAGCTGAATTTGCTTACAATAATGCTGTTCATTCCACCACTGGGTTCACCCTCTTTTATCTGAACCATAGTAGACATCCTAATGTAATGTTGGGTAAAGAAGATGATTCAGTGGCTGCAGTAGAAGAGATGGTGAGGGATTTGCCGACCACGTTAATTAGGGCTAGAAAAAACATAATTCAAGCAAGAGATTCATATAAGACTCAGGCTGATAGAAAAAGAAGAGAGAGACCCATTTATTCGAAAGGAGACAAAGTTTGGTTATCCACTCGTCATTTACGTCTCAAAGGAAATCGGCCACGATTTATAGGCCCATTTAAAGTTGACAAGATGATCAATCCAGTGGCAGTTAAATTGCAGTTGCCAGCTCATCTAAAGATACATCCTGTTTTCCATGTCTCCTTGTTAAAGAACAGTCCTCCAAATTTACGTCAAAACTCCCCTCCAAGTCCTATCCAGATTAGCTCTGCAGAAGAGTATGAGGTCAATCAAATCTTAGATTCCAAAATCTGTAATGGCAAGCTTTATTATCTAATTGATTGGAAAGGTTATGGTCCAAAGGAACGATCCTGGGAGCCACACGAGTATGTACATGCTTCAAGATTAGTGAGAAACTTTCACAGAACCTACCCAAGCAAACCTAAATTGGAGAACTGTTCCTTGAGATGGAGTACTGTCATGACCACACAAACTTGCCAAATCAAATCAAAGAAATGCTTGAGAAAAGCAAAGAGATATCCTTAGTGGAGACAGCAAAGCCCAAACTGGAAGAAGGTTTGCAGAGTAATCTTGCGCTTATTTCAAAGGAAGAATCAAGAAGAGAAGATTCAAGATGGCCGTCGTTAGTCCTGAAGGTTAGTTAAAGTTCTAGTCTAGCAATTGGTTGATTGCTAGGTTACGAGCTCACCAGCTGGAAGCTTGGTACTTCAACTGAGGTCTGACAGGAATCAGCTGTGTGGAGAGAGAGCGCGCTTCAGAGCAGAAACTCCTGTGAGGTAAAATGGAAGACTATTTTACAGAAAACGTGATAAATATTGTCAAGGTTTATTTGAGGAGTTTGATAGTAGACCGTTCCAGTGGAGGTTTGGCAAGGCTACAGAGTTTAATGTATGAATAAACCTTATGTTTACAAGGTTCCTGTTTAAGATACCAAAGTCAAAAGAAAAACGAACTTTAACAAGCAAGTATTTACAAATACCAAGGTTATAAACGAGGGCCGAGTTTAACGGAGAAATTAATGTTAACAAGTAAGCATTTACAAATGCAACGGTAATAAACCAAAGTAGAGTTTAAAAGAGAAACTAACTTTAATAAACAAGCATTTACAAATACAAGTTATCGACAGATGTCGAAGTAAGAAAGGAGAAACTAACTTTAATAAACAAGCATTTACAAATACAAGTTATCAACACATGTCGAAGTAAGAAAGAAGAAGCAAACTTTAATAAACAAGCATTTACAAATACAAGTATTGATAGAAGTCAAAATAAGACAGGAGAAACAAACTTTCACAAGCAAGAATTAACAATGCAATAAACGTAATTGAACTCTCTAATGTAAAGTAGAAACCAACTAACATCAGCTGATTTGGAGAACGCATTATCACCAACTGTATAGTTATATATATATATATATACACATATATATATATATATAGCAACATAAAACCAATCTCTAACAAAGGTTGAGAAGTTCTTCCAGAATCAGTAATAAGCATTTTTAAGAAGCGCTTATCATTCATAGAGAGAAGCAAGGCTACAGAGAACTGAGGGTGAGTGAAGAAATAATAGAATTAAAGAGAATTAAGTGTTAAGAGTAGAAAGTGTAAAACTGATGTTGTATGTCCCTAGTAATTGCGACTGTGACTCTTGCAAGTGCTGCATCCAATCTTAGACGTGAAGAGGCAGACTGAGTACTGACGTTCATCATCTCTGTGGCAGTCTCTCTACAATCCCATTCCCCTTTCCCCCTCCGGGGTACTCAGCACGAAGGATTAAAATTTGTTGTGAGTAGCTCAGGTCGGGACTGAGGAGTTATCTTCTGCTTCTGAGGAAATCGAATTGAGGTATCCTGACATACGGCAGACAGAGGAAAACAGGCAAGGCTGAATGCTGAGCTAAGGAAAGCATGAACTGCAGCACTTGGCACAGTTTGGCTTGCAAGAAATCCAAGCGAGTATGTTGAGTAAGTGGAGGGGCGATGCACTGACAGTATGAAGTGGCAGTTGAAAGGAACTCAGTTGTACCTGCTCAATCTCCAAGCATGGAGGTGGAGGCCTTGGAGATTGGGCTGCAGATCTATTAACCTTGAGTGGGAGAGAAGATCAAGCCTAAATGGAAGACAGAGTGGAGGACACATGCAGAAGTGCAGGAGTGCATGAGGTCTGCATACCACATCCTTCTTGGCCAATCAAGGGCGGTAAGAATGACTTAGACCCGGCCTTGGTGAATCTTCCTTAGTACCAAAGGAATCAACGGTATGGGGGGGAACACGTCATGCAGCTGAAAGTTATACTTTAACTGAAACATGTCCCTGAAGCCTGGAAACTGGAGGGTGCATAATTGCTGCCATTGAGCATTTTCCAAGCAGGTGAAGAAATCCACCTGAAAAATGCCTGTCTGGGCAAAAATGTTCTGAACTACCTCTGGTAGAAAATAACTCTCATGATCTGCAAGATAACACTGGCTCAGACTGTCGGCTCTGAAATTCAGAGACCCCGCTAGGTGGTTGGCAGCAAGACAGATCCCTTGACAGTGTGCCCAAAACTATAGTCTTAATACCTCCAGACAAAGGAGGTGAGACCCTACTCTCCTTGCTTGCTCACATACCACATTGCAATCATGTTGCCCATTAAGATCTGGATGGACTGACCTACAATGGAGGGGAGGAAGGCCTTGAGCACCAGCTGAAAGACCCACAGTTTCAACAGGCTGGTATGAAGAACCTGCTCCTCCGGACACTAAAGGCCCCTGATGTCCAAATCCTCCAGATGAACTCCACACCCCAGGGAGGAAGCAGCCATCACTACCGTAGTTACTGCTGGATGGAGAGAAAAGTCCAACCAGAATGTCAGGTTCCCCCCGCTCCCTCACCAAGCAACATCTGTCACAGTGCTGAAGGAAATCACTATGGAATCCAACAGAGTCACCACTGCAGGGCCCTCATGTGCCAACATACATGCATGACTAGGAGAATGTAGGAAGGTAGCAGAACTAGAAATCGCAAGACCCTCAGGCCTGGACCTCTTGTGCCTGACCGGAAAGGAGGAATCATGTCCTGGATTACTGTGATTCTTTGTATAGGAGTAAAGGTATGGCGAAGGGTTGTGTCCAGCACAGACACTGTGAACTAGAACTGTTAGGAGGGCTGCAGACAAGATTTGTGCTTGCTGGCCAAAAAGCCCAGGTCAAACAACAGTGTCAGTGTCAACCACGTGTGCTGAAACACCTACTCTGGTGACTTACCTTTGAGGAGCCAGTCATTCAGGTATGAGAAAATTGCCACATTTTCCTACATCACACCTAAGACATGGAATGACCTCCCTCAAATCATCAGAGCCTCCTCCTCATTTCTTGACTTCTGCAAGAATCTGAAGACCTGGCACTTCATATAAGCAATGGGGGAAAACACACCTACACGCCTGCCCAAGTGCCTGAATACCCTCTCAGGTGTTTAGTGCACTATACAATTCAATATAACATAACCTAACACAGACAACCCTTTTGAGATGGGCTGCTAAAAAAAGACTTGAGGTGCCAATGTCAACCTAAAGGGTAGTACTGCAAATTTCTACCTCTCTATTTCTCTCTCTCCTTCACTCTAACTTACTCTAACCTACACTATCTACCTTTCCCCTCTCTCTCTCTCTCTTTCTTTCTATCTCTCCCTTCACTTTGCAGCTCACCTTTCTTTAATGTATCTCTATATCTTATTGAATTATTTGAATGGTATTTCTCTCTACCTCATCAGTCACTAAACAGCCACTCATTTGTGTACATCTATTCCCTGTTTACTCCTCTCCATGGCTATCTAATGTCACCTCTTGGTACCATACTCTAGTTCTCTTTCTCTGCCTTGTTTATATTTCTGTTTCTTGTTTCTCTCCCTCCATCACTTCACCTCTTCTACCACCAACATCTCTGTTAAACCTTCTCTACATATTTCTACATCTCTATGTACCAACTCTGTATTGCTATGTTGAATCTCTCTATCTCATCTATGTGTACCTTGCTTCTACTTAAATATATCTTTCTCTACTTCACCTCTTTCTACTACTCTCAAAATGTCATCTCTCTCTGTAACTCTCTCTGCACCCACCTCCATATCTCTACCGCTCAACCCCCTCTCTCTACCTTAACTGTCTCTACATCACCCCTCTCCCTCTTTCTACCATAGTTCCATCTATTTCACTATTCTCACTACCTTACACCTTTCTCACTACCCCTCAGTGTCTACCTGTACCTATTTTTCTCTATTATTACCTCCTCTCTGTCATCTCTCTCTCTCTACCTGCTTCTTTCTTTTAACTCATACTTTCTCTCACCTCTCTCTACCTCTCTTCATAAGTCTCTCTGTCTTGTCCCTCTGCCCTTCTCTATCTCCACAACATCGCTCTACTTCTTTACCAATCTCATATCCCATTCTCTATGTTCCACCTCCCTCTCTACTTAATCTAATTTCTCCCTACACTTCATCCCTGTTTCTGTCCTTCACTCCTTCTCTCTACCTTGCATCTCTCTGCACATTTATCACTACTTCCCTCTCTACCTGCCTATTTCTACCTCTCTCGGCATCTCTCTAACTCAAATTTACCTCTCTTCACAACACCACTCAGTGTACTTATTTCTGACTATCTGTCTTTTTTCTAAAAAGTAAAGAGGGATTTGTTTATGATTATGGATATTGGGCAACCAAAGCTGCAATTTCAAGTACATAGTGCATATCTTTAAATATTATGCAGTGGTCCACTAATCAGCAACCAACCCACCATTTCTGTGTCTTTCCTACAATGGGAGGAAGAAACTGGTTAGGCACTGATTTCCACATAAAATATGGTGGTTGAAAGAGAAACAAATTGGGATCAAAGAGCAAAAAGAAATGGCATTATGAATGCTAATTCAAGGTTTCTTTGGGAACTCTTTTTCTTGAAGACGCATGTCAGTTTGAGCTTTCAGGTGTTTTGTGTGCCCCAGTTCTAAAGGTCTAACCTATAATTCACTATTGATTGGTATCATGACGGTTTGCATTAGCTGAAAATGGATAATAGATTGAAAGCTGTTCCGAATGGGGGGTCCCAAAATAGGTCTTGTCCGGAACCCGAAGAATTCTTAAGATGGCACTGCGTAGGGCACCTCAAAGTCTAAAACATAATGTTGTTAAATTAATCTTAGTGTTAGATGAAGGCGTGCTCTTGTTGTGAACCACTTGGCACAGGAGATATAGTTTTCACTTCACAGAGATGCCCATCAAGAATCTACAAATTGGTCAGATTTCTATTGCTATTTAAATTTACTCACCATGCCAGCTTCACCATTTCCATGAGAGGTCTGAAGAAGTTCCTTGTGAAAAAAACATAAAATATACAATTTGTAATATTGAAAAATAAAAAATTAACAATTGAGGTTCCAGAGTATCACATTAGTTTCAAACGGAAGAGATGCTGTAGGAGGCTGGCCTGGCTTATAGTGGGTACATTGTGGTACTTACACCTTGTGCCAGGTCCAGGTATCCCTTATTAGTATAATAGAGATGTTTCTAGCAGCTTCGGCTGATAGAGGTAGCTATGGCAAAGCAGCTTAGGCTGAACTAGGAGACATTCAAAGCTCCTACTATACCACTTATATCATATAGCACAATATCATAAGAAAACACAATACTCAGAGTTACTAAAAATAAAGGTACTTTATTTTATTCAGTGACAATATGCCAAAAGTATCTCAGAGGATACCCTCACTTAGGAGGTAACTAATATACACAAATTATATGTACACAAACCAAAATCAGGTAAGTAACAGTAAGAAAAGTAGTGCAACCAATGTAGGATCACAATAGGATGCAATAGGTAGAAATAGGCCTAGGGGCCACACAAACCATATACTCCAAAAGTGGAATGTGAGTCACAAATGGACCCCAGGCCTATGGTAGGTTGTAGAGGGTCGCTGGGACTGTGAGAAAACAGTAAGGGTGTCCAAATTACCCCACCACAAGACCCTGAAAAGTAGGAGTGAAGTTACCCTACTACCCCAGAAAGACAGTATAGTTGAGATAGGGGATTCTGCAAGAACCAAAACTGCTACCAAAGCACTGAAGATGGATTCCTGGACCTGAGGACCTGTAAAGGAAGGGGACCAAGTCCAAGAGTCACGCAAGTGTCCGGCGGGGGCAGGAGCCCACTAAACTCTGGATGGAGGTGCAAAAGGGCTGCCTCTGGGTGGAAGAAGCTGAAGATTCTGCAACAACGGAAGGTGCCAGGAACTTTTCCTTTGGTCAGAAGATGTCCCATGGCGACCTGGAGGTTGCAGACATATTTCGACGCAGATATCCTGCAAACAAGCCTTGCTAGCTGCAAGAGTCGCAGTTTAGGATTTTGGGTGCTGCTGGGGCCCAGGAAGGGCCAGGATGTTGCCCCTTGGAGGAAGAGACAGAAAGGGTGCTCAGCAACTTAGGGAGCCACTGCAGAAGCAGGCAGCTCCCACAGAAGTACCAGAACAGGCACTTAGAAGATCTGAGGACAGCGGTCGACTCAGAGTCACAAAGAAGGGTCCCACGACATCAAAGTCCAACTCAGCGAGTTGGGCAATGCACGAAGTAGTGCTGGGGGCCCAGGCTATGCTGTGCACAAAGGAATCCTTGGAAAAATGCACAGAAGCCGGAGCAGCTGCAGATCACGCAGTAGACAGGATTTCTGTCTGGCGTGGGGAGGCAAGGACTATGGGAGACACATGGACCCAGTTCCTGTGTTCCAGGGACCAGGCTCGTCAGGATGAGAGGGGATCCAGAGGACCGGGAATGCAGAAGTTTGGTGCCTGCGTTGGCAGGGGGAAGATTCCGTCGACCCAAGGGAGATTTCTTCTTGGCTTCCAGTGCAGGGTGAAGGCAGTCAGCCCTCAGAGCATGCATTACCAGGAAACAGTCAAGAAAGCCGGCAGGATGAGGCGCTACAATGTTGCTGGTAGTCGTCTTGCTACTTTGTTGTGGTTTTGCAGGCGTCCTGGAGCAGTCAGCAGTCGATCCTTGGCAGAAGTCTAAGAGTTAAGTGCAGAGGAACTCTGGTGAGCTCTTGCATTCGTTATCTGAGGAATAGCCCAGAGGAGAGATCCTAAGTAGCCCAAAAAGGCGGATTGGCTACTGAGAAAGGAGGCTTGGCTACTGAGAGAGGTAAGCACCTATCAGGAGGGGTCTCTGACGTCACCTGCTGGCACTGTCCACTCAGAGTTGTCCATTGTGCCCCAACACCTCTGAATCCAAGATGGCAGAGGTCTGGGACACACTGGAAGAGCTCTGGGCACCTCCCATGGGAGGTGCTGGTCAGGGGAGTGGTCACTCCACTTTCCTTTGTTCAGTTTCGCGCCAGAGCAGGGCTGGGGAGTCCATCTGCATTGGAGTGGGTACTCCCAGGTCTATGTTCTACTGTATAGTCCATTCCCTGTAGAGATATGGACCACCTCAACAATTTAGGGTTTTCACCTTTCATTTGTTTTAGGCAAAGTAGAGGTTTGTGGTCTGTCTGAACAATAAAGTGAGTCCCAAACAGATATGGTCTCAACTTTTTCAGTGCCCAGACCACAGCAAAGGCCTCCCTCTCTATGGCAGACCAACACTTTTCTCTATGGGTCAACCTTCTGCTGATAAAAGCAACTGGTTGATCCTGGCCCTCAGTATTCAGCTGTGATAGCACTGCCCCAACCCCCAATTCAGAAGCATCAGTTTGTACAATGAATTTCTGGGAGTAACAAGGAATTTTTAGGACAGGTGCAGAGCACATGGCCTGTTTGAGCTCCTCAAAAGCTTTTTGACAGTTAGCTGTCCACAATACCTTTTTAGGCATCTTCTTGCTAGTGAGATCAGAAAGAGGGGCTGCTATGGAGCCATCATTCTTGATGAATCTCCTATAGTACCCTGTGAGGCCTAAAAAAGCTCTCACCTGGGTTTGAGTTGTAGAGGGAGCCCAGTCCATGATAGTCTGGATCTTCCCCTGTAGTGGTGCAATCTGTTCTCCACCTACCAGGTGGCCCAGATAAACCACTTTCCCCTGCCCTATCTGGCACTTAGAGGCCTTGATAGTGAGGCCTGCCTTTTGCAGGGCCGCCAAAACTTTCCGTAAGAGGACCAGATTATCATCCCAGATTGAGCTAAAGACAGCAATATCATCTAGATATGCTGCACTGAAAGGTTCTAACCCTTGCAGGACGGTATTCACCAAACTTTGAAAAGTGGCAGGTGCATTTTTCAGACCAAAGGGCATTACTGTGAATTGGTAGTGCCCTCCAATGGTTGAAAATGCAGTCTTGGGTTTAGCATCTTCTGATAACCTAATAAAATGCAGTCTTGGGTTTAGCATCTTCTGATAACCTAATCTGCCAATACCCTGCAGTTAGATCAAAAGTGCTTAGATACTTGGCAGAAGCCCGTGTATCTATGAGCTCATCTGCCCTGGGTATAGGGTGAGCATCTGTCTTGGTTACTTGATTGAGCCCTCTACAATCCACACACAACCTCATCTCTCTCTTTCCATCTTTGGTGTGAGGTTTTGGTACAAGCACAACTGGGCCCTAGGGGCTTTCTGAAGGCTCAATCACCCCTAAGTCCAACATTTTCGGCACCTCTTGTTTAATGCAGTCCCTGACATGGTTAGGCTGCCTATAAATTTTACTTTTGACAGGCAAGCTGTCTCCAGTATCAATTGTATGTTCACACCATGTAGTAGTACCTGGTATAAGTGAAAAGAGTTCAGAAAACTGACTTAAGAGATTGACACAGTTGTCTTTATGTTCAGCAGTAAGACAATCTGCTAAGACCACTCCCTCCACTAAGCCATCAGCTTCAGTGGTGGAGAAGAGATCAGGGAGAGGGTCACTCTGTTCTTCCTGTCCCTCATCTGTTGCCATGAGCAGGGTGAGATCAGCCCTGTCATAGTAGGGTTTTAGGCGGTTGACATGAATCACCCTAAAGGGACTCCTGGCAGTGCCCAGGTCCACCAAATAGGTAACCTCACCCTTCTTTTCATTTCAACAATTAGATGGGGTCCACTCCATTTGTCCTGGAGTGCTCTTGGGGCCTCAGGCTCCAATACCCACACCTTCTGTCCTGGGTGGTACTGAGTCAGGACAGCCTTCTGGTCATGCCATTGCTTTTGCAGTTCCTTGTTGGCCCGAAGGTTTTTACTGGCCTTTTTCATATACTCAGCCATTTTGGATCTTAGGCCAAGTACATAGTCCACTATGTCTTGTTTAGGAGATTTTAAAGGTTGTTCCCAACCCTCCTTCACAAGAGCAAGAGGACCTCTCACAGGGTACCCAAAGAGGAGTTCAAAGGGGCTGAAACCCACTCCTTTTTGGGGTAATTCCCTGTAAGCAAAAATGAGGCAAGGTAACGGGACATCCCATCTCCTTCTGAGTTTTTCAGGGAGTCCCATTATCATACCTTTGAGAGTTTTATTAAACCTCTCAACCAGACCATTTGTTTGTGGATGGTAAGGGGTGGAAAACTTGTAGGTTACACCACACTCCTTCCACATTGCTTTCAGGTATGCAGACATGAAGTTACTACCTCTGTCTGACACCACTTCCTTAATGAAACCCACCCTGGAAAATATTCCTAGGGGGGCCTTTGCCACTGCAGGAGCTGTGGTCCTTAAGGTGATGGCTTCAGGATACCTAGGGGCATGGTCCACTACCACAAGGATGAATCTATTACCTGAAGCTGTTTGAGGGTCAAGGGGGGCCAACTATGTCAACCCGTACCCTTTCAAATGGCACCCCAACCACTGGAAGTGGAATTAAGGGGGCCTTTGAAGTGCCACCAGTCTTGCCACTGGCTTAGCAGGTCACACAAGAGCGACAAAACTCTTTAGTGTCCTCTGACATATGACCCAAATGCCCAGCCAAAGGAATCTCATGTGCCAGGGTAAGAAGAAACTCTCTGTACTGCAAGGGAATGACCAATCTCCTGGCAGCTCCAGGTTTAGGGTCCCTTGACTCTGTGTACAAGAGGTTACCTTCCCAATACACCCTATGGCTATTACTGACATCCCCATTGTGCTGTTTGACATCTTGCTGTCTTAAAACCTCCAATGTGGGACAGGTTTGCTGTGCCACACTCAGCTCTTCCCTGGCAGGCCCCCCTGCACCCAAAAGCTCAGCAGTGTCTACTGCCAGCTCCTCTGGTGTAGGTTCTGCACAGGGAGAGGATTCCTCTTCCTCAAAAGGGGAATCATCTGTAGAGGGAGGGATAGTGGCCAGGGATTTACCCTTTCTACCCCTAGTTTTGGGAGCACTTGGTCCATTGTTCCAGGATCCAAGTTTCCCTGTCCTTTTTGCTTTTTGGCCTGAGCCGTTGTCAAAACAAAAATATGCCCAGGAATGCCCAGCATTGCTGCATGAGCCTCCAACTCCACTTCTGCCCAAGCTGATGTTTCCAAATCATTGCACAGTAAGCAATCTACAGGTAATTCAGTGGCTATCACAACTTTCTTTGGACCAGTAAACCCCCCCCCATTAGAGATTTACAATAGCCATGGGGTGGCTAAGAGTGTTGTTATGAGCATCAGTCACTTGGTACTACTGACCAAGTAGGTGTTGATCAGGGTGGACCCGTTTTTCTATCACCATAGTTACACTGGCTCCTGTGTCCCTGTAGGCCTCAACCTCAACACCATTGATTAGGGGTAGTTGCTTGTACTTATCCATATTAAGGGGACAAGCAACCAAGGTGGCAAAGTCAATGCCACCATCAGAGACTAAAATAGCCTCTGTGGTCTCCCTAACAAGACCAACCCAACTACATTACCAACAGTGAGCCCAGCTACACCTTTGGATTGGCTATTTGTAGTAGATTCGCCACGACCACTGCTATTACTAGGGGCACTAGAGTTGCAGTTGGGGTTGTCTGGTGGGAGGTTTGGTGTTTTTCTTTGGACAAGTGGAATCACTTGCCCAATAGCCTTTTACTTTACATAAATAGCACCAAGGCTTTTTGTGATTGTTTGAAGAGGATTTGGACCCACCACCCCAGAGGATTTTTGTGGGCCTGATGAAGACTCAGAATGTTTACTTTTATCCCCACCCTTGTCAGAAGACTTACCATCCTTCTTCTTGCCATCCTTGTCACCCCCTGTATGAACTTTTCTATTCACTCTTGTTCTGACCCATTTGTCGGCCTTTGTTCCCAATTCTTGGGGAGAGGCCAGATCTGAGTCTACCAAGTACTGGTGCAACAAATCAGACACACAATTGTTAAGAATATGCTCTCTCAGGATCAGATTATACAGGCTTCCATAGTCAGATACTTTACTGCCATGTAACCAACCCTCCAAGGCCTTCACTAAACAGTCAACAAAATCTGTCCAGTCTTGAGAGGACTCTTTTCTGGTGTCTCTGAACTAAATCCTGTATTGTTTAGTGGTTAAGACAAATCCATCCAAGAGTGCATCCTTCAAAACTTTGTAATTATTGGCATCACTTTCTCTGGCAGTAAGGAGCCTATTCCTACCCTTTCCAGTGAAAGATAGCCACAAGATAGCAGCCACTGCCTTTGAGGGACACATAGGCAAAAACAAACATACATACAGTAAAAGTGGGGGTAACATGCCAGGCAAGATGGTACTTTCCTACAGATGCATCCTATAAATGTATAACAACAGGGGCTTAACAGTTTCATAGCTCCTTTACAATTGTTCAACAGAGAAATAATAACCAAATAACACATATGGGGGTCATTACAACATTGGTGGTAAAAGCCGCTTACTGCCGTGCAGAAGACCTCCAACACACCCCGCGGAATTCCGCCACAGCTATTATGACCCACATCTCGAAATCCGACAAAATTCAGACACCCACACAAGTCCGCCACACCAAAGGTCAGTGATAAACTGGCGAAAACAAATCCTCCACCGTCATGCCAACAGAAATACGCCCATGCTATCACGACCCACGAATCCACGCTGCGGTCTTTCAACTGCGGTATTCTATTGGCGGTACACACCGCCGCGCTCAAAATACACACACTTCTACAAAACACCGCCACATTGGACAATTTGAATTACACACACCTGATACACATACACACACCACTCCCACACACCCAATACAATATAAAACACATACCCACATCACCCACAAACCCCTACAACCACTATTACAGAGAGAAGGCCAGAGAGAGACACCACCGTCCACAAACAAGCAGCCACAGGCACTCAACACCATCACCCACACAACTTCCACGCACAAAACACCACACACCACTACATATCACCACACTTATTACCACACACACCACCCCACACATCACCTACACCACCCCATGGCACGGCAAAGACACCCCAGGTTTTCGGAGGAGGAGCTCAGAGTCATGGTGGAGGAAATCGTCCGGGTAGAGCCACAGCTATTTGGAGCACAGGTGCAGCACACCTCAATTGCAAGGAAGATGGAGCTATGGAGAAGAATAGTCGGCAGGGTCAACACAGTGGGACAACACCCAAGAAATCGGGCCGACATCAGGAAGAGGTGGAACGACCTACGGGGGAAGGTGCGTTCCGTGGTCTCAAGACACCACCAGGCGGTTCAGCGTACTGGCGGCAGACCCCCTCCTCCTCACCTACAACTAACAACATGACAGGAGCAGGTCTTGGCAAATCTGCATCTTGAGGGCCTCGCAGGAGTCGGTGGAGGAATGGACTCCGGTAAGTCAAACCTTTAACTACCATATCCCCCACCCTACCTGCATGCTATTACAGACCCCCACCCTCGCCCCCACCCCTAATACTCCAATTCCTCACAAATGTACCAATATCACAAACCACACATCCCAACACCAAGCCCTGCATGCAACAACAACGCATGGACACCCATCACTAAAGCATGCCCACTGCACATACCCAAACACCCCCCTAAACCAGCATCACACAAGCCCCCACACAGGAATGCAAGCACTGGGGTGCACGGTCACCCACCCATTGCACACCATGACACACACAGATGCAATAATCATGCTTTTACACCCCTGCAGGATCACTAGCCAACGTCACCAGAGAGGAGGGTCCAGACATCTCCACCCCACTCACAGAAGAGGCCGACAGTGATGACAGCAGCTCTGTCCAACTGGATCTAGATGACAAGCCCGGACCATAGTGGGCCTCGGGACAGTCGGTTCCCCTCACACAGGCACAGGCCACCACAGACCTACCCCCCTCTAGTAACACCAGCACAGCACCCACCCAGCGGGCCCATCACTCCGTCCCCAGGACACGTCAATCAGCTGTGTGTCCACCACTACAGGGAACGCAGGATAACCCACCACCCCAACAACAACAGGGACCTGGGGGCAGTGGTAGTGGGCACACGGTCCAGGGGACGGAGGCCCAGGAACACAGGGGAACTGGGAGGGCTGCTGTGCGACAGGGGGCGGACAGGCCAAGGGAACCCACTCTCCACGAGGCCCTCTCCTCCATCATGGGAGCATACCACCACTTCCAGGAGACAATGGCAACGTTCCTGGACAAGTTTCAGGAGACCCAGCGCATGCAGGAGGAACAGTATTTGGGGTTCAGGGAGGAACTCAGAACCATCAGCTCCGCCCTGGGCAACATTGTAGGGGTGCTGAAGGAAATACTCAACACCAAGAAGGACACTGTGGCACGACAAGGGACCCCTGACACTAGCATGGACGATGAACTGCCCAACACCTCTACCGGCGCTAGTGGATAGGAGGCACCGCCACAGGACCACCACACCAGCACCCCACCCCCTTCAAATGGAGAACCACCCCGCAAGCGGTCCCTGAGATCCAGGAACAAGACAGAGCACAATGCCAAGACCCCCGCCAAGAAATGAGACCACCCTGATTGTCAACCCACTGTCCCACTTTGTCACCCTGTCCATATTGAAACTGCTCCAGCTCCACTTCCTATGCCCATATGGGCAATGCACCTATGAGACAAATAGACTGGACTCTGCCATGGACACTCCTCCGCCATCACCCCTCACCATTTAACTTCCCCCTCCAATATTTTGTATGTAAATAAACACACCTAAAGCACCAAAAGATCTGGAGTCTGTCTGTGATTTTGAAGTAGTGTATTGGCAATGACAGTGACAAAATTTCCAGGAATTAGTAATGTCAACATACCTATGTCACACAGCTCTAGTCCATGAGGAATCTAAGCAGATGACACACGTTGGGATCCACACCTGTGAAACCGTAAGGGAAAGTGACAACTCAGTGCCCATACACTTGGTGAAATCTACAGACAGGATAGAGGTAGAAGTGTAAAAGTACTTGTAGTAGGTAGGAATGTATTCTCACCTGTGTTTCACTGGAAATATTGCTGGATGACTGAGTCCCTGTTGTCAATGTCTTCTTCCTCCGTTCCCTCCTCCTCACTGTCCACATGCTCCACAGCTGCCACAACACCGCCATCTGGACCATCCTCCTGCAGAAAAGGCACCTGTCGTCGCAAAGCCAAGTTATGAAGCATACAGCAGGCCACGATGATCTGGCACACCTTCTTTGGTGAGTAGAATAGGGATCCACCTGTCATATGGAGGCACCTGAACCTGGCCTTCAGGAGGCTGAAGGTGCGTTCGATCACCCTCCTAGTCCGCTCATGGGCCTCATTGTAGCATTCCTCTGCCCTGGTCCTGGGATTCCTCACTGGGGTCAGTAGCCATGACAGGTTGGGGTAACCAGAGTCACCTAATAACCACACACGGTGCCTCTGTAGTTGACCCATCACATAAGGGATGCTGCTATTCCGCATGATGTAGGCGTCATGCACTAAACTTTGCACTTGTATAGCGCACTACTCACCCGTTAGGGTCTCAAGGCGCTGTACTCATACCGTTATGGAACTCCTCCTGGCTTTTCCCTGTGAAGTGCCCACTCCTGGGCACCCCAGGGCGAAGCCAGGCATCCAAGCGCTGTTGGGGCCGTTGTGGAGATTAAGCAAGCTATTGCCCAGAGTTGCAGAGTGGGACTTAGGCTCTGAGGTGAGAATTATCTGGTCCAAGGGAATTGAGCCCAAGAGCTGCCGAAGCGGGACTTGAACCCTGGTCTTGAGCCAGATCTCTGCTTCAGGGTCTGCCGCTCTAACCATTGTGCCACACTTCTCCACTGCACTGAGCCAGGGAACATGGCATTCACATGGGAGATGTACTGGTCGGCCAAACATACCATCTGTACATTCATCGAATGATAACTCTTCCGGTTCCTGTACACCTGTTCACTCCTGTGGGGGGGGACCAAAGCCACATGGGTCCCATCAATGGCACCTATGATGTTGGGGATATGTCCAAGGGCATGGAAGTCACCTTTCACTGTAGGCAAGTCCTCCACCTGAGGGCACACGATGTAGCTGCGCATGTGTTTCAGCAGGGCAGACAAAACTCTGGACAATACGTTGGAAAACATAGGCTGGGACATCCCTGATGCCATGGCCACAGTTGTTTGAAAAGACCCACTTGCAAGGAAATGGAGAACTGACAGCACCTGCACTTGAGGGGGGATTCCTGTGGGATGGCGGATTGCTGACATCAGGTCTCGCTCCAACTGGGTACACAGTTCCTGGATTGTGGCACGGTCAAACCTGTAGGTGATGATAAAATTTCTTTCCTCCATTGTCGACAGGTCCACCAGCGTTTGGTAAACCAGAGGATTCCGCCATCTCCTCACATGTCCCAGCGGACGGTGCCTATGAAGGACAACAGTGACCACAGAGTCAAACAACTCAGAGGTATGTATCCACAGTCTACACAGAACACGATTTGAAGTCTGGCCTGTATGTGTGTTGAGAGTCGGCCTAGGTATGTGTGACGCAGTTGGTAACTAGGCCATGTGGGCCCCTGAAATGGCGGCTGCCTGACCTCTAAAGGGATGTGAGGTAACTGCGCTGGCGTTGTACACCGTTGCGTTAGGCGGTCGAAGACCGCGGCGCAATGCTGCATTGGTTAACATTGGACCCTATGGGTCCCAGGAGCCAATGACGATGTACGCCGGCGGTGATGGTAAGCACCGCCGCGGACGTCACCGCCGCGGACGTGACTGCCATTTTCTATCTGTTGAATCACTCGATACCTGATCTTCGACAGGAGAGGACCTACACTGCACGTGCTGCTGTGACCTCGGTCTGGAAGAGACAATGGCTCGTGCGTCTGGGGAAAGGGCCCCTGCCTTCACATCGGAGGAGTTGGAGAAGCTAGTCAACGGGGTCCTCCCCCAGTACATGCTACTCTACGGTCCTCCAGACAAACAGGTGAGTACAGAGGGAGCATAAAGTATGGGCTATGCCTGTGTGAAGAGGGCTGGTTGTAAGAAGGAAGGGGGCAGAGTCCTGCTTCCATGAAAGACGGTGGGTGCATGTGCCACATGGCAAGGGTAGGGATGGGGGCCACTCACTTTGACGGTGCAGTTGTTAATGACTTCTCTTCTTCCCCTGTACATTTCATGCAGGTCAGCACCCACCAGAAGAAGGATATTTGGCGTGCCATTGCCAAGGACGTCCGGACCGTGGGGGTCCACCACAGACGGAGCACCCACTGCCGGAAGAAATGGGAGGACATTCGCCGCTGGAGCAAGAAGACGGCGGAGGCTGAGCTGGGGATGGCCTCCCAACGTGGGAGGGGTGCCTGTCGAACCATGACCCCCCTGATGTTCCGGATCCTGGCGGTGGCCTACCCTGAGTTGGATGGGCACTTGAGGGCATCACAGCAGACACAAGGGGGTGAGTACACTCTCATTCAGCTGACTTTGCGCGCAGTGGAGGTGTCTGGGTGGGGGAGGAGGGCTGTGGGTTTCCCTAGGCCATGGCGAGTTCCATAGGCTTGGCCCCTTCGTAAGGCATGGCCCTGTGGCCCCCCACCCCACCTCTGTAGAGTGCCAAGTACAGCTATTCATGCCCCTGCGTCATCTATGTGTGCAGATGTAGTCCATAGCCTTGTAGGACATTTCCCAGGATATGCACTGTAGAGCCCAACAGCGCGACGTAGTGAAGGGGGCTGCTGTGTCTGTCTTGTCCGCCAACGGTAGCCGTAAACCATGCACTCAAACTGTCTTTCTTCTGTTCCCCCCCTTTTTTTGTGGTCTCCCTGTTCTTGTGTGCATTAGCATCATCAGGCGGAGGAGCAGTGGCACCGGAGCACGAGGGAGCTGCATCCCACATGGGCATGGATGCCCATACTACGGACTCGGAATACACCAGTGGGACGGAGGGCGAGGGGAGCACCACAGCAGTCACAGGATCTGCAACCAGCGACACAGACTCGTCCTCCGATGGGAGCTCCCTTGTGGTGGCGACAACATTTGTGCCCCCCACTTCAACAGGTACAGCCGCCACCCCCCCTGCCAGCACCGCCATCCCAGCAGCCCCTCAGCCTTCACCCCGTGCCCGCTCACCCAGGAGGGTGGGCATCTCCTTCGCCCCAGGCACCTCAGGCTCTGCCCCTGTCACCTCTGCTGCCCTCAGTGAGGAGGCCATTGACCTCCTCAGGTCCCTCACTGTTGGGCAGTCTACCATTTTGAATGCCATCCAGGGTGTAGAAAGGGAGTTGCAACACACAAATGCATTCCTGGAGGGCATTCATTCTGGTCAGGCTGCCCTTCATCAACCATTAGAACTCTGGCCTCAGCACTGATGGCAGCCATTGTCCCTGTGTCTAGCCTCCCCCCTCCAACTTCCTCCACCCAGACCCAATCCCCTGTACCTCTGCCTATCCCAAGCACACCATCAGACCAGCCTGCACACACCTCACCACACAAAGGAAGCTGAGGCAAACATAAGCACCACACATTCCACAGGCACTCACGCAAGCATCACACACATACAGACACACCAACATCCACTGCCTCCACTGTGTCCCCCTCCTCATCGTCTCCCTCCTCCCTCCCAGTCTCATCTACACTCACACCTGCATGCACTACCACTACAGCCACTACGTCCCGCACCAGCACACCTACCACCACACCCCGCTCACGTGCACTCAGCACCTCCACGACCTGTGTCCTCTCCCAGTGTGTCTGTGACGCCCCCTCCGAAGATACACAAATGCAGCCACACGCCCACCCAACAGCCATCCACCTCACGACTGCCTCTAGCGCATGCACCTGCACCCAAATCCCCAAAACTTACACCTCCTACAACCTCCACCTCTTCCTCCGCTCCCAAACCCCCTCCAGCTACCCGTCCCAGTGTCTCCAAACAACTTTTCATGTCCACCCTTAACCTATTTCCCACCACCCCCGTCCAACTCATAGGTCCCGTACTAGCACCTCAGCCACAAAATCACCCAGACCAGTGGTGCCTGTTGTGACAGGTATGTGGAGTGCACCGGCCACCAGGCCAGCCAGTGTATCACGGAGCCAGAGCACAGCCAGTCAGCCACAGCCCAGCTACCCAGGAGGACCCCGCCAGCCACAGCCCAGCTGGGCAATGAAGTACCGCCAGCCCCAGCCCAGCTGGGCAATGAATGACTGCCAAGTCAAGCACCGCTGAACAGGGCAAGCACCGCTGAACAGGGCAAGCACTGTCAACTTAAGCACCGCTGAACAGGGCAAGCACCGCTGAACAGGGCAAGGACCGCCAACTCAAGCACCGCTGAACAGGGCAAGGACTGCCAAGTCAAGCACCGCTGAACAGGGCAAGCACCGCTGAACAGGGCAAGGACCGCCAACTCAAGCACCGCTGAACAGGGCAAGCACCGCCAACTCAAGCACCGCTAGCCCATGAGCAGCAGGGTCAGTGACACAACAGGGACCGTCACGGGGTGAGTGATGCACTCTGGGCACCAGTCCCCCTCCAGAACCAGTGGAGATATGCATCCACTCCGTCTGTCCTGCACAGGATGAAGCACTCTGGGCACAAAGCCCCCTCCAGAACCAGTGGAGACATGCATCCACTCCGTCTGTCCTGCACAGGATGAAGCACTCTGGGCACCAGTCCCCCTCCAGAACCAGTGGAGACATGCATCCACTCCGTCTGTCCTGCACAGGATGAAGCACTCTGGGCACAAAGCCCCCTCCAGAAGCAGTGGAGACGTGCATCCACTCCGTCTGTCCTGCACAGGATGAAGCACTCTGGGCACCAGTCCCCCTCCAGAACCAGTGGAGACATGCATCCACTCCGTCTGTCCTGCCCAGGATGAAGCACTCTGGGCACAAAACCCCCTCCAGAACCAGTGGAAACATGCATCCACTCCGTCTGTCCTGCACAGGATGAAGCACTCTGGGCACAAAGCCCCCTCCAGAACCATTGGAGACTGTTATCCACTTGAGAGACTGTGGCTTTGCACTCCTCTGGATGGTACAGTGGGCAACCCACCCACTGGAGAGACTTGAGAAACTGTGGCTTTGCACTCCCCAGGATGTTACAGTGGGCAAACCACCCACTGGAGAGACTTGAGAGACTGTGGCTTTGCACTCCCCAGGATGGTGCAGTGGGCAAACCACCCACTGGAGAGACTGGAGAGACTGTGGCTTTGCACTCCCCAGGATGGTGCAGTGGGCAAACCACCCACTGGAGAGACTTGAGAGACTGTGGCTTTGCACTCCCCAGGATGAAGCAGGGGGCAAACCACCCACTGGAGAGACTTGAGAGACTGTGGCTTTGCACTCCCCAGGATGGGACAGTGGGCAACCCACCTACTGTAGAGACTTGAGAGACTGTGGCTTTGCACTCCCCAGGATGGTACAGTGGGGAAACCACCCACTGGAGAGACTTGAGAGACTGTGGTTTTGCACAAATCAGGATACATAAATGGGCATGGAGCCCCCTCGTGGATCTGGCGACGTGCACTCATCCGGCTGAGGTGCCCCCCCTTCCCTTCCCCCTGAGGTGCCTGTTGTATTTCTATCTGATGCCCCTGCAGTGTTCTCTCCGTCATGTTCAGGTATCTTGTGTGTGCTTCGCCCATGCATTTTGGGCCCAGTGGTCCACGGACTATGAATGGTGTATTACCTGGCCTACTATTCGTGGTGTATATTTTGTTAATAGTGTATATATGTATATTTTTGCTTGCTCTATTTTGATATTATACAATGGTTACACTCATTTCTTTTGTCTTTGCATTCTTCCGGGGGGTTTTGGGGGTGTTACTGTAATGTTTGGATATGCATTGGTGTGTGTTTTTTAGTGAGTGAGGGTGGGGGTGTTGCGCGTGTGTGTCCCTGTTTTTTGCCTCCCCCCCCATGTCGTAGGTGCAGTACTCACCGTGGTCTTGCCATGGTGCCCTCCTTCCTCGTGGAGTGTGTAGAGGTGAGCGTTTTTCCTTCGAAATGCCTGTTTTCGCCGTGTTTTTATCCGCGGTGAATCCGACCCTGAAAAGGTGGCGGATTGGCCGGTCATAATAGTGTGGGAGGTACATTGTCTCCCGCCTGCCTGTTGGCGGTGACCGCCAAGCTGTTTGTCTGTACCGCCATGGCGGTCGTAGTGTTAAAGTGGCTGGCTTTGTTGGCGGCTTCCGCCACGGTCGTAATTCCAAATTTTTTACCGCCGGCCTGTTGGCGGTCTTACCGCCGCTTTAACACCGTCCGCCAGGGTTGTAATGACCACCATGATGCATTAGCATTAAAAGAATAATGTAGAATTAGATGTTTGAATTAGATTTTGTTTGTAACATTACTATGAGAACGTGCTCGGAGCGAATGAACACATGACAAACTTATTTCAGATGCTTGCATGCTCGTGGGTGGAATTCAGTTACACTTCCTGTCACATTCACTTTCTTGAGGTACCCATTGGAAACAATTGTAGAACATTCATAATGCATTCCATGAAACTGAAGTGCTTAATATAAATGGTAGTATTTAGAATATTTCAGGGGTTGAGCATCGGTAGACCTTAATCCCGAAAATAAAACAGATGAAAAACTCTCCTAAACCTGATTGGGAGGAATTGTGACTGGTGTGTGGTGGACATCTATGCTGTTATCATCTCCTACCAGGTCCAGGTATCCCCTATCAGTGAAGTGTAGGCAGTGTCTAGGAAGCTATGGCTCCCTAGAGTTAGCTGTGGATGAGCAGCCAACACTTATCTAGGAGACATGCAAAACTTATGCAATACCACTATAGTCACACAGCAACTAATCACACATGAAAGAACCACACAGTTTTACAAAAATAAAGGTCCTTTATTATACTAACACAACACTAGAATACATACAGGCAGTTCCCCCCGACCCGAGGTAAGTACACACTAATTACATACACAGTAGTAATCAGCAAAGAGCATGGAAAGCAATAAGCATTGGCAATACTTAGTAAAATTAGAAAGGGACCTAGGGGAGGGCAAAACCATATACTAAGAAAGTGGGATGTGAGATACAGTCCCGCACCCAAGGATGTGCGATCATTAGAGGGGATCAGGAGGAACTAGGAACCCCAAGAGGGGAGCTGGAGGAACCCCAAAAATGGCCCCAGCGACCACGAGAGCAGAGGTAAGTACCTGGTTGTCCCAAAAGCTAACAGGAGTACTTAGAAAAAGGATAGCACGAGATCAGGACCAGACAGGAAAGGTAGATTCTGGTAGAAGAGGACCTGCAAAGGAAGGGGACGAGGTCCAGTTCGTGATGGAGTGTCTGGTCGTGGCAGGAGCCACTACCCACCCTTCTTTGGATACAGGACCATGTCGATGGGGACGAAGAAGACCAGCAGTGGTACAGGAGGACCATCAACAAGCCTTGGCAAATGTGCAGGGTGCAAATGAAGAATTGCAAAGCTGGAGAGGACCAGCAAGGCCCAGGGGACGCGACCCAAGGATGGGAGTCAAAGGGGGCCCTCAGCAGTCAAGAGGGCCCACAGAAGCAGTTGCAGCCCCCACAGGCAACCCACTGGCAGCAGCACAGTAAGCTGCAGTGAGGCCCATTTAGCACGCCTGAAGAGGAGTCCCACGTCGCTGGAGCAGCAGAAAGGAGACTGTGCTTGGCAGGAAGAAGTGCTGGAGGCTGGGGCTACACAGAGCATGAAGATCCCTTGAAGCAGGAGTAAACAAGCCTTGTTAGCTGCAAGAGTTGCGGTGCACACGTGTACTGTCCTGCAAGGAGAGGCAAGGGCTCACTGACTGCCAAGTTGGACAGCGGGCAGAGAGGACTAAAGTGCACCTCTCTGAACCATGACCTGTGATGCACAATCTACGCAGTTCCAGATGAGGGCAGATCCACGCAGTCAGTTGTCATTGTGGTTGCTGCCTGTAGATGCAGGGGAGTGACTCCTTCACTCCAAGGGAGATACTTTCTTGCTTCTTGGTGGAGGCTGAAGTTTCGATGACCTCAAGGATGCACAGCCGGGAAAATGTTGCAGTTGCTGGATGAAGCCGGGGAGAATATGTTGCAAAGTGTAGTCGGTGCTGAAGTTGCAGATTGTCGGTTCCTGAAGAGTCCAGTTGTGGTTCCAGTGGCCAGAATATGAAGTAAACAATGCAGAGGAATCCTGGTGGAATCTTGCACATCAAATCTGAGGACCCGCTCAAGAGGGAGACCCTAAGTAGCACAGGAAAGGGATTTGGTCACCTAGCAGGGTGACCACCTATCAGGAATGTGATGTCACCTACCTGACCAGGCCACTCAGATACTCCCAAGGGCTGTAGGAAAGTAGCTTCTTTCTAGCTTTGTTACCCCCACTTTTGGCCTGTTTGTCAGTGTGTTTGACTGTGTTTACTGGGATCCTGCTAATCAGGACCCCAGTAGTTAAGCTCTCTCCCTTAAATTTGGTTGTAGGATACTGTTAACACAGTATTTCATTCACATTTGGAATACTGGTGCCCCCTTATAAGTCTCTAGTATTTGGTACCTAGGTACCCAGGGCATTTGGGTTCCAGGGGATCCCTATGGGCTGCAGCATATATTTTGACACCCATAGGGAGCCCATGCAAAGGCTTCCACAGGACTGCCATTGCAGACTGCATGAAAAGGTGCAAGCACCATTTCACTGCCATTTACACTGCACCAGATAACTTATAAGCCAACCCTATAGCGGGCCCCCCAGCCCTGAGGGCAGGGTGTAGAGTACCTGTGTGTGAGGTCACGCCTGCACTAACAGAGGTGTCCCCACGACCTCCAGGACCATTTTCCTGGACTTCCTGAGTGCGGGGACACCGTTTTACGTGTGTACTGGACATAGGTCACTACCTATATCCAGCTACATAATGGTAACTCCGAACATAGGCATGTTTGGTATCAAACAAGTAGGAATCATACCCTCATGCTTTTGCAAGCATTGGTTGTATGATCCCATGCACTTTGAGGGCTCCTTAGAGGACCCCCGGTACTGACATTACAGCTTTCTGAGGTTTTCCAGACAGCCCCAGCTGCTGCCACCGCACAGACATGTTTCTGTCCTCCTGTTGCTTAAAAAGCTCAAGCCCACGTAGGCAGAACAAAGGATTTCCTTTGGGAGAGGGGCGTTACACCTTCTCCCTTTGGAAATGTGTATTACAGGCTTGGGAGGGGTAGCCTCCCCAAGCCACTGGAAATGCTTTGAAGGGCACATTTGGGGCCCTCCTTACATAACTCAGTCTACATTGGTTCAGGGGCCCCCAGCCCCTGCTCTGGCGCAAAACTGGACAAAGGAGGGTTGGTGCTCAGGGCTCTTGCAGAGGGTCCCTGGGTTTGCCATCTTGGATTCAAGGTTGGCATGGAACTCTGGGAGCATCTGAATGGCCAGTGCCAGCAGGTGACATCAGAGCCCTCCCCTGATAGGTGCTTACCTGGTTAGGTGACCAATCCCCCTTTAAGGGCTATTTAGGGTCTCTCCTTTGGGTGGTTCCTCAGATTCGGATTGCAAGACTCCAGCAGGAATCCTCTGTATCCTCCACTTCAACTTCCCACCGAAGAAACTGCATCTGGACCCTCAAGGAACTCCACAAACTGCAACGATGAAGCAAGACACCTTCTGCAACATTGTATCTTCAGCTCCTGCCAGCAATAGCAACTATTTCCTGGTCGTGCATCCTCTGAGGACAGCCCGTCTTCAGCCTGCACCAGAACAGTGAAGTAATCTCCCTTAGGGTGAAGGAGTCACTCCGCTGCTTCTGCAGGCAACCACTACAACAACAACCAGCTGCGTGAAACCCCTCTCCTGCTGAGCTGCAAGGATCCTGCATCACAGATGGTAAACTGAAGTTGACCCAATGGTCCTGACGTCCTACTGTCTAACTTTGCTGGAGGTAAGAGCTTGCTTTCCCATGCAAGACAGTACCCCTGTGCACAGCGGGTTTTGCAGTTGCCAAGGCTTGTTGCAGTTGCTAAGGCTTGTTGGCATCCTTCTATAAAGTTCTTCATGCATCTTGCAGCTCCGGCCCCCAGCACTCTATCCTGTGATGCACAGCTTCCTGACTGGTTCTCCGGCAACGTTGGAGCCTTTGTTGTCGTGCTGCGTGGGCCTCTTTTGCACCTTCTTTGTTCCTGTGTTGTGGGTCTCCTGCATGTGTTGCCTGGTCTTCTGTGGGCTCTCTGAGTTGCTGAGAGCCCCCTCTGAATCCTCCTCCTGGGTAGAGTCCACTTGGTCCTTCCTGGTCCAGGGCAGTGCCATTTTCCGGTAACCACGAGCTTTGTGTGTGCCAAGTCTTGTTAGCGGACTCCAGCGACGCAAACCAGACTGTAATCATCCATCTGGCATGGGCCATCATTTGCACCAACCAGGAACCCAACTCTGTTTTCTTGGGTGCAGTACTGACTGTTCTTCTTCACCAGTGGTTTTTCTTTTGCACCTTCATCTGGGTTAGCAGGGGATCCTGTTTTTCTTGGATGATTCTGTGCTTCCTGGACTTGGTCCTCTCCTTCCACATGTCCTCAGATCCAGGAATCCACTGTTGGTTTCTTGCAGTCTCTTCTGGTTCTTGCATTATCTTCTTTTCATTTCTGTGTAATTTCCGGGAAAGTTATTGTGTTTTACTCCTTTCCTGGACACTGGCTTGGGATCTATTACTTACCTTTGGGGTTTTCTAGTGCTCCCAGGTCCCCTCTACACACTACACTCGCCTAGGTGGGAAACCAACATTCACATTTCACTTTCTTAGTATGTGGTTTGTGTTCTCCCATGCCCATTTCTAACTATTGTGGTTTTTACTAATTGCACTGTTTTCTAACTGTTTTTATGCCCATTTCTGCATTTTAGTGTATATAATTTGTGTATTGCTTACCTCCTAAGGGAGTACAGTCTCTATGGTATTTTTGGTATTTGTGTCACCAAAATAAAGTACCTTTATTTTTGTAACACTGAGTATTGTCTTTCATGTGTGTGAGTACTATGTGACTACAGTGGTATTGCATGAGCTTTGTATGTCTCATAGATAAGTCTTGGCTGCTCATCCGCAGCTACCTCTAGAGAGCCTGGCTTCTAGACACTGCCTACATTTCACTAATAAGGGATAACTGGACCTGGTATAAGGTGTAAATTCCTTAGGTACCCACTACAAACCAGTACAGCCTACTACAGGGGCCTCTGTATATCTTGGTTTCAAGATGGCAGAAACAAGTGGCCACCTGGAGGAGCTCTGGGCACCAGCCCTGGGGTGGTGACATGCAGGGGAGTGGTCACTCCCCTTTCCTTTATCCAGTTTCATGCCAGAGCAGGGACCAGGGATCCCTGGACTGGGTCAAACCGGTATATTTTTTGAGGGCACCAAATGTGCCCTTCAAAGCAAACTACTGGCTTGGGGAGTCTACCCCTCCCAAACCTTGTAACACCTACTTCCAAGGGAGAGGGTGTTACCTCCCTCTCCCACAGGAAATTCTTTGTTCAGCCTTCCTCTGCCTAAGCTGGTCAAGCAGCAGGAGGGCAAAAACCTGTCTGAGTGGTGGCAGCAGTGCGGGCTGCCCGGAAAACCCCAGAAGACTGGTAGGAGCAATGCCAGGGGTCCTCTAAGACTCTCCAGAGTCCATGAAATCATACAACCAATACTGGCAACAGTATTGGGGTATGTTTATGACATGTTTGATACCAAACATGCCCTAGTTCGGAGTTGCCATTATGTAGCTGGAAATAGGTAGTGACCTATGTCCAGTACACAAGTAAAATGGCTTCCCCACACTTATGAAGTCCAGTGCAATGGAGCTGGAGTTCATAGGGGCACCTCTGCTCATGCAAGGGTGCCCTCACACACAAGGACCAGCACCCTGCCCTTTGGTCTAGGACAGCCCTACCATAGGGGGGACTTATAGTGACCTGGTGCAGTGACCTGTTTTGAAAGGGTGCATGTACCTTTTCACGCTGGCTGCAATGGCAGGCCTGCAGACACATTTTTCATGGGTTCCCATGGGTGGCACAATGCATGCTGCAGCACATGGGGATCCCCTGGTGCCCCAATGCCCTGGGTTACTAAGTACCATATGCTGTAGTGTAGCCATTATAGTGCCATTTTTAGTGTAGCGTTATGCACGTTCGGTTTACATATTAGGCCTCTGTGCACTTTAACCTAGACATGTTTTATTTCGCCTCGCACTGTTATTTTACAATAACCAGTTTTACGGTCTTGTTTTATTCTTTCTATCACACTGTTTAGCCTAGTTCAGCTCTGTGTTCGTCAACACTGCATTCTTTCTCACCCTGTGCTTCAGTCAAGGCTACAGTCTGGTACATTGCCGGTACACGTGGTAGAAGTTTAGTCTCTGGTGTTCGTAGACGATACACATCCTTACGTAGGGACATCTTCTTAGAACGTCTGCGTGTTAGTTATAAAATCACTTTCTAGTCTTAGTACAGGCCAGAGGGAGATTCCAACCAGGAACCTACAACTAGATGCTGACTGCCCCCTTGCAGATGCTGATGCAGCTTACAGTCCTTTGCTCAGGTATGAGGGTTGATGTCCTCCCAGGGGAACTTGAAAGGCAGGCTTAGAGCTTCCCATGCTGTGCTCATAATATAACTTAGAGAGAACTTAATATAGTTGCACTATGATAGCCTTATTCTTGTGCTTCACTCTCGTCGTTCCTATTTTAATCCTACTGTGTTGTTTCGTTCTGGTTATTGCAGCTCACGCCTTACTATATAAAATGCAGTCGTTTTATTAAACCGATCTTTAAAACTTAAACTGCCTTTGTCATTTTTATATGAGACCGTACTGTGTATGAGAGCACCGGTTGTGACCTGAGTGACCACGACTTCCCTGGGAAGTAATAAGATGTCATGCGCTCGGCTGCCCAATTGTTTCTTCCCTTCGGGAGAGATAAGGCACTGCTAGTGAGCCGCAGCATAACCCGGATTTGGGGTGACAAGGGTCCTTCACCGTGGGTTAGACTTAGTCCCCCACACTGCGAACGATCTTGCCACCCAAAAATCCAGTAGTCTCATTAGGATAATGGGAGCCTACGCGACAATACTAGGGACTTATAGGGGGGCACCAGTATGCCAATTGTGGGGTGTGCAAAGTCCTGGGCAACCTCTTAGAGGGAGAGAGAGCACTTTTACTAGGGTCCTGGTTAGCAGGTTCCCAGTGAAAATAGTCAAAGCAATCTGATTGCAGGCAAAAAGTGGGAGTAGCTATGCCAAAAAGAGGGTACTTCCCTACACCTGTGTTCAGACAGCAGAACACTTTTTAGCACCCTCGACTGCAGAGTAATTTTCAGATTGGATAATCCTGGATACACTGTTGTTCTCGTGCCTTATCATGAACAGTTCCTAATAAGGTGTTTTCAATATCTTGCTTGCCATCTGAAAGAAAAATAAGCCCTTTGCATTGCCCACAGGATGTTTTATCAACTAGGCCCCATTGACTACACTGAGAAGATTGGAGATAACATCCCCCTCCCTGTAGGAAAGTACCCTATTTTTGGCATGTTACCCCCATTTTTGGCCTGTTTGTCAGTGTGTTTGACTGATTTACTGGGATCCTGCTGATCAGGACCCCAGTGCTTATGCTCTCTCCCCTCTAAATGTTGTCACTGCATACTGGTAACCCAGTATTTCATCCAAAATTGGCACACTGATCACCCCTTATAAGTCCTTAGTATACAGTACCTAGGTAACCAGGGCATTGGGGTTCCAAGGGATCTCTATGGGCTGCAGAATTTCTTTATCCATCCATAGAGAGCCCATGCAAAGGCTTCTACAGGACTGCCATTTCAGCCTTTGTGAAGTGGTGCATGCACCCTTTCACAGCCATTTACACTTCACCAGGTCACTTAAACGACACCTATATGTCGGGTCTTCCATCCTTGAAAGCTAGTTGCAGAGTACCTGTGTGTGAGGGAAATAGGTGTTAAAGGCATGGGAGGGGAAATGCTCTAGAAATGCTTTGTAGGGCACAGATGGTGCCCTCCTTACACAATCCAGTCTACACTGGTTCAGCGATCCCCAGTCCCTGCTCTGGCACAAAATTGGACAAAGGAAAAGGGAGTGACCACTTCCCTGTCCATCACCACCCCAGGGGTGGTGCTCAGAGCTCCTCCAGAGTGTCCCTGGGTTTTGCAATCTTGGAATTCAAGTTGGCAGGGCACTCTGGGAGCATCTTAGTGGCCAGTTTCAGCAGGTAACATCAGAGCCCTCCCCTCATAGGTGCTTACCTGTGTAGCTGACGAATCCCCCTTTCAGGGCTATTTAGGGTCGCTCCTCCATGTGTTTCCTCAGATTCGGATTGCAAGACTCCAGCAGGAATCCTCTGCATCCTTTACTTCACCTTCTTACCAACGAAACTGCACCTAGACCCTCCAGGAACTCTACAACCTGCAACACAGAAGCAAAGATGACTTCTGCAACATTGTATCTTCAGCTCCTGCCAGCAACTGCAACTGTTTCCTGGTCGTGCATCCTCAGAGGACAGCCTATCTTCAGCCTGCACCTGAAGAACGAAGGAATCCCCCTTGAAGTGAAGGACTCACTTCCCTGTTTCAGCAGGCACTCCTATGCAGCGACAACCAGTGGCTTGGGTCCCCTGTCCTGATGAAGTGCGTGGATCCAGCATCATGGGTGGTGGACTGAAGTGGTCCCGATGGTCCTGACATCCTACTGTCCAACTTTGGAAGAGGTAAGAGCTTGCCCCCCCACACAAGACAGTACCCGCATGCACCACATGTTTTGCAGTTGCCAAGGTTTGTTGGCATCCTTTCATGAAGTTCTTCATGTACCATGCAGCTCTGGCACCCAGCACTCTATCCTGTGACGCACAGCTTTCTGAGTGATTCTCCGGCGGCGTAGAATCCCTTTGTGTAGTGCTGCGTGGGCCTCCTTTTGCACCTTCTTTGTCCCCATGCTGTGGGACTCCTTTGTGCGCTGCCTGGTCTTATGAGGCCTCTCTGAGTTGCTGAGAGCCCCCTCTGGCTCCCCCTTTTGGGTTGAGGCCACCAGGTCCCTCCTGGTCCCCAGGTAGTGCCATTTTCCACTAACTGCGAGCTTTGTGTATGCTAAGGCTTGTTGGCGGAATCCAGTGACGTAAACCAGACTGCAATCATCCATCCGCCGTGGGACATCATCTGCACCAACCAAGAATCTGCATCCATCTTCTTGGGTGCAGTACTGACTGTTGTTCTTCACCGGTGGTTCTTCTTTTGCACCTTCATCTGGGTTAGCAGGGGCTCCTGTTCTACCTGAACTCTTCAGTGCTTCTTGGACTTGGTCCCCTTCTTCCACTGGTCTTCAGGTCCAGAAATCCATCGTTGGTGTCTTGCAGTCTCTTCTGGTTCTTGCATTATCTTCTTTTTTAGTTTTCTTGTGTGTTCCAGGAAAGTTCCTGTGATTTACTCCTACTTTCCTGGGCTCTGGAGTGGGTTCTATTACTTACCTTTTGTGTTTTCTAATACTCATAGCACCCTTCTACACACTACACTTGCCTAGGTCGGAAACCGACATTCACATTCCACTATTTTAGTATATGGTTTGTGTTCCCCCAGGTGCATTTCTGACTATTGTGATTTTCACTATTTGCACTGTTTGCTAAGTGTTTACTTACCTGTTTTTGGATACGAGTGTATATATTGTGTATATATTGTGTATTTTACTTACCTCCTATGGGAATATATTTTCTATGGTATTTTTGGCAAGTGTGTCACCAAAATAAAGTACCTTTATTTTTGTACCACTGAGTATTTTCCTTCAGTACTGTATCACTGTAGTGATATTGCATGAGTTTTGCATGTCTCCTAGTTAGGCCTTAGCTGCTCATCCACACTATCACTAGAGAGCCTGGCTTCTAGACACTGTCTACATACACTAATAAGGGATAACTGGACCTGGTGTAAGGTGTAAGTACCTGTGGTACCCACTACAAACCAGGCCAGCCTCCTACACTCCCCGACCCTTTTGCTAAGATTACCTAAACAGCTAGAGGTGAAACATATCCATTACACAAGGTAATGTGACAGCAAATTTGTAACTACATATTTTCTTCAACACAAGTTAAGAACAGTTAATGACTGTGACTCGTTCTGCACAGCCACCAATACGTAGCTCTGCACATGGTAACCTCTAGTACCGAGCATCAAATACTGGCAAGTGACCAGAAGAATATAAGGCATGTGATAAGTGCTGTAAATGGAAACAAGCCCAAACTCTTAATGAATGTTTTCTATTATTTAAAACTACCTACCGATTTAACATCACTTGCCTCAACTGGTAGTGGTGTCTGAGAAAGCTCCTAGAAGAAAAGACAAGATCAGCAGCTATTTGTTTTAAATAAAAAACAACAAAAGAACAGCAAAATAGTTCAATTAGTGCAAGGGTGTCTGCATTGAGGGGATAGATTGTTTATTATGCAGGAAGGAGTCCTACAACAATAAACAATCTACAATGGCGATTTGGCAAAATGCAGCGCACATAGAAGTGCCAAAGCATCACTTTGGAATCATTGTTTATGTGCAGGAAGGGTCACCTTCCTGCACATAAACAATCATTAATGGTCTTTTGCTCCTATGTGTGCTGCAGAATACAGCACACATAGAAAGAGCAAAAACGAAGAGGAATAGAAGTATACCTCCTTGTTGTGCCATGCTAACGCCACCCTTTGGGTTGCATTAGTTTTTGCTGCTGCCTTAGATTTACGCCTTCTTGTAAATCTGGGGCAGCATCAAAAGCAGTGGGTATTGCGGTGGCACTCCCAGAGTGACACCCATTGCACGCCCTCTGAACCAGAAAACTGCACCCGACGGGCCCATATTTACGAGGAGGCTTTCAGCCACAAAAAGTGGCTTAATGCCTCCTTGTAAATATGGTGCAGTGAAAAGTGCCACTGGAGCGTCACCGAAAGTGATGCTCCAGTGGCTCTAGGACCTTGAAAATCTAGCCCAATGTCTGCAGAATGCACGCATACCACCATCACTGCCAAGGTCAGTGCCAATCAAGACATGATGAAGTACAGCATATTTCCATTCCGTTTAATAGGCATTTCTAATTTGCTAAATATACACAGTAACAACAACCAAACACACACACTGAAAGTAAAGACCATGAACACTCTATAACAACAGGATCTTTTTAACACATCTCCTGAATGGCTAAGGTCATTGCTGCAGCGCTGAGAAATCCTACCTATTACCTCAAACTAAATAGTGGATTTCGCGCCTTAGGCAAATGGATCGACACATCATTGATTTGAGAGGATGTCAAAGGTGCATGTCATAATAAACATCAATAAACAAGAAATCAGTACTCTAATCACCATACAATAAACACATCAGTTTATTTTAAGAAGGATTATAAATGTATTTCCCTATATTAAAAACGCTGAAGTCACGAAAATAATTCTCAAACATAAATGATGAGCACTTAGAATCATCAACGGCTGATTAGAACGCCTTATATATCTGAGTTTAATCAAAGCAAGTAAACAAATTAATTCAAGTATTATGACACAACTTAATAACACTAATATCTGCCAACAGTGAAATAAAATACATTTGAGCAAGAGATCAAAGAACGTCAATATAAATCATGAGCATGTAAAGAAGAATTCCCTCACTAACCACTAATTAGCATTAACATGTTGGGCTTCATGTAAAAGATTTAGAAACACGAATTTTGAAAAATATACTAACTCGGGTTACAACTAAAAAAAATATATATATAAACCAATTAATTTATGAGTTGCAGCTGATACCTGTAAAACAAAAGACACATAGAACAATACACAATTTACACATTACCCATAGAATAACATCTAGAAGATCACTTCAGCAAGGGGACACCATCAATAGGACGATCGATAGATCCTGCAAGTCTACATAACTAACATATCACTGGGAAATCTCGTAAGGTCTGGTCTGCATCAACACTTCACTAATCTAACTCTCTCCCAAGAACAACAACCAACAACTACAACCCACAAGAATAGGTGACAGAACATTATATTAACTTTCACAAAACTCATGATTGGTCAAGACATGGGGTGTTATACAATTTAGCCAATAAAATTAAAGTTAGATAACTAAAAGTTACACATTCATAATACACTGAATTCTTATTTGACAATTTTTCATTTACTTAATCATTAGCTAGACTCTATTTATAACAATTTCTTATTCTCGTCCGTCTCGTCTGTGGATCCATTGTTCCATCTCGTCCGAACCTTGGGTTCAGGAAGAAACATCTAACATAGTTGCCATCTACTTCCACCCTCAAGGATGAAACCACACGTTAGTGACATTTTTCTAAACATTAGGACAGTCAAACTCGATCAATGACCTAATAAATCTGACCTTGTGAGACATAACACAAAATCCCACTAGGGGTAGCTGTCTACACGTCTATAAGCTATTAATCAAACTCTTTTAAGTAGGCATTGAGCAATGAAAAACAACTGCAAATTTAGCTAAAGTTAGCCTAAGCAGAATTTTTTTTATCTATGGTGGCCATTTACAAAAGTCACCCGTTTTTAACATATTAGTTCAACAATGATCAGTACATTATTAATTAATAAAATCATCAGCAAAATTTCCACTCCTGCATCGTCTTGCTGATGAATCTATCCAGATACCTTTTCTATCTTCAGCTGCATTACGTTCTTAAAGTGTGTTGATGGTTTATAGAAAACTATTTTTTTCTTGAGACTGACAGGTGGTTTCACATGTAAAACTCAATGAGTCAAACTCACAATCTTGAATTTAACTGAGTATAACACTGGCAATCAATGAAAATCATGGAGAAATCTATTCCATGTGTATTTGTAACATTGCAGGGTGCCTGGTTTTGTAATTTGAGGATTGTGGCCCTCATTACACCCTGGAGGTAAATCCTGCTTACCGCCGTGCCGACCGCCGCCAAGATACTGTGCCTGCGGCGGTAATCCGCCATGGGCATGATGACCCACACAGAGAATACCGCACAATACAGACACCCACACAAGTCCGCCACAGCAAAGGTCAGTGATAAACTGGCAATAGCAAAACCCACACCATCACACCAACAGGAATACGCCCACAGTATTACGACTCATGAATAAACGTGGCGGTCTTTTAACCGTGGTAAACCACTGGCGGTACACACTACTGCGCTCAAAATACATACATATTTACAAAACACTAACACATTGGACAATTCAAAATACACACATCTGACACACATACACACACCATACCCACACACTCACACCACTATAAAACACACACCCACACTACCCACAACCTCTTACAACCAAAAAAAAGAGACCAAGCACAGAGAGACAAGCAAAGAGCTCACACTCAATCAGAGGCACAGAACACCATCACTCATACACCATCCATGCACATCACAGTATATATCCCAACACATCACCCCACACATCACCATACACATATCACTCACACCACATCCATGGCACCTCAAAGGCACCCCAGGTTTTCTGAGGAGGAGCTAAGGGTCATGGTGGAGGAAATCATCCGGGTAGAGCCACAGCTATTCGGATCACAGGTGCAGCAGACGTCCATTGCAAGGAAGATGGAGCTATGGCGGAGAATTGTCGACAGGGTCAATGCCATGGGACTGCATCCAAGAACCAGGGATGACATCAGGAAGAGGTGGAACGACCTCCTCCCCCACATTTAACAACATGGGAGGAGCAAGTCTTAGCAATCATGCATCCTGAGGGCCTCGCAGGAGTAGCAGGAGGACTGGACTCTGGTAAGTCAAATCTTTACTACTTCATCCCCCCCACCCTACCTGCATGCCATCACAAACTTCTCCAGGGGACAGAGGCACAGGACAACAGGGAAGCTGGAAGGACTGCTGTGCGACAGGGAGAGGACAGGCCCAGGAAACCGACCCTCCACGAGGCACTCTCCAACATCATGAGAGCATACCACCTTTCCCAGGAGACCATGGGCACGGTACTAGCCAAGTTACAGGAGACCCAGTGGCTGCAGGAGGGACACTACCTGGGGATTAGAGAGGAACTCACAAAAATCTACACCATACTGGTCACCATAGCAGTCGTACTAGCTGACATGGGCAAGACCATGAGGGAGGCAGCGGCACAACAAAGGGCCCCTGACACTAGCCAAATCGAGGTACAGCCATCCAGCGCCGCCGGCTCTAGTGGACAGGAGGCCCCGCCACAGGAACAACAGGCCACCAGCACCCCACCCCCTGCAGAAGGAGAACCACCCTGCAAACAGTCCCTGCGATCCAGGCAGAAGACAGAGACCATTGCCAAGACCCCTGCCAGGAAATAGGACTCTCCTGATTGTCACCCTTCTGTCCCACTCTGTCACCCTGTCCACCTTGAACTACCATTACTCTCCTTCCTATGCCCCATTGGACAATGCACCTGTGATACCAAGAGACTGGACTCTACCATGGACCTTCCTCCACCATCACCCCAGCCCCTTGCATGTACCCCCATACTACTTACCACAAACAATAAACACCATTGAAATATAAACTATACTGGAGTCAGTCTAATGATTGGAAAGATGTATTCATACTACATTCTCAAAGCATTGCAAAGTCTATGTTCATTGAATTACACCAATGTATGACAGTTGGTGGGGCGCAGTACACATAGCAGAAGCCAGAATGGGGGTACACAGATCTGAAAAAAAGGAAACCTAAAGGGAGCAGTCAGTGGCCATATACAGAGGGTAAGAGGCTGCCATGTACAATGTCCTAAAGTATACTGAAATGTGAAGAGGAGTTACATTCTTTTACCTGCGTGTCACAGGAAGTACTGCTGTATAATGTTTGGTCTATTGTCCACATCTTTTTCATCTGCCTCCTCTTCCTCACTGTCCACAGGCACCACCGCTGCCACAAGACCATCACCAGGCTCATCCTTCAGCAGAAAAGGCACCTGGCATCTCAATGCCAGGATGTGCAACATACAGCATGCCACGATGATCTAGCACACCTTCTTGGGTGAGTAGTACAGGGATCCACCTATCAGATGGAGGCACCGGAACCTGGCCTTCAGGAGGCTGAAGGTCCTCTCAATAATCCTCCTTGTTCGCCCATGTGCCTCACTGTAACGTTCCTCTGGCCTTGTCCTGGGATTCCTCACTGGGGTCAGTAGCCATGACAGATTGGGATAACCAGAGCCACCTGTGAATATCAAGGGACAATTGTTAGACATACACTAACCCTTAGGGACAACCCCATACCCAGCCACCTACTTATACTGTTTGGGGACCTTGGGCTCACCTATTAGCCACACCCAGTGCCTCTGGAGTTGGCCCATCACATAAGGGATGCTGCTATTTCTCAAGATATAGGCGTCATGCAGTGAGCAAGGATATTTGGCATTCACATGGGAGATGTACTGGTCCGCCAAACACACCATTTGCACATTCATCAACTGCTAGCTTTTTCTATTCCTGTAGACCTGTTCATTTCTGCGGGGGACAAATGTCACATGTGTACCACCAATGGCACCAATGATGTTGGGGATATGTCCCAGGGCATAGAAGTCAGCTTTCTATGTGGCCAAATCCTCCACCTGGGGGAAGACGATGTAGCTGTGCATGTGTTTCAGCAGGGAGGACAACACTCTGGTCAACACGTTGGAGAACATTGGCTGAGACATCCCTGATGCCATGGCCACTGTTGTTTGAAAGGAGCCACTTGCCAGGAAATGGAGCACTGGCAGGACCTGCACTAGAGAGGGTATTTCTGTGGGCTGCCGGAAAGCTGACATTAGGTCTGGCTCCAATTGGGCACACAGTTCTTGGATTGTGGCACAATCAAGTCTGTATATGATGATAATGTGTCTTTCCTCCATTGTCGACAGGTCCACCAGGGGACTGTACACCGGAGGATGCCGCCATCTCATATGCTGCGTCAGCGGTTGTAGCCTATGGAGGAGAACAGTGAGCAAAAGGTCATATTTCCACATAGATAAAACAACTCTGTGTGAACTAATGTCACAGAAGCAGTGTGTGAATTTGAGAGTCAGTATATGTGACAATATGTGCTGTGACGCATTTAGGTTGCATGCCATGTGCCCCTCTGAAATGGCGGCTGCCTGACCTGTGAGGAGGGACAATGGGAAATGAGGTAACTGTGCTGGTGTTGTGCTGCGTCGCAGTAGGTGGTCAATGACAGCTGCGCAACTCCGCATTGGTTATCATTGGACCCTATGGGTCCCGGGAGCCAATGGCGATGTACGCCAGCAGTAACAATACACACCTCCGCGGACGTCACCGCCATTTTCTAACTATTCACTCACTTGCTACCTGACCATCAACAGGAGAGGACCTATAATGCAAGTGCTGCGGTGACCTGAGTCTGGAAGCACATTGGCTAGAGTGTCTGGGGAAAGGGCCCCTGCCTTCACTGCAGAGGAGTTGGAGAAACTGGTGGATGGGGTCCTCCTCCAGTACACGTTACTCTATGGTCCTCCAGACAAACAGGTGAGTACCATGTGAGCATGATGCATGGGCAATGCCTGTTTGGAGTGGTGTGGATGTAAGCCACATGTTGGGGGGTGCTACGGCGTTCTGGCCTGAATGCTACATGAGAGGTGGTCACTGTATATGCATCAGGGCATGGGTGGGAACTGGTGGGCAATGAGTATGACAGTCCGGACGGGTGAGTAATTACATTTTTCGCGGTCTTTTCCCTCTAGGTCAGTGCCCACCAGAAAAAGGGTATTTGGCGTGCCATCGCCAGGGAGGTGCGGACCCTGGGGGTCTAGCACAGGCGGAGCACCCACTGCCGCAAGAGATGGGAGGACCTGCACCGCTGGACCAGGAAGACGGCAGAGGCCCAGCTAGGGCTGGCCTCCCAACGTGGAAAGGGTGCCCGTCGCACCATGACCCCCCTGATGTTCTGCATCCTGGCGGTGGCCTATCCAGAGTTGGATGGGTGCTTGAGGGCATCACGGCAGCCACAAGGGGGTGAGTACAGTTTCAGAAAGCTGACTTTGCACACTTTAGGAACTAGCTGGGTGGGGGATGTGGGCTGTAGGTGCCCCTAGGCCATGGCGTTCATGGCAGGGTAGGTCCCTTGTTTGCAGGCTCTGAAGCACCCTTACCCCAATGGTACAAGTCGCCAACTACTACTGGGCAGGGTCCTGTGGGTGTCAGGTGTGCAGATGCTGACGTTAGGCATTGTACCCCATGGGCTGGTGACTACCTTAGTGAGTGGTTGGGCATGGCCTAGTGCATAGGGCAGCTCAGTGTGTTGTGTCCACCAACTGTAGTAGTGTTGCTGCCATTGACCATGTGTATCCTCTGTCTAGCCCCCCTTCTTGTTTTTTCACCCTGTCCTTGTGTGCATTAGCATCATCTGGCGGAGAAGTGGAGGCACCGGCGACGGAGGGAGCTGCATCCCACATGACCCATGAAGGTGAATCCACTGAGAGTGAAGGCACAAGTGGGACGGAGGGCAAGGGGAGCTCCACGACGGGGACAGGAGTGGATACCAGTGACAGCGACTCCTCCTCTGATGGTAGCTCCCTGATGGTGGAGGACACCTCTGTGCCCACCCCAACAACAGGTACAGATGCCACCCCCACCTGCCAGCACTGCCCTCCCAGCAGCCCCTCGCGTGTTTCCTGTGCCCGCTCACCCAGGAGGGTGGGCATCTTCTTCGCCCCAGGCATCTCAGGCCCTGCCCCAGTCAGCCCTGCTTCCCTCAGTGAGGAGGCTATTGACCTCTTGAGATCCCTCACTGTTGGGCAGTCAACCATTCTAAATGCCATCCAGGGTGTCGAGAGGCATTTGCAACAAACAAATGCATACCTGGAGGGCATTCATTCTGCCGTGGCGGCCCAACAGAGAGCATTTCAGGCACTGGCCTCAGCACTAATGGCAGCCATTGTTCCTGTGTCCAGCCTTCCCCCTCCAACTTCCACTACCCAGACCCAATCTTCTCTATCTCACCCTATCCCAAGCACACTTTCAGACCAGCATGCACACACATCATCACACAGGCACTCACACAAGCACCATAACCATGCATACATACCAACATCTACTTCCTCCACTGTGTTCCTCCTCTTCGTCCACCTCTCTCCCAGTAGCATCTCCACTCACACCTGCATGCACGACATCATCAGCCACAGCCTCCATCACCAGCAGGCCCATCACAACACACCCCTCACGAGCAATCACCACCCCCACAACCATGCACACATCCCAAGTGTGTCTGTGAGCCCTTCTCCCAAAGTACACAAACGCAGGCACACACCCACTCAACAGTCATCCACCTCACAAGAGCCTCCAGCCCATGTACCTTCACCCAAACTCAGCAGATGTACACCTCTTACAACCACTAGCTCTTCCTCCACTCCCACACCCCCTCCATCTTCCCGTCCCAGTGTGTAAAAAAATGTTTCCTGGCTAACTGTGACCTCTTCTCTACACCCCCGTCCTTCCCCTAGAGCCAGGATGTCTAGATCCCAGGCCAGCACCTCAGCCATCTAATCGGAGTCCACTGTGGTCCCTGCAAGTCTGATAGGATCAAAGCGGGCACCTGTCAGGGCTGGCAGTGTGCCACCTACTGATGCTAAAGATCACCAATGCCGCCACCTGCCAAGGCTAAGAAGGGGCCTGCATGCAGCACGGACAAGATGCACCACCAACCCAGAAAGGCCTCATCCAAAACAAAAGAGGACAATACCAAGGTCCCAGCAGCGACTACCAAGGTGGGGAAGGGACACAAAAGCAAGGGCAAGTCACCTCAGGGCACGGAGCCTCCTGGTGAGGGACTGGTGGCCACCATTTGTCCTGACAGGCCAGCAACCTGTACCACGGTGAGCACTGCTGCAACGACTGCCACCTGCACCGCCCCTGCCCCGCCACCTGCCCCACCATCTGCACAGCCCCTAGCATCGTCGCTGCCACAATGACAGTCACCAGCATCATCCCCAGTGGGCAGCCGTCCGAGGCTGCTGGAGACGGCCTGGTGTCTCTCTCCACTACTACAGACACCTGCACCACAGGCAGCACCAGCAGCATCTCTGCCGCAGACACCGCCGCAGCCACTGCCGCCTGCACCGTCATATGCACAGCGACATGCCCAGCCGGTGCCACTACATCGGACATCAGCAGCATCCCCAGTGGGCAGCCGTCCGAGGCTGCAGGAGACGTCCTGGACCCTGCACACACCACTTGAGGCACCACCACAAGCAGTGGGACTACCAGCAGTTTGCAGCCTAAGTCACCGCAGGACGGAGTGTGGCTCTGCCTCCATGGAGTATCTTGCTACCTGTTCCCCACACATCTCGTGCCTCAGACACCCAGGTGAGGGAATGGGAACTGCCACACCCCAGGTGCAGCATCACTGGGCCCTCCAAAACCAGTGGAGAGATGCATCCACTCACCAATCCTTGGCAGGATGAAGCAGACTGGGCACAAGGCCCCCTCGAGAACCAGTTGAGAGATGTATCCACTCACCCAATCCTTGGCAGGAAGAAGCAGACTGGGCACAAGGCCCCCTCCAGAACCAGTGGAGAAAGGCATCCACTCACCCAATCCTTGGCAGGATGAAGCAGACTGGGAACAAGGCCCCCTCCAGGAGCAGGGTGGACAACATGCATCCAAGTGAAGAACATGCAATCACAAGGAACATTTGATCTCCATATTGCCAGCTTGTCCTTGTATATTTTCTGTCATTTTCCATTGTTGATACTTCTTCACAGTCCTTATCCCACATCATTCCTGTGAATGATTTCTGTCCCTAGAGGAGGGCAGCTCTGATGTGCTTTTAGTACAGCTCTCTCACAAGGAAATTGTTATGATCATCTTGCCCACCTGGTGGTTTTGTTCAACAAACAGATAACAAACAGTAAAAGAAAATAGACATTGTTGGCAAGAGGTTATTAGCAGAAGTATATAATGTACTTGCAATACCTGACCATCAACAGGAGAGGACCTATAATGCAAGTGCTGCGGTGACCTGAGTCTGGAAGCACAATGGCTAGAGTGTCTGGGGAAAGGGCCCCTGCCTTCACTGCAGAGGAGTTGGAGAAACTGGTGGATGGGGTCCTCCTCCAGTACACGTTACTCTATGGTCCTCCAGACAAACAGGTGAGTACCATGTGAGCATGATGCATGGGCAATGCCTGTTTGGAGTGGTGTGGATGTAAGCCACATGTTGGGGGGTGCTACGGCGTTCTGGCCTGAATGCTACATGAGAGGTGGTCACTGTATATGCATCAGGGCATGGGTGGGAACTGGTGGGCAATGAGTATGACAGTCCGGACGGGTGAGTAATTACATTTTTCGCGGTCTTTTCCCTCTAGGTCAGTGCCCACCAGAAAAAGGGTATTTGGCGTGCCATCGCCAGGGAGGTGCGGACCCTGGGGGTCTAGCACAGGCAGAGCACCCACTGCCGCAAGAGATGGGAGGACCTGCACCGCTGGACCAGGAAGACGGCAGAGGCCCAGCTAGGGCTGGCCTCCCAACGTGGAAAGGGTGCCCGTCGCACCATGACCCCCCTGATGTTCTGCATCCTGGCGGTGGCCTATCCAGAGTTGGATGGGTGCTTGAGGGCATCACGGCAGCCACAAGGGGGTGAGTACAGTTTCAGAAAGCTGACTTTGCACACTTTAGGAACTAGCTGGGTGGGGGATGTGGGCTGTAGGTGCCCCTAGGCCATGGCGTTCATGGCAGGGTAGGTCCCTTGTTTGCAGGCTCTGAAGCACCCTTACCCCAATGGTACAAGTCGCCAACTACTACTGGGCAGGGTCCTGTGGGTGTCAGGTGTGCAGATGCTGACGTTAGGCATTGTACCCCATGGGCTGGTGACTACCTTAGTGAGTGGTTGGGCATGGCCTAGTGCATAGGGCAGCTCAGTGTGTTGTGTCCACCAACTGTAGTAGTGTTGCTGCCATTGACCATGTGTATCCTCTGTCTAGCCCCCCTTCTTGTTTTTTCACCCTGTCCTTGTGTGCATTAGCATCATCTGGCGGAGAAGTGGAGGCACCGGCGACGGAGGGAGCTGCATCCCACATGACCCATGAAGGTGAATCCACTGAGAGTGAAGGCACAAGTGGGACGGAGGGCAAGGGGAGCTCCACGACGGGGACCGGAGTGGATACCAGTGACAGCGACTCCTCCTCTGATGGTAGCTCCCTGATGGTGGAGGACACCTCTGTGCCCACCCCAACAACAGGTACAGATGCCACCCCCACCTGCCAGCACTGCCCTCCCAGCAGCCCCTCGCGTGTTTCCTGTGCCCGCTCACCCAGGAGGGTGGGCATCTTCTTCGCCCCAGGCATCTCAGGCCCTGCCCCAGTCAGCCCTGCTTCCCTCAGTGAGGAGGCTATTGACCTCTTGAGATCCCTCACTGTTGGGCAGTCAACCATTCTAAATGCCATCCAGGGTGTCGAGAGGCATTTGCAACAAACAAATGCATACCTGGAGGGCATTCATTCTGCCGTGGCGGCCCAACAGAGAGCATTTCAGGCACTGGCCTCAGCACTAATGGCAGCCATTGTTCCTGTGTCCAGCCTTCCCCCTCCAACTTCCACTACCCAGACCCAATCTTCTCTATCTCACCCTATCCCAAGCACACTTTCAGACCAGCATGCACACACATCATCACACAGGCACTCACACAAGCACCATAACCATGCATACATACCAACATCTACTTCCTCCACTGTGTTCCTCCTCTTCGTCCACCTCTCTCCCAGTAGCATCTCCACTCACACCTGCATGCACGACATCATCAGCCACAGCCTCCATCACCAGCAGGCCCATCACAACACACCCCTCACGAGCAATCACCACCCCCACAACCATGCACACATCCCAAGTGTGTCTGTGAGCCCTTCTCCCAAAGTACACAAACGCAGGCACACACCCACTCAACAGTCATCCACCTCACAAGAGCCTCCAGCCCATGTACCTTCACCCAAACTCAGCAGATGTACACCTCCTACAACCACTAGCTCTTCCTCCACTCCCACACCCCCTCCATCTTCCCGTCCCAGTGTGTAAAAAAATGTTTCCTGGCTAACTGTGACCTCTTCTCTACACCCCCGTCCTTCCCCTAGAGCCAGGATGTCTAGATCCCAGGCCAGCACCTCAGCCATCTAATCGGAGTCCACTGTGGTCCCTGCAAGTCTGATAGGATCAAAGCGGGCACCTGTCAGGGCTGGCAGTGTGCCACCTACTGATGCTAAAGATCACCAATGCCGCCACCTGCCAAGGCTAAGAAGGGGCCTGCATGCAGCACGGACAAGATGCACCACCAACCCAGAAAGGCCTCATCCAAAACAAAAGAGGACAATACCAAGGTCCCAGCAGCGACTACCAAGGTGGGGAAGGGACACAAAAGCAAGGGCAAGTCACCTCAGGGCACGGAGCCTCCTGGTGAGGGACTGGTGGCCACCATTTGTCCTGACAGGCCAGCAACCTGTACCACGGTGAGCACTGCTGCAACGACTGCCACCTGCACCGCCCCTGCCCCGCCACCTGCCCCACCATCTGCACAGCCCCTAGCATCGTCGCTGCCACAATGACAGTCACCAGCATCATCCCCAGTGGGCAGCCGTCCGAGGCTGCTGGAGACGGCCTGGTGTCTCTCTCCACTACTACAGACACCTGCACCACAGGCAGCACCAGCAGCATCTCTGCCGCAGACACCGCCGCAGCCACTGCCGCCTGCACCGTCATATGCACAGCGACATGCCCAGCCGGTGCCACTACATCGGACATCAGCAGCATCCCCAGTGGGCAGCCGTCCGAGGCTGCAGGAGACGTCCTGGACCCTGCACACACCACTTGAGGCACCACCACAAGCAGTGGGACTACCAGCAGTTTGCAGCCTAAGTCACCGCAGGACGGAGTGTGGCTCTGCCTCCATGGAGTATCTTGCTACCTGTTCCCCACACATCTCGTGCCTCAGACACCCAGGTGAGGGAATGGGAACTGCCACACCCCAGGTGCAGCATCACTGGGCCCTCCAAAACCAGTGGAGAGATGCATCCACTCACCAATCCTTGGCAGGATGAAGCAGACTGGGCACAAGGCCCCCTCGAGAACCAGTTGAGAGATGTATCCACTCACCCAATCCTTGGCAGGAAGAAGCAGACTGGGCACAAGGCCCCCTCCAGAACCAGTGGAGAAAGGCATCCACTCACCCAATCCTTGGCAGGATGAAGCAGACTGGGAACAAGGCCCCCTCCAGGAGCAGGGTGGACAACATGCATCCAAGTGAAGAACATGCAATCACAAGGAACATTTGATCTCCATATTGCCAGCTTGTCCTTGTATATTTTCTGTCATTTTCCATTGTTGATACTTCTTCACAGTCCTTATCCCACATCATTCCTGTGAATGATTTCTGTCCCTAGAGGAGGGCAGCTCTGATGTGCTTTTAGTACAGCTCTCTCACAAGGAAATTGTTATGATCATCTTGCCCACCTGGTGGTTTTGTTCAACAAACAGATAACAAACAGTAAAAGAAAATAGACATTGTTGGCAAGAGGTTATTAGCAGAAGTATATAATGTACTTGCAATAAGGTGGGCAGGGTGTCCGCAATGTTTGTGATGGAGTAATCCATCTGCCAAACTCTAAGTTAGGTCGTACATTCTTAGAGTTGGGTATATCTAAAAGAGCATGCTTTTTCATTGTGCATTACTTAAGGCTAGCAATGAAAATACTTGAACAGCATTATAATTAACATTGTGGATAAGTCTGTGGTTTATCTGTGACATATTGCATGGTAGGAAGTATGTATGAAAATATACAAGTAATTAATTATGTTTTATTTGCATATCCGTTTATGATATAGTTTATGTATGCTCTAATAGTTACCACCGATAGAATAGTGGAAATTATTTTTATTGGGGAAATCTGGTGGTGACTAATGTTGATTTTACTTTGAGTTTTTTTAGGACAGATCCAGAATATATAAGAGTTGTAAGGCTTGTATAATTATTGTAAATTTTGATACCTTTTAGAGATTATCAAAGAAAAGCAGTGCACTGATTTGAACCTTGAAATAAGTGTTTTTGTGGTGATGAATTTTAATTCCAAATATTTGTCTTGTTTTGATTGTGGTTTTAGCTTTTCATTATGAATACCCACTTTTCTGTTCACGTGTGTTTGTCTTCTCTTCTTTACTTCCATCACTTTACAGTTCCTTTTGCTGTGTGGACGAGTTTGATAAAAGCGCTATCCATGTGGTTTATGGTTTTCTATTGCATAATGTACGTATGTGCATGTTGCTAGATGTTTGCGCGTAAGGGTATTTACTCCACTCAATCTAAGTGTTGCCCTGCAGATTTAGGTATCGGCAGGTTTGTGGGTATGTAAGGAAATGCCTCCTTGGCATGGTTAACCCCTGACTTTTTGCATTTGCTGATGCCAAGTTATGATTTGAAAGTGTGCTGGGACCCTGCTAACCAGGCCCCAGCACCAGTGTTCTTTCCCTAAAACTGTACCTTTGTCTCCACAATTGGCACAACACTGGCACCCAGGTAAGTCCCTTGTAAATGGTACCCCTGGTACCAAGGGCCCTGATGCCAGGGAAGGTCTCTAAGGGCTGCAGCATGTCTTATGCCACCCTGGGGACCCCTCACTCAGCACATGCACACTGCTTGCCAGCTTGTGTGTGCTGGTGGGGAGAAAATGACTAAGTCGACATGGCACTCCCCTCAGAGTGCCATGCCAACCTCACACTGCCTACGGCATAGATAAGTCACCCCTCTAGCAGGCCTTACAGCCCTAAGGCTGGGTGCACTATACCACAGGCGAGGGCAGAGGTGCATGAGCACTATTCCCCTACAGTGTCTAAGCAAAACATTAGACATTGTAAGTGCAGGGTAGCCATAAGAGTATATGGTCTGGGAGTCTGTCAAACACAAACTCCACAACACCTTAATGGCTACACTGAAAACTGTGAAGTTTGGTATCAAACTTCTCAGCACAATAAATGCACACTGATGCCAGTGTGCACTTTATTGTAAAAATACACCCAGAGGGCATGTTAGAGATGCCCCCTGAAAACATATCTGACTCCAGTGTGGGCTGACTAGTTTTTGTCAGCCTGCCACACACCAGACATGTTGCTGGCCACATGGGGAGAGTGCCTTTGTCACTCTGTGGCCAGGAACAAAGCCTGTACTGGGTGGAGGTGCTTCTCACCTCCCCCTGCAGGAACTGTACTACCTGGCGGTGAGCCTCAAAGGCTCACCCCCTTTGTTACAGCGCCACAGGGCATCCCAGCTAGTGGAGATGCCCACCCCTCCGGCCACTGCCCCTACTTTTGGCGGCAAGGCTGGAGGAGATAATGAGAAAAACAAGGAGGAGTCACTCCACAGTCAGGACAGCCCCTAAGGTGTCCTGAGCTGAGGTGACTCTTACTTTTTTGTTATTTTATTTATTTTATTTATTTTATTGTTATTAGCCTATCCGGCCTTAACAATAATCACACAATAGATATCAATCCCTCGAACTCAATAAAAATCACATTAAATAAAACATCTCAATAAAAGGAACTATGCTTGAATTTGATTTAACATGTGCCAAAATGTATCCAATTTACCATGCATTATCGTAAAACCTGATTTGACCATAATTTACATAAAAACTTAACTTATTCTAGAAAAACATAATGAGTCTAATATTTAAAATGTCTTCTTATGGGACGAGTCATTTGGGGCCTTGCGTTGCCTTCCAGCCATTTAATAAAAGCCCGAGGCCTAACCCAGTTTACACTACCCTGCACCGATTTCCCAAGCTAAATAGGTACGGGATAACATAGGCTATTGTGCCTGTGCCAACTGTAGGTGCATTGATAGACGTAATTTCCATGCTTCCAAGATATAGGTTGAGACCTTTGTCACAATGTATTTCTCATCTGAACACATACATAGCGCTTCCGCCTCCTTGCACTTCCTAACTCCGGAAGTTCTGAAAAGTGGGCGAAGGTACAATTTACGGAGTCTGAGCGTAAAGTGGCATAGTAAAAGGAAGTGGGAAAGTGTTTCCGGACCACCATGAAGGCATGGACAACATTCTAAACTACTCGGAGGAGCGGATTGCCATCTGTTGACCACCGCTGTCACTGGTAGTGTGCCCATACGGAATTTAAAGTAGAGAGCCCTTTTTTCCTCCGGATAAATACTGTCTATGAATGATGCTGGTTTAAGCTCTTGGTTAAACAAAATATACCGCTTGAATAAAGGGCTAAATGACTCGCACATAATCTCTGTCTTTCGCTCCCAATATGCCTTTTTTATGACAGCTAGACTAGGCCTTCCGATTTTTTCTGGATGGAGCCAAAAGTCATCCTGGCCGATAGCAGCCAGGATAGTTGAGATATGTTTGAACCAGGGCAGTTTCCGATGGTTTTGCAGCTTCATGATATCCTTAAGTACATCTCTGAATGGTTTAAGAGCCTCTTTTGTCCAAATACGGATCCAGTATCTTACTGGAGCCAGAGCGATGTAGTCCTCAACCTTTCTCATCTGTAGATCAATTCTTATTGCGTTCATTGGTGTAGCATTACCTAGACAAAGTAATTGGCGTAAAAATTTGTTCTCGGTTACTTGTATTGATGGAATCTTTCTGAATCCCCAGATCTCTGCGCTGTAAAGTGCTGCGGCTCTTGCTTTTGTTTTGTATGCAAGCAGTGCAGAGCTCACGGAGTGATTGCCTGTAGCCTTGGCAAATCTGAGTACTGCTCCGGCTTGTTGGGCCAAGGAAATTCTGCTTTTGTAGATTTGTGGTTTCCATGTCTGTTTTTCATCTAATCTGCAGCCCAGGTAATCATAGGTGGCCACTCGGGCCAGAGGCTTATTATTTACCCTAAAAGTCGATTGCAACGTCTGTTTTTGGTTGAGAATCATAAACTTTGTTTTCCCCTCATTGATTACCATGCTCCTTGAGGTACAGAAAGATTCAAAGCCCCTAAGTAGACCATGCATTGCTATCTCTGTTCTTGCCAGTAATACGGCGTCATCAGCAAAGAGCAAGATAGGTATACTTTCATTGGCTAGTTTTGGCACGTCCAGATTTAATTCCTTCAAAACTTGACTTACTTTATTTATATAACAATTGAATAAGGTTGGGGCCAAAACACAGCCTTGTTTTACACCTCGCTCAATTGGAATTTTGGCCGTATAATCATTTCTCGTAGAGTATTTGACCCTGGCAGTGTTTCCTGTATGCAATAGAATTAACAGCCTTAAGATTTTTCCCTGTATGCCCATGTCCGACAATAGCTGCCATAATGTTTGGCGATTTACGCTGTCGAAGGCTGTTTGGAGATCCACAAAGACCAGGTATAATGGACTGTTTTTAAGGGTGGTGAATTTAGCACAGATCATGTTTAGCTTAAAAAGTTGATCTGTTGTACTTTGGCCTCTCCTAAAACCAGCTTGGTGTGTTGATATTAAATCTCCGTCCTCTAGCCATTGGTCTAGACACGACTGAATCAATTTGGCAAAGATCTTTCCAACACTATCAAGCAGTGAGATAGGTCTATAATTGCTCACCATGTCCCGAGGCCCTTTTTTGTGAATTGGAACGATTATTGATTCCTTCCAAGAAGGAGGGATTGCCTCATAATGCCAAACACTGTTGAATAGACGGGCTAGAGCAGGTAACCATAACGTTAGCTGGTTACGGTAAGCATCTGAAGGGATGCCATCTGGGCCTGCAGCCTTATGCGGCTTTTGAAGGAGGATGACTTGTTTAATCTCTTTTTCACTGAATTCCGGTATTAACTTCATTGCACGTGGAATGACGTGGGCTACTTGCGTGGAATTTGTGCTGGAAAATTCGTTAGAGACTAGTGCATTCTGGATTCCGTTTACCGATCTAAAAAGACAATTTGAAGATGCTGCGTGGGTCTTTTGAAGAGGAAATACTTTGCTTAATCTTTGATTTCTGCCTCCCAGCCCTTGAGTGAGGATGTTTGGGTTAGTGGCCATCCCTGGTTCTGTCTTGGCCACTTCCTGATACAAGGCAGTAAAGTGCTTTACCCAAAGTTGAGGGTTAATATTCAGTTCTAGGTTTTTCGGGGGGCCTTCGCATCCCCACCTGACTATCTCCCAAAACTTTTTGGGGTTCCCTGCCGTTATTGCTTGCAGTAAAGTTTTCCAAAGTTTATGTGGAAATATCTTCCTTTTGTATCTTAATAATTTTTTGTACTGTTGCCTACATCCATGAAAATGTTGCTCGTTGGAATCATTCAAGTGCCGGTTCTTCAGTGCTTGTGATAAGGTCTTTTTTAGCTTTAAACACTCTTCATCGAACCAGCCCTCCATCATTTTAGGATTGATTTGAGGATGCTTGATCTTTTCCTTTTTTGTTTGCAGTAGCAGATTATTAAAGTTATGCAGGAGGGGTATAGCGTCATTATCTGATGGGTTTAAGAACGTGCTAAGTAATGACAACCAGGTTTGGCTGGGAACACTCATATAAGGTTCATCCTCATTTGACCTTAATATGTTTTTCCTGTTTGGTCTCATAGTTATTGTTAGGCTATTTCCGTTGAATGGAGACTCCGCCTTCCCTGGGCTCGCGTCCGGATGGACTATCTCCATTAGCAGTGGGTCGTGATCACTCTCGATTCTGTCCCTTATTTCCATATCGATGACATAATGCCAGGCTTCGATGTTTATTGCCATATAGTCAATTATGCTTTGCCTTTTTCCAGTTCGAAAGGTAGATTTAAAGGTTTTATCTGACTTTGTTCTCCCATTTAATGTGCGAAGTCCTCCTTCTATTAATGCTTCAAAGATTAATTCTCCTTTCTTGGAGTCATTACAGCGTTGGATAAGAGGCGTTGGGATATTCCAAGCATAATCTTCCTCTGCTACTTGTTCGTCCCAGAGGATAGAATGAGGTTTAGTGTTGAAGTCACCACATATCAATAAAAAGGTTTTACAAGGTTGGAGAGAGCGATTGTTCGTGTGGCCTGGTACTGGGTTCCTCCGATCCATGGTTCTTTTGTTTAGGATATTTTCTTTAAGGAGCCGCACCCCTGGCATAACTTGAGCCCGCTGATAGGTGGGAAGTACACATTTACTATTTCGAGTGACCATTCCTCGTATTTGACTGCGAGCGTCTGGATTCCCTTGCTTTGTACGGTGTGAGTTACTACGGAGTTCCTCAGTAATGAAGTTCTAATCCAAATACTCAGACCTCCCGAGGGTCTTCCTTTTTTTTGCTTGATTGCAGGTGAGTGGAAGGTGACGAACCCGTCTAGGTCAATAGCATGAGTAGACCAAGTTTCTTGGAAGCAGCTGATGTCTTGTTTTTTAATAAATTCAACCCAGTCTTTATCTTCCATTTTGTTTTTTAAACCTGCTATGTTCCAGCTTAGAATTTTTAATATGGGACTGATTTTATTTTTTATGTTCGACTTATCCATTTTTTGCTACGAGCTTTTAAATGATTGCTCTTTGCAATTCTGTAGCTGTGGGGGATTACCCCTACTGTTTCTAGGGGAATTAGCTACCAGGCGGAACCTCATATTACTCAAGTTTGTTCGTTCAGGGAGTTGTTGTTTGGAGCTGATTGCTCCCTGAAGTATCGAGCCAGAATTGCCTTTTGCCTCTTGCCTACGCATCATGTTTCGGTCTGTAGCTTTTTCAAGAAGTATTGTTGGATATGGTTCTATTTGCGGAGTAGCAATGGATATTCCCCAGGTCTTCATCGTGTTTGAACATTTTAAGATCTGTTCTGCTATCCAAGGTGAGGCCCAGACTGTTTCTGTTGATTCCCCGTTCTCTAATTCTTTTTTTGGTATGAATCTTACTGAAAGGAGATCTTTAGTTGTTACATTCTGTAAGGCTGGCAGGGAGTTGACAAGACATAAGATGTTGGACCTGTTCAGGATGTCGTGACTTCCTCTTGAGGAGTACTCAGGCATGAACAAGATCGTGGCTTCGGGCTTTTTCGTTGTTTCAGACCGGATCACAGTGTGCCCGCCACCTTCCTGCGACAGTCTTTCTTGGAGTTGGGTGTTCTCATTTTGTCTGTCTTGAGTGGTAGCTGCACGACTAGTAGGTGTTCGATTTACCTGGCCTTTTTCCCTCCCCAGTTTCACTTCTTTGTTCCTTTGTTCTTCGTAGGGTTCCCTTTTTGGACTCTTACTTTTAGATGCAGTTGCAGATGGAGGATTCCCCCAATAGGATTAGGGATGTGCACCCCTCCCCACAGGGAGGAGGCACAAAGAGGGTGTAGCCACCCTCAGAGCCAGTAGCCATTGGCTACTGCCCTCCCAGACCTAAACACACCCCTAAATTGAGTATTTAGGGGCTCCCAGAACTGAGGAAGATAGATTCCTGCAACTTGAAGAGGAAGAAGGACTGCTGACCTGAAGCCCTGCAGAGAAGACGGAGACGATGACTGCTTTGGCCCCAGCCCTACTGGCCTGTCTCCCCACTTCAAGAAAAACTGAAACAGCGACGCATCCAACAGGGACCAGCGACCTCTGAAGCCTCAGAGGACTGCCCCGCATCTAAAAGGACCAAGAAGCTTCTGAGAACAGCTGCCCTGTTCAACAAAACTGCAACTTTGCAACAAAGAAGCAACTTTTAAAGACCATACGTTTCCCGCCGGAAGTGTGAGACTTTCCACTCTGCACCTGACGCCCCTGGCTTGACCTGCGTAAAACCAACACTACAGGGAGGACTCCCCGGCGACTGCGAGCCCTTGAGTAGCCAGAGTTGACCCCACTGAGCCCCCACAGCGACGCCTGCAGAGGAAATCCAGAGGCTCCCCCTGACCGCGACTGCCTGCTTCAAGGAGCCCGACGCCTGGAAACCACACTGCACTTGCAGCTCCCAGGACCTGAAGGAACCGAACTCCAGTGCAGGAGCAACCCCCAGGTGACCCTCTGCCTAGCCCAGGTGGTGGCTACCCCGAGGAGCCCCCCCTGTGCCTGCCTGCATCATTGAAGAGACCCCCGGCTCTCCCCATTTATTCCTACTGAAAACCCGACGCCTGTTTGCACTCTGCACCCGGCCGCCCCAGTGCCGCTGAGGGTGTACTTTCTGTGCCTGCTTGTGTCCCCCCCAGTGCCCTACAAAACCCCTCTGGTCTCCCCTCCGAAGACGCGGGTACTTACTTGCTGGCAGACTGGAACCGGGGCACCCCTATTTCCATTGAAGCCTATGTGTTTTGGGCACCACTTTGACCTCTGCACCTGACCGTCCCTGAGCTGCTGGTGTGGTAACTTTGGGGTTGCCCTGAACCCCCAACAGTGGGCTACCTTGGACCCAACTTTGAACCCTGTAAGTGTTTTACTTACCTGTGAACTTAACATTTACTTACCTCCCCCAGGAACTGTTGATTTTTGCACTGAGTCCACTTTTAAAATACCTTATTGCCATGTTTGCCAAAACTGTACATGCTATTGTGATAATTCAAAGTCCCTAGCATACCTGAGTGAAATATCTTTCATTTAAAGTATTGTTTGTAAATCTTGCACCAGTGGTTCTTAAAATAAACTAAGAAAATATATTTTTCTATATAAAAACCAATTGGCCTGGAATTGTCTTTGAGTGTATGTTCCTCATTTATTGCCTGTGCGTGTACAACAAATGCTTAACACTACCCTCTGATAAGCCTACTGCTCGACCACACTACCACAAAATAGAGCATTAGAATGATCTCGTTTTGCCACTACCTTACCTCTAAGGGGAACCCTTGGACTCTGTGCATGCTATTTCTTACTTTGAAATAGTACATACAGAGCCAACTTCCTACAGGATAATCATGGCATCAGCAGCTATTATTGATCAATGTGATGTTCATCTTTGGCTTACCAGATATTTTGGCCTATATCCTGCTCAACAGTTCAATCATTATAATTCAATTTAGAGAGGAGCTTTTTGTGTGAAGTATTTATGTCAGAAGATCCATGTAGCAACCCAAAGAGGCAAATAAAAAGATGCTTTGAATGGACTGAAAGCAACAAAGGGAGTTAAAGAACAAGTTACTTACCTTCCATGACAACTTATCGTATAAAGACGTATTCTAGTTGCAGATTCCTTACCTTAGAAGTTCTCCCCAGATGTCAGACTGGATCCTGAGATTTTTCTTCAAGCAGTACCCTTGCATGCCGTCAGGTGGCGTCGGTCAACTCCGCGTCCTTCGATGGTGTTATGTTTGCCGTGATGACATTGCGGTTATATATAGGTGCCACCTTGGTGCGCTGATGTCAGTTTCTTTTCACGACTTTCCACGCTAGTAGCGCGGAGCCAAGAAGAACACTGAGAATGGTGCACCGGAACTAGGGCCCTGAAAAGGGAATCCCTGGCCCCAGAAATCAGTTCACAGTGCGGGAAGGATGGGCAGGTCAGTAAGGAGTCTGCCACTAGAATATGTCTATATCAGATAATTCAGTACCGAAGGTAAGTAACTTGTTCATCTGATAGAGACTTCTAGTTGCTGATTCCTTACCTTAGAATACATGCCCAAGCAATACTATCCTCGTGGTGAGCTGTGAACAAGTATCATACTAGAAAGACCTGCAGGACTGAATGGCCAAAGTAGCTGTCTCTGCGGACATGGCTGTCCAGGCAGTAATGCTTTGTGAATGTGCGCAGAGATGCCCACGCTGCTACTTGGCAAATGTCCAGAACAGAAACTCTGCCTGCTAAGGCTGTGTGGCAGCAGTTGCTCTGGTGGATTGAGCACGCAATCCCTTAAAGGGTTGCTTCTTTGCTAAAGTGTAGTGCATCTTCATGCAGAGCACCAATCATTGTGAGAAGGTACACATTTGCATCACCCGTCCTTTCTTCACACCCAAATATTCCACAAAGAGTTGATCATCCACCTAGAAATCTTTGATATGATTGAGGTAGAACACCAATGCTCTTTTTTGATCCATCCACTGGAGTCTCTCCTCTCCATGAGAGGGATGTGGAGGTGCGTAAAAAGCAGGCAGAGTGATGGATTGGCCTACACGAAAAGGTGTGACCACCTTAGGGAGGTAGTAGGCCCTGGTACGGAGCATCACTTTGTCAGGATGGACAGATAAAAATGGTAGCTTCGAAGAAAGAGCTTTAAGTTCACTCACTCTGCAAGGATAGGTGATGGCAATGAGGAAAACAGTTTTTATTGTGAAGAGCCACAAAGGACAATTATGTAGTGGCTCAAAAGGGGTACACATATGATAGGTAAGGATGAGGCACAAATACCACTGGGGCATTATAAACAGGGTAGGTGGAAACAAATGGGTGACTTCCTTAAGGAACCTCTCAACAGTGGGAGACTTGAACAAGGAAGGTTGATCTGGCAGTCTGAGAAAGGCCAAGATGGCAGATAGGTAGCCTTTAAGGGTGCCCAACGCAGAGCCCTGCTGTGCAAGAGAGAGGACAAACAGTAGAACCCCAGACAGAGGTGCAGAAAGGGGGTTAACAGACTTTTTGGTACACCATGCCACAAATTTGTGCCAACAACAGGCCTGGCTGCCAAGACAACTTTGCAGACTTTGGGTGGAAGGTCGAAAGCTGTCAAGTGCCACTGCTCAATCTCAATGCAAGAATGCGGAGATTGGACAGCTTCGGGTGGAGAACTGTCCCCTGCTGCGACAGAAAATCCTCCCGAAGAGGCAGTCTGATCGGAGGATCCATGGCAATGCTCAGAGCTTGGGATACCATACTCTTTGCGCCCAGCCCTGAGCCAAAAAGCTTACTTTGGCCCACTTGATTGTCTTCAGAACTCTGGGCAGAAGTGGTATTTGTGGGAAGGCCTAACGAGGGCCTGACTTTTACTGAAGACAAAAAGTGTCGCTGAGTGAGTGCCGCCTTGGAAACTCCAGCGTGCAAAACAGCTGACATTGCGTGTTCTCTACAGAGGCAAACACAACTAACCAAGTCTCTCCCCACTGCTGAAAGATGCCTTGTGCCACCTTCAGATGGAGACGCCATTTGTGATCGACTATGCATCGATGGCTGAGTTCATCTGGTCTGGTGTTGAACCACCAGGGATATGCCCTGGTGTTCCAGCCATGTCTAGAGGTGCAGAACCTCTTGACAAAGTGTCAACAAATGCCCTCCGCCCTGCTTGTTGCAGTACCACATTGCAGTGGTTTTGTCTGTGAACTCCCGCACCACTTTCCCTTTGAGAGAGGGAAGGAATGCTTTTAATGCAAGCCCTATCGCCCGGAGCTCCAAAAGATTGATGTGGAGCCCGCACTCCGTTGGAGACCAGAGTACTCGGATCTCTGCCTTTCCAGTGTGGCCGCCCCATCCCAGGAGTAATGCATCTGTCGCTACTGTGACATCTGGTTGGGGAAGGGAGAGGGATCTGCCGCTGACCCAATCTCGATGTGAAAGGCACGACCGAGATCTTGAGCAGTTCCCTCCAAGATCTGGACCATGTCGGATGCTGCACCCACTGGAACTTCAGGTCCCACTACAGAGTCCACATATGCCATCTGGCTTGCGTGACCAGCAGGATGCAGGAGGCCATGAAGCCCAGCAGTCTCAGAGTCATTCTCACCAAAATCTAGGATAGTGGCCAAAACATCCTTATCACTGCCTGAATATCCTGAACTCGCTTTTCAGAAGTATAGGCCCGAAACTGAGCTGTGTCCAGAACAGCTCAGATGAAATGGAGCATCTGAAAGGGAGTCAGGTGATTTTCCTATTCACAGGAACCCCTGTGCTGCGTCTTGACCAGGTACCCAGTAGGACATCTGTGAGGGCTTCATTAAAGGGTAAGAGGGGTGTTGAAGTGGAAGCCCCAGGCTGAAGCACCTCAGTCAGCAGGTTAGTCCTGACTGCCATAGAAGGAAGCTCGAGGCTGAGGACCTCAGCCGCCCTACTGACCACCATTGAATATGTAGCTCACTCCTTCTTAGCCCCTGTAGAGGAAGAAAGCATGCCAGTGTCTGGGGTAGTATCCAGACCACTAGCCTCGCCCAATTCCCGTGCCGAGTCTATTTCAGGATACTCTAGCTGGTATTCTAGAGGGTCCAGCAACCCCTCCAAACTTTCCCCGTACCCATAAGAAAAGGGGTTGTGATCCAACCCCCGGTCCCTGCTCTGGTGCGAAACCACACAAAGGAAAGGGGAGTGACCACTCCCCTGTCCATCACCACCCCAGGGATGGTGCCCAAAGCTCCTCCAGGTGGCTACTTGATTCTGCCATCTTGGAAACAAGATGTGCAGAGGCCCCTGGGAGCATCTGGTTGATCAGGATAGCTGACTGACATCAGTGACCCCCTCTGATAGGTGGTCACCCTGCAGTGTGACCAAGGCCCTGTAAGGTCTATTTAGGGGCTTCCTTGAGTGTTTGTCCCCAGATTCGGCATGCAAGACTCCACCAGGGCTCCGCTGCATTGACCTCTTCTGCTCCTGGCCACCTGAGCAGCTGCTGGACTTCACAGGAACCAAACAAGCCTGCAACTCCAGAGACAATCTTAAAACATTGTTTCTCCGGCTCCTACCAACAATTGCAACTATTCCATGGCTGTGCATCCTCTGGGGTTGGCAAGACTTCAGCTGCAACAAAGAAGAAAGAAGGAATCTCCCTGTGAGTGAAGGAGTCACTCCCCTGCATTCGCAGGCACCTAACACAATGACATCCGGCTGCTGGGATCTGCTCTCCACAGGAACTACATGGATCCTACAACACAGATGGTAGATCTGAGTGGTCCTCATGGTTCTCTCTGCCTTCTGTCCAACTTGGGAGACAGTGAGCCCTTGCCTCTCCTTGCAGGACAGAATCCCTATGCATCTCAATTCTTGCAGCAACCAAGGCCTGCTGACTCCTGCTTCAAGGGATTTTCAGGTTCCAAGTAGCAACACTCTCCAGCACTTCATCCCTGCAAGGACAGTCTCCTCTTTGCTTCTCCAGTGACGTGGAACTTGTCTCCAGGTGTGCTGACTAGGCCTCAATGCAAATTACTGTGCCTGCTGCCAGTGGGTTGCCTGTGGGTGTAAAACTGCTTCTGTTGGATTTCCTGACTGTTGAGGGACAGCCCGGACTCCCCCCAAAGGTCGAGTCCCCTGGACCTTACTGGTCCTCTTCTTCTCTGCAAATCCTCTTCTGCCCAGATTTGCATTTGCCAAGGCTTGTTGGTGGTCCTCCTGACCACTGACCTGACTGTAACCTGCGATCGGCATGGGACAGCTCCTGCATGACTTCAGGGACTCCTCTTCAGCTCCTGGGCTCCACGGCTGGCCTTCAAAATATCTACTGTCGACCCACATCTTCATCCACAGAAGGGTGGGTAGTGGCTCCTGCCTCACCTGGACACTCCTGCGTGGACTGGACTCTGTACCCTTCTTTTTAAGGTCCTCTTCTATCGGAATTCACCATTGAGTTCCACTGGACTGGTCCTGTTCTTGCAAAGTTCCTTTTCCAAGTCCCCTTGTTAGTTTCTGGGAAGAGAAGGTAACTTACCTCTGCTCTCCTGGTCACTGGGGGTCATCTAGGTACTTACCTTTGGGGGTCCTGAGTTCTCCCACATTCCCTTTCATGTGACATAAGCTACTGTGTGACTACTGTGGTATTGCAAGTGCTTTACACTCCTACTAGTCTTGGCTGCTCAACACCGCTACCACAAGAGAGCCCTGGCTTCCTAGACACTGTCTCACTAACTAATAGGGGTTGCCTGGCATAAGGTGCAAACAGAATAGGTGGCCACCGCACACCAGGCCAGCTTCCTACAGGGAGGGGTCACGAATCCTTCTTGTCCCTATAAATACAAATTTGGATTTTGTTAATTTCTCTAAAACATCTGAATGGACTTACACCAAATAACTACAAAGCCTCTTTCTGGACAAAGAGCTACCTTTCTGCCAAAGTTGGTGTAATTCTGTCCAGTGGTTTAGGCGCTATCACTGTTAAAAATCCCTCTGGAAAAACAAATGGGGAAAATGTATTTTGGGACTCCCCCCTCCCCTTTTTCTTGGCCCTCCCCTTGACGGATCCCCCCAGAAACTTTCCAGAACCAGCAAAAGTGAGTGTATATATATGTATATATATATATATATATATATATATATATATATATATATATAATAAAAAGTAGGAAACTATGGGGGTTATTACAACTTTGGAGGAGGTGTTAATCCGTCCCAAAAGTTACGGTAAAGTGACGAATATACCACCAGCCGTATTACGAGTCCATTATATCCTATGGAACTCGTAATACGGCTAGTGGTATATCCGTCACTTTTGGGACGGATTAACACCTCCTCCAAAGTTGTAATAACCCCCTATATATTAAACATCAAATATAATACATAAATTAGTGGTCACCATGTTACCATAGAAGGACCAAACACATCAAAGCCATCTAAACAGAAAATGAGCCAGTCAATGAAATAAAACTATAAATAACTTTACACAATAAAATCAAACAAACAATAAAATCAACATTATAAAAGGTACATTAATTTAAACAACTAACCACTGCAAAAATGACAGATGCGGTGAGACGAGGAAACTGCCAGATTTGCTCACCACACCTTTACAAAAAATTATATACATTTCAACAACTTAATAACCATGTAAGTAAACCTATATTTACACTCAAACGTAAAAATTATTAAACTTCAATAATGTTAAATAACAAATAAAATAATATCTATCTTTTATCTTTATACATAGACTTTCACCTCCACTGACAACACTATCACCTCTATGGAGTACCTAATTTTGGATGATGGATGAAAAGACCACAGTCCGAAGTACCCTAGCATACCGACCCCAAAGGCCCATGCGCCAGCTTCTGCAACACTTCATCATGCCCCAAGCCTTAGAATCCAAGGACTACTACTTCCTCAGTGACCTTAGCTTCCACATCAACGATCCCAAAGACAACAACACCGCACACCACTATGACATTATGAGCTGCATCGGATTAACCCAGATCATCCACGACCCTACGCACACTGCAGGACACATGCAGGACCCCATCTTCACCTCCAGCAGCTGCGTCTCATACAGCAACGTCACCGAACACAAATCGGCTGACCACTCTGTTCTCCATGTCAGCATCTCCTACCCTCGCACCGACACCCCAAGGACATCCAGTGCCCCCCACCGGTGGTCGAGCAAAGTTTCAGAGACCAACTGGACAGATTCCCTCGACATCTCCTGCCCCGCTGCCACCACCAACCTCGAACAAGGAGTAAAGAACTTCAACACGTGGATCACCAAACTGTGCTCAAAGCATTTCCCTCATTAAAAGCAGCATCTAGAGAAAACCCTCCAAAAAGGCCAGCTGGTACACCCCTGAACTTAGAACAGCTAAACTACACAGCAAACAGCTGAACAGGAAGTGGTGTGCCAGGAAAGACATCTCTGACAAGGCAGCTTTCAAGACCTCCCTCAACCTCTACCACCGCCTGCTGACAGCAACAAAGAAGGCAGCACTAGCCATGCATATTAATACCAGCAGCAACAACACCAAGAAACTCTTTAACATTGTTAAGGAATTCTCCAACCCAGCAGCCAGTGAAAACAACATCACACTCTCCAATTAGCTGTGTGACAACATTGCTGATTTCTTTCCCAACAAGCTTGTCACCATATATAGGAACTTCAACCTACCTATACCTACGGACACAACCTACACCTACAGACTTCATTGACAGTTGCTACCCCCACAACCAACACCATTCACAGACCAACCACCTGGAACCTGCTCTCCAATGAGGACACCACCTCCACCATGAAATTCATCCACTCAGGAGCCCCCAAAGACCCCGACCTGCATCACATCTTCATTCTCAGAAACCAAAGGATCAGCCAGGAATTCACCACTATACTCAACACCTGCATCACCACCGCAACCTTCCCCAATGCTTGGAAACACGTCAAAGTCAAACCACTTTTCAAACAACCCACCACAGGCCACAGCGTACTTAAAAACTACCATCTAATCCCCCTGCTCCCTTTCCCAGCTAAGGTACTGGAAAAAATCATCAACAAGCAACTCATGACCTACCTGGAGCAGACCCAGCCACTCAATGTCTCCCAATCCGGCTCAGGCAGCAATGACAGCAGTGAGACCGCCCTGATCGCTGACACGGGTGACATCTGCATCCTCCTCGACTGAGGAGAAACAGCAGCCCTGGTCCTTCTCGACCTCATGGGAGTCTTCAATACCATATCCCACCACATGCTGATCAAAAGACTCCACCATATCAGCATCCAAGGGGACACACTCAGATTGATAACCTCCTTCCTCACCGGAAAAACCCAGAGGATTTACCTACCTTCTTTTGCCTCTGAACCAAAAAATTTCATACAATTCATATCTCTGGCTTCCTACACTGGCTTTTATTCATTTCGGTGTCATTTAGAGATACAAATATTTTCTATTTTTATAAATTAGTGTTGGATTTGTATTGTGCGTTGTGTCTTACTTATTTAATGTATTTGTGTTTTTGAATGCTTTACACACCTGCCTCCTAAGTTAAGCCTGCCTGCTCATTGCCAGCTACCAGGGGCTGAGCAAAGGATTCATTTATTGAGAACCTAACTGAACCTTACATTGTGATTGTGGCCATATTACAAGTGGTAGGTCCCTACTTATCACTACTAATAACTCACCATCCAACAACAACTATATGACCCCACTAGCCAACATTGTCACATCCAACGGCCTCAACATAATCCCCTATGCAGATGATGTCCAGTTCATCCTCTAACTCACCAATGACCCCACCACCACCAAAAGCAACTTTCTCAGATGCATGACAAGTGTCATTGACTGGATGAAAGAAAACTGCCTGCAGCTAAACACAGACAGGACTGAAGTTCTGAAGTTCTGATCTTCAGCCAGAGCAGCAACACATGGAATGACTACTGTTGGCATTAAGAACTAGGACCCATACCCACTCCCTCAAACATGCCAGAAACCTCAGAATCATCATTGACAACAGGTTCACCATAGAATCACAGATTAACACCGTCTCCTCCTGGTTCTTTACTCTGTGCGTGTTACGTAAGATCTTCCAGTGGCTACCCCCACACAAAAGATGCACCATGAAACAGGCCTTCATCACCAGTCGACCAGACTACGGCAATGCCCTCTACATAGGAATTGCCTTGCAACTCCTACAAAGATTTCAGATCAAACAAAACGCTGAAGCCAGACTCATCCTCGATGTTCCCCAACAGTCCCACATCATGCCACACCTCATGCAACTCCGCTGGCTCCCCATGCAGAAGAATAAGTTACTTAACTTCGGTAACGCTTTTTCTGTTGGAAACAATATCTACCTGTGGATTCCTCACCTTTTGATTATCCACATGTGCCAGCATTACATAGAAACCTCTCTCACTAGCTCGCCACATTGACAAGGATGCCACAATAGCACAGCTCCACTCGGGACTCCTTATGATGTCACTGGAGCCATAAGAAGTCCTCATCGACGTGCTGACATCAGTTTCCACCCATTTTTTTCATGCCTTTGAGGCGAACGGGTGAAACCAACATAACAGATGCAACAACATGTTACAAACCAGATACAAATATAAACAAATATGTTTATGCATTGAAAAATACATACGTAATACACAAATAGATTTATTTTTGGTATATATAAACAGGCAACAGAGAGGCGTGTGGGTCAGTGAGGAATCCACTAGTAGATACTATGTTTACATCAAATAGCGTCACCGAAAGTAACTTTCTCTACTGATGGATACATCTACCTGTGGATTCCTCACCTTTTGAATAGAATCCATAAGCAGTCCTGCACTCAGAGGTGGAAGTTTATCTACCTATAATAAAAAAAACATGCAAGACAGAATGGGTAAAATGACCATTCCTCCTTACCTCAGAGACCAAGCAGTAATACTTCGCAAATGTATAGAGGGATGCCCAAGTTGCCACATCACAAATGTCAACAACAGGATCTTCCCTAGCCAATACAGAGGCAGAAGTCTTAACTGTGGTGGAATGAGCTCTGATACCCTCAAGTGGTTCCTTGTAAGCCATGGGGTAGCAGATCTTAATGCAAAGGATGATCCCTCTCAACAATGTCCTCTTGGGTGTCGCCTTTCCCCTCATCTTGCTAACATACCGCACAAACAGCTAGACATCAAGTCTGAATGCTCATATTCTGTCTATGTAAAAGCTGACAGCTCTCTTTGGATCCAAACGATGAAGCCTTCCCTCCTCCTTAGAAGGGTGGGGAAGAGAATAGAAAGTAGGAAGGGTGATATACTGGCCCAAGCAGAAGGGAGTAACCACCTTTGACAGGAAAGCAGCCCTGGTTACCAACACCAACTTATCTGCATAGAAAGTGGTGAAAAAAGGCTTAACACTAAGAGCCTGCTATTTACTGACTCGCCTAGGCGATGTTATCACCATTAGGAACACTGTCTTGAATGCTAGAATTCTTAAAGGACAACTATGTAATGGTTCAAATGAGAAATCCATTAAAAATTTAAGAACTAAATTAAGATCCCACTGAGGCATTATAAACAGAGTGGGAGAATATCCATTAGTAAGTCCCTTAATAAAACTTAGCACTATATGGGACTTAAACAGGGAAGGTTGGTTGGGTAAACAAAGGAAATTCAAAAGGGCCGACAAATATCCATTAACTGTTGCAACTGTACAACCTTGCTGCACCATGGAAAGCGCAAAACATAAAATATCAGATAAACAGGATTTGAAAGGGTCATGTGAAAGAATTTTGCCTTCCTCCAGCTCAGGATCTTGCTGTGAACAGAAATACTGTTCTTCCTCCAGAAGCCATTGAGGTTCTCTATGGGATCCATGCCCCTACTCTAACAGCTGCACCGTAGAGGACTGAATTGGCACCGGCGATGCCAGTATTAGTACCAAGAACTTGGACACTGGAGCAGCTGAATCAAAAGGGACTGGAGTCGAACAATGCAATGCTGACATGGAGCCCTCTGACGTTGGTGCAGGTGCAATCAGTGCAAATGACCTCTGTCAAGTGTCAATTGGCAATGGAGTCACCTTCCTGGATGCCAGCGAAGGCCAGGGTAACTGGCCTATGGGCAGGAAAGGCAGTAACGGAGCCTGCTGATACGGCAGTGGGAAACTTCCCAGGGAATAAGACATCAGACTCATGGGGCCCGCAGGTGCACCAGATGGAGTCACGGCCTTGGCAAAAATACTATACATAGCATTGAGGAAGCTGGAAGGATCTGTCCTAGGAGCAGGGAAAGCTGGATACTCTTGCTCCTGGCGAGGAGGCTGAGAAAGAACTGGAGTCGAAGGGACAAATTCTGACTGTGGATCAGGTGGCACAGGTGAAGTTGAAGGTCTTACTGGACTCAAAGGTGACGCAGAGCAGCCACAGAGGATGGAGCCAGGGCATCTCCAGTGGACCTCGGATGCAGAGACACCAATGCCGGACAGATATCCCCTGACAATTGACGTCGAGAACTGTGATGCAATTCTTGTTGTGCTTCCACTTAGATGACTTTAAGGAGTGGTGAGGTGGCGACTCTGAGCGAGGTTGTGACTTTCAACAGCTTCTCTTCTACTTCCTTGTCTTGGCCATGAAGAACTTTGCCTCCCCTTTTTCAGGGCCTTCAGGGTCATCTTCTGGCATGAGGAACAGGCATCGACATCGTGGTCCAAACTAAGACACCAAAGACAGTCAACCTGAGGGTCTGTAATCAACATGTGGCCCTCGCACTCTCAACAGGTCTTGAAAACGGATGTCCTCTGTTGAGACATTGTTACAGAAACACAGACTCTACTGATTTTCTAAGTCAAGCGCAAGAGGTGGAGAATGCCAACAGGTGCTCGCACATCAACAACAAGTATCTCAGCTATAAGATCAGAAAGTAGTCATTTGAGTGAACAATATAGTAGTGGGTGCCAGGCTAGCCAAAAACACCTGCCACCACAGGTGTTGGAGGGCCACACACTGAGGAGTGGGTGGTTGCCTGTATAACAAAAGAAGAATGGCCAGGGAACACCCGTATTGTAGATCCAGATAATGTTCAGGAATTAAGTAGATGTCCGGTCTGGGAAGATGATGTATAGGAATTTATTGTAGATGCAAGTAGGTAGTTCAAATCCCAATCACAAAGATTGCGTTGTACAAAGTGTCCATGTATCCAGAAAGCCAGATGGTAATAGATGGTCAGAGTTACAATAGGAAGATCACATGTAACAAGAAGTCCATATAACAAAACAGCCGATCACATGTAACAATAAGTCCATAGAGAAAAAACAGCTCTGTGAAGCGCTCATCTTGGCTCATAAATCACCGCCGCAGCCCGGGTATTCCTTGGTTACAAGGGCGTCGCCCTTGTTCTCAAACAAGTGCCCCCAGGGCACCAACAGAGTAAAAAAGGAGCAAGCATGCTCCAACCGTGCCCCCAGGGCAAAGAGCCCCCCGGGGCACAAGCAGGCACCTGCTTTAGTGTCTGCACACCACCTCGGCCCGAGCGGGCCAAGAGACCATAGGGGGTTAGGAAGCCTCATCCGAGGCTCCTAGCCCCACCCGATCCCTTTTTCTGATCTTTTGAACGGGCAGGGGGGGAAAGGAAGCCTCATCGGAGGCTCCTCCTGCCCCAACAAAGCCCTTACTTGGCCCGAGAGATTGTGGGTGGGGCAAAAGCCTGGCCAGAGGCCCCCCGCACCGCAGGTCTCCTTTGTTGGACCCCACTGTAGCCCTTGGTTTTGGCTTGGGCTTTCCTTGTACCAGTAAAGGCCTGAGGGGACCCCAGAAATCGCGGGCCCCAGGAGGGGCTCGTTATACCCACCAGAGAGGGCGCGGCCCGCCCTCTCCCTCCAGGATCAATTGTGGCCCCCGTTTTGAGCATCGGAGTGCCGGGTGCCCCACCTATCGATCTTTTTCAGACACAAGGCATGTCCTCCACCATAATCCAGGTACTTTTTGGGCATGTTCGTTCCTCTCATTCCAAAGTGGACATTGGTGGGGTGATATGTTGATCTACCTACTTTATGGTGTAATATGCATATATGTGCTGGTGATCTTTTTATGGGCATGACATGCTGATATGTATTTTATGACTTGTGATATGTTCTCTAATGTTCCTTTTATGGATATTTAGGAGGTGTTTATGACAAGTGCATTTCTTTTATAATGTGATACCTGACTACTGCTTATGTTGCAGAATCCTGAGTACTTATGTGTTCTGATGTGACATCTACTTATTTGTGCACAGTATTGGTAACCTGTGTAACGTTCCGACAACTGCTAAGGTAGCAGGGTATTTCTGACATGTAATATTTGGTCTAATTATGTTTTGTGCAAGACAGTTTATTTTTACATAGCTCCATGTTCTGTTTACTTTGTGGTTTACATATTGGACTCTTGTTTTACGCCTGTGTTGTGCTCTTAACACAATGGAGTCTACCTTTGATATGGCTGAGTTGTGATATTACACTCTAGAATAGTTAAAGGGATTCTGCAGGGAGAGAGGTATACCAGTTATGTGTGCAGAAACCAATATGATGGTCCTCAATAGAGCCCTATATTATTTTGAGTAGGCTCGTGAGAAAGCGACTGAAGAGGAGGCCCAAGGGGGAATGGTTCTACGGGAGACCCTGAAGAGACCCATGAGAGTAGTGAGGACTCTGAGAAGGAGGGTCCCCAGTCCACACCCCAGGGGGATAGTGACCCCAGAGAGTTAGACACTGAGGGAGAAGATGACTGGACAGCGACACCAGTAGAGAGAGGACCCCATAGATAGGGAGTCCCTTACTGGGTCCTTGCCTAGCAGCAGCACCACCTCCCATTCCCTGTCACCTGAGGAGTTCAGAGATAGGCGGGAAGAGAGTGACCTGAGGCTGCATCTAGCCAGGCAAGCTGTAGAAGAGAGACAGGCTGAGGTGGAAAAGACCTTAGTCCAGGAGAGGATGGCAGAGGCTGAAAGGGCCTTTGCCTGGCAAAGACTAGCTCTAAAGCGCAGCCTGACAAATCTGGATTCACCAGCACTTCAGGTGGAGTCCAGTGGTGGCAGCATTAATTGTAGTGTTAGGCACAATCCTTACCTACCCAAAGACTTGGTACCTGGGTTCAAGGAGGGGGACGACATATGTCAGTGGCTGAGGGAGTATGAGGAAGCTCTAGTTGCATGCGAGATCCCTGAGAGGGAATGGGGAACTGTCCTAGAGAACTATATTCCTGAGGTGAAAAGAGATGCCCTACTGGCCCCAGATGGGAGTGACAGGCAGGGGTATCCCCACATCAGAAAGGCCCTGATAGAAAAGTATGGTCTCACCCATGAAGACTACAGGTTGAGGTTCAGAGGCAGCAAGAAGCAGTCTCACCAGTCTTGGGAGGATTTCATGGGGAATTGTTGCAAAGCACTAGAAGGATGGGTGGAGAGTAGCACAGCAACCACTTATGAAGGGCTGTTTAATCTCATTATAAGGAAGCACATGTTCCGTTGCTGTTTTTCAGAGCTACGCCAACACCTTTCACGCTGTGAGTTCTCTGACCCCAGGGAACTTGCAAAGGAGGCCGACCGCTGGCTTAGTGCCAGAGGAACTGGTCAGGCATCAAGGGCCGTCTTAGGTTCACCCCGCAAGGGGTGGGGAAGGTTCTGGGTAATCAAGGCCAAGTTCTGAGCAGGAAGGGTGCAGGGTCTAGAGGGACCTGTCTTCTTACGCATGTCTTGGAAGGCTCCCGGAAGGGGCCCCAAGGCTGGAATTTAACCCTGACAAAATCCAGCGTGGGGAGGGTGCAGGTTCCAGAGGGACCTGTCCTCTTACACTTGTCTTGGAAAGCACCCAAAAGGGGCCCCAAGGTGAGGAAGTAGTCGTTACCAAAGGCTGATCCTCTGAAAGGGATCCCCTAGTGTCTGAAGGAGTGGAAGGGACAAATGGAATCAGTGTCCAGCCAGCTCTGGAGACCAGCAGCACCACCCCGCAAAGGGGGGTGGGGACGCTTCCTTTGAAGGGTTTGAGGGAGGACTCGCCCCTAACTTGTGTCCAGCCCAAGGGTACTGTCCCTAGGTTGGAGAACCAGGTCATGGGCAACCCCCTAGATCTGGGAGTAGAGACTGCTGTACCCAGCATCCCTTCTGCTTTGTTCCCTAGGAATTCCACTTCTGAGGGGAAGGGTTTGAGGGAGAGGGAGGACTCTTCCCTAACTCATGTCCAGCCCAAGGGTACTGTCCCTAGGTTGGAGAACCAGGTCATGGACAACCCCCTTGACCTGAAGGTAGAGACAGCTGTCCCCAGTCGCTCTACCAATACGTCCAGTGGTATCACTCCTGGTGGGAGGGTGCGCAACTCTAGAAGGAGGGTCAGGAGGAGGAAAGGCTCTTCCCTGACCCCTGCTCAGCCAGAGGGGAAGGACCCTGGGTTGGGAGACCAGTTACAGAGGGGCTCCTCTGAACTGGTGGGTGAGCTTACCAGGACGACTGACACCTGCGCCCTGGCAGTTCTGGGTTCTGGGGGTACCACTCCTCCACGGAGGGGCAGAAACCTAGAAGGAGTGGCAAGGGGAGGAGAGACTCTCCCCTGACCCTTATTCAGGCTATGGGACCAGTCCCTAGGCTAGAATACCAGTGGCAGGGGGTAACTCCTAGACTGGTGGGAAGGAGAGTGGAGAGAGGAAGCTATGCACCTGGGGCTCCCGCCCCCCACTCAGAGAGGTTTCAGAGACCAGAGGTTTCTAACACAAGGGTATTGGTACGGTTTGACCAGTGGAGGGCGCAGTGCCACCAAACTTGGCACCCTAGCAGGCTTTGTCATCGAGGTTCTTAGTGTGTCGTTTAATCCAGCTGTACCATCCAGTTCAGGAGTTAGCGGCTGATCAGTGAAGTGACCCTCACTGGCTTGCTGTTTTTTTGCTGTTGTAAAGTGGTACCTCCACTCTGGAGGGAGTTCATTGGTGATTTTCATAGCCTGGAGGTACACTGGGGTTCCTTAGAGTTTTTCCAATCATCCAGCAGCTCCTTAGCAGCAATTGTTGTGTCCTGGGTGCAGCAGGCAGGGTTTGGCTCAATTTCTTTGTTGCAGCAGGTCCACAGTTCTCGTGTTTTGGTTCTTCTTAGTGCTGGTATTCTTCTGTCCTTCAAATCTGATTTCCTGGTCTAGGGATGCCTACTAAATACTGTTTTTAGTGGGCGCTTTAGGGGGAATCTGGTAGTGACCAATGGGACACCTACCTTTGGGTGGCTACACCCAATAAAGTGACCACTTCCTGTGGGAAGGGTCACTTCCCTAATCCTAATTGGCTATTTTCCTTCCATCCAAGATGGAGGAAAATGAAATGGAGTGCCCACCTTGCACACAACACCTTATGGGTGGTGCATGCCAGGTGGGGTCCACTCCTTCTACCCTTTGTTTGAGTTTCCTGCCGTTTCTCCTGCCAAAAGTAGGGGTTTGCATGAGGTTTACCTTCTGCTTCTAGAAGCAGGCCTGGTGGTCGTGTTTCAAAGGTGGTTAGCCCATTAAAGCTCGCCGCCAGGGCAGGGTGCATTCCTGAAGGAGGGGGTGTTGTTACCTCAACCCATGAAGGGCTTTGTTCTTCAAACCAGAGACACAGATCTCTCCCCCAAGGTTTGTAGATTGAATGTCTGGAGGAGGCAGGCTGGATAGAACCAGTCAGCAACCATGCCAGGGTAGTTAGCTTTTGCAGGGTGCACCTCTAATGTGACCCCTGAGTAAATTTAGGGATAAATCCAATACTGGTCCAGTTTGGATTTATCATTCTGAGTTGTTTGATACCAAACAACCTATGGTTTAGAGTGACCATCGTGTAGCTGGGAAACTCGTCACAACCAGTGTCCAGCACATCTATTAAAATGTCTGCTCTGTTCACTCACTATGTCCCAGGTTTGGCAAGGACAGAGTGGGGGATATTGCTCATGCAGCTATGCTCTCACATATTCTATGGTGCACCCTGCCTTTGGGCTGGAAGGCTTGCCAGAGAGGTGTCTTATCCATAGTGTATGCAATGTATGGTGGACAGGGCACATAGGCAGTATGCCATGTTGAGTTTGAGTTTTAGGCTTGCACCAGGACACTCAGCCTGCAATTGCAGTGCTGAGTGCATCTGGATTCAGAGCCCTAGAGGGTGGCACTACAAGTGCTGCTGCCCTCAAGTGCCTACCCTCAGTACCTTTTACTAGGGACTTATAGTGGTAAGTAAAGGTGCATCCAATTGTGCCAATGCATCACAAGAGTTTTTAGGGAAACAGCTCTGGCCCAGGGAACCTGGTTAGCAGGGGCCCTTGACACTACAATGTCTAGGCCACGTCATGCATCAAGCAAAAAGTGGGGACTAACCATGTCAAAAAGAGACTTTTATTCATAGTGTCAAATGTTTTTCTGTTTTTGAAGGAGTCTGTTTTGGGTGGGAAATTGAGAGAAAAAATTGGGGCACACTGTTGTGGGAGTTATTCTCAGAAAAGTGCAGGATAGGCTCCTGCACTGAATGAGGCAGACTCTAAATCCTGTGACCTCATGAAAGGTACCCCAATTGAGGGCTTTGGATTTACAACTGAAGAGTACCATATAAAGTTCAGGGAGGCTCGAAAATCCCAGAGCCAAACTTGGGTAGAATTTGTGGACTATTCAGTAAAAATGCTGGGTGGTTGGTTAGCTGGAAGCAAGGTACACGATAATGATGGGCTATATTACCTGTTCATGAAAGAGCACCTGCTGAGTAATTGTTTCAGTGATAAGAAACATCAACATCTAATAGACCTGGGTCCACTTTCCCCTCAGGAATTGGGGAGGAAGGCAGACTATTGGTCGAGAAAAGTGTAACCAAGACTACCACTGCTGGGATAGACCAAAAGAAAGAGGCTGAACGCAAAGGGAAAGATGGGAACCAAAACAAAAATAATGAAAATAATTCTCAAGACCCCCAAACACCTGCACAGGAGGGAGGGCCCAGAGACTCCTTGTGGTCTAGGGTGGGTACAAAGGTAGACACTCTGATCCCAGCAAGGCTTGGTGCCATGAATGCAAAACTTAAGGACACCAAACCGGAGACTCTAGCTGTAAAAACATAAAAACTGCTTGTAGTCATCCTGCAGTAAATGCAGTTGCCAATCTCAAGATGGGATAAGAGGTGTGGCCTGACCATGTCAGTGACCCCACAGATAAAACATTAGTGACTGAGGGTGAGGTAGAATTATACTGTGCTGACTGGCACAGTAATATGCAAAAACACAGACAGTACCCTTTGATTAATGGGGAGAAAGTGGAAGCACTGATGGACACAGGAGCTAGTGTTACCATGGTAACTCTGCACTTGGGGCCAGATGTATGAAGAAATGGCCTTGCGAATCACAAATAGCGATTTTTAAGAAATCGCTATTTCCGAGTCGCAATAGGCCATGTATCATAATTGCGAATCGGAATGAGTGATTTCTTAAAAAATGCTATTTGGGGTTTGCGAGGCCCAATTACTGAATCGCAATTTGCATTTTCGCAAATTGCGATTCGATAATTGAAAATCGCAAATTGCGAGAAATTTCAAGAAAGCACACCTGGAGGAGCCTGATGACATCACAAGCAGGAAGTGAGTCATCCCAGGCAGTTTCAGGTGCCACACCCAAACCAGCATCCAGAGAGAGCAGCCTAGCCACACTGAGCAACACTCTGAAGGAGGCAGCACACCTGAACAACGATAGACACCTCCGCCCAAGGAAAGGAGAAGGGAGGAAGAAAGCGGAAGCTCAAATTTAGCGAGCAAGAGCTGGAGGTGCTGACAGAGGAGGTGGTCAGGAGCCATGATCGCCTTTTTGGTAAAAGCTCACTCCAGGTGCCGGAGAGTGAGAAAAGGAGACTCTGGGAAGATATACAAACTAAGATCTGCGCTATTGGAGTGGCACAGCGCTCGGTCAACGAAATTAAGAAGAGGTGGTATGACATGCGGTCCCGTGCGAAGGAGAGGGTGGCAAGAAGACTGCAGGAGGCCAGGAGCACAGGAGGAGGTCCACCCACAGAGTCACCATCCACCCCGTTAGAGGACCTAGTGGCGTCCACACTCCTCCCTGAAGCAGTGAGTGGGGTCACAGAGATAGACACCTCCGGCACACCAAGTACCAGCAAAGCTAAGTGCAATATTGAATTGTAACCCCTTAGGAATTAGCAAGTAATGTAAAACATTGTGAGAAGTAGTCCATTCCACATCTTAGAAGCAGCACAACAATGCATTATGGGAGTGGCAGTCCACAACCCAGAGCTGAAAGTAGTACATACAATGTAATTAAGTAGAGCGACACCCAGAGGAACACGACACCCACAACACAGTGAAGAGAAGTACCTGTACCTTTATTACCATTGTGTGCCCTTACTTGCAACAAACATAACTGACATGCTGCATATTGTCGTTGCAGGTGGGCCAGGCCTAGCAGCCACAGCATGTGCCACCTTAGGGGAGACTGACACCCATCCGGCCTCAGACTCAAACACGAGTGGGACTCTCACCATTGCGCCACTCCGACACATGCCCAGGGCACTGCCACTGCCAGAGCTCAGTCAGGACTCGGATGAGCAGCAGGAAGGGCCACATACATCATCCCCAACTGGCAGGCGCACCCTGATGCAGGAGGCCAGTTTTCAGCACACCACAGCACCCTGCAGGATGGCAACAAATACCGGTGCACAGGCGAATGAGGCAGGTGAGGGTCCCTCCTTCTTTGGTGGGCTGGAAGCAGCTATGTTGCAGCAGCAGCGCCTACAGAACAAAAAGATCACTGGTTTACAGAAACAAATGCAGCAACATAATGCCAACATGGGGGGCCTGCATCACCAGCTGGAGTGCCTGAATGCGAATATAGAACAGCTGAATGAGGAACAGGTGCAGGCATCGCAGGACACAAGGGAGCTCACTTCTGCTGTGCGGGAACTGTGCCAGGAGCTGCGCCATGACAGGGTGAGCCACCGCAGGCAGGAGCGACGATTCATGAACATGTTCAGGGGATTCTGTCGCTCTGTCAACAGGCTAGCTACTTCAACCTCACTGATTGCACATCGTGCAGTGGCTGCACAGGTGGAGGAAGCACACAGCAGCAGGGATGTGGCTCACGGACTTGTCCAAATCACAAATGTGATTGATAACATCATGGGACAGAGGTCAGCCACACCTAGTGAGCTTGGACTGGGGGACACGGAGGACACTTCCAGCCTCAGCAGCCTAGCTGTACCCGCAATGGACACCAGACGGCGCAGTGCCATGCACAGCACTGCCACTGAGGCGGACAACTGAGGTGCCAGTGAGGCAATTGGGCACCTGAGTGGTGTGCATGGCCGCAAGTAACTGTAGCGGCCAAAGGGGTAATGAGTACACTATGAAGTAATAGTGCATTACTCTGAACTTCTATTGTTTCTATTTTTTAACACACGTTTGTTGCTATTTGTTGGACTAACATTACCTGATATTAAGGTAATAAATTTACTTCACTACAGGTAAATTTGTCTTATTCATACTTACATCTGAAAATGGTTGTGTGTGATGTCAGCACGCCTTTGCCTTCCCTCTGCTGCACTGGTCCTGTTTGCAGGCTGTAGGGGTGGTATGGGATCATCATCCTCATCAGATTCAGTATCACATATTTCTACAGGTATGCCCCTGGTGGTAGCTATATTCTGCAAGATTGCACAAGTAGCCACTATTCTACATGTGGTCTCTGGGCTGTACTGAAGTGCCCCTCCACTTTTGTGGAGGCACCGGAAGCGACTCTTCAGCAGTCCAAAGGTGCGCTCCACCACGTTGCGGGTCGCCCTGTGTGCTGCATTGTATCTCCGTTCAGCAGGTGTTGCAGGATTGAGGTAGGGCGTCATCATGTAGGTGTGTATGCGCACTGCGTAGGCACTGTCTCCTGGAAGGGACAGAGGGTATGATGAGTAACTGAGCCATCTGACATCAGCACGCCATCAATGCGCCATTGTACAGAGGGACACCACCTAGTAGATATCCTTCTCCAAACTCCCCAGCGAGCAGTCTTGTGTGAATCCCGCTATGGAGAAAGATGTACGAATCATGTGTGCTCCCTGGGTACCTGGCCACGAGATCAGTAATGATGTAGGAGGCATTGCAAATCACCTGTATATTCATTGAATGTTGGTATTTACGGTTGCGGTACACATACTCTGTGGCTGATGGTGGACAGATTGCAACATGTGTCCCATCTATGGCACCTAGGACGTGGAGGAACTGTGCTATCTGGTAAAAATCTATTTTTGTCTGCTGTATATCCTGTGGGGTGTGGGGGAATCTGATATACTGGTGTATCCTGCTCAGCATGGCGTTGATAAATGCATTGAAAAATCTAGAGGGTACTCTGTGATACCCCTCCGGCTGCTGCTGTGACCCCTTGATAGCTCCCTGAGGCGAGTAGGTGGAGGGAGCATAATACCTGCACATGGGTGGGTATGCTGTGAGTCCTTTGTGTTCTGCGCTGCAGTATGGGTTGTAGCTCAGCTATCAGATCAAGTATCATGACTGAGTTCAACCTATACCTCTCAAATATTTCCTCCTCTGTCTGGTTAAAAAGTGTAATGTGCACTCTGAAAATGTGCTCCTGTCTCCTCCTCCCTCTCCTCAAACCTGCCAAGATCCTCATCCTCCTCGCCATGACGTAGAGTGCAGCCATTGTGGACAAGAGTCTGAGGCATTCTGGGCCTCTTTATATAGGTTGCACCTGGTTACCACTCGGTTTCACTTAGTGGTATTTTGCATGTGCAAAATGCCATTCTGCAAAAATCGCAATTTGCGATTGTTTGATACATCGCATTGCGACTTGGATTTTGCTAATCGCATTTTGAGCCTCGCAATTTCCTACTGGAAATACCGAATCGCAAAATGCGACTCGCAAAACCAGGTTGCAACACAAAAAATCACAATTTTTGCGATTTCTTATTTTTGGTCTGTGAATGCCTTTCACGTATCGCAGACCACGTTTTTGCATTCGCAAACAGCCGAATTTTGCAATTCACACCATTTGCGAATGCAAAAAAGTTTCATACATCTGGCCCTTGGTCCACTCAAATCAGTTCCTGGTAGGTAAATCTTATCCTGTCACCAATGCTGACAATGAGACAAAGTTCCATCCCATGGCTATGGTAACCTTTGATCGGGGGGGAGTAGGAGGGCAAAAAGAAGTGGTTGTGTCCTCATCCATCCCGGTAGATTGCCTGTTTGGAAATGTCCTGAAGCAAACTTCAGAGAGAAAAAGGAGAGCTGGATCCTGAAATAGTGGATCAGCCTCGCAAGAGAAAAGGCAAGAAGACTGGGGGACCAGCTTCAAAACAGATCCCAGATCAGGATCCCTCTTCCAAGGAAGAGAAATCAACCTTCTTGGAGGGAACTGAGTCTGAAAGAGCTTGGGCCTTACCACCCAGTGCTCTTAGGCCCAGGGGGGGGGGCCTACAGGGAACATCTGTGCCAGGGGCAGAGGACCTGCCCCACTCTTGAAGGCCTGATGCAGCAAGCTGCACAGGAAGATTTATGGAATGTCAGTGGTACCCATTGGGCTTATTCAGTGGAGGGGCTCCTGCACACTGAGGCCAGAGACCTTAAACCTGGTACAACCAGGACGATGGTAGTGCACCAGCAGTTCAGAGAATTTCTCCTTACTCTGGCCCCTGATATTCCCCTAGCTGAGCATCTGGGCCAAAATAAAATTTGGACTAGGTTAGTTAACCACTTTTATTGGCCAGGAATGTCCCAAAAAGTGAAGGACTTTTGTTAATACTGTCCCACCTGCCAGGCAAGTGGGAAAGCAGGTGGGCACTTAAAAGGCCCCTTAATGGCACTAACGTGGTTGGGTTACTCTTTGAAAGGGTAGGGTTCGACATTGTTGCTCCCCTTGACCCTCGGACAGCATCAGGACATACTAGTGGTAGTGGATCACGCCACTAGGTATCCTGAGGCTATACCCTTTAGGAGCATTACTGCTCCTGCAGTTGCAAAAGCCCTCCTGAGTATTTTCACCAGGGTAGGGGTCGCTAAGGAGGTAATATCAGACAGAGGTGCAAACTTCATGTCTGCATCCTTAAAACACATGTGGATGGAATGTGGGGTGACCCTAAAAGGCATGATTGGAAGACTCCCTGAAAACCTCAGAAGGAGATAGGATGTCCTGCTTCCTTGCCTGCCATTTGCCTACAGGGAAGTGCCACATAAGGAGTAGGCTTCTCTCCACATGAACATTTGTTTGGGCACCCTGTTAGGGGACCACTAAGTTGTGTTAAGGAAGGCTGGGAGAAGCCTCTCAAAGAGCCTACGCAAGATATTGTGGACTATGTGCTTTGCCTATGCTCAAGAATGGCTGAGTACACAGAGAAAACCAGCAAAAATCTTCAGGCCAGCCAGGAGCTGCAAAAGCTCTGGTATGGCCATAAAGCTGCTATGGTGGAGTTCCAACCTTGGCAAAAAGATTGAGTGTTGGATCCGGTTGCTCCAAGGGCCCTCCAGGAGAAATGGTCTAGGCCCTATCCCATATTTGAAAGAAAAGAAGAGGTCACTTATCTAGTTGACCTATGCAGTTGCAAAAACTCAAAAAGAATTATGCATTTCAACCGCCTAAAACCCTTCTATGACAGAGCTGATGTGACCATGCTCATGGTTACAGATGAGGGACAGGAAGATGAGAATGAGCCTCTCCCTGATCGCCTTTCCAGCAACCCACAAGATGGTTCTGTGGATGGAGTGGTCTTATCAGACACCCTAACATAGCAACAGCAAACTGCAGGCAAGTCCTCAACCAGTATGCTGAATTATTCTCTCTGAGCCCTAGAAAGACAAACTGGTGTACCCATATTGTGGACACTGGTGACAACCTGCCTGCCAAGAACAAAATTTATAGACAGTCAGACGTTTCAGATAGAGTATTCAAGCAGAATTTTAAAAGATGCTGGATTTGGGTGTCATTGAACCCTCTGAGAGTCCCTGGGCTAGCCCAATAGTTGTAGCCCCCAAACCTCAATCCAAAGAAGATAAAAGGAAAATTAGGTTTTGTGTGGACTACAGGGGCCTCAACTCTGTGACAGAAACTGATGCACACCCAATTCCAAAAGTTGATAAGCTCATAGACAGACTAGGGGCAGCCAAATGTCTGAGTATATTTGACCTGACATCTGGGTAGTGGCAGATAGGTCTGATGCAAAGGACAAAATATAGGTCAGCATTTTCTACTCCTAGTGGCCATCATTAGTTCACTGTTTTGCCCTTTGGTCTAAGGAATGCACCTGCCACTTTCAAGAGGTTGGTGAACCAAGTCCTCGCTAGACTGGAATCTTTTGGTGCAGATTATCTGGATGACATAGCTGTCTATATTTCCACCTGGCAGGAGCACCTGATCCTCCTAGGGAAGGTCCTTGAGGCTCTGCAAAAGGCAGGGCTCACTATCAAGGCCAGTAAGTGCCATATAGGGCAGGGGAAAGTTATTTACTTGGGGCACCTGGTTGGCGGAGGCTAAGTACAATCTCTCCAACCCAAGATTCAGACCATTCTTGCTTGGGAAACTCCCGCAACCCAGACTCAGGTAAGGGCACTCCTTGGCTTGTCTGGTTACTATAGGAGATTTGTGAAGGATTATGGCACTATAGTCCCCCTCATTGAGCTAACCTCCAAGAAAATGCTCAAAATGGTTAACTGGACAGTGGGTTGTCAAAAAATCTTTGACACTCTGAAGAATGCTATGTGCTCTGCTCCAGTCCTACAAGCACCAGGCTACTCCAGAAGTCGTAGTCCAAACAGATGCTTCTGAAATGGGGATAGGAGTGGCCCTTTCCCAGAGAAATTATGATGGACATGACCAGCCAGTTTCTTTTATAAGCAAGAAACTTCTACCTGGGTAACAAAATTGGAGTGCCGTAAGGAGGGAAACCTTTGCTGTGGTGTGGGCCCTGAAGAAGCTGAGACTATACCTGTTTGGCTCTCACTTCATAGTTCAGACTGACCACAGGCCTCTCAGATGGCTACAACAGATGAAGGGTGAAATCCCCAAACTGTTTAGGTGGTCCATTTCCCTAAAGGGAATGGACTTTCAAGCGGAACACAGACCTGGTAATGTCCATGCCAATACAGATAACCTTTCTAGGTTCTTCCACTTAGATGATGAAGACTCACTAGGGAAAGGGTAGTCTCATCCTCTTTCATTTGGAGGGGGGGATAGTGTGGGGAAGGGCCTCTTTTTGACATGGTTAGCTGCCACATTTTGCCTGATGTCTGATGTAGCCTAGAAATTGTAGTGCCCAGGGGCCCTGCTAACCAGGTTCCCTGGGCCAGAGCTCTTGCCCTAAAACTGTTGTGGTGCATGGCACAATTGGATACACCTTTAGCTACCACTATAAGTCCCTAGTAAAATTTACATAGGTACCCAGGGCATGGGGTACTAAGGGTAGGCCCCTAAGGGCAGCAGCACTAGTAGTGCCACCACCTAGGGCCATGCATCCAGATATACTCAGCACTGCCATTATAGGGTGAGTACTCTGGGGAAAACCTAAAACACAAACTGTCCACCCTACACTACATACATTATGGGTAAGCAACCCCTCTGGCAGGCCTTCCAGGCCCAAGGCAGGATGCACCGTATTGTATGTGAGGGCATATGCCCCCACTGTGTCCTTACCAAACCTGGGGCATGGTGAGTAAACAGATCAGCCATTTTAATACATGTGCTGGACACTGTTCAATACGAGTTTCCCAGCTATATCATGGCCACTCTGAACCCTGGGTTGCTTGGTATCAAACAACTCAGAATGATAAATCCAAACTGGTACCATTATTGGATTTATTACTACATTTACTCCCCTACAAAAGCTGGCATGGTGGCTGACTGGTAGTATCCGGCATGCCACTGCCAGACATCCAATCTACAGCCTTGGGGTGGGAGATTCTTCTCCCTAGGTTTTTAACACCCCCTCCCTCAGGAATGTGATTGCCCTGGCGGTGAGTTTCAAAGGGCTTACTGCCTTTGATACTCGACCCCCAGGCCTGCTGCTAGCAGCAGATGTTCGCCCCCTTCCAAACCCCCACTTTTGGTGGGAGCATCAGTGGGAAAATACACAAAGGGTAGGAGGAGTGGCCCCCACCTGGTATGCACGACCCCTAAGGTGCTACCTGCGAGGTGGACACTCCATTTCACTTTCCTTAATCTTGGATGGAGGAAAAATAGCTAACCAGCAATAGGGAAGGGACCCCTCCCCACAGGAAGTTGTTACTTAGTGTGTGTAGACACCCGAAGTTAGATGACCCATTGGTCACTACCAGGCAGCCCCTAAAATACTCACTAAATACAGTATTATTGACCATCCCTAGACCAGGAAATCAGATTCAATGGACAAAAGAAGACCAGCTCCAAGAAGATCCAAGGCACGAGAACTGTGGTCCTACTGCAATAAAGAAAAGGCGCCAAACCCTGCCTGCTGCACCCAGGACCCAACAGTTGCCGCTGAGGATCTGCTGGACAACTACAAAAACTCTAACGAACCCCAGAGGACCTCCGGGCTTTGGAAATTGCCATAGAACTCCCTCCAGAGTTAAGATACCACTCTAAAAATAACAAGACACCATGAAGCTAGTGAGGGTCACTTCACTGACCAGCCACTAACTCCTAAATTGGATGCCAGAGCTTGACCAAACTATATAGCAATGACCGCGAGGACAGTCCCTGGCAGTGTGCCAAGTTTGTGGCACTGCACCCTCCAGCAGTCAAACCTTGCCAATAACCTGGTTATTGGTCAGCTAACCTAAGACAACCAGAAAAACAGCCCGCCCGGGGCTGCAAAAAGGCCCAGGAGGAAGCCCCAGTCAAGGGACTTCAGGAACACCCTGGACTTACTGCCAGAGTGCCCCCGTTGTCCTGCAAACAACTTTTGAACCAACTTACCGACTGCTCCTGGGGGCATCCTTGCACGCAGCTTCTGGCTTACCAATTCACTCTGCACCCGGCCGCCTTATGCCCTGCACCAAAGAACCTGCTGTCCCCTAAGGGTCCCCCACAGCTTGCAACCTTGACACTCCAAGGGGACCTCAAGGAACCATGTTAAAATTTACCTGTGCAGCGCTTTTCCAAGTGGTCCCCTACAGTGGCCCTGCACCAGCTCCAGAGACTTTTTCCCGCTGCTCCTGCCCGAACTGAGAGCCGCCCGAACTCCTCCAGATGGCATAGGGTGCTCACCAATGACCTTGACTACCCTGCAAAAGAAGAACTTGGTAAACCAATTTTAGATGTATTATTAAAGGTGATCTTCCATTGATTCTTACGGTGCGTAATTAAGCACAAAAAGACTATTTTTATTAAAACTTTAAAAATTCATATCTTGAAAAGTACTTAACCAATTTTGATAATCTTGGTCCTACAATTTATTATTTTTTTAATCTGTTTTATTAGTTTCAAAACATATTAACCGTAACAACTATAGAAACGGGTTTGCTATGCATCACAGTAAAATATCAGTGTCCAAAGATCTTTGTACATGACGTATAACATTATTACCATATATTGCATTCCCCTAGGAACACCCAATGGGTTATTAGCCATAGACACCAATATCATTTAGTGGTTGACACCCCCGTAAGTATCATTTATATATTCATTAACATTTGTCATTGCAAACTTTTGCGGCACATAAGTGGACAGATTGAACATCTCACCTCATTGGCAAGCCAATCCCTTCAATCCCCTAGTACAGGTAGTATCAGTGTAAAGCGTTCTTTCAAGTGAAGGACACTGAAAGGTTTAACTACGTCCTATTGAGGGAGTGTGATTAGACTAGTTGTGATTGGACTCTCCTGGGCAAGTAAGGGATAGCTATATATAATTCAATAGTTCGGCAGTCCGTTGGACTCTTCACGGTGAATGGTTGTCATTTTTGGCCTTGAGTTTTGTCACTAGCGCATCCTATGTGTCATATCTTGTGCTCACCTGGCCCCTGTCGCAGAGGGATCGAAGTGTAATTCTGTACATGTCCATTTTAGTGTCAGGTGGCACCAGCTGGAGACCTCTGGAGGCATGGGTGCCTTCCATCTCATAGCAATTAATCTTTTGTACATGATGAACACCAGATCACCAAACCTGTGGATATGTGTATGCGTTTTGGGTCTAGGGCGAATTCCCAGAAGGCAGGACTCTGGGGTGGGGGCGAATGTGTGGCCCGTAAGGTCAGAGATATCTGCCACTATTACCTGCCATTCCTTCAGTAGTGAGGTGCATTCCCATACCATATAGTAGAACCCAGCCGCAGGGAACCCACAGTGAGGACAGCCGGTGTTCGAAGCAGGCTACATGCGTTGGATATGTTATGGGGTAAATATGACTGGTGAACAAAATTGAACTGTGTGCAACGAAATCTGGGGTTACTGGATACCCTCTTTACCTGTTGGAGAGCTTCCGCCCACAATTTGGGTCTCAAGGGCTGTGGGAGATTTGCATTCCATCTATTAAGTCAATAATGTGTCAAGGGTGGGAGAGTGCAGAAGTTCCCTATCCCCCTGGCTGCTCTGATTAAATGGCAGATAGCATGATAAGTGGGGAAATGTCCCGGGCCCAGGGGGGGTAATTTCCATAATAGCTTCAAAGGACATTAAGGCGTCATCTTTGAAGTATTCTCCTACCGTCTCCATCCCCGCCTCTATCCAGGAAGTAATGGAATGAGATTTGGACAGTTGTGTACCACCTGGCATTTGTCCAATCGGGATTAGGGGTGAGTAAGGGTGGGAAGGCATTCCGCCTTGTATATATTGTCGCCAGCTTGTATGAGCAGCTCTGAGTAGAATGTTGTCTCCTGTTCGCATTTGTGTATGTTCTGATAGCCAAGTGTATAGGGGGGTATCTCCCAGGTATGTCCGCACCCATGCCGCTTGTGCACTCTCAGAAGCACCCAACCAATGCACAGGCCACTGTAATTGAGGTGCAGCATAGTAAAGTTCAAAATTCAGTGCACCCAGACCCCTGTGCTGAAAGGGGCGCTGCAGGGTTGTAAGTGCTACTCGGTGTCTATCTCGGCCCCATATGAGTCCTAGCAGAAAACTATTCAGTTCATGAAAGAAACTCTTGGGAACGATGATGGGCAGTGCTGCAAAGTACTACAATATCCTTGGTAGGATCAGCATGTTGGCTATCGCCACTCTGCCCAGGGGCGAGAGCAGTAACGAGCTCCAAAATTGGAGCGATCCTCTTATTGATCAAAGTGCATGACCCAAGTTACCATCTCTCAAGGCATCCATCTTGTGATACACTTGAATGTCCAGGTATTTAAAGGAGTCCAAACACCAATCCAATTGATAGGTGGGAAGTGTGTCCTTAAGGGAAGCTGCCAATTTAATTAGAGGGAAAAGGCAAGATTTGGACCAGTTAACCTGGAGGCCCGATATTGCTCCAAAGGTATCCAGTAATGACATCACGTCAGGTAGTGTATCCCTGCCATTTTCTAGGTAGATCAATCCGCATATAGCGATATGAGATGATGAATTCCCATCCTCCGGATCCCCCATTGCGTGGCTCGCAGCCGTAAGTGAACAACGAGAGGTTCCATCACGAGTGCGAATAATAGCAGTGACAACGGGCAGCCTTGTTTGGTTCCTCAGGTGATTGGAAAGCTCTCAGATATCAGTCACCCAGTCTTCACCCTGGCAAATGGTTGGGTGTATAAGGTCTGCACCCATCTCACAAATCCCTGTTCATACCCTATATGCCTTAGTGTAGCAAATAAGAATTCCCAGCTTAGGGTATCAAATGCCTTTTTGTATCTAGAAATATGGCTACGCTGTTGTATGCTGTGGTTGGGGTATCATGGAAAATGCATAATAGTCTCTGTATATTAAGGAATGTGTTGCAGCCCGGTATGAAACCAGTTTGGTCTTCGTGAACCAAGGTATGAATTAAGGGGGCAAGTCTATTTGCAAGAACATTGCCTAGTATCTTACAGTCAAGGTTGATCTCACGTCTGTGGGTTCACGGCCAGGTTTGGGTAGCACTACTATCAGCACCTCTTGTTGCAAGCCTGGGAGTTCCCCTCGAGTCCACACCTCCTCAAAACCAGACAGCAAGGGTTTGGTGAGAGGTGCTGAGTTTGTGGCATAGTACTCTATCGGTAGGCCATCCGTGCCAGTTGTTTTATTGCAGGCTATTTGAGATAGCCAGTTTAATTTCCTTCAATTGCAGGGGCTCCTCAAGTGCCTCCATGTTAAGCAGGGAGAGCTTTGCGAGTGGTGCCGCATCTAGGAACAGCTCCAGCTGTTGTGAGTCGTGTGCCGATTGTGCCTGGTATAGCGTTGTGTAATCATTTCTGAAGACGTCATTAATGGCACCCTGGGAAGAAATCTTTGTGCCATCAGCTAGCCTGATCGTTCCTATCGGGGTATGCTGTCGTTCTTCATGGAGTTACGTCTGCCAGAGCGGTCACCCTCCGCATGAAGTCGAGTTAGGTGGTATTGATAATCATGACGACGTGGGCACAAATCCTCCTCGTCATATAATGTGCGCGTATCACTAAGGTGCTCAAATGGCACTCTACGGTTCACAATATCTATTTCCAGAGCCCTCATTTCCCTTTCCAGTGTGATGACTTCCCTTTGCAATGCACGGTGCACACCACATGTGGCCGATAGGCAGTGGCCCCTTACTGCTATCATGTGAGCATCCCATTCCGTGGCCCGCAAAGCAGTGGAGCCATTATTTAGCCTCAAGTAATGAGTAATACAGCTTGCTAATTCCTCTCTGAATGGGGCGTCTGATAGCGCCTCATTTTGCAGTCGCCACATGGGTATGGTGGAGTGCAATTTACCCCACTGTATAGTGAGCAGCAGCGGGTAATGGTCAGAAATCGTTCTTGCCAGATATTCTGAGTGTGTCATTTGGTGGCCCATTGAGGTGGTTCCCCAAATTTAATCTATCCTGGGGTGAAGGTCATGTATTGGGGAATAGAAGGAGTATTCCCTTTTGTGTCAGATGGCCAATACGCCACATGTCATGTAGCCTATTATCCTTAGCGCAAAATTCCAAGTAATTAGAGGTTCTCCTGCTTATTGCACCATCCAGGGGAGGGGATGTACGGTCTAATTCTACATTGGGTACACAATTGAAGTCATCTCCATAAAGGCCAGGACCCAGTGGGTCACCAAGGAGGGCAGTAGTGAGTGTCTCGGAGAATCACCCTGAGCATAGTTGGGAGCATAAACCCCCATGATCGATAGCGGTCTTCCATCCAGTAGGCCCTCTAGTACAACATATCGTTCCCCCATGTCCATCCTCTGTGCATGCTGAACATAGGGTACCCCTGGTGCTATCCATATCACAACACTCCTGGCATATGCTGAGGAGGAGGTACCTTATATCTGATCTCGCCAACGCTTCCTCAGTTTCTGCAGTTCACTGTCCAATAGATGTGTTTCCTGTAAGATAGCAAAGTGGGTATTATAATGTTTAAGGAATGAATGAATTCAGTGTCTCTTGGCTGGTGTGGCCATGCCGCGTACGTTCCATGTTAAGACATTATAGCGCTGTGCATTATTCGTAGTGTGGGTACCTATGATTTAAGAGGGTTTTTGGCATTACGTAACTTGATGTGTTACCACCGATTAGGGTATGTGACGTAAATGTGTGATCATTGCAATTGACTGTAGTGAAACACATTTGAATATACTTTGTGTAACCCCCCCTCTCTCCCAACAGTAACATTCAACCCCAGAACTGGTGGCACACGGGCACACCTTTAAGTACCTCCAATACTGACAAAAGAAAAAACATACAACAGTTGTGGGCAAGGGCTGTCCATGTGGACTTGGCAGGTTCCATTGTGGGCCTGTGCCTCGGCCCTGTAAGAGGAGAAATAGTAGCCAAGACAAAGATATCCCCAGCTCCTTCTGTCTATTAGGACACCTACAGTCCTGGCACGGGTGACTTTCCATTACCAGCATGAGTGCCTCATTCTGCTGCCAGTGTGGGGTGCCACAGCTGTTCCACTGCAGACCCCCATCATCCAACATCCATTCAATCAAGAGCCCTTAACACGTGTCCCCATGAGTGGGGGACTCACCTCCCTGTTTGAGAGTTTCAGTTTGGGTAACTTAGGTACCATTCTTAGAGGTCGGCCGCCATTTGGGGCGTGATGTCTGGGCCCTTAATCATATCTTGGAGTGTTGATCTGGAACTTCTAGTGTCTTAATATGGATCTATCTTTGGACTATCGTGCAGTGGTGCGAAAGTGTTTTCAGTGTGGATAGCTATGTCAGGCAACGCTCTTATGGGTTCAGCTGCTGCTTGCGTTCTAGTCGGTATAACTTGAGATCTTTTCCGGGGTCACCGACGGATGGTAGGTGTCAGCCATTCCCCTTGCTCCTCTTCCTCCGTTGGGGACTGGGTGATGCCTTTAGCATGCATTCAAGTCCAGGCATCTGCAGGTGTAGGGAAGATGTGAGTTCTATCATCAACAGACACTCGAAGTTTGGCCGAGAACATCAGAGCGTATTTGATGTTATGTTCCCGGAGGGTTTGTTTGATTTTTACATAGGAGTTTAGTGGGCATTTAAACCTCTGCCGTAAAATGTTGGTAGGCCATGATGGGAGCCCCCTGGCAACGCTCATGACCATGGTTCCGGAAGCATTGCAGAATCATGTCCTTGTCTCTGTAATTAAAAAAACATGCTATAAGCGGGTGGGGAGGCACCCTGGTGGCAGCAGCCTTCCAGGTAACCTAAGGGCAGGTTCTACGGAGAAGAAACTTGGTATTGTCCCCTTCAGCACTGTGTACGTGAGTCAATGTTTTAGAAATGGTTCTGCGCTCTGACCTTCCACTTTCTCCGGGAATCCCATGAATTGTACATTATTATGGTGAGATCTTCTTTCAGCATCCTCTGCTCTTCGGTGTAGGGTTTTCACTTCTGAGTCTAGTCGCTTCACGTGGTCCTGCAGTTCCAGAACAGTGGGGTCCATGGAGTTTATGTTCGACTCCACCTCCGTTACCCTATCTGATAATTTGCGGTGGTTGGCTCTGAGTAAATTAACATCTTGGGAAACAGAGTCTATTCTATTCTCTGGGGACAGTTTGGTGTCCATTATGGCTTGCAATATTTTCTCAAACTGCCCGAGTGCGATTGCAGGGTGGCCTCCAAATGTTGTAGAGTCAGTGGGCCCATTGTCATCAACGACAACGTGAAGAGTCCTTCCTGATTACACTGTGACGATGGTCTGGTGGCCTTAGTTTTCCCCATCATGCCTTCCGATCAACTCTCGCTCACAGTATGTGCACAGCAAGTCCTTGCCTATAGACCTGAGTCTCAGGACTCAGCAGCAGCAGTGCTCCCCACGTGATACTCTTTGCCACTCAAATATTTGTGTCATGCTGTGCGAGCTCTGTGGTCCCCATTTACAGATTGTTCCTTGTCCGCCAGCAAGTCGCCTTCGGGCATGGGAAAAAGTCTTTGGTGTGGCAAGGCTTATGCCACCAATGTGGGGTGTGGCACTTGTAGGGGTATGATTCTCAGTTGCCCTTCATGGTGATCACCACTTCGATGTAAGGGGAGGCGGCATGCACTGTCTTGAGTTAATGTGGAGGGGAAGGTGGTATTCCCTCTGATAGATTGTCCAAGGATAATAGCGCTGGGGTTGGGCTGCTCTCTCATATCTGGCTTTAGATTCTGCCACCCCCTCTTAGATGTGAATAGGGCTATTATTATCCCCTCGTACTCCCATCCTCACCACATGGCCTCCTAATCCCAGTGCCGGTCCTTGTGTTGGGTTCCCACGCACAAATGCAGAGCGTAATAGCTGCCAAAATGCCTCGCTGGGGGACGGCGGTCCCAGAGGGGATACTGGGCTGGTAACAGGATCTCCGATGAGGCCACCGACCCTGACCGCTGCGCAGTCCCACTTCAGGCGGTATCACATCACAGGTGGGGGCTGGGCCAGCGCCACCACAGCCCGTTCAGATGCTCGCCGTCAGCCCAGGCCCAGATCGCGTTCCACAGGCCCCAGTGCGGTCTCCAATCCGCCGTCAGTTCTAGCAGCCCTGGTGCTGGAATGGATGTCCTGTGGCTCCGGAATGCTTCTGCTTGTCTTCCACTGCTGTGTGGATGTTTGTGGCTGTCGGGTGTACGATGTCTGGCAGGGTTTTTCTCGGGCCTGAGGCAGAGCTGTTCTTTAAGCATCTGACTCGGCCGCCATCTTGGCCATGCCCCATCTTGGTCCTACAAATTATATAAAAATCTGAAGTTTTGTTATAAATTGGTCCAGAGTTATTCCTTTGAGTGTGTGAGTTGTAAGATTGATGCTGTGAGTACAACAATTGCTTTGCACTTCCAAGATTGGCCTTACTGCTCGACCAAGCTACCTTAAAAATTAGAGCATTAGGTGATCTAGTTTTTACCCCTGTAAACCAACGTGTGGTTGTCTGGACTCCCTGCACAGTGTGCCTAGTTTTCCACACTATAAAGAGGGCCAGCCTCCTACATCTTCATTAACTGTGACTAACACCTTCACTTATTTTTCTTCTTTTCTGTCAAAATTTATTTTACTCCCTCAACACTGTCATCAATTCCCCAACACAAACTCATTGTCTGCTTGCTTAATTTTTACATTTTTCTATGGAGAGATGTAAGACCATGTGAACCACATGATGAAGACATAACTTACTTGTGCAATGAGGGATATGTTACAGGTACAGTGTCCTGCTCAGGGTTACAACCATTACACACAAACACATACGTACAAGTGTCTAGTCACACCAAACATTTTATTCCAGTGTACAACAAGTAGGCTGTCCATATGTCTGGACCTTTTTGACATGAGAATGTGTGACTTATACTGAGTCTAAATACATGTTCCAGGTTACAGCCCCAGACCACGGAAGGGAGAGATTTGTCAGACATTATCATGTAGAAGAGGCAAACAGAGAAGGTGTTAATGTCAGCAACTTGAACCTTGTCATATACCATGCCAAAGTAATCCAACATCACAGAAACCAAGGTACAGACAGAGCGCAGTACAACAGTCCCTTTTCACAGGTCCACCATACTCCAATGATCATGTAGCTGGTGGTATGACACAAACATATGCCAGTGTTGTCATACAAGAATAGTGTTTAACCAATGTTAAGGGTGAATGACTTGCTTGAAATGGATGACTACATATTTCATGCCCACATGATTACACACATGATGCAATCGGCCCAACAGAGCACACAAAAGAAGTCCAATGTGCATTTCTGACCCTCCTCCCAATCACTGTGCAAGCTGCCTTGGCACAGATCTCATACACCCCAAATCTGTGACCTACATTACCTGAAACAGTTCATGCTCACTTTGTATGTCAGAACAGCATCAGACACCTGCCAATGTTACAACTCTGAAATGCCCATGTGAGGATGTCATGGTGAAGGTATCTGTACAAAGATAAAGAAAGGACTAAAGGCTTGAAAGCATACCTATTACACAAATGACATAGCAAGCAACTGGAAATGTATTTAAATTGAAAGGAAACTGACACAAACAAAGCAACATCATCAAGGTGGGGATATGTCAACGGGTAACTCTTCAAGCGGCCCTTGGCTGAATATTGCAGATATTACCAGCTCCCTAGTTGTTGCTAAAATGCTCAACTCTACACATCCTCACAACTACAGTTCATTGTACAGTCACAGTCATTATATCACATGACATTCTTACACTCATGAAAAGTAGCTGTTTATGAGATCTACCCGCAAGTCAGCCCCTTCCTCTTTATCACTGTTATCCTCACTTGGCATTTCAGGATTCTCTCCCGGTGGCACTGCAGGCTCACCCTCCTCTGGAATGTACAGGATATTCCTTAGCAAGGCCCCTTGAAATGTGACTGGATAGCCCAACCGCCAAATTGACCGTCGGCAGTGGTGTACTGTGCCCTACTGTTAAACACCATCTGTGCCCTGGAACATACTACAACAGTGTTTGAGTAGTCTGGCCTACATGACAGAACAGGACAAGGATGTTTGTGAGGCCAAAAATCCTTTTTTGCAGGTGTGACTAGTTTAAAAAAGCTCAATACAGCATTTCAGGATGCTAAAATGGTGGCTGCCTGACCTACTCCACTGGATATTAGGAACTGCCCACAAACGTTGGCGAAAGTCATCATGGCGGTAGGCGGTTGCAACCGCAGCAGACATAGCCATAGGCTAATGTCATTGACAGTGGCTGTCGCCAGCCAATGTCTGTGTCTGCTGGCAGTGATGACTGCATATGTGGCAGATGGGACCACCATGTTCTGCAGATTCACTCACTTGACTCCTGCCAGCAACACCTCCACGACCTGAGCTGCTGTGTTCTGCTTGTGAGAGCAATCATGCCATTTTCAACAGGTGATAGGGCCCCTGCCTTCTCACCAGACAAGCTAGAGAGGCTGGTGATTGTGGTCCTACCCCTGTATGAGCAGCTCTATGGCTCACCAGAGGAGCAGGTAAGTACCTCATGTTCACACATGTCTCTGTACTTCACCATCCTTTCCCTCCCCACATGCTAGAATGTACACATGTGTGCCAGTTGGACTAGTTGTGTGCCTGTTGTTGCAGCCTGTATTTCATCAATGTGCTGGTTTTGGTGGCCAGTGCCATATGTTAAGTTCAGTCACACTGTGTTGTGTGAGCTTTTTGGGGTCCTAGATCCTCATTGCACATGACTAGGTAAGAAGACATTACTGCCATTCACTAACATCTCTTTACTCATGATTGTTGTAAATGTCAAACAACATCTTTGTGCATGACACCATGAGCTGTGCATGCATGTTTCATAAGTCAGTTGAGAGTCATGTGAGCATGTATATAGTGCCACAGATTTATCAAACCACATCTGGCCTTGCTAAACTGTTGTGTGGAAGGCATATCATGAGTCATGAGTCACTCTGCCCTTCAGGTTATCATACACACCACATGTCAAATTGCTGTTGGTTACATGATGTACTGTCATGCATGGAAGTGATGGGAATGGAGTGTTATGCAGGTCCTGTCAGCTCAGACTGCAGAGAACAGTGCCTGTCAAATGTATCTCCCAGTATGGGCCCTAGTCTAGGCTGTTGTAGAATACCTGTGGCTATGCAACTGTGGCACTGTGCCCACTCCCTGTACCCCAGCAGATCCTGTTATGTGGCAAACATTAGGCTCTGGTGGCAAAACCTGCCCTGAATGCCTCATTCCTTTGACTAGATTAGGAATGGGTTGAGAGGTAAATCATTAATCTAGTCCATATGTACATTTACCATCATTGGGTCTTTGACTCATGACACTTCCCTTACTAACACAGCTCTGTTGTCACCTTCACACAGGTCATATTTGTCCTGTACAGGAATATTACATAAATGAAAGTCCCACAGTGCAGACAGTGTGTTGATTCCTTAGAGGCCGCGATATGTGACTCAGTAGCTTGGTCACCTAGCAGAAACTCTTCAATGCATGCCTTTGTTGGATGCCATCTCTGTAGGATAGACACATATGTACAAAGGAGTGTTCTGTGGTACAGGTATATAACACAGAACCCCACCCCCTGAAGTTGCATGAGTCTGCATTTGGTAGGCCACATGTCCACACATGCCAAAGGAAGACACTTTGTGAACCCATCATGCAAACTCCTTGATTGTTACTCATTTGTAATGTTGAAGTTTGATTTATGTGCCATCATTTTTGCCAACATTCCTTGTGTCTACATGTCAGTATGTGTCCCTTTCTCAGTAGCAAAACATTTGTAAGCTGCTGTTTCATGTATGGTGTAGGAAGTTGGCTCTGTATATACTATTTCAAAGTAAGAAATAGTGTGCACAGAGTCCAAGGGTTCCCCTTAGAGGTAAAATAGTGGCAAAAAGAGATAATTCTAATGCTCTATTTTGTGGTAGTGTGGTTGAGCAGTAGGCTTATCAGAGGGTAGTGTTAAGCATTTGTTGTACACACACAGGCAATAAATGAGGAACACACACTCAAAGACAAATTCCAGGCCAATAGGTTTTTATATAGAAACATATATTTTCTTAGTTTATTTTAAGAACCACAGGTTCAAGATTTACAAACAATACTTTAAATGAAAGGTATTTCACTCAGGTATTCTAGCAACTTTGAATAATCATAATAGCATGTACAGTTTTGACAAAAATAGCAATAAGCTATTTTAAAAGTGAACACAGTGCAAAAATCAACAGTTCCTGGGGAAGGTAAGTAAATGTTAAGTTCACAGGTAAGTAAAACACTTACAGGGTTCAAAGTTGGGTCCAAGGTAGCCCACCGTTGGGGGTTCAAGGCAACCCCAAAGTTACCACACCAGCGGCTCAGGGCCGGTCAGGTGCAGAGGTCAAAGTGGTGCCCAAAACACATAGGTTGCAATGGAAATAGGGGTGCCCCGGTTCCAGTCTGCCAGCAGGTAAGTACCCGTGTCTTCGGAGGGGAAACCAGGGGGGTTTTGTAGGGCACGAGGGGGGACACGAGCAGGCACAGAAAGTACATCCTCAGCGGCAAAGGGGCGGCTGGGTGCAGAGTGCAAACAGGCGTTGGGTATCTAATAGGAATCAATGGGGAGACCCGGGGGTCTCTTCAACGATGCAGGCAGGCACAGGGGGGGTTTCTCGGGGTAGCCACCACCTGGGCTAGGCAGAGGGTCACCTTGGAGTTGCTCCTGCACTGGAGTTTGGTTCCTTCAGGTCCTGGGGGCTGCGGGTGCAGTGTGGTTTCTAGGCATCGGGTTCCTTGAAGCAGGCCGTCGCGGTCAAGGGAAGCCTCTGGATTTCCTCTGCAGGCATCGCTGTGGGGGCTCAAGGGGGTCAACTCTGGCTACTCACTGGCTTGCAGTTGCCAGGGAGTCCTCCCTGTAGTGTTAGTTTTCCACAGGTCGAGCCGGGGGCGTCGGGTGCAGAGTAGAAAGTCTTACTATTCCGGCGGAAAACGTGTGGTCTTTAAATGTTGCTTCTTTGTTTAAGAAAGTTGCAGTTTCTTGAACAGGGACGCTGTTCTCGGGAGCTTCTTGGTCCTTTAGATGCAGGGTAGACCTCTGAGGCTTCAGAGGTTGCTGGACCCTGTTGGATGCATCGCTGTTGCAGTTTTCTTCGAAGTAGGGAGACAGGCCGGTGGGGCTGGGGCCAAATCAGTTGTCGTCTCCGTCTTCACTGCAGGGCTTCAGGTCAGCAGTCCTTCTTCTTCTTTAGGTTGCAGGAATCTATCTTCCTCGGTTCTGGGGGCCCCTAAATACTCATTTTAGAGGTGTGTTTAGGTCTGGGAGGGCAGTAGCCAATGGCTACTGTCCTTGAGGGTGGCTACACCCTCTTTGTGCCTCCTCCCTGTGGGGAGGGGGGGCACATCCCTAATCCTATTGGGGGACTCCTCCTTCTACAAGATGGAGGATTTCTAAAAGTAAGAGTCACCTCAGCTCAGGACACCTTAGGGGCTGTCCTGACTGGGGGGGTGACTCCTCCTTGTTTTTCTCATTATCTCCTCCAGCCTTGCCGCCAAAAGTGGGGGCAGTGGCCGGAGGGGTGAGAATCTCCACTAGCTTTGGCGCTGTAACAAACGGGGTGAGCCTTTGAGACTCACCGCCAGGTGTTACAGTTCCTGCAGGGGGACGTGAGAAGCACCTCCACCCAGTACAGGCTTTGTTCCTGGCCAGAGTGACAAAGGCACTCTCCCCATGTGGCCAGCAACATATCTGGTGTGTGGCAGGCTGGCAAAAACTAGTCAGCCCACACTAGAAGTCGGGTATGTTTTCAGGGGGCATCTCTAAGATGCCCTCTGGGTGTATTTTTACAATAAAGTGTACACTGGCATCAGTGTGCATTTATTGTGCTGAGAAGTTTGATACCAAACTTCCCAGTTTTCAGTGCAGCCATTATGGTGCTGTGGAGTTCGTGTTTGACAGACTCCCAGACCATATACTCTTATGGCTTCCCTGCACTTACAATGCACTGTAGGGGCATAGTGCTCATACACATATGCCCTCACCTGAGGTATAGTGCACCCAGCCTTAGGGCGGTAAGGCCTGCTAGAGGGGTGACTTACCTATGCCACAGGCAGTGTGAGGTTGGCATGGCGCTCTGAGGGGAGTGCCATGACGACTTAGTCATTTTCTCCCCACCAGCACACACAAGCTGTCAAGCAGTGTGTATGTGCTAAGTGAGTGGTCCCCAGGGTGGCATAAGTCATGCTGCAGCCCTTAGAGACATTCCCTGGTATCAGGGCCCTTGGTACCAGGGATACCAGTTACAAGGGACTTACCTGGATGCCAGGGTTGTGCCAATTGTGGAGACAAAGGTACAGTTAAGGGAAAGAACACTGGTGCTGGGGCCTGGTTAGCAGGGTTCAAGCACACTTTCAAATCATAACTTGGCATCAACAAAGGCAAAACGTCTGGGGGTAACCATGCCAAGGAGGCATTTCCTTACATATGGTCTACCTGTTTTGAATGGTTGATGTCTGTATTCCCTCTCATATATGTGCTTGGCAAACTCTTAGTGGATTAAGACATTTATAATGGGGGTAAATTTCATGTTGAGCCACATGGAGGAGTGTGTCACCATTGTTTATTGGCTGACACATTCCCTCATGCATCATTCCATGTCATTTGGTATGTACAACTGCAGTAGCAATGAGGGACATGAAAGGTAGGCCTAGAGTTTTAAGCTACAACGTGCATTTCCATGCCATTGATGTGGCATCATGTATCAAAAAGCACTGCACATGCGAAATGGGTAAGGTTTGTAACATTACTGATGGCATGCATCATGGAGTGATTTTCAGTTATGTTGAAATCACGTGTTTGGGTACAACCATTTATCCACAGACATATGGTTCTGCATGACCACAATGGAGACAATGATGTAGCTTCCAATTGGACAACACGTTGAGGGCCTTCTACAAGTACTTGCAAATCTCTGGGCCTCTCCAGCATCCAAGGGACTAATGGCATCAACTGATGCAGAGTATGTGATTGTAAGGGTTACCAGACATTAATAGTGATTACCCTGGGGCTTGCTGATTCATTTTGTTGTGGATTTTAGGGACATCTCTCCCTGCATATTGCACACAATGTCTACAGTGTCCATTTCCATGCCACATGTGAGGCCTATCTGAGCAACATTAGTACTACCTCAGTGACTCCATTGTGACAAATATCACTTTGTGAAGTGTTCATTGTAGAACTGCTTCCCGTGTAACATGAGATTTTCCATGTCACCTTCTCCAGGCTTTTGTACTTTTGTCTGCAACACGCTGGATTTTGGAGCATCATTTCTAATTGTTTGGTCATTACATATGTGACAAATAGATGCGTGCATAACCTTGTGTGGGATCTGTGAAAATGCAGGTGGCATTGGCCTTCTATTGTATGACAACATGTAACAGAGGTCTGCTTCATGGGGCAATGCTTTGGGGGTGATGAGTTCTCCTACTAGTTCAATGGTTACTGTGATTGCACAACTTCAGCCATGCAATTGTAGTTGTATGAAATACTGATTTTCCTGTGGGCAACTGTTGAGATGGAATGCATGCATTTTGTTTGGTACATGTAAGGGCCACTTAGGGGGTGTTTGTTGCTGGGGCCTACTTGACATTTCAATAATGTTTGCTAATCAGAGCTGTTGTTTAAGTGTGATCATAGACATGTGATGACCCTATTTCTCTTTGTATTTGCAGCATCAGCCCAGTGTAGTGATGGAGACAGGGCACAGCCGAGTGGGGGCGCATCTAGCCATGGTACCTCATGTCAAGACACCACAGACACAGGGGAGTGCCACAGGGGAGACCGGAAAATCATCTTCATCATCGGAATCTTCCTCCAGTGGACACTCCCTGGTGGTGGCGGACCCATTGTGGCATACTCCTGTACCATCTTTGTCTACCACCCCTGTTCTATTGCCATCCTCCCAGTTGCTACTGACCTCCTGAGGAGTATCTCTGTGGGTCAAACAGCCATTCTGAATGCCATCCAGGGACTGGCCATCCAACTGTAGCAGACTAATGCATTCCTGGAAGGCATTCATGGTGCAATGTCTGGCCTACAGAGATCTTTTCAGGATCTGGCCTGCACAATGACAGCAGCCAGTTATGCCCCCACCTTCTGTCCCCCCTCCACCTCCCTCTTCCCTACCCAAACCCCCATTGCCCTATCTACCCCAAGCACACAGACCGATCTGCATGTAACCACCTTAACAGACAAGAGCAGCACAGACAGACACAAGCATCACAAAATACACTAGCTGTCGAAACGGGGCCACTCACCTTAAAAGCAGGATGTCTGCAGGGGCGATGGTATGCCTCCCGGCCTCCTGGAACACCTCTCGGCACTTCCTGGTGGACACAGAAACCCCAGCAGGTGTTCCAAAAGGAAAGGGTGAGTGGAAGAGAAGGAGACAAAACACTGCCACGTCTTGCCGGTACAGCCAGGCACCCTATATCTTCGGGGGGGCAGGTTGTTGTTGACAGATTGATAGTAGAGTTAGTGCACTCAAGTTCCTTGAAACTGAATATCTCTTTATGATATGGGCACGGGAGCGGTAGAAGAACACCGGGATACTCCAGCACTTTTCTTGGATAATAATAACTGTTGGCACAATTACTAACATTGCATTACCAAAAACCCAAACTGAGTACCATAACAATAAGTACCGCGACACTAGGGCTGGCTTCACAGAGATTCACTGTTGCACACTTCAATTAGAACTGTGGTTGCACTTTTCATGCACAAGAAAGAGAAACAAGGGCTTTAATTATATCACGTATAACTTTCCTGCATGCATAGGGTTAAACTAAAAGGTACACAAACAATCCAAGAAATACAAATGTCCACTCTGGGTTTAAACAGTTAGGGTGGCACATTTTGGTTTGGTTTCACTGTGTGTGTAATAACCCTTCAAAAGCAAATTCCTCAAACCTGAAACACAGACGTGAAGGACACAATTTAAATCCAAGAGTTTTGCTATTAGAGAAAGAAAGGTCACGTAAATGCTCTTTTAAAATTGCACTGTCATTTTTTTAGTACTTGAGCTCAAGCAGATTTCCTGAAGCACATTTAGGCAAGTAGCCACAATAATAATGTAGAATGTTCAGAAATGCATTTGTTTCTTCAAGATAAGCACTCTGCCAAAATACGAGGTCTGAAATAAACCAGCTGTTCTAGGAAAGAGTGGCACTCAAAGAACAAACTCCCTGGAGAATACTAGTCACTTAACTGCAGTCTTTTCCAGAGTTCCGGAGGAATGCCTGGTGTCAGCTGGTACAGGAATGAAGAAATGAATTGCCTCAAAAGTCCTGAATACGAAGATGACAGCAGGGGCTGGACTGCCAGATCAGATGCTGAGATCAGGAAGCAAAACAAAGCCAAGCAGGGAGGCATGCTTCACTCTGCTATGTATAGCCAATCAGGAAAGCAGTTGAGTTTCAACATGTGGATGAGTCACCTCACCCAATTAGAAGCACATGTCTACACCACACCCAATTAGAAGCACATGTCTAGACCTGCTCATATTAGCAAACAAGCATTGGTGAAACAAGCATTGATAAAACCAATTGTGTAACACAGCACATTATGTTTACTTAGAAACATGAAGGTTTAACCAAGAACAGAGTTATGATTTAATTCCAATCCCTGTGAATGCTGACAGATAACACAGGAGGTACCTTGGGGATTCCTGACACTGGCATGCAAGCAAACAACAGACACCCACACATACATCAGTCAACACTTCCCCAGACACCCCTAGAGGCCCACACACGACATCAAGCAGACCCACAGGCACCACCACAACAGTCAGTGACACACCTACTAGACCCAGCAGACCTGCAGACACCATTCCAACAGACACACAGACAACCACCACAGCCACCACACCACTCAAACAGACACACACATACAGATCCACCACTACAAACATGCTCACAGACACCACCCTAACAGACACACATATCCACCACTTTATCACCCAGCACTTCTAACTTCCAGGGCCCCAAAACACAAAAAAGCACACACCCATCCACAACAATGCAGCAAACAACCACTCCGTCGACCTCCAAATCCACACACCCTTCTGCTGACCCTCCCCGTGTTCCTAAGAAAGTTTTTTGTTTGACCTTGACCTTTCCCCTGTTCCCTCTATCCTCGTCCACCCCCATCCCAAACATAAGAGGCCCATACCCATCTCCCAACCCATCCCTTCCACCTCCACGTTCTCCCCTGTCACACCTGCCCCCCTATAAATGCCAAGTACCCCTGCCCCAAAAACAAGCCCACCCCTTCTAAAAAGCATCCCACCCCTCCCAAATCCAACTCCCCCACCCTACAAGTATGATCTCTGAGGTTTCTGTCTGCCCACTTGATGTTGACTTGAACTTCCACATTGTGTAGACAGGCATGTCATTTGGGTCTAGTAATGTTTGTCCCTGAGATACATGAAGGGCCAGTTCCTGTGCAAATGTTGTTTTAGGGACATGTTCAAAGTGATTTGTGTCCCAGTGCAGCCTCCTTCCCTGACTGCTCCTGATTGTCCCATCGCATTTGTGCAGCTATTATTTGCATAATGAGCTTGAGTCATTTTTCTCTCTGACTTTTGTGCATCCCATTGTCCTTCCATTGTGTTGCAATTTGGGTTATGTGAACGTCCATTGCAGGGCTGTTTTCTAGGGTGGTGTTAGTGTTCCATCCACATCCATACATATGTGTGTTGAACGTGAGAACATGTGAGGAATGTGAGTGTGTGAGTTGGATTTGTAGATGTGATGTTGGTGTGTTGTTCATGTTGTGTGAGACAATGTTGTGAACACTTCACTGTTCCCGTGCCTGAGATGAGCAGATGTGTGTTTTTGTATTGTGTTGCAGTGCAGTGTGAGTGACCGGCCCAAAGGTGGCATTTGGTGACCATGAATGTGTCATTCTTTGTGTCTGATTCCGACCTGGGACACAATTACATATTCTTGGTGTTCGCACCATGGCCCCCATATGATGTGGCTGATGGCGTAACAATTTTATTGTTGAGTATAATGACATTGGTAGGTGTGTGAACTTACAGTCAGTTACGCCCACAGCGACGTGTATTTTTTGCTCCATCGATGATCAGCAGCAGCGGCAGGAAGAGCGTGATGGGCTCCATGGCAGCACCTGACGTGTAAGGCTGCCTGCAGGTTAGTGTCTCTCTTTATACTACCCATTTCCGTCTGCTGAGATGTGGTAGTTGGATCACCATTATCACATTAGCGGTGTGCAACCTCATAATGTGTCTGATGGCAACACAGGCTCCGATGGCCTTTTCGGGCTGCCTCATGACTGCGACTGCCTAGCGGAGCCGGCGGGATCACAGCGGTCTTTGCTCCATAGGCCCTAGTGACTCGTAATACAGCGGTCCGACTGCCAACCCGACGGTGGTCAGACCGCCAACACGGCCATTGATGTCCACGGACCGCCAAACTCGTAATAAGACCCTAAGGCCCTCATTATGACATTGGCAGTAAGCCCCGCTTACAGCCATGTCGACCGGCGCCCATATTATGACCCACATATAGCAATCCGTCACTATACAGACACACACACAAGTCCACGAGCCCAAAGGTCAGTGATAAACTGGTGGTACTGAAACCCACACCATTACACCAACAGAACTACGCCCATGAATCACCACGGCGGACATTCAGCCACCTAAAACCATTGGCGCTACATACCACCGCACTAAAAATACACACACACAAAAAACAAAACAACACCACATTGGACAATTCAAACTACACACACCTGACACACATACACACACCCCACACCACTATAAAACACCCACGCACAATACCCACAACCCCTTATGACCGACAAATATTGCCAACTGAGAGAGACAGACCAAGAGCACCCACAGAACCAGAGCCACATAGCACCATCACCCATACACCATCCACGCAGCTTACATCACACACCCCAACACATCACCCCACAAACCCTTGCACACACCACTCACACTACACCCATGGCACCACAAAGACACCACAGGTTCTCAGAGGAGGAGCTAAGGGTCATGGTGGAGGAATTCATCAGGGTAGTGCAGCAGACATCCATCGCTAGGAAGATAGAGCTATGGCGGAGAATCGTAGACAGGGACAACACCGTGGGACAGCACCCAAGAACAAGGGACGATATCAGGAAGAGGTTGAACGACCTACGGGGTAAGGTGCGTTCCGTGGTAGCAAGACACCAGATAGCAGTACAGAGGACTGGAGGTGAACCCCCACCTCCTCCCCCACACCTAACAACAAGGTAGGAGCAAGTCTTGGCAATACTGCATCCTGAGGGCCTGGCAGAAGTAGCATGAGGACTAGACTCTGGTAAGTCAACTCTTTACTACTTTCACCCCCCCTACCTGCATGCCAACACATACCCCCACCCTCATCCTCACTCCCATCACTCCACCACCTCACACACACCCCACCATCACTACCCACCCCTCCCAAAACCAAGCCCTGCATGCAACACCAATGCATGGACACCTATCACAGACTTGCATGGACAACTATCATTAAAGCATGCACACTGGAGACCATCAATCACCTAGCCCACCAAATCACTACGCACACAAGGCAAAGCTGCCAGGGCAAAAACAACCATAGAGGGCAACACACCCCTGTATAAGATAACATACGCAGAAACTATAACACTGCTATTACATCCCCACAGGTCCCCCATCCAACGTCAATGGAGAGGAGGTGCCAGCAACATCCAGTCCCCCCCGAAGAGGCCCACAGTGATGACAGCAGCTCTGGACACCTGGATCTGGATGACCAACCTGGCCCATCTGGGATCTCCAGACAGTCGGTTACCCAGGCACAGTCCCATACCACCACAGAGCCTCCCCCCTCAGGAAATACCACCACAGCACCTACCCAGCGGGCGCATACCTCTGACCCCAGGACACGTGAATCAGCAGTGTGTCCACCACTACAGGGACCCCAGGCCACCACACAAACACAGGAGAATCAGGGACCAGGGACCTGGGGTCAGTGGCAGTAGGCACATGGATCAGGGAACAAAAGCACAGGACAACAGGGAAGCTGGGGGGACTGCTGTGTGACAGGGGGAGCACAGGCCCAGGGAACCGACTCTCCACAAGGCACTCACCAACATCCTGGGAGCATACCACCATTCCCAGGAGACAATGGGCCAGATACTGGCCAAGTTGCAGGAGAGCCAGCGGCTTCAGGGAGGGCAGTACCTGGGGATCAGGGAGGACCTGAGGGACACCCACACCACCCTGGTCACCATTGCAGGGGTGCTGGCAGACAGGGCCAACACCATGAGGGAGGCAGTGGCACACCACCGGGCCCCTGACACTAGCCACACCGCTGAGCAGCCCTCCACCTCAGCTGCTACTAGTGGACAGGAGGCCCCGCCACAGGAACAACAGGCCACCAGCACCCCTCCCCCTGCAGAAGGAGAACCACCCCACAAATGGTCCATGCGATCCAGGCACAAGCCAGAGACTATTGCCAAGACCCCCACCAGGAAAAAAGACTTTCCTGAATGTCACCCTTTTGTCCCACTTTGTCACCCTGTCCACCTTGAACTGCCATTGCTCCACTTCCTATGACCCCTTGGACAATGCACCTGTGAAACAAATAGACTGGACTCTACCCTGGACTTTCCTCCATCAGCAACCCAGCTCATTGCACACCCCCCTCCACTTATTGGCACCAAAATAAACACCCTTGGTAAAACTACAAGTATGGAGTCTATCAACTGGCTGAAGTATGTATTTGTGTAAGAAGCTGTTAAAATTGCAATTCAAATGTACAGTAATGTATGCACAGGTATGACCTGTAGTTGGCTGCAGTCAACACACCAGGAGCCAGAGTAGGGAACAGATATCTGCAAATAGAGATGCCAAAGGGTGCAGTAAGTGGCCATAGTAGTTTTAAAAATAGCCTGCCATGTCCAATGTCCAACACAAAACTGTCAATGGAAGGTGAAGTTACAGTGTTCTACCTTTGTGTCACTGGAAGTACTGTCAAATGATTGCTGTTCTGTTGTCCTCATCCTTAGCCTCCTCTTCTTCACTATCCACTGAGTCCACTCCTGCCACACACCCATCTCCAGCCTCATCCACCTGCAGAAAAGACACATGGCATCTCAAGGCAAGGTTATGCAACATACAGCATGCCAAGATGATCTGGCAGACCGTCTTGGGTGAGTAGCACAGGGAACCACCTGTTAGATGGAGGCACCGAAACCTTGCCTTCAGGAGGCCGAATGTCCTCTCGATTATTCTTCTTGTTCGCCCATAAGCCTCATTGTAATGTTCCTCTGCCCCTGTCCTGGGATTCCTCACAGGGGTCAGTAGCCATGAGAGGATGCGGTAACCATAGTCACCTGCAAATATAGAGGGATACCTGTTAGTCAAACACTAACCCTTAGGGCCAACACCACACCCATACACCAACATATACTGAGTGGGAACTATGGGCTCACCTATTAGCCACACCCGGTGCCTCTGGAGTTGAGCCACTTATGGGATGCTGCTATTCCACAGGATAAAGATATCATGCACAGACCCAGGATACTTTGCATTGACATGGGAGATATACTGGTCCGCCAGGCACACTATCTGCACATTCTTAGAGTGAAAGCTCTTTCGATTTATGAACACCTGTTCATTTCTCCGGGAGGGACAAATGCAATATGTGTATCATCAATAGCCCCAATACTGTTGGGGATATGTCTCATTGCATAGAAGTCAGCTTTCAACGTGCCAAATCCTCAACCTGGGGGAAAACAATGAGCTGTGCATGTTTTTTATCAGGGCAGACAACACTCTTGTCAGCACTCTTGCGAACATCGGCTGTGACATTCCTGCTGCCAAGCCCACTGGAAAAAAACAGATGCCAAGAAATAGAGCACAGATAGGTCTTGCACAAGAGGGGGGATCGCAGTGGGGTGACGGATAGCAGATATCAGGTCTGGCTCCAATTGCGCACACAGCTCCGTGATTGTGGCCCTGTCAAGTCTGTAGGTGAGGATAATGTGCTTGTCCTCCATTGTTGCCAAGTCCACCAGGTCTGTACATGGGGGATGTCTCCATCTCCTATTCATCTGCAGCGGTTGTAATCTAGGGGGCAAAACGGGGAGCAGCTAGTCAGTATTCCACATTTCCAAACTGTAGACTGCATTGCATGTTGTGACTGAAACGAACGAGTTACTTACCTTCGGTAACGACTTTTCTGGTGGATACATTAGCTACCTGTGGATTCCTCACCTCATGAATACTCCCATGGCGCCAGCATTCGACGGAAATCTTCTTACTAGTCTCTGCACGTCGACGAGGACGTCACTGTCTCGCACGCGACGCCGTCTGACGTCATACAGGCAATAAGAGGTCCTCGACGACGTGCGGACGTCAGTACCAATCATTTTTTACGTGCATGAGAACAACCAGGCAATGCAATGAAAGAACAAAGCAACATCCATTATATTGTAAAAATACACCACATTGTATGAATAACTGTAAATCTTTTTTATGTACATATATATATATATATATATAAAACTCTTTCTTTTAAAAATATATACACACACCAAGTATATACATAAAGATATATACACATATACCTATATATATATAAATATATTATATATATACATCTATTGCACCCTCAAAGATCAAGAGGAGCGCACTCAAGGATTACTTGGCAAGACCATAAAGGCAACGGGGAGGCGGGTGGGACCGTGAGGAATCCACAGGTAGCTAATGTATCCACCAGAAAAGTCGTTACCGAAGGTAAGTAACTCGTTCTTCTGATGGATACAACTACCTGTGGATTCCTCACCTCATGAATAGAGTCCCAAAGCAGTACCACGCCCGGCGGTGGGTGCCTAAATGGTCAAACCAAGAAATACTGCAGCACTGACCGTGCAAAATGGCCGTCCCTTCTAACCTCAGAATCTAAACAGTAATGTTTTGCAAAAGTGTGAAGGGACGACCAAGTTGCGGCCTTGCAGATGTCGACCACAGGAACACCTCTGGCTAAGGCCGAAGTGGCCGACTTAGCTCTGGTGGAATGAGCTCTAATGCCCTCAGGAGGATCCTTCTTTGCCAAAGAGTAACATATTTTAATGCAAAGAACAACCCACCTGGATAGTGTTCACTTGTGGACTGCCTTTCCTCTCCTCTTGCCCACGTATCCAATAAACAGCTGATCCTCCAGCCTGAAATCCTTTGTTCTATCGATAAAGAAGCTCAACGCTCTCTTTGGATCCAGACGGTGCAGTCTTTCTTCCTCTTTGGAAGGATGAGGCGGAGGATAGAACGTGGACAAAGTAATTGCCTGAGCCAAATGGAAGGGTGAAACAACCTTCGGGAGGAAAGCAGCCTTGGTCCTCAACACCACCTTATCCCCATAAAAAGTTGTATAAGGGGGTTTTACTGATAAGGCCTGCAACTCACTCACTCTCCTTGCTGATGTTATAGCTATCAGGAAGACTGTTTTTAAAAACAAATACCTCAAGGGGCAAGAATGCATAGGTTCAAAAGGGGACCCCATAAGGAAAGTCAGGACTAAGGACAAATCCCATTGCGGCATAACGAATGGCTTTGGAGGATATTGATTTAGAAGACCTTTCAAGAATCTGATAACAATAGGGGATTTAAATAAAGATGGTTGGTCTGGAAGACATATGAAGGCTGACAAGGCCGATAAATAACCTTTAATGGTAGCCACTGCACAACCTTTCTGCGCCAGAGATAGAGCAAAAGACAAAACGTCCGATAGATGAGCTTGTAAAGGATCAATCTGCCTCTCTCCACACCACGCAACAAATTTAGACCACCTATTAGCGTAGATAGATTTAGTGGAGTGTCGCCTGGCCGCTAATATAACATCCACTACCTCAGGCGGGAGAGAGAAGGAACTCAGGTTGCCCCGTTCAATCTCCAGGCATGTAGGTGCAGACTCTGGAGGTTGGGGTGTAGAACCTGCCCCTGCGACTGCGAGAGGAGGTCTGCCCTGAAAGGGAGACGGAGCGGCAGGCACGTTGAGAGTTGGAGAAGGTCGGAGTACCACACCCTCCTTGGCCAATCCGGAGCTATTACGATTACTAGAGCCCGGTCTTGGCGAATCTTCCTCAATACTCGAGGAATCAAGGGTATGGGAGGAAACGCGTAAAGCAACTGGCCGCACCAGGTCATTTGAAACGCGTCCCCCAACGCTTCCTGCATCGGATACTGAAGGCTGCAGAACAACGGACAATGCGCGTTCTCTCGAGTGGCGAACAGATCTACCCGAGGAAACCCCCACTTCTGGAAGATTAAACGGACTTGATCTGGATGGAGACGCCACTCGTGGTCTGCCGAGAAGTGGCGACTGAGACTGTCCGCACGCACGTTCAAGACTCCGGCCAGATGGTTTGCTATCAAGCAAATCCGATGGTCCTTTGCCCAGGACCATAGTCGAAGAGCTTCTCTGCAGAGAAGGTACGACCCCACTCCTCCCTGCTTGTTTATGTACCACATCGTGGTAGTATTGTCCGTTAGGACCTGTACCGACTGACCACGAAGGGAAGGGAGGAAGGCCTTGAGAGCCAGACGTACAGCCCGTAACTCTAACAGATTGATGTGAAAAATCTGTTCCTCTGGAGACCAAAGACCTTTGATCTCCAGATCCCCCAGATGAGCTCCCCACCCTAGAGTGGAAGCATCCGTTATGACTGTGGCCACTGGTGGCGACTGCTGGAACGGTTTTCCTTGTGAAAGATTGTTGCTTGCAATCCACCACTTCAAATCCACAGCAGCATCTCTGGAGATCTTGACAGTACCCTCTAGATCCCCTCTGTGTTGAGACCACTGCCTTCGGAGGCACCACTGAAGAGCCCTCATGTGCCAGCGAGCATGCGTGACCAACAGAATGCAGGAGGCAAAAAGACCGAGCAGACGAAGGACCTTGAGGACTGGAACTACCGCTCCATTTCGAAACATTGGAACCAAATCCTGAATATCTTGAATCCGCTGAGGCGGAGGAAAGGCCCGACCCAATGTCGTATCCAGTACTGCCCCTATGAACAGGAGGCGCTGAGAGGGCTCCAGGTGAGATTTGGGCTCGTTCACCGAAAAGCCCAGGTCGAACAACAACTGGGTTGTTGACTGCAGATGACGCAACACAAGCTCCGGGGACTTGGCTTTGATCAACCAATCGTCCAAGTAAGGGAATACTGCTATCCCCTTCCTTCTGAGCTCTGCCGCAACCACCGACATCACCTTCGTGAAGACTCGAGGTGCTGAAGTAAGACCAAACGGAAGGACCGCAAACTGGTAGTGTTGCGATCCCACCACAAACCGGAGATACTTCCTGTGTGACTTGAGTATCGGGATATGAAAGTAAGCATCCTGCAAGTCGACAGACACCATCCAGTCTTCCATGTTCAACGCCAAAAGCACCTGTGCTAGGGTCAGCATCTTGAACTTTTCCTGCTTGAGGAACCAATTCAAGATCCTCAGGTCCAGAATTGGTCTCAAACGACCATCCTTCTTGGGAATCAGGAAATACCTTGAGTAAACTCCTTGACCCCTTTCCTGCTCCGGGACCAACTCCACCGCGCCCTTTAAAAGGAGGACTTCTACCTCCTGTTCTAGCAACAGGAGGTGTTCTTGTGAACAATACGAAGGGCGGGGCGGGATGAGGGGCGGAAACTCCCGAAAGGGAAGGGTGTAGCCTTTTCCCACAACACTGAGAACCCAAGTGTCCGACGTAACAGTCTCCCATTTGGTGAGAAAATGCTGTAATCTTCCCCCTACAGGAGAGGAGTGAGTGGGAAATGGTGGAAGTCTAAGGCTGCTTCCCCTGCTGCACCCCGCCAGAGGATGAGGAAGAGGCAGAGTGCTGCTGAGAGGCTCCCCTGGTGCGGACCCTACCCCTCCCCCTAAAAGATCTATAGGGATGGGAAGAGGCAGGTTGCTGATATCTTCCCCGAAAGGAAGAGGAGGAAGAGCCACGCCCAAATCCACGAAACCTCCTGAAGAATCTGGAAGAGGCCGTGGAAGAAGGAGCTTGGAGTCCCAACGACTTAGCCGTGGCCCTGCTCTCCTTAAAATGTTCCAAGGCCGAATCAGCCTTAGCCCCAAACAGTTTGTCCCCATCAAACGGGAGATCCAACAATGTGGACTGTACATCTGCCGAAAAGCCCGAGTTACGTAACCAGGCCTGTCTCCTTTCCACCACAGTTGTGCCCATTGCTCTGGCTACCGAGTCGGTGGTATCCAGTCCCGTCTGGATAATTTGGGTCGCAGCAGCCTGGGCATCAGAGACAAGATCCAAAAGACCCTGGGGAAGCTCTGTAAACGAAGAGGAGATGTCATCCATCAGAGCATGAATATACCTCCCCAGGATACAGGTCGCATTAGTGGCTTTTAACGCCAGACTGCAGGACGAAAAAATCTTCTTCGACTGCGCCTCTAGCTTTTTTGAGTCTCTGTCCCCAGGCACCGTCGGGAAAGAACCAGGCGCTGATTTAGACGAACAGGAGGCCTGCACAACCAAGCTCTCCGGCGTAGGGTGCCTAGATAGGAAACCAGGATCAGTTGGAGCCGTCCGATACCTCCTGGCCACGGCTCTGTGAACTGCTGGGGAAGATGCCGGCTTCTTCCACACCTCTAAAACCGGATCCAGCAGAGCGTCAATAAAAGGTAATAGAGGCTCCGCCGCGGCTGAGGCCGGATGCAACACCTCTGTCAAAAGGTTTTGTTTCGCCTCCACCACCGGCAAAGGCAGGTCCAAAAAACTAGCTGCCTTCCGTACCACTGTATGAAAGGAAGCAGCTTCCTCGGTATATTCCCCCGGGGACGAAAGGTCCCACTCAGGGGAAGTGTCCAGCCCACTGGCCGACTCCAGTCCACGCAGCCCATCACCCGAGTCCTCTAGCTCTCCTTCCTCTAGGGCTCGTTGGTACTCCTGCTCCTCTAGTACCCGGAGAGCACGCCTCCTTGAATGCAGTCGTTGCTCAATCCGCGGAGTCGACAACACCTCCGCCGAAGTCGGAGATCGGCGCCGATCTTCCGAAGCCACCGACGCCGCATCCGGCGCCACAGGTAACTTCGGCGCCGACTGAAGAGCAGATGAAACGGATGGACCCACCGGAGTCACAGGCCGAAATCTCGACATCGACGGGATGGAAATCCCTGGGGCCAATCCCTCCGAAGCCATCGGAGCGGCCACCGGCGCCGACACTGGCGCCGAGCCCACGTTCCCAAACGGGAGAAAGGGCATAAAGGGTGCCGGCCGAAGAGGCGCAGGATCACCCAAAGAAAAGGCCAAAGGCCCAGCCGGAGCACCCCCTGGAGCCATCTGTTGGAAGATGGCATACATCGCATTCAAGAATGCGGAACTATCGGCTCCAGGGGTGGGAAAAGCCGGATACTGGGGTGCCTGACTCGGAGGCGACCCCGACGCCGGCCTCGGCGTCTGCGCCGGAGAAAACACCTGAGGCTCCAATACCTCAATCACCGACATCTGTCCAGGCGAAGTTGGAGACGTCGGAGAGAGCAACGGCGTCGAAGGATGCGGCGTCACCGTGGGGCTGACCTCCCATGTCCTCCGGCGCCGATCCGGAGACCTGGAACGAGCCTCCCTTGAATGACGCCGAGATTCTCTACGGCGCCGGGAGTCTCGATGACGCCGATGTCTTGGAGAAGACTTTTTCTTGTGATGCTTCTCCTTTGACTTGGCCATAAACAGCTTCGCCTCGCGTTCTTTAATGGCCTTCGGATTCATGTGCTGACACGAATCACAAGTCGAGACGTCGTGGTCGGAGCTCAAACACCAAAGGCAATCGGAATGAGGATCCGTCACCGACATCTTGCCTCCACACTCACGACAAGGCTTAAATCCAGACTTTCTCTGCGACATTATTTCCACAGAGAAAGAGTACGCAGCAAGATATACACTGTAACCGCAAGAGTAACAGTTGCTCCCTCGAAGATAACCGTTTCGAATGCACGGAAAAAAGGGAACTGACGTCCGCACGTCGTCGAGGACCTCTTATTGCCTGTATGACGTCAGACGGCGTCGCGTGCGAGACAGTGACGTCCTCGTCGACGTGCAGAGACTAGTAAGAAGATTTCCGTCGAATGCTGGCGCCATGGGAGTATTCATGAGGTGAGGAATCCACAGGTAGTTGTATCCATCAGAAAGTATGTTGTAGGATAGGCCCAAATGGTGCCTATGTGTACTGTGACGCAGTTAGGTGCCATGGCCTGCCCACCCCCTGAAATGGCGTCTGCCTGTCCTGAATGGAGGGACATGTAAAAATGAGGTAATTCCGCTAATGTTGTGCGCCGTTGCGGGAGGCGGTCGAGACCGCTGTGCAACTCCTCATTGGTTATCATTGGGCCCAATGGGTTACAGTGGCCAATGGTGATGTAAGCCGGCGGTGACGGTACGCACCGCTTCGGATGTGACCGCCATTTTCTATCTGTTCACTCATTTGCTACATGAACTTCAACAGGAGAGGACCTACACCGGAAGTGCTGCTGTGACCTGTGTCTGGAACTGACCATGGCTCGAGTCACTGGGAAAAGAGCCCATGCCTTCACCGCTGTGAAGTTAAAGAGACTGGTGGATGGGGCCTACCCCAGTATCGAATGCTGTATGGGCCTCCAGACCAACTGGTGAGTACACTGTGAGCACGATGCATGGGGCATGAATGCATGGAGTGCTGTGTGTGTTGGCCTCATGTAAGGGGGGGTGGAAGGTTCCTGGGCAGCACACTGCATGTATGGTGGTCAATGTCTGTGAGCAAGGGGATATGAGTGATATGGCGGGCCATGAGTGTAAGAGGCTAGATGGTCAGAATAATACGTTTCCCAGTGTCCTTTTCCCTGCAGGTCAGCGCCCATCAGAAAAAGGGTACATGGCGTGCCATTGCCAAGGAGGTGCGGGCCCTGGGGTCTACAGCAGGCGGCGCACTCACTGTCAGAAACGGTGGGAGGACCTGAGACGCTGGGCACGGAAGACAGCGGAGGTCCAGCTGGGATGGCCTCCCAACGAGGAAGGGGTGCCCGTCAAACCCTGACCCCCCTGATGTTCCGCATACTGGTGCTGGCCTATCCATAGCTGGATGGGCGCTTGAGGGCATTACAGCAGCCACAAGGGGGTGAGTACAGTTTCCAAATATAGAACTTGCGCGTGGTGGGGTGGTCTCCGGGTGGGGGACATGGGCCTGTGGGTGCCCCTAGGCCAGGCCGGTCATTGCATGGTAGGTCCCATGTTGGGCAGGGTTCTGATGTATAATTTCTCCAACCAAGCTACTAGCCTCCACTACTGGGCAGGGGTCTGTGGGTCTCAGGTATGCTACTATTAGCCTCCGGTATTCCTGTCCCAGGGCTGGTGACTAGCATTGTGAGTAGTGGTGCATTGCATAGTGCATAGGCCTGTTCCCTATGTGAGGGTGCTGTGTACGCCAATGGTGGTGTTGGTGCAGCCACTGACCAAGTGTATCCTTTGTCTCCCCCTTTTTGTTTTGTCACCCTGTCCTTGAATGCATTAGCATCATCTGGTGGAGGAGCAGAGGCACCGGCAACGGAGGGAGCTGCATCCCACATGGCCCAGGAGGCCGAATCCACGGACGGAGAGGGCACAAGTGGGACGGAGGGCGAGGGGAGCACCACGGCAGAGACAGGAGTGGAAAGTTCGGACAGTGATACCTCCTCCGATAGAAGCTCCCTGGTGGTGGCGGACGCCTCTTTGGCCACCACAAATACAGGTACAGCCGCCACCCCGTACCAGCACCATTCTCCCAGAAGGCCCTCAGCGAGTTTCCCGTGTCTGCTCACCCAGGAGGGTGGGCATCTCCTTTGCCCCAGGCACCTTAGGCCCTGCCCCAGTTAGCCCTGCTGCCCTGAGTGAGGAGGCTATTGACTTCCTGAGATCCATTTCTGTTGGGCAGTCAACTCTGATGGTAGCCATTGTCTCTGTCTCTAGTCTCCCCCCTCCAGCTACCTCTACCCAGTCCCAACCTATCCCAACCACACATTCAGATCAGCATGCTCCCAAGACAACACAAAGGAGTGGCTCAGGCAAACACAAGCACCACACATCAGCCCACAGGCACACACAAAAACACCATCCAGAATCAGACACACCAACAGCCAATGGCTCCACTAATTTCCCCTCCTCCTCCTCGTCCACCACCCTCCCAGTAGCGTCTCCACTCACACCTGCATGCACTACATCCTCATCCACTACCACCATCCCCCCTATCACTACACACCCCTCACTGGCAGTCACCACCCCCACATCCATGCACACGTCCCATGTGTCCTCTCCAACTGTGTCTGTGCCCCCTCCTCCCAGGGTACACAAACGCAATCACTCAGACACCCAACAGCCATCCACCTCACAACAGCCCATGCACCTACACCCAAACACAACAGAAAACACCTCTTACAACCACTACCTCTTCCTGCACTCCCACACCTTCACCCCTATATATGAATATACTGTTTTGATTTCAATGCACTTATTTCTACAATTTTAACTTATTACACTCAATTTGATGAATTCCTTTTGTCCTTGCATTATTCCTGAGGGGCACAAGGTGTAAAGATCAAGTTACTTACCTTCAGTAACGCTTTTTCTGGTGGATACATTAGCTACCTGTGGATTACTCACCTTACGATTCCTCACCTTATGAATTCTCCCATGCGCCAGAAACCGACGGAAGAACTTCTTCCCAGCTCTCCACATCGACGAGGAGGTCACAATTGCACGGCTCCACGCCACTCCATCGGATGTCACCGTGCCAATAAGAGGTCCTCGCCGGTGTGCTGACGTCAGTTTCACCTATTTTTTACGTGCCTTTGAGGCTAACAGGTGAAAAACGACCTCACAATAGCTCAAATTAATACATATATACATAAAACCATAATGATGCAATACAATTGTAAGGAAATGCCTCCTTGGCATGGTTACCCCCTGACTTTTTGCCTTTGCTGATGCTAAGTTATGATTTGAAAGTGTGCTGGGACCCTCCTAACCAGGCCCCAGCACCAGTGTTCTTTCCCTAAACTGTACCTTTGTCTCCACAATTGGCACAACCCTGGCACCCAGGTAAGTCCCTTGTAACTTGTACCCCTGGTACCAAGGGCCCTGATGCCAGGGAAGGTCTCTAAGGGCTTCAGCATGTCTTGTGCCACCCTAGGGACCCCTCACTCAGCACATGCACACTGCCTCTCAGCTTGTGTGTGCTGGTGGAGAAAAAATGACCAAGTCGACATGGCATCCCCTCAGGGTGCCATGCCAACCTCACACTGCCTATGGCATAGGTAAGTCACCTCTCTAGCAGGCCTTACAGCCCTAAGGCAGGGTGCACTATACCACAGGTGAGGACCTAGGTGCATGAGCACTATGCCCCTACAGTGTCTAAGCAAAACCTTAGACATTGTAAGTGCAGGGTAGCCATAAGAGTATATGGTCTGGGAGTCTGTCAAACACGAACTCCACAGCACCATAATGGCTACACTGAAAACTGGGAAGTTTGGTATCAAACTTCTCAGCACAATAAATGCACACTGATGCCAGTGTACATTTTATTGTGAAATACACCCAGAGGGCATCTTAGAGATGCCCCCTGAAAACATACCCGACTTCCAGTGTGGGCTGACTAGTTTTACCAGCCTGCCACACACCAGACATGTTGCTGGCCGCATGGAGAGAGTGCCTTTGTCACTCTGTGGCCAGGAACAAAGCCTGTACTGGGTGGAGGTGCTTCTCACGTCCCCCTGCAGGAACTGTAACACCTGGCGGTGAGCCTCAAAGGCTCACCCCCTTTGTTACAGCACCACAGGGCATCCCAGCTAGCGGAGATGCCCGCCCCTCCGGCCACTGCCCCCACTTTTGGCGGCAAGGCCGGAGGAGATAATGAGAAAAACAAGGAGGAGTCACTCGCCAGTCAGGACAACCCTTAAGGTGTCCTGAGCTGAGGTGACTCTGACTTTTAGAAACCCACCATCTTGCAGATGGAGGATTCCCCCAATAGGATTAGGGATGTGACCCCCCTCCCCACAGGGAGGAAGCACAAAGAGGGTGTAACCACCCTCAGGGCTAGTAGCCATTGGCTACTATCCTCCCAGACCTAAACACACCCCTAAATTGCGTATTTAGGGGCTCCCAGAACTGAGGAAGATAGATTCCTGCAACCTGAAAACGAAGAAGGACTGCTGACCTGAAGCCCTGCAGAGGAGACGGAGACACCAACTGCTTTGGCCCCAGCTCTACCGCCCTGTCTCCCCACTTCGAGAAAAACTGCAACAGCGACGCATCCTACAGGGTCCAGCAACCTCTGAAGCCTCAGAGGACTACCCTGCATCTAAAAGGACCAAGAAGCTCCAGATAACAGCGGCCCTGTTCAACAAACCTGCAACTTTGCAACAAAGATGCAACTTTTAAAGACCACACGTTTCGTGCCGGAAGCGTGAGACTTTCCACTCTGCACCCGACGCCTCCAGCTCGACATGCGGAAAACCAACACCACAGGGAGGACTCCCCTGCGACTGTGAGCCAGTGAGTAGCCAGAGTTGACCCCCCTGAGCCCCCACAGCTACGCCTGCAGAGGGAATTCAGAGGCTCCCCCGGCCCGCGACTGCCTGTTTTAAAGAACCCGACGCCTGGGAAACCCACTGCACCCACTGCACCCACAACCCCCAGGACCTGAAGGATCCGAACTCCAGTGCAGGAGCGACCCCCAGGCGGTCCTCTTCCTAGCCCAGGTGGTCGCTACCCCGAGGAGCCCCCCCCCTTGCCTGCCTGCATCGCTGAAGAGACCCCCGGGTCTCCCCATTGATCTCTATTGCAAACCCGACGCCTGTTTGCACTCTGCACCTGGCCGCCCCTGTGCCACTGAGGGTGTACTTTCTGTGCCTGCTCTTGTGACCCCTGGTGCCCTACAAAACCCCCCCTGGTTTGCCCTCCGAAGTTGCGGGTACTTACCTGCTGGCCGACTGGAACCGGGGCACCCCTCCTTCCATTGAAGCCTATGTGTTTTGGGCACCACTTTGACCTCTGCACCTGACCGTCCCTGAGCTGCTGGTGTGGTAACTTTGGGGTTGCCTTGAACTCCCAACGGTTATCTCCCTTGGACCCAACTTTGAAACCTGTAAGTGCTCTACTTACCTGTGAAACTAACAAATACTTACCTCCCCAGGAACTGTTGATTTTTGCACTGTGTCCAATTTTAAAATAGCTTATTGACATTTTTGCCAAAACTGTACATGCTATTGTGATGATTCAAAATTCCTACACTATCTGAGTGAAATACCTTTCATTTAAAGTATTGTTTGTAAATCTTGAACCTGTGGTTCTTGAAATAAACTAAGAAAAGGTATTTTTCTATATAAAAACCTATTGGTCTTGGAATTGTCTTTGAGTGTGTGTTCCTCATTTATTGCCTGTGTGTGTACAACAAATGCTTAACACTATCCTCTGATAAGCCTACTGCTCGACCACACTACCACAAAATAGAGCATTAGAATTATCTCTTTTTGCCACTATCTTACCTCTAAGGGGAACCCTTGGACTCTGTGCATGCTATTTCCTACTTTGAAGTAGTACATACAGAGCCGACTTCCTACATTGATGGATCAGTGGTGGGGTACAAGACTTCGCATTTGCTGGACTACTCAGCCAATACCTGATCACACGACTAAATTCCAAAAATTGTCATTAGAAGCTGATTTTGGAAATTTGAGCTATTTTTCTAAATTTTTAATAGTCCTGCTAGGGTCTTGTGTTAGTCCCTGTTAGCATTTCTTTTAGAGTTTAAAAGTTTTGTTAAAGTTTGGATTAAGTGCTAGAGATAGTGTTAGATTCTTAAAACGAATTCCAACTTTTAGAAGAATAATGTCTGCTGTAGAAGAGATGGTGGTGGAACTCAACCTCACCCTTTCCCTGCATCTTAGGATGACAGAGTTAAGGTCTCTCTGCAAAATCAAAAAGATAGAAACTGGTTCAAACCCTACCAAAGTACAGCTCCAGGAGCTCTTGGTAGAGTTTGCTAAAAACAACCCCTCTGATGATGCCTTCAAAGAGGGGGAAACTAGTGATGTGGAGGAATTCCCACCTCCAGTCCTAGTTAGGGAGACCAGGGTTTCTCCAACCCTGACTCCACAAGTGATAGTCAGGGAGATGCTGCTTCTCCCACAGGGGAGTCCAGGAACTCTGAAAGCATTGAGGGCAGCCTCAATGAAGATGACCTCCTGATAGCCAGGATGGCCAAATGATTGGCTTTGGAGAGACAGCTCCTAGCCATAGAAAGGGAAAGACAAGAGGTGGGCTTAGCTCCCATCAATGGTGGCAGCAATTTAAATAGGGTCAGAGATACTCGTGACATGCTAAAGATCCCCAGAGGGATTGTAACTAAATATGAAGATGGTGATGACATCACCAAATGGTTCACAGCTTTTGAGAGGGCTTGTGCAACCAGAAAAGTAAACAAATCTCACTGGGGTGCTCTCCTTTGGGAAATGTTCACTGGAAAGTGTAGGGATAGACTCCTCACACTCTCTGGAAAAGATGCAGAATCCTATGACCTCATGAAGGCTACCCTGATTGAGGGCTTTGGATTCTCAACTGAGGAGTACAGGATTAGGTTCAGGGGGGCTCAAAAATCCTCGAGCCAGACCTGGGTTGATTTTGTTGACTTCGAAGTCAAAACACTGGATGGTTGGCTTAATGGCAGTGGTGTAAATGATTATGGTGGGCTGTACAATCTGTTTATGAAAGAACACCTTTTAAGTAATTGTTTCAATGATAAACTGCATCAGCATTTGGTAGACTTAGGTCCAATTTCTCCCCAAGAATTGGGAAAGAAGGCGGGCTATTGGGTGAAGACTAGGGTGACCAAGACTTCCACAGGGGGTGACCAAAAGAAAGGGGTCACAAAGACTCCCCATGGGAAGAGTGTTGAGACATCGAAGGGTAAAAGTAAAGAGTCTTCTACAGGGCCCCAAAAACCTGCTCAGGAGGGAGGGTCCAAAGCCTCTTCACAATCCAATTTTGGGCACAAGGGTAAAAACTTTGATCCCCAAAAGGCCTGGTGTCGTAGCTGTAATCAGCAGGGACACCAAACTGGAGACAAGGCCTGTCCCAAGAAAGGTTCCACTTCAACTTCTACTCCAGTTAGCATTGGAATAGCCAGTCTCCAGGTGGGAACAACAGTGTGCCCAGAGCAAATCAGGGTTCACACTGAAGCTACATTAGTTTCTGAGGGTGGGGTGGACTTAGCCACACTGGCTGCCTGGCCCCCTAATATGCAAAAATACAGGCAGCAACTCTTAATTAATGGGACTAGTGTAGAAGGCCTGAGGGATACGGGTGCCAGTGTCACCATGGTGACAGAAAAACTGGTTTCCCCAGGACAATACCTGACTGGACAAACTTATCCAGTCACCAATGCTGACAATCATACTAAAGTACATCCCATGGCTATGGTAACTTTAGAATGGGGAGGGGTCAATGGCCTGAAACAGGTGGTAGTCTCCTAAAATATCCCCGTAGACTGTTTGCTTGGAAATGACCTGGAGTCCTCAGCATGGGTTGAGGTAGAACTCCAAACCCATGCACCCATGCTGGGTATCCATGAACTGGTGTGTGTCAAGACGAGGGCACAGTGCAGAGCTCAGGGTGAAAAAGAGGTGTTGGAGCCTAGGATAATGGCCCAATCCTCCAAGAGAAAAGGAAAGAAGACTGGGGAACCAGCTTCAACACAACAAAAGAAAAAGAACCTCTCTTCCCAGGAAGAAGTTCTGCCCTCTGAGGGAACTGAGCCCATGGAGTTGGAACCTTATCAGGTTGAACTCTTAGGCCCAGGGGGACCCACAAGGGAACAGTTCTGTAAGGGGCAAGAACCCTGCCCCTCTCTTGAAGGCCTTAGGCAGCAAGCTGCTGAAGAGACCAAAGGAAAAATCACTGGAAAACATAGAGTCTATTGGGAAGATGGACTCCTCTACATTGAGGCAAGAGATCCCAAACCTGGTGCCACTAGGAGAGTGGTAGTGCCTCAGAAGTTTAAGAAGTTCATTCTGACCTTAGCTCATGACATTCCACTTGCTGGGCATTTGGGACAAACCAAGACTTGAGAGAGGTTAGTCAACCATTTCTATTGGCCCAACATGTCCCAGAAAGTAAAGGAGTTTTGTGTCTCCTGTGCCACCTGTCAAGCGAGTGGTAAGACAGGTGGCCATTCAAGCCCCCCCTCATTCCACTTCCAGTGGTGGGGGTCCCCTTTGAAAGAGTGGGTGTGGACATAGTGGGTCGACTTGAACCTCCAACAGCCTCAGGGAGCCAGTACATACTAGTAGTAGTGGATCATGCTACTAGATACCCCGAAGCAATTCCCCTTAGGTCCACTACTGCCCCTGCAGTAGCTAAAGCACTCATTGGTATCTTTACCAGAGGGGAATTTCCTAAGGAGGTGGTGTCTGACAGGGGTACCAACTTCATGTCAGCATACCTGAAGCACATGTGGAATGAGTGTGGGGTGACTTACAAATTCACCACATCATACCATCCACGAACCAATGGTCTTGTGGAAAGATTCAACAAGACATTGAAGGGCATGATCATGGGGCTCCCTGAAAAAGTCAAAAGGAGATGGGATGTCCTCTTGCCATGTCTGCTTTTCGCCTACAGAAAGGTGCCTCAGAAGGGAGTAGGGTTTTCCCCCTTTGAACTCCTGTAAGGGGACCACTAGCTCTTGTAAAAGAAGGCTGGGAGAGACCTCTTCATGAGCCTAAACAAGATATAGTGGACTATGTACTAGGCCTACGTTCCAGGATGGCAGAGTACATGGAAAAGGCAAGTAAAAACCTTGAGGCCTGCCAACAACTCCAGAAGATGTGGTATGACCAAAAGGCTGCTATGGTTGAGTTTCAGCCAGGGCAGAAAGTCTGGGTTCTGGAGCCTGTGGCTCCCAGGGCACTTCAGGACAGATGGAGTGGCCCTTACCCAGTGCTAGAGAAAAAGAGTCAGGTCACCTACTTGGTAGACGTAGGTACTAGCAGGAGCCCCAAAAGGGTGATCCATGTGAACCGCATCAAACTCTTTCATGACAGGGCTGATGTAAACATGTTAATTGTTACAGATGAGGACCAGGAAGCTAAGAGTGAACCTCTCCCTGATCTCCTCTCCACTGACTCTAAAGATGGCTCAGTAGATGGAGTGATCTATTCAGATACCCTCTCTGGCCAACATCAAGCTGACTGTAGGAAAGTCTTACAACAGTTTGCTGAGCTCTTTTCCCTAACCCCTGGTCAGACACACCTGTGTACCCATGATGTGGACACAGGAGACAATATGCGTGTCAAAAACACAATTTTCAGACATTCTGACCAAGTTAAGGAAAGCATCAAGGTGAAAGTCCACAAGATGCTGGAATTGGGAGTCATTGAGCACTCTGACAGCCTCTGGGCTAGCCCAGTGGTCTTAGTCCCCAAACCTCACACACAAGATGGTAAGAGAGAGATGAGGTTTTTTGTGGACTACAGAGGACTTAATTCTGTCACCAAGACAGATGCCCATCCCATTACAAGGGCAGATGAGTTAATTGACAAACTAGGTGCTGCCAGATACTTAAGTACCTTTGACTTGACAGCAGGGTACTGGCAAATCAAAATGGCACCAGGAGCAAAAGAAAAGACAGCATTCTCCACACATGATGGGCATCACCAGTTTATTGTAATGCCCTTTGGCTTAAAGAATGCCCCTGCCACCTTCCAAAGGTTGGTGAATCAAGTGCTTGCTGGCTTGGAGTCCTTTCGTGCAGCTTATCTTGACGATATTGCTGTCTTTAGCTCCAGCTGGCAGGATCACCTGGTCCACCTGAAGAAGGTTTTGAAGGCCCTGCAAGCAGCAGGCCTCTCTATCAAGGCATCCAAATGTCAGATAGGGCAGGGAACTGTGGTTTACTTTGGACACCTTGTAGGTGGAGGCCAAGTTCAGCCACTCCAACCCAAGATCCAGACTATTCTGGACTGGGTAGCTCCAAAAACCCAGACTCAAGTCAGGGCATTGCTTGGCTTGACTGGCTACTACAGGAGGTTTGTGAAGGGATATGGATCAATAGTGACACCCCTCACAGAACTTACCTCCAAGAAAATGCCTAAGAAGGTAAACTGGACTATAGAATGCCAACAGGCCTTTGACACCCTGAAACAAGCTGTGTGCACAGCACCAGTTCTAAAAGCTCCAGATTACTCCAAGCAGTTCATTGTGCAGACTGATGCCTCTGAACATGGGATAGGGTCAGTTTTGTCCCAAACAAATGATGATGGCCTTGACCACCCTGTTGCATTCATTAGCAGGAGGTTACTCCCCAGGGAGCAGCGTTGGAGTGCCATTAAGAGGGAGGCCTTTGCTGTGGTTTGGTCCCTGAAGAAGCTGATACCATACCTCTTTGGTACTTACTTTGTAGTTCAAACTGCCCACAGACCTCTCAGATGGCTAATGCAAATGAAAGGTGAAAATCCAAAACTGTTGAGGTGGTCCATCTCCCTACAGGGAATGGACTTTATAGTGGAACACAGACCTGGGACTGCCCATGCCAATGCACATGCCCTTTCCAGGTTCTTCCACTTAGAAAATGAAGACTCTCTTGGGAAAGGTTAGTCTCATCTTCTTTCGTTTGGGCGGTGACGGTTGTGTAAGGACATGCCTCCTTAGCATGGTTACCCCCTGACTTTTTGCCTTTGCTGATGCCATGTTATGATTTGAAAGTGTGCTGAGGCCTGCTAACCAGGCCCCAACACCAATGTTCTTTCCCTAAACTGTACCTTTGTCTCCACAATTGGCACAACCCTGGCACCCAGGTAAGTCCCTTGTAACTGGTACCCCTGGTGCCAAGGGCCCTGATGCCAGGGAAGGTTTCTAAGGGCTGCAGCATGTCTTATGCCACCCTGGGTACCACTCAATCAGCACAGACACACTGCTTGCCAGCTTGTGTGTGCTGGTGGGGAGAAAATGACTAAGTCGACATGGCACGCCCCTCAGGGTGCTATGCCAACCTCACACTGCCTATGGCATAGATATGTCACTCCTCTAGCAAGCCCTACAGCCCTAAGGCAGGGTGCACTATACCACAGGTGAGGGCATATCTGCATGAGCACTATGCCCCTACAGTTTCTAAGCAAAACCTTAGACATTGTAAGTGCAGGTTAGCCATAAGAGTATATGGTCTGGGAGTCTGTCAAACACGAACTCCACAGCACCATAATGGCTACACTGAAAACTGGGAAGTTTGGTATCAAACTTCTCAGCACAATAAATGCACACTGATGCCAGTGTACATTTTATTGTGAAATACACCCAGAGGGCATCTTAGAGGTGCCCCCCGAAAACATACCTGACTTCCAGTGTGGGCTGACTAGTTTTACTAGCCTGCCACACACCAGACATGTTGCTGGCCACATGGGAAAGTGTCTTTTTTACTCTGTGGCCAGGAACAAAGCCTATACTGGGTGGAGGTGCTTCTCACCTCCCCCTGCAGGAACTGTAACACCTGGTGGTGAGCCTCAAAGTCTCACCCCCTTTGTTACAGCGCCACAGGGCATCCCAGCCAGTGGAGATGCCCGCCCCTCCGGCCACTGCCCCCACTTTTGGCGGCAAGGCCGGAGGAGATAATGAGAAAAACAAGGCGGAGTCACTGGCCAGTCAGGGCAACCCTTAAGGTGTCCTGAGCTGAGGTGACTCTGACTTTTAGAAATCCTCCATCTTGCAGATGGAGGATTCCCCCAGTAGGATTAGGGATGTGACCCCCTCCCCACCGGGAGGAGGCACAAAGAGGGTGTAGCCACCCTCAGGGCTAGTAGCCATTGGCTACTACCCTCCCAGACCTAAACACACCCCTAAATTGAGTATTTAGGGGCTCCCAGAACCATGGAAGATAGATTCCTGCAACCTGAAGACGAAGAAGGACTGCTGACCTGAAGCCCTGCAGAGAAGACGGAGACACCAACTGCTTTGGCCCCAGCCCTACCGGCCTGTCTCCCCACTTCGAGAAAAACTGCAACAGCGACGCATGCAGGGTCCAGCGACCTCTGAAGCCTCAGAGGACTACCCTGCATCTAAAAGGACCAAGAAGCTCCCGAGAACAGCGGCCCTGTTCAACGAACCTGCAACTTTGCAACAAAGAAGCAACTTTTAAAGACCACACGTTTCCTGCCGGAAGTGAGAGATTTTCCACTTTGCACCTGACGCCCCCGGCTCGACCTGCGGAAAACCAACACTACAGGTAGGACTCCCCGGCGACTGCGAGCCTGTGAGTAGCCAGAGTTGAACCCCCCTGAGCATCCACAGCGACACCTGCAGAGGGAATCCAGAGGCTCCCCCTTACCGCGACTGCCTGTTTCAAAGATCCAGACGCCTGGGAAACCCACTGCACCCACAACCCCCAGGACCTGAACGATCCGAACTCCAGTGCAGGAGCAACCCCCAGGCGGCCCTATCCTAGCCCAGGTGGTGGCTATCCCGAGGAGCCCCCCCCTTGCCTGCCTGCATCGCTGAAGAGACCCCCGGGTCTCCCCATTGATCTCTATTGCGAACCCGACACCTGTTTGCACTCTGCACCCGGCCGCCCCGGTGCCGCTGAGGGTGTACTTTCTTGTGCCTGGGCATTTCCCAAAGGAGAGTACCCCAGTGAGATCTGTTTACTTTTCTGGTTCCACAAGCCCTCTCAAAAGCTGTGAACCATTTGGTGATATCATCACCATCTTCATATTTAGTTACAATCCCTTTGGGGATGTTTAGCATGTCAGGAGAATCTCTGACCCTATTTAAATTGCTGCCACCATTGATAGGACCTAAGCCCATCTCTTGTCTTTCCCTTTCTATGTCTAGGATCTGTCTTTCCAAAGCCAATTGTTTGGCCATCCTGGCTAGCAGGAGGTCATCTTCATTGAGACTTCTCTCAATGCTTCCAGAGTTGCTGGACTCTCCTGTGAGAGAAGCAGCATCTCTGACTATCACATGTGGAGTCAGGGTCGGAGAAACCCTGGTCTCCCTATCTAGGACTGGAGGTGGTAGTTCCTCCAACTCACTAGTGTCCCCCTCTGTGAGGCCATCATCAGAGGGGTTGTTTTTAGCAAACTCTGCGAAGAGCTCCTGGAACTGTACTTAGGTAGGGTATGAACCAGTTTTTATCTTTTTGATTTTACAGAGAGACCTTAACTCTGACATCCTAAGATGCAGGTAAGGGTAAGGTTGAGTTCCATCACTATCTCTTCTGTAGTAGACATTATGGCTCTCATTACAACAATGGCGGTAAAAGCCGCTTACCGCCGTGCAGAAGACCGCCTACACACCGCCACGGCCGCGGAATTCCACCACAGCTATAATGACCCACATTTCAGAATCGGCCAAAATTCAGACACCCACACAAGTCTGCCACACCAAAGGTCAGTGATAAACTGGCAAAAACAAAACCTCCACCGTCACGCCAAGAGAAATACGCCCAAACTATCACGACACACAAATCCACGCGGTGGTCTTTCAACTGCAGTACACACCGCTGCGCTCAAAATACACATACTTTTACAAAACACAGCCACATTCGAAAATTCGAAATACACACACCTGATACACATACACACACCACTCCCACACACCCATTACAATATAAAACACACACCCACATCACCCACAAACCCCTACTATCAAAAATTCCGAAAGGAGGCCAGAGAGAGACAGCACCAGCAAGAACAGCAGAATCCACAGGCACACAACACAATCACCCACAGAACTTCCACGCACCTCACACAACACCCCACTACATATCAGCACACTTATCACCACACACTCCACCCCACACATCACCTACACCACCCCATGGCATGGCAAAGACACCCCAGGTTCTCGGAGGAGGAGCTCAGGGTCATGGTGAAGGAAATCGTCTGGGTAGAGCCACAGCTATTCGGATCACAGGTGCAGCACACCTCAATTGCAAGGAAGATGGAGCTATGGCGAAGAATAGTGGACAGGGTCAACACAGTGGGACAGCACCCAAGAAATTGGGAGGACATCAGGAAGAGGTGGAACGACCTACAGGGGAAGGTGCGTTCCGTAGTCTCAAGACACCACCTGGCAGTTCAGCGGACTGGCGGTGGACCCCCACCTCCTCACCCACAACTAACAACATGGGAGGAGCAGGTCTTGGCGATTCTGCATCCTGAGGGCCTCGCAGGAGTAGGTGGAGGAATGGACTCTGGTAAGACAAATCTTAACTATTACATCCCCCACCCTACCTGCATGCCATCACATACACCCGTCCTCACCCTGACCCCCAGCACTCCAACTCCTCACATATGTCCCAACATCACAAACCACCCATCCCAACACCAAGCCCTGCATGCAACAACAAAGCATGGACACCCATCCCTAAAGCATGTCCACTGCACATATCCATACACCCCCCTAAACCATTATCACACAAGGTCCTACACAGGAATGCAAGCACTGGGGTACAGGGTCACCCACCCATTGCACACCATGGCACATACAGATGCAATAATCATGCCTTTACACCCTTGCAGGACCCCTACCCAACGTCATCGGACAGGAGGGTCCAGACATGTCCACTCCACCCACAGAAGAGGCCCACAGTGATGACAGCAGCTCTGTCCAACTGGTTCAAGATGACCGTGCGGCCCATCTGGGACCTCGGGACAGTCGGCTCCCCTCACACTGGCACAGGCCACTATAGAGCTACCCCCCTGTAGAAACACCAGCACAGCACCCACCCAGCAGGCCCATCACTGTGTCCCCAGGACACGTCAATCAGCTGTGTGTCCACCACTACAGGGAACCCAGGCTAACCCACCACCGCAACAACAACAGGGACCTGGGGGCAGTGGCAGTGGACGCACGGTCCAGGGGACGGAGCCCCAGGAACACAGGGGAACTGGGAGGGCTGCTGTGCGACAGGGGGCAGACAGGCCAAGGGAACCCACTCTCCACGAGGCCCTCTCCTCCATCATGGGAGCCTACCACCACTCCCAGGAGACGATGGCAATGGTACTGGCCAAGTTTCAGGAGACCCAGCGCATGCAGGAGGAACAGTAAATGAGCTTCAGGGAGGAACTAAGAACCATCAGCTCCACCCTGGGCACTATCGTAGGGGTGCTGAAGGAACTTGTGAACACCAGGAGGGACACTGTGGCACTACAAGGGGCCCCTGACACTAGCGTGGATGATGAACTGCCCACCACCTCCGCCGGCGCTAGTGGACTGGACGCCCCGCCACAGGACCACCACACCAGCACCCCAACCCCTGCAGAGAGAGAACCAACCGGCAAACAGTCCCTGAGATCCAGGAACAACACAGAGCACGATGCCAAGACCCCGCCAAGAAATGAGACCACCCTGATTGTCATCCTACTGTCCCACTTTGTCACCCTGTCCATACTTAAACTGCCCCAGCTCCACTTCCTATGCCCATATGGGCAATGCACCTGTGAGACTAATAGACTGGACTCTGCCATGGACATTCCTCCGCCATCACCCCTCACCATTTCACTATCCCCTCCAATTTTGAGCACTTAAATAAACACACTTAAAGCACAAAACAATCTAGAGTCTGTTTGTGATTTCGAAATAGTGTATTAGCAATTACAGTGACAAAATGCTCTTTCAATTGTTATGTCAACATACCTATGTCACACAGCTCTAGTCCATGAGGAATGTAAGCAGATGTCACACAGTGGGACCCACATCTGTGAAATCGTAAGGGAAAGTGACAACTCAGTGACCATACACTGGGTGAAAATGACAGACAGTAGAGAGGTAGTACTGTCAAAGTACTTGTAGTAGGCAGGAATGTTTTCTCACCTGTGTCTCACTGGAAATATTGCTGGATCACTGAGTCCCTGTTGTTCATGTCTTCTTCCTCTGCTTCCTCGTCTTCACTATCCATAGGCTCCACAGCTGCCACAACACCGCCATCTGGACCATCCTCCGGCAGAAAAGGCACCTGTAGTCGCAAAGCCAAGTTGTGAAGCATACAGCAGGCCACAATGATCTGGCACACCTTCTTTGTTGAGTAGAAAACGGATCCACCTATCATAGGAAGGCACCTAAACCTGGCCTTCAGGAGGCCGAAGGTGCGTTCGATCACCCTCCTAGTCCGCTCATGGGCCTCATTGTAGCGTTCCTCTGCCCTGGTCCTGGGATTCCTCACTGGGGTCAGTAGCCATGACAGGTTGGGGTAACCAGAGTCACCTGCAAATGGCGAGGGACAACTGTTAGACATGCACTAACCTGGAGGGATATCCCCAGACAACCATTCCCACTGTCTTGCTTCCAGGTGCTCACCTAATAGCCACACACAGTGCCTCTGAAGTTGATCCATCACATAAGGGATGCTGCTATTCCGCAGGATGTAGGCGTCATGCACTGAGACAGGGAACATGGCATTCACATGGGAGATGTACTGGTCTGCCAAACATACCATCTGTACATTCATCGAATGATAACTCTTTCGGTTTATGTACACCTGTTCACTCCTGTGGGGGGAGACCGAAGCCACATGGGTCCCATCAATGGCACCTATGATGTTGGGGATGTGTCCCAGGGCATAGAAATCACCTTTCACTGTAGGCAAATCTTCCACCTGAGGAAAAACGATGAAGCTCCGCATGTGTTTCAGAAGGGCAGACAACACTCTGGACAATACATTGGAAAACATAGGCTGGGACATCCCCGATGCTATGGCCATTGTTGTTTGAAAAGACCCACTTGCAAGGAAATGGATCACTGACAGCACCTGCACTTGAGGGAGGATTCCTGTGGGATGGTGGATTGCTGACATCAGGTCTGGCTCCGACTGGGTACACAGTTCCTGGATTGTGGCACGGTCAAGCCTGTATGTGATAATCACATGTCGCTCCTCCATTGTTGACAGGTCCACCAACGGTCGGTACACTGGAGGATGCCGCCATCTCCTCACATGTCCCAGCGGATGGTGCCTATGAAGGACAACAGCGAGCACAGAGTCAAACAACTCAGAGGTACGTACCCACAGTTTACACAGAACCCCATTCATACTCAAAAGGTGGCCTGTATGTGTGTTGAATCTAGGCCTCGATATGTGTGACGCAGTTGAAAATTAAGCCATGTGGGCCCCTGAAATGGCGGCTGCCTGACCTGTAAAGTGGGACAATGGGATGTGAGGTAACTGCGCTGGCATTGTACACCGTCGCGGTAGGCGGTCGAAGACCGCGGCACAATGCTGCATTGGTTAACAATGGACCCTATGGGTCCCAGGAGCCAATGACGAAGTACGCCGGCGGTGACGGTACGCACCGCTGCGGATGTGACCGCCATTTTCTATCCGTTCAATCACTCGATACCTGATCTTCGACAGGAGAGGACCTACACTGCAAGTGCTGCTGTGACCTCGGTCTGGAAGAGACAATGGCTCGAGTGTCTGGGGAAAGGGCCCCTGCCTTCACATCGGAGGAGTTGGAGAAACTCGTGGATGGGGTCCTCCCCCAGTACATGCTACTCTACGGTCCTCCAGACAAACAGGTAAGTACACAGGGAGCATGTTGTATGGGCTATGACTGTGTGGAGAGGGCTGGATGGAAGAAGGAAGGGGGGGGAGTGCTGCGTGCATTAAAGACGGTGAATGCATGTGCCACATGGCAAGGGTAGGGATGGGGGCCAATCACTTTGACGGTGCAGTTGGTAATAACTTCTCTTTTTCCCCTGTACATTTCATGTAGGTCAGCGCCCACCAGAAAAAACATATTTGGCGTGCCATCGCCAAGGACGTCCGGACCCTGGGGGTCTACCACAGACGGAGCACCCACTGCCGGAAAAGATGGGAGGACATTCGCCGCTGGAGCAAGAAGACGGCGGAGGCTCAGCTGGGGATAGCCTCCGAACGTGGAAGGGGTGCCCGTCGCACCATGACCCCCCTGATGTTCAGGATCCTGGCGGTGGCCTACCCGGAGTTGGATGGGCGCTTGAGGGCATCACAGCAGGCACAAGGGGGTGAGTACACTCTCATTCTGCTGACTTTGCGCACAGTGGAGGTGTCTGTTGGGGGAGGTGGGCTGTGGGTTTCCCTAGGCCAGGGCGAGCTCCGTAGGCAAGGCCCCTCCGTAAGGCAGGCCGTGCGGCACCCCACTCCACCTCTGTAGAGTGCCAAGTACACCTAGTCATGCCGCTGTGTCATCTATGTGTGCAGATGTCGTGCATAGCCTTGTAGGCCATTTCCAAGGAATTGAACAGTGGAGCCCAAGAGTGTGGCGTTGTGCAGGGGGCTTCTGTGTCTGTCGTGTCTGCCAACGGTAGCGATAATGCATGCACTCAACATGTCTTTCTTCTATCCCCCCCCCCCCTTTTTATGGTCTCCCTGTTCTTGTGTGCATTAGCATCATCAGGCAGAGGAGCAGTGGCACCGGAGCGCCAGGGGGCTACATCCCACATGGCCATGGAGGGTCACACTACGGACTCGGACTTCACCGATGGGACAGAGGGCGAGGGGAGCTCCACGGCGGGGACAGGAGCTGAGACCAGTGACATGGACTTTTTGATGGGAGCTTCCTTGTGGTGGTGGCAACATCTGTGCCACCCCCATCTACAGGTACAGCCGCCACCTCCCCTTCCAGCACCGCCCTCCCAGTAGCCCCTCAGCCTTCGCCCCGTGCCCGCTCACCCGGGAGGGTGGGCATCACCTTCGCCCCGGGCACCTCAGGCCCTGCCCAGTCACCCCTGCTACCCTCAGTGAGGAGGCCATTGACCTCCTCAGGTCACTCACTGTTGGGCAGTCTACCATTTTGAATGCCATCCAGGGTGTAGAAAGGCAGTTGCAACAAACAAATGCATTCCTGGAGGGTATTCATTCTGACCTCAGCACTGATGGCAGCCATTGTCCCTGTGTCTAGCCTCCCCCCTCCAACTTCCTCCACCCCAACCCAATCCCCTGTACCTCAGCCTATCCCAAGCGCACCTACAGACCAGCATGCACACACGTCAACACAGAAGGGAAGCTCAGGCAAACATAAGCACCAAACATCCCACAGGCACTCATGCAAGCATCACACACATGCAGACACACCAACATCCACTGCCTCCACTGTGTCCCCCTCCTCCTCGTCTCCCTCCTCCCTCCCAGTCTCGTCTACACTCACACCTGCATGCACTACCTCTGCAGCCACTACGTCCCTCTCCAGCACACCCACCACCACACCCCGCTCACGTGCAGTCACCACCCCCACTACCATTCACACATCCCCTGTGTCCTCTCCCAGTGTGTCTGTGACGCCCCCTCCCAAGATACACAAACGCAGGCACACACCCACCCAACAGCCATCCACCTCACAACAGCCTCCAGGGCATGCACCTCACCCAAAGTCACCAAACGTCCACCTCCTGCAACCACCACCTCTTCCTCCTCTCCCAAACCCCCTCCAGCTACCAGTCCCAGTGTGTCCAAAAAACTTTTCCTGTCCAACCTTGACCTTTTTCCCACACCTCCCCCACCCCGTCCGTCTCCTAGGTCCCGAACTAGCACCTCAGCCACAACATCTCCGGGACCAGTGGTGCCTGTAGTCACCGGAATCTGGAGTGCACGGCCACCGGGGAAGCCAGTGTGGCACGGAACCACAGCACAGACAGTCCCCCACCTGTGAAGCATCAGAAGTTGGCCAGTGCCCGGCAGGAGAGGGGGAAGACTCCAGCCACCAAAGCCGCTCACAGGGGTCCCGGTGGGAGTGTGGAGTCAGCTGTGACACCTTCCAAGGTGGGGAAGGGGCACAAGAAACCCGGCAAGTCTGGGAAGAGCAGCACGGCGGAGAAGACCGCCATGATCCTCGCTGCCCAGGAGGCCACCCCCAGCACAAGCCCAGCTGCCCAGGACAGGACCGCCAGCACAAGCCCAGCTGCCCAGGACAGGACCGCCAGCAGAAGCCCAGCTGCCCAGGACAGGACTGCCAGCACAAGCCCACCTTCCCAGGAGGCCACCACCAGCATTAAGGACCGCCAGCAAAAGCCCCGCTGGGCCATGAAGGACCGCCAGCAGCTGAGTCCCTGCAATGGAGACCGCCACCTCAAACACCGCTGAACAGGGCACCGCCGTCTCAAGCACCGCTGCACAGGGCACCGCCGTCTCAAGCACCGCTGAACAGGGCACCACCGTCTCAAGCACCGCTACACAGGGCACCGCCATCTCAAGCACCGCTGAACAGGGCACCGCCGTCTCAAGCACCTCTGCACAGGGCACCGCCATCTCAAGCACCGCTGAACAGGGCACCGCCATCTCAAGCACCGCTGAACAGGGCACTGCCGTCTCAAGCACCGCTGAACAGGGCACCGCCATCTCAAACGCGGCTGAACAGGGCACCGCTGTCTCAAGCACTGCTGGCCCATGAGCGGCAAGGGGAATGATGCATCTGAGTCCGTCACGGGGTGAATGATGCACTCTGGGCACAAAGCCCCGTCCAGAACCAGTGGAGACTGTCATCCACATCCTCTGTCCTTAGCAGGATGAAGCACTCTGGGCACCATGCCCCCTCAAGAACCAGTGGAGAGATCCATCCACTACCCCTGTCTTTAGCAGGATGAAGCACTCTGGGCACCATGCCCCCTCCAGAACCAGTGGAGACTGTTATCCACTTGAGAGACTGTGGCTTTGCACTCCCCAGGATATGGCAGTGGGCAAACCACCCACTGTAGAGACTTGAGAGACTGTGGCTTTGCACTCCCCAGGATTGAACAGTGGGCAAACCACCCACTGTAGAGACTTGAGAGACTGTGGCTTTGCACTCCCCAGGATTGAACAGTGGGCAAACCACCCACTGTAGAGACTTGAGATACTGTGGCTTTGCACTCCCCAGGATTGAACAGGAGGCAACCCACCCACTGTAGAGACTTGTGAGACTGTGGCTTTGCATTACCCAGGATGGAACAGTGGGCATGTGGCCCCCTTGTGGATTTGGCGTCGTGCACTCAACCAGCTGAGGTGCCCCCCCTTTCCCTCCCCCTGAGGTGCCTGTTTAGTTGCTCTCTGATGCCCCTGCAGTGTTCTCGCCATCATGGTCGGGGATCTTGTGTGGGCCTCGCCCATACCGTGTGGTCCCAGTGTTCCACGGACTTTTCTCAGAGCACTACCTGGAATACTATGCTTGGTATATATTTTGTACATGGTGTATATATATATATATATATATATATATATATATATATATTTCTGCCTACTTGCTTTTAATATATTACAATGGTTGCACCCATTTTCTATTGTCTTTGCATTCTTCCGGGAGGGTTTGGGGGGTGTAACTGTGATGTATTGATATGCATTAGTGTGTGTGTTGTTGTGGGTGAGGGTGGGGGTGTTGCATGTGTATGTCCCTGTCTTTTCCCTCCCCCCTCCCCTGTGTCGTAGGTGCAGTACTCACCGTGGTCTTCGCCGCCGGCATTCGTGCTCCTGGTAGAGGAGCAGGAAGACTATTGCAGGTAGAATTTGGAGTTCCAGATCCATGGTGTCCTCGTTCCTCGTGGGGTGTGTAGAGGTGAGCGTTTTTCCTTCGGGATTCCTGTTTCCGCCATGGTTTTATCCTCGGTGAATCCGCCTCGGAAAAGATGGCGGATTGGCCTGTCACAATAGTGTGGGCGGTACATTGTCTCCCGGCTGCCTGTTGGCAGTGACCGCCGCGCTGTTTGTTTGTACCACCGGTTGGAGTGTTAAAGTGGCTGTCTTTGTTGGCGGTTTCTGCCACGGCCGTAATTACAATTTTTTTACTGCCGGCCTGTTGGCAGTCTTACCGCCGCTTTAACACCGACCGCCAGAGTTGTAATGACCACCTATGTTTCTAAAAGTTGGAATACTTCTGAAGAATCTAAAACCATCTCTAGAACTTAAATCAAACTTTACAAAACTTTTAAACTCTAAAAGAAATCCTAACAGGGACTAACGCAAGGCCCTAGCAGGACTTTTAAAAATTTAGAAAAATAGCTCAAATTTCAAAAATCAGTTTCTAATGACAATTTTTGGAATTTAGTTGTGTGATCAGGTACTGGCTGAGTAGTCCAGCAAATGCAAAGTCTTGTACCCCACCGCTGATCCACCAATGTAGGAAGTTGGCTCTGTATGTACTATTTCAAAGTAAGAAATAGCATGCACAGAGTCCAAGGGTTCCCCTTAGAGGTAAGATAGTGGCAAAAAGAGATAATTCTAATGCTCTAGTTTGTGGTAGTGTGGTCGAGCAGTAGGCTTATCAGAGGGTAGTGTTAAGCATTTGTTGTACATACACACAGACAATAAATGAGGAACACACACTCAAAGACAATTCCAGGCCAATAGGTTTTTGTATAGCAAAATATATTTTCTTAGTTTATTTTACAAACCACAGGTTCAAGATTTACACACATTATTTTAAATGAAAGGTATTTCACTCAGGTATGTTAGGAACGTTGAATCATCACAATAACATGTACAGTTTTGGCAAAAATGGCAATAAGCTATTTTAAAATTGGACACAGTGCAAAATTCAACAGTTCCTGGGAGAGGTAAGTATTGGTTAGTTTTGCAGGTAAGTAAAGCACTTACAGGGTTCAAAGTTGGGTCCAAAGTAGCCCACTGTTGGGGGTTCAGGGCAACCCCAAACTTACCACACCAGCAGCTCAGGGCCGGTCAGGTGCAGAGGTCAAAGTGCTGCCCAAAACGCAAAGTTTCAATGCAGAAGGGGGTGCCCCGGTTCTAGTCTGCCAGCAGGTAAGTACCAGCGACTTCGGAGGGCAGACCAGGGGGGTTTGTAGGGCACCGGGGGGGACACAAGTCAGCACAGAAAGTACACCCTCAGCGGCACAGGGACGGCCGGGTGCTGAGTGCAAACAGGCGTCGGGTTCGCAATAGGTTTCAATGGGAGACCCTGGGGTCTCTTCAGCGATGTAGGCAGGCAAGGGGGTGGGCTCCTTGGGGTAGCCACAACCTGGGTTAGGGAGAGGGCCACATGGGGGTCGCTCCTGCACTGGAGGTCGGATCCTTCAGGTCTTGGGGGCTGCGGGTGCAGTGTGCAGTGTGTTTACCAGTCATCAGGTTCTTTGAAGCAGGCAGTCGCGGTCAGGGGGAGCCTCTGGATCCCCTCTGCAGGCGTCGCTGTGGGGGCTCAGGGGGGTCAACTCTGGCTACTCACGGGCTCGCAGTCGCCGGGGAGTCCTCCCTGTAGTGTTGTTTCTCCGCAGGTTGAGCCGGGGGCATCGGGTGCTGAGTGGAAAGTCTCAGGCTTCTGGCGGGAAACGTGCAGTCCTTTAAAAGTTGTTTCTTTGTTGCAAGTTTCAGTCTTTGTGGAACAGGGCCGCTGTCCTCAGGAGTTCTTGGTCCTTTTAGATGCAGGGTAGTCCTCTGAGGCTTCAGAGGTCGCTGGACCCTGGGAAACGCGTCGCTGTTGCAGTTTTTCTTGAAGTGGGGAGAGAGGCCGTTGGGGCTGGGGCCAAAGCAGTTGGTGTCTCCGTCTTCTCTGCAGGGCTTCAGGTCAGCAGTCCTTCTTCGTCTTAGGTTGCTGGAATCTATCTTCCTAGGTTCTGGGGTGTGTTTAGGTCTGGGGGGTTAGTAGCCAATGGCTACTAGCCCTGAGGGTGGCTGCACCCTCTTTGTGCGTCCTCCCTGAGGGGAGGGGGGCACAACCATAATCCTATTGGGGGAATTCTCCATCTGCAAGGTGGAGGATTTCTAAAAGTCAGAGTCACCTCAGCTCAGGACCCCTTAGGGGCTGTCCTGACTGGCCAGTGATTCCTCCTTGTTTTTCTCATCTCCTCTGGCCTTGCAGCCAAAAATGGGGCCATGGCCGGAGGGGCGGGCATCTCCACTAGCTGGGATGCCCTGTGGCGCTGTAACAAAGGGGGTGAGCCTTTGAGGCTCACCGCCAGGTGTTACAGTTCCTGCAGGGGGAGGTGAGAAGCATCTCCACCCAGTACAGGCTTTGTTCCTGGCCACAGAGTGACAAAGGCACTCTCCCCATGTGGCCAGCAACATGTCTGGTGTGTGGCAGGCTGGTAAAACTAGTCAGCCCACACTGGAAGTCGGGTATGTTTTCAGGGGGCATCTCTAAGATGCCCTCTGGGTGTATTTTACAATAAAATGTACACTGGCATCAGTGTGCATTTATTGTGCTGAAAAGTTTGATACCAAACTTCCCAGTTTTCAGTGTAGCCATTATGGTGCTGTGGAGTTCGTGTATAACAGACTCCCACACCATATATTCTTATGGCTACCCTGCACTTACAATGTCTAAGGTTTTGCTTAGACACTGTAGGGGCATAGTGCTCATGCACCTATGCCCTGACCAATGGTATAGTGCACCCTGCCTTAGGGCTGTAAGGCCTGCTAGAAGGGTGACTTATCTATGCCATAGGCAGTGTGAGGTTGGCATGGCACCCTGAGGGGAGTGCCATGTTGACTTAGTCATTTTCTCCCCACCAGCACACACAAGCTGGCAAGCAGTGTGTCTGTGCTGAGTGAGGGGTCCCCAGGGTGGCATAAGACATGCTGCAGCCCTTGGAGACCTTCCCTGGCATCAGGGCCCTTGGTACCAGGGGTACCAGTTACAAGGGACTTACCTTGATGCCAGGGTGTGCCAACTGTGGAGACAAAGGTACAGGTTAGGGAAAGAACACTGGTGCTGGGGCCTGGTTAGCAGGCCTCAGCACACTTTCAAATCATAACTTGGTATCAAAAAGGCAAAAAGTCAGGGGGTAACCATGCCAAGGAGGCATTTCCTTACACCCCACATCTCAAAGATGTGAAGGACCAGATCCGGATGGAGACGCCACTTGTTATCGGCCGAGAAATGTAGAGTGAGAGTGTCCGCACGTATGTTGAGCACTCTGGCCAGATGATTCGCTACCAAGAAAATCCAATGGTCCTGAAGCCAGGACCAGAGCCGCAGAGCCTCTCTGCAGAGAAGGTACGTCCCCACTCCTCCCTGCCTTTTTTTATACCACATCACGGTAGTGTTATCCGTCAGGACCTGAACTGACTGACTGCGAAGGGATGGGAGGAAGGCCTTGAGAGCTAGATGTATCGCCCGCAATTCTAACAGATTGATATGAAAAGTCTGTTCCACTGGAGACCAACGACCCTTGATCTCCAGGTCCCCCACATGAGCTCCCCACCCTAGAGCGGAAGCATCTGTCATGACTGTGGCCACCGGAGGCAGCAGTGAAAACAGCCTTCCTTGAGAAAGGTTGCTGTCCACTGCCCACCATCATAGATCCGCTGCAGCGTCTCTGGAGATAGTTATCGACTCCTTGAGATCCCCTTTGTGCTGAAACCACTGCTTGGGGAGGCACCATTGGAGAGCCCTCATGTGCCAACGTGCATGAGTGACTAACAGAATGCAAGAAGAGAACAGACCAATAGGTGTAGGACCTTGAGGACTGGAACAACCGCTCCATTTTGAAACATTGGAATAAAACGCCTGGATGTCCTGAATCCGCTGAGGCGGAGGATAGGCCCGATTCAATGTTGTATCCTGTACTGCCCCTATGAACAGGAAGCACTGAGAGGGCTCCAGGTGAGACTTGGGCACGTTTACCGAAAAGCCCAGACTGAACAACAACTGAGTTGTCATCTGCAAGTGATGCAGCACGAGCTCTAGAGACTTGGCTTTGAACAACCAATCATCCAGGTAAGGGAATACAGATATTCCCTTCCTTCTGAGACTTGCTGCAACCACTGCCATCACCTTTGTGAAGACTCGAGGTGCTGAAGTAAGACCAAACGGAAGGACAGAAAACTTGTAGTGTTGCAACCCCCAACACAAACCAGAGATACTTCCTGTGCGACTTGAGTATAGGGATATGAAAGTAAGCATCATGCACGTCGACAGACACCATCCAATCCTCTTTGTTCAACGCCAGAAGCAGCTGCACCAGAGTCAGCATCTTGAATTTCTCCTGTTTGAGGAACCAATTCAAAATCCTCAGATCCAGGATTGGTCTCAATCGACTATCCTTCTTGGGGATCAGGAAATATCTTGAATAACAACTCTGACCGCTTTACTGCTCTGGAACCAACTCCACTGCACCTTTTGATAACAGGATTTGAACCTCCTGCTGCAACAACGGGAGATGGCCTTCTGAACAAAACGAGGGACGGGTAGGGATGAGAGGGGGAAACTCCTGAAAAGGAAGAGGATATCCTTTCCTCACAATGTTCAGAACCCAGGAGTCTGATGTGATTAACTCCCACTCACGGAGAAAAAGATATATTCTTCCCCCTACAGGAGAAGTATGGCTGAAAATGGGCAGAAAACTAGGGCTGCTTCCCTTGTTGTTGTACTCTAGAGGAGGATGCAGGGTGCTGCTGGGTGGCCCCTCTTGTCCGATCCCTCCCCACCCTCTAAAGGACCTATAGGGGAGGCTGGCAGGCTGTTGAACTATGGACTAAGTTCTCCCACGGTAAAAGGCTCCACGCTCAAGTATATATCCCAACATATCACCCCACACATCACCACTCACCCCACATCCATGGCACCTCAAAGACACCCCAGGTTTTCTGAGGAGGAGCTAAGGGTCATGTTGGAGGAAATCATCCGGGTAGAGCCACAGCTATTCAGATCACAGGTGCAGCAGGCGTCCATTGCAAGGAAGATGGAGCTATGGCGGAGAATTGTCAACAGGGTCAATGCCATGGGACAGCATCCAAGAACCAGGGATGACATCAGGAAGAGGTGGAACGACCTCCTCCCCCACAACTAACAACATGGGAGGAGCAAGTCTTGGCAATCATGCATCCTGAGGGCCTCGCAGGAGTAGCAGGAGGACTGGACTCTGGTAAGTCAAATCTTTACTACTTCATCCCCCCCACCCTACCTGCATGCCACAGATGGTGCCCTCCATACATAATCCAGTCTACACTGGTTCAGCGATCCCCAGTCCCTGCTCTGGCACGAAATTGGACAAAGGAAAAGGGAGTGACCACTTCCCTGTCCATCACCACCCCAGGGGTGGTGCTCAGAGCTCCTCCAGAGTGTCCCTGGGTTTTGCAATCTTGTTGGCAGGGCACTCTGGGAAGCATCTGAGTGGCCAGTTTCAGCAGGTGACATCAGAGCTTTCCTCTCATAGGTGCACACCATCCTCTTGGACTCCCTGTCTGACGGAATCACAGGGAAGGAGCCTGGTGCAGACCGTGTGGAACAAGAGGCTTGAACAACTAGAGTCTCCGGGGTAGGATGTTTTGAAAAAATCCCAGACCTCCTGGAGCCACCCTATACCTCCTTGCCACAGACCTATAGCTGGGAACGACACAGGCTTCCTCCATAGCTCTAAGATAGGCTCCGTAAGAGCATTATTAAACGGAAGCAGTGGACCCGCTGAAGCCAAAGAAGGATGCAGGACCTCAGTTAGAATATTTGTTTTGACCTCCGCAGCAGGCAACAAAAGATCCCAAAAAATTGCTGCCTTCCTGACCACAGTATGGAAAGAGGCTGCCTCCTCCGTAAACTCCTCTGGAGAAGAAAGGTTCCATTCCGGGGAAGTGTCTAGCCCACTGGCTGTGTGAAGTCCTTGATATTCCCCCAAGGGCTCCACAATCTCTCCTTCCTCCAGCAACTGCCTTTGGTACTCCTGTTCCTCCAAAAGTCTTAAAGCTTTTCTGCGTGACCTCAGCCTGGCCTCCAACCTTGACGTTAACATAGAATTAGCTGACGTCTATGACATCGGCTTCAGGACTGAAAGGTGCGGACCAGGAGAGGAAGGCTGACTATGGTCTAATCCGGAGCCATCCGGCGCCGGAGCGGATCCCATTGGCGCTGTGGTCACCTGAGGCTCCGCCATCGGCATCGACTGATAAGGTGATGACATCAGCAATGCAGGTCTAAAACGCGATGTCATCGGCACCGTAGGTCTTTGAGGCGACGTCATCGGTGCCGAACCAGCACCCTCAGCCGGATAGAAGGGCATAAATGGTGCCACCTTGTAAGGAGCCGGGGAGCCCAACGTAAATGCCAAAGGACCTGTAGGACCAGCCGGTACACGAGCAGGGGCCATAGCATTAAACATAGAAAACATGGCATTTAAAAATGCCGCCGGATCCGCTCCCGGAGCCAGGAAGGAAGGATACCGCTGGTCTCCATGCAGCACTTGTGCCGGTTGAGCATCCAAATCCTGTGCCACAGGTGAAAAGCGAGGACTCTCTGGAGGCGTGACCACCTCGAAGACCGATGGCGCCGGAGAAGCCTGAGGGCTTTGTGGTTGTGGAGTCACAGTAGGACTAACCTCCAATGACGCAGGGTGCTGTCTAGATGGAGACCTGGACCTTGAACGGCTCCTAGCCGAGTGACGCCAAGAGTCATGACCACGTTGCTTCTTGTGCTTCTTCAACGAATTGTGAGAAGACGACCTGTGATGGCTCTTATGTCCTTTTTTCGCCTTAGCCAAAAAGAGTTTGGCTTCTCTCTCCTTCAGAACCTTTGGATTCATGCTCTGGCAGGATACACACTCCTCAACGTCATGCTCAGAGCTTAAACACCAAAGGCAATCATCATGAGGGTCAGTAACCGACATGCGACCCCCGCACTCTCGACAAGGCTTAAATCCCGACATTTTAGGAGGAGAGTGTCACCAGAAACAAGATTGTAACAAGAAACAAGATTGTAACCAGAAACAAGATGGAACACTTTCAACAGTAGCGAGAGCTAGGGGAAAAGCTTTAGCGTCGAAGGCACGGAAAAAAGGGAACTGACGTCAGCACGCTGGCGAGGACGTCTTATTGGCACGGTGACGTCAGATAGAGTCACGTGGAGGTGTGCAATTGTGACATCCTCGTTGACGTGGAATTTTGGGAAGAAGATTTTCCGTTGGATGCTGGCGCATGGGAGAATTTATAGGGTGAGGAATCGTAAGGTGAGGAATCCACAGGTAGTGGTATCCATCAGAATGTAATGTTACTGCATCTGTTTATGTGTGTGGTGTTGGGGTTGGATGTGTTGCATGTTGCGTGTGTGTGTCACTCGCTTTTTCCTCCCCCCTCCCTTGTGTGCTAGGTGGCAGTACTCACGTGGTCGTCTTTGCCAGCGTTGGTATTCATGGTGAAGAAGAAGATAGACGAGCATAGGGAACACCTGCAGTTCGGGCTCCATGGCGGCGTGGTTCTTCCTTGAGTCTCCAGGGGTGAGTCGCTTCCCTTCTGTGTTCTGTTTCCGCCGTGCTTTTGATGACGTTGGTACCACCCCGGAAAAGGAGGCGGATTGGTGTGTCTTAATACAGTCGGCGGTACATTGTCTTCCACCTGGCTGTTGGCAGTTACCGCCATGGTGCTTGTTGCTACCGCCGCGGCAGTCGGTGTGTTAAAGTGAGCGGTTTCATCCGTGGTCATAATTCCATTTTTTTTACTGCCTGTTTGCGGTATTACTGCCGCCTTATCACCAACCGCCAGGGTTGTAATGAGGGCCTAAGTGTGGAATATTCTACAAACAGCCAATTTGCCTTTAAAAAAAAAACAAATGACAGAAAACACATATCTGTACAATAATGTACAGAAATGAAAAACTACAAATTAGTGAAAATCATTAGCAATAATACATCTAAATATACAAAAAAAACCACAATCAGCAATATAACTACCTTCTACTCTTCCCTACAAACCCCCTACCTTCAAATCCTCCAAAAATCCTGAAAAAAGGACTTACCTCTTCCAACAAAAACTGTCTTCTTAGCGTGACCTGGTTTCGGGAAAATAGATTAAAACAACTCAAATAGCTTACAAAATAGCAGTAAGTTGTAAAAAAAAAAAAAAAAAATGGCTGCTAAATAGACATGAATGAAAAATATTGTAGATATCTGGAATAAATGTATGAGCAAATGTTTAAAAAAAATAAACGTGAAATATGTCAAAAATGTCAAAAATGTCAAAAATTTGCAAAGTATTAATTAATCAACAGTATAAATATATTAATAATAATATATACAAAAAACATATGTTAAAATGATGTAGAAAATATGTTTAAAAACAAATGGAAAATGTTACACAATGGAAAATAAAAGTTAACAGTATACAACAAACAGTATTACGTAAATATAATTTACATGTTTTTATAAACAAAAATAAAAATAAATGTATTTACATACCTTTATAAAAATATTTGTTTTTCAGATAAGATGTATATAGTTTAAAAAGGTCTAAATATACAATAGGTAAACTATGAAAACAGAAATAAAAAGAGAATATTTTTTTACAAACTTACATTTTTTTATTATATTATTAATGAACAACAATACTAAGCAAATAACACAAAGGCCCTCATTACGAGTTTGGTAGTCTTTTGGCAAAATTGCTGTGGTGGTGGCCGCTAAAAGACCGCCATGTTGGGAATAATCGGACTGCCATATTAAGAGTCACACATCGAAGTCTGGCAAAACCCAGCCAAAAATCTGAAACTGCCAGAACACTAGAGAGCGAGAAAGAGGTGGTCCCACCCCCAGCACCACCATAAAACCTCTGACCCTATTACAATCCACAAATCACAATAGCAGTTCTTCCCTGGCAGAAAACCAATGGTTGTGCGAACCGCGGCGGGCGGCGGTCACATCAGACTATGGACTGGCCTATGGCCTTGAACGTTAATCGTATTTATTATCTAAATATACTATGCCAAACATTTGTTGTTTTGTTTTTGGTTACATGTTTGTCCTGCATTTCCTTTCCTACGTTTGAGTTGTTCCTGGCTGAAATTGGTTGTGTGCGAGTATTTGTGTGTGTGTGGTGCTTGTGCTTCCTGTACTGTGTAGCCAGTATGTGAGGGTGTGTGCAGTAATTTTATCCCCCAGGGATAGGGTGTGTGTTGTGTGATGGGCATGTCCATGTAGCAGAGATGTTGTTGTCATGGTATTGTGTGGTGTTTGTGTTGACATGTGTTTGTTGTTGTAGTGTGTGGCTTTGTGTGCTTTGACTCTGTGAGTATCCGTGTATTGTGCATGGTTTGATAGGTATGATGTGCTGTGTGTGACGTGCGTATCGAATGCTAAGTTGTATGATTGTTTAATTGTGTGTGTTCGTTCCCTGCTGGTTGTACATTGTGTTGTAAGTGTGATGTGTCCCTGGCCAGTGTCAGTTGTGAGTGCTTGACAATTTGTTTATCATGGTGCAGTTGTGGTGTTCTTGTGACGTGTTGTTATTTTGTATGGTATTGTGTGAGACTGGGCCTGTGCTGTGTTGCCATGAGTAAGTGTGTGTTTTTGATGTGTGGTGTGTGTGTGCGCTGGCTGCAGTATTCTTGCTATGTATGTATGGGTGTCCTTGTAGTTGTACGTGAGTGTGCATGTCACTGTACTGTTATGTGTGAGTGTAGCCATTGCACCCCCTTCCCTATGGTATTTTATGTGACTGTACAAAATTTAACAATCTACAACTGTAACAAGTGAGTGTGTATACTTACGGTTGTTGTCGGTGAAGGTTCCGTTGTTTTTCTGCGAGCAGGAGCAGCGGAATGACGTCTAGTTCTGATTCCATGATGGCTCCGGACGAGTGTGACTTCCTGAAGGTGAGTGTCTCCAGTTCATTTCTGCCTGGGTGTCATGGTGATCCGACTGCGGCTGAAATCTTGGCAGTGTGCAACCTCGTAATAGGTAAGACTGAAAGTTGGTCTCTGACGGCCTGCTGGTGCCTTCAATCTTCTGTGGCAGTCTGAGCGCACGGGCGGTGCCAGTGGTGCTTTGGCTGTATTCCATTGGGATCACTGCCAAAGTCATAATTTGGTGGTCTTTTCCACCAGCCAGATGGTGGTCTGACCGCAACCACCAACATTGTGATCTTTGGACAGCCAAACTCGTAATGAAGCCCAAAGTATTTCAACTATATACAAACAAAAATTAAAGAAAATATTTTAGAATAAAAATATAAAATTAAATAATCACACTAAAACATAAATCATTTCTAAAAAAAACATTAAACACTAAAGGAGTGACACCTACTATTCCCGTTCCAAGTTTACAAATTTTGGGAAGGTGTTGGACATTAAAGGGGTGACATTTACTTTTCCCACTCTAATCCAAACAACCCTGGGGGGGAAGGTATTGGACACTAAAGGGGCGATATTTACTATTCACACTTCGATCTATGCCAATTTGAGGAAGATGTTGGACACTAAAGAGGTAAAATTTACTTTTCCCACTCCAATCTATACCAATTTAGGGAAGGCACTGGACACTAAAGGGGTGACATTTACTGTTCCCATTCCAATCTAAACCAATTTGGGGAAGACATTGGACACAAAAGCGGTGACATTTAGGCCCTCATTACAACCCTGGCGGTCGGTGTTAAAACGGCGGTAATACCGCCAACAGGCCGGTGGTAAAAAAAATGGAATCACGACCATGGCGGAAACCGACAACATAGACAGTCACTTTAACATTCCGACCGCCACGGCAGTAGAAACAAACACCGCGGCGGTAACAACCAACAGACAGGTGGAAGACAAGGTTCCGCCCACTGTATTACAAGAGGCCTATCCCCCACCTTTTCCGGGGCGGTACCAACGACATCAAAAGCACGGTGGAAACAGTGTTCTGAAGGGAAACGACTCACCTCTCAACACTCAAGGAAGAACCAGGACACCATGGAGCCCGAGTTACAGGTCCTGCCCATGCTGATTTACCTCCTCTTGTATCAGGAGCAGCAAAGAAGCCGGCGACGACCACGGTGAGTACTGCACCTAGCACACGGGGGGAGGGAAAAGAGAGTGACACACACACGCAACACGCAACACGCAACACCCTCACCCCCACCGCCACCCTCACCCACAACACCATACACACAAATACATGCAGCAACATTACATATACACCCCGTCATCCCCTGGAAGAACGCAAGGACAAAAGGAAATGATTGTAGCGAGTGTAATCATTGAAAAATCAGATGGGCCAAATTAAAATATCAATATATACAAATATGTACACCAACTACACAAGTCCAGATATGAATGAAATCATTGTCCTTGGATCAGTGTCCCAAAATGCATGGGCGAAGCCCACACAAGATACCTGACTCGAAACGGAGAGAACACTGCAGGGGCATCAGAAGGAAAATAAGCAGGCACCTCAGGGGGAGGGGGGAAACCTCAGCCGGATGAACGGACGACGCCACTGCTCCACGAGGGGGCTCTATGCCCACTGCTTTATCCTGGGGAGTACAAAGCCACAGTCTCACAAGTCTCTCCAGTGGGTGGTTTTCCCACTCCTGTATCCTGGGGAGTGCAAAGCCACAGTCTCTCAAGTATCTCCAGTGGGTGGTTTGCCCACTGCTTTATCCTGGGGAGCGCAAAGCCACAGTCTCACAAGTCTCTCCAGTGGGTGGTTTGCCCACTGCTTTGTCCTGGGGAGTGCAAAGCCACAGTCTCTCAAGTCTCTCCAGTGGGTGGTTTGCCCACTGCTTTATCCTAAGGAATGCAAAGCCACAGTCTCTCAGTCTCTCAAGTGGATGTGATTCTCCACTGGTTCTGGAGGGGGCATTGTGCCCAGAGCGCTTCACCCTGCCAAGGACTTGGGTAGTGGATGCTGTTCTCTACTGGTTCAGGAGGGGGCATTGTGCCCAGAGTGCTTAATCCTGCCATGGACTGAGGTAGTGGATGTGATTCTCCACTGGTTCTGGAGGGGGCATTGTGCCCAGAGTGCCTCATCCTGCCAAGCACTGAGGTAGTGGATGCTGTTCTCCACTGGTTCTGGAGGGGGCATTGTGCCCATAGTGCTCCATCCTGCCAAGGACTGGGGTAGTGGATGTGATTCTCCACTGGTTCTGGAGGGGGCATTGTGCCCAGAGTGCTTCATCCTGCCAAGGACTGAGGTAGTGGATGTGATTCTCCACTGGTTCTGGAGGGGGCATTGTGCCCAAAGTGCTTCACATGCATGGTGGCTGGTCCCATTCCCTCACCTGGGTGTGTGTGCCACGAGATTGCCTGGGAACAGGTAGCATGATACTCCATGGAGGCAGAGACACACTCCACCCTGCTGCGACTTCGCCTGCCACATGCAGGTACAAACAGTGCTGGGTGTGGTGCCTCATGTAAGCTGTGCAGGGTCCATGACGTCTCCTGCAGCCTCAGACGGCTGCCCACTGTGGATGATAGCCATGTCAGCTTTGGTGGCACTGTCTGAGCACGTCGCGGGGCTGATGGCGGTGGTTGTGGCAGTGTCTGTGGCGGAGGTGCTGGCGGTGGTGCATGTGTCTGCACCTGTGGAGGGACACAGCAGGACGTCTCCTGCAGCCTCGGACGGCTGCACACTGGGGATGATGCTGGGGACTGTTGGTGGGGCAGCAGACGTGCAGGTGGCGGTACAGGTGGTGGTGCAGGTGGGGGTGCAGGTGGCAGTGTCCACCGCCGTACAGGATGAAGTTCTGCTTGACAGAAGGGGTGACTGTGGTCCCTCAGCCGGAGCCTCCATGCCCTGTCCTGACCTGCTCTTCGCCTTGTGTCCCTTCCCCACCTTTGATGTCGCTACTGGTCCCTTGGCACTGTCCCCTTTTGGCTTGAAGGAGCACTTGCTTGGTGGTTGGTGCGGCTCTCTCAACTGCTCCTTGGCCTCGCTAGGTGGCACATTGGCAGCCCCCATGGGTGCCGCCCGCGATGTGACTGGACTTGCTCAGACCACTGTGCTGGATGATTTGGTTGCTGAGGTGCTGGGCTGGGACCTGGACAGCCTGGCCCTAGGGAAAGGACGGGGGGAGGTGAAAGGAAGAGGTCAATGTTAGCCAGGAAGGGTTTCTTAGACACACTGGGACGGGAAGATGCAGGGGGTTTGGGAGTGGAGGAAGAGGTAGTGGTTGTAGGAGGTATAAGTCTGCTGAATTTGGGTGAAGGTGCATGGGTCTGAGGCTGTTGTGAGGTGGATGGCTGTTGGGTGGGTGTGTGCCTGCGTTTGTGCACTTTGGGAGGAGAGCTTACAGACACACTGGGAGAGGACACAGGGGATGTGTGCATGGTAATGGGGGTGGTGATTGCAAGTGAGCGGTGTGTGGTGATGGGCGTGCTGGTGATGGAGGTAGTGGCTGAGGATGTAGTGCATGCAGGTGTGCGTGGAAACGAGACAGGGAGGGAGGTGGAGGACGTGGATGAGGGGGACACAGTGGAGGCAGTGGACGTTGGTGTGTCTGCATGGGGATGGTGCTTGTGTGAGTGCCTGTGGGATGTGTGGTGCTTATGTTTGCCATGTCCACTCTTGTGTGTTAATGAGTGTGCATGCTGGTCTGATGGTGTGCTTGGGATAGGCTGAGGTACAGGGGATTGGGTCTGGGTAGAGGTAGTTGGAGGGGGAGGCTGGACACAGGGACAATGGCTGCCATCAGTGCTGAGGCCAGAGCCTGAAATGCTCTCTGTTGGTCCGCCACGCCAGAATGAATGCCCTCCAGGTATGCATTTGTGTGCTGCAAATGCCTCTCAACACCCTGGATGGCATTCAAAATGGTTGATTGCCCAACAATGAGGGCTCTCAGGAGGTCAATAGCCTCCTCCCTGATGGCAGCAAGGCTGACTGGGGCAGAGCCTGAGGTTCCTGGGGCAAAGGAGATGCCCACCCTCCTGGGTGAGCAGGCACGGGAAACTCGATGAGGGGCTGCTGGGAGGGCGGGGGCGGCTGTACCTTTTGATGTGGTGGGCACAGAGGTGCCCGCCACCGCAAGGGAGCTCCCATCAGAGGAGGAGTCGCTGTTGCTGGTGTCTGCTCCTGACCCCGTCGTGGAGCTCCCCTCACCCTCCGTCCCACTGGTGCCTTCAAACTCCATACATTCACCCTCCAGGGCCATGTGGGATGCAGCTCCCTCCTGCTCCGGTGCCACTGCTCCTCCGCCAGATGATGATAATGCACACAAGGACAGGGTGACAAAACAAAAAGGGGGGGAAGACAAAGGAGACACATGGTCAATGCCTGCAACACCACTACCGTTGGCGGACACAACACAGAGGGAGCAGCCCCTTTGCACTAAGCCATGCACTAAGCACTAACAGTGCAGGGGAAAAGCACATGCCTATGGGGGACTCTGTCTAGACCCAATTCATGCACAGCTGGAACCCATAGGAGCCTGACTAGGTGTAGAGGGCAAATACCACCTTTGGGGTTGGACTGGGAATGAGGCTGCAAATCAATGGATCTACATTTGCGTTTCTGCCCTGGCCTAGGGGAACCCACAGCCCACCTCCCCCACCCAGACACCTCGTCAAGCGTGCAGAGTCAGCTGAATGAGAGTGTACTCACCCCCTTGTGGCGACTGTAATGCCCTCAGGCGCCCATCCAACTCAGGATGTGCCACCGCCAGGATCCGGTACATCAGTGGGGTCCTGGTGCGACGGGCACCCCTTCCACGTTGGGAGGCCATCCCCAGCTGGGCCTCCACCGTCTTTTTGCTCCAGCAGCGCAGGTCCTCCCATCTTTTCCAGCAGGGGGTGCTCCATCTATGGTAGACCCCCGGGGTCCGCACTTCCTTTGGAATGGCACGCCAAATGCCCTTCTTCTGGTGGGCGCTGATCTAGAGGAATAGTGAAGTAAAAATGTATTTTACTCCCCAGCAAATTTCTTATCACACATTGGCCACAAACCTCCCACCCTGGCCCAGAAAAACACACACACACTGTAGGAAGTTGGCTATGTATATACTATTTCAAAGTAAGAAATAGTGTGCACAGAGTCCAAGGGTTCCCCTTAGAGGTAAGATAGTGGCAAAAAGAGATAATTCTAATGCTCTATTTTGTGGTAGTGTGGTCGAGCAGTAGGCTTATCAGAGGGTAGTGTTAAGCATTTGTTGTAAACACACAGGCAATAAATGAGGAACACACACTCAAAGGCTTACTCCAGGCCAATAGGTTTTTATATAGAAAAATATATTTTCTTAGTTTATTTTAAGAACCACAGGTTAAAGATTTACAAGTAATACTTCAAATGAAAGGTATTTCACTCAGGTATTCTAGGAACTTTGAATAATCACAATAGCATGTACAGTTTTGACAAAAATGGCAATAAGCTATTTTAAAAGTGGACTCAGTGCAAAAATCAACAGTTCCTGGGGAGGTAAGTATTTGTTAAGTTCACAGGTAAGTAAAACACTTACAGGGTTCAAAGTTGGGTCCAAGGTTGCCCACCGTTGGGGGTTCAAGGCGACCCCAAAGTTACCACACCAGCGGCTCAGGGCCGGTCAGGTGCAGAGGTCAAAATGGTGCCCAAAACACATAGGCTTTAATGGAAATAGGGGTGCCCTGGTTCCAGTCTGCACGCAGGCAAGTACCCGCGTCCTCGGAGGGCAGACCGGGGGGGGGGGGGTTGTAGGGCACCAGAGGGGACACAAGCAGGCACAGAAAGTACACCCTCAGCGGCACAGGGGCGGCTGGGTGCAGAGTGCAAACAGGCGTCGGGTTTCTGATAGGAATCAATGGGGAGACCCGGGGTCTCTTCAACAATGCAGGCAGGCACAGGGGGGGCTCCTCGGGGTAGCCACCACCTGGGCTAGGCAGAGGGTTGTCTGGGGGTCGCTCCTGCACTGGAGTTCGGTTCCTTCAGGTCCTGGGGGCTGCGGGTGCAGTGCTGGTTCCAGGCGTCGGGTTCCTTGTTACAGGCACTCGTGGTCAGGGGGAGCCTCTCGATTTCCTCTGCAGGCATCGCTGTGGGGGCTCGGGGGGGGCAACTCTGGTTACTCACGGGCTCGCAGTCGCCGGGAAGTCCTCCCTGTAGTGTTGGTTTTCCGCAGGTCAAGCCTGGGGCGTCTGGTGCAGTATGGAAAGTTTCAAGCTTCTGGCGGGAAATGTGTGGTCTTTAAAAGTTGCTTCTTTGTTGCAGAAAGTTACAGTTTCTTGAACAGGGCCGCTGTTCTCGGGAGCTTCTTGGTCCTTTAGATGCAGGGTAGTCCTCTGAGGCTTCAGAGGTTGCTGGACCCTGTTGGATGCGTCGCTGTTGCAGTTTTATTCGAAGTCGGGAGACAGGCTGGAGGGACTGGGGCCAAATCAGTTGTCGTCTCCGTCTTCACTGCAGGGCTTCAGGTCAGCAGTCCTTCTTCTTCTTTAGGTTGCAGGAATCTAGTTTCCTAGGTTCTGGGGAGCCCCTAAATACTGAATTTAGGGATGTGTTTAGGTCTGGGAGGGCAGTAGCCAATGGCTACTGTCCTTGAGAGTGGCAATACCCTCTTTGTGCCTCCTCCCTGAGGGGAGGGGGGCACATCCCTATTCCTATTGGGGGAATCCTCCAAAATCAAGACGGAGGATTTCTAAAGGCATGGCGTCACCTCAGCTCAGGACACCTTAGGGGCCTGTCCTGACTGGTGGGTGATTCCTCCTTGTTTTTCTCATTATCTCCCCTGGACTTGCTGCCAAAAGTGGGGGCTGTGTCGAGGGGACGGGCATCTCCACTAGCTGGAGTGCCTTGGGGCATTGTAACACGAAGCTTGAGACTTTGAGGCTCGCTGCTAGGTGTTACAGTTCCTGCAGGGGGGAGGTTTTAAGCATCCCCACCCAGTGCAGGCTTTTGTTTCTGGCCTCAGAGAGCACAAAGGCTCTCACCCCAGGGGGTCAGAAACTTGTCTCTCAGCAGCAGGCTGGCACAGACCTGCACTGAAGGATTGGGTAAAATACAGGGGGCATCTCGAAGGTGCCATCTGTGTGCATTTTTTTTATAAATCCAACACTGGCATCAGTGTGGGTTTATTATTCTGAGAAGTTTGATACCAAATTTCCCAGTATTCAGAGTAGCCATTATGGAGCTGTGGAGTTCGTTTTTTACAAACTCCCAGACCATATACTTAATATGGCCACAACTGTACTTACTATGTCTAAGAATAGACTTAGACACTATAGGGGCATATTGCTCATGCAGCTATGCCCTCACCTGTGGTATAGTGCACCCTGCCTTAGGGCTGTAAGGCCTGCTAGAGAGGTGACTTACCTATGCCACAGGCAGTATTTTTTGTGCATGGCATCGTGAGGGGGATGCCATGTTGACTTTGCCTTTTTCTCCCCACCAACACACAAAATCTGCAATGCCAGTGTGCATGTGTTAGGTGAGGGGTCCCTTAGGGTGGCACAACATATGCTGCAGCCCTTAGGGACCTTCCCTGGTCACAGGGCCCTTGGTGCCACTGGTACGTTTTACAAGGGACTTATCTGTGTGCCTCATTGTGGAAACAATGGTCAATTTTAGGTGAAACAACACTGGTGTTGGGGCCTGGTTAGCAGGGTCCAAGCACACTTCTCAGTCAAGTCAGCATCAGTATCAGGCAAAAAGTGGTGGGTAACTGCAACAGGGAGCCATTTCCTTACACACACCATCCTCACATGCTGGCCTGTCCCTCGAATCTCTTCCATCCACGACACTCCATACAATCATGTGCCATCCACCATGCACACAGTTTACTCACCTGTTGTCTGGAGGACCATAGAGTTGCGTGTACTGGGGGAGGACCCCATCCACCAGTTTCTCCAACTCCTCCGCAGTGAAGGCAGGGGCCCTTTCCCAAGACACTGTAGCCATTGTTGCTTCCAGAAGCAGATCACAGCAGCACTTGCAGTGTAGGTCCTCTCCTGTTGAAGGTCAGGTATCAAGTGAGGGAACAGATAGAAAATGGCGGTCACGTCCGAGGTGGTGCGTACCCGTCACCGCCGGCGTACATCGTCATCGCCTCCTGGAACCCATATGGCTCAATAATAACCAATTCTGAATTGCGCAACGGTCTTCGACCGCCTACCGCAACGCTGCACAACGCCAGCGCAGTTACCTCATTTCCCCTTGTCCCACCTTACAGGTCAGGCGGCCGCCATTTCAAGGGGCCACACGGCAGGCCAACTAACTGCGTCACACCTATATAGGCCAGGAATACGGACAGACAAAGGCACATAGAGAAAATGTTCCGATTGTGCTAAACAGCCTGTGAAACCTATCTGGTATATGACCCTCTGCTCACCGTTCTCCTCCATAGGGCATATCCGCTGGGGCAGGTGATGAGATGTCGGCATCCTCCGGTGCACAGACCCCTGGTGGACCTGTCGACAATGAAAGACAGACACATCATTATCACTTACAGACTTGTCAGCTATCCGCCATCCCACAGGAATCCCTCCTCTAGTGCAGGTCCTGTCAGTGCTCCATTTCCTGGCAAGTGGGTCTTTTCAAACAGCAGCAGCAATGGCATCAGGGATGTCACAGCCAATGTTCTCTAAAGTGTTGTCCAGAGTGTTACCTGCCTTGCTGAAACACATGCGCAGCTACATCGTTTTCCCTCAGGTAGAGGATCTGCCCACATTGAAAGGTGTCTTTTATGCCCTGGGACATAACCCCAACATCATTGGTGTCATTGATGGTTCACATGTGGCATTTGTTCCCCTCCCAGTAGGAATGAACAGGTGTACAGAAACCGGAAAAGCTACCATCCAGTGAATGTGCAGATGGTGTGTTTGGCAGACCAGTACATCTCCCATGTGAATGCCAAGTATCCAGGCTCTGTGCATGATGTTTACATTTTGAGGAATAGCAGCATCCCTTATGTGATGGGGCAACTCCAGAGGTACCATGTGCGGCTAATAGGTGAGCCCAAGGTCCCCACACAGTTTCATTTGATGTCTGGGTATGGGAGATTCCCTAATGTTTGGAGGATGTCTAATAGTTGTCCCTCAATATTTGCAGGTGACTCTGGTTACCCCAACCTGTCATGGCTACTGACCCCAGTGAGGAATCCCAGGACAAGGGCAAAGGAACGCTACAATGAGGCACATGGGCGAACTAGGAGGATAATAGAGCGCACCTTCGACCTCCTGAAGGCCAGATTCCGGTGTCTCCATCTGACAGGTGGATCCCTATACTACTCACCAAAGAAGGTGTGCCAGATCATTGTGGCCTGCTGTGTGTTGCACATCCTTGCTTTGCACCGTCAGGTGCCTTTTCTGCAGGAGGATGGGCCTGATGGTGGTCTTGTGGCAGCTGTGGAGCCTGTGGACAGTGAAGAAGAGGAGGCAGAAGAAGAAGAAGAAGATGTAGGCAACCCTAACAACATCATCATGCAATACTTCCAGTGAAACACATGTAAGAGGATGGCACTGCTTCCCACATATCATACTATTGTAGGACCTAGCATTAATCTGCCTTTTTACCTTTGTGTATGAACCCTGATTTGTCACTTTGGCTTTCCATTTCACAGATCTGGGTCCCACTTTGTGCCCTCTGCTATGTTTACTGCTGGCCAACAACTGTGTAACATTGGTATGTGAACAAGTACATTGACATTGCTATATTTCAGAGAGGTTGCAATTACACATTTGTGAAAGCACAGACTGACTCCAGATTGATTTGTGGTTCAAGGGTGTTTATTTCTGTGCTAATAAGTGGAGGGGTGTGTGAAATGGGCTGGGGTGATGTTGGAGGGATGTCTATGGTAGAGTCCAGTCTCTTGGTCTCACAGGTGCATTATCCAATGGGGAATAGGAAGGGGAGCACTGGCAGTTTAAGGAGGACAGGATGACAACGTGGGACAGAAGGGTGACATTCAGGAGGGTCTTATTTCCTTGGGGGGGGGTCTTGGCAATGTTCTCTGTCTTGTTTCTGGATCTCAGGGACCATTTGCTGGGTCGTTCTCTTTCCACAGGGGGTGGGGTGCTGGTGGCCTGTTGTTCCTGTGGCGGTGCCTCCTGTCCACCAGTGCCGGCAGAGGTGGAGGGCTGTTCATCATCCAGGCTAGTGTCAGGGGCCCATTTGTGTGCCACTGTGTCCCTCATGGTGTTGACAAGGTCTGCCAGCACACCTGCAATGGTAACCAGGATGGTGTTAATGGACTTCAAGTCCTCCCTTATCCCAAGGTAATGTTCCTCCTGCAGCCGCTGAGTCTCCTGAAACTTGGCCAGTACCGTGCCCATGGGAACAGTGGTCTGCTCCCATGATGTTGGAGTGTGTCTCGTGGAGTGTCGGTTACTTGGGCCTGTCCTTCCCCTGTCGCACAGCAGTCCTCCCAGCTTCCCTGGTATCCTGTGCCTCTGTCCCCTGAACCGTGTGCCCACTGCCACTGACCCCAGGTCTCTGATTGTCTTGGGTTGGTGGGTTTGCCTGGGTTCCATTTAGTGGCAGACACACTGCTGATTGACGTGTCCTGGGGACAGTGGCATGGGCCCGCTGGGTGGGTGCTGTGATGATGTTTCGTGAGGGGGGAGGGTCTGTGGTGGCTTGTGACAGTGGCAGGGGAACCGACTGTCCTGAGGTCCCTGATGGGCCGGGCTGGTCATCTTAATCCAGGCGTGCAGAACTGCTGTCATCACTGTGGGCCTCTTCTGTGGGGGGACTGGATATGTCTGGCACCTCCTGTCCGGTGACCTTGGGTATGGGTCCTGTTCGGGTGAATATGCACAGTTTTAGTATCTGTGTGTGCCATCTTGTGCATTGGGTGAGGTACCCTCTTGCATTATTGTGTTTGCCCCTTTGGTGATAGTTGGTTTGGGGTCTGTGTGGGTATCTGTACTGGACATGGTTTGGTAATGGGGGTCCATGCATAGGTGTTGCATGCAGGGCCTTGGGATTGAGATGTGTGGGTTGTGATAGTGGGCATATGTGAGGTTTTGGAGTGATGGGGGTGAGGGTGAGTGTGGGGGTATGTGATGGCATGCAGGTGGGGCGGGGGGATGTGGTAAATAAGATATGACTTACCAGAGTCCAGTCCTCCTGCTACTCCAGCGAGCCCTCAGGATGCAGTATTGCCAAGACTTGTTCCTCCCATGTTGTTAGTTGTGGGGGAGGAGGTGGGGTCCACCGCCAGTCCTCTGTACAGCAATCTGGTGTCTGGATACCACTGAACGCACCTACCAACTTAGGTCATTCCACCTTTTCCTGATGTCATCCCGTGTTCTTGGATGCTGTACCACTGCGTTGGCCCTGTCGATGATTCTCCGCCATAGTTCCATCTTCCTAGCAATGGAGGTGTGCTGCAACTGAGATCCGAAAAGCGATGGCTCTACCCGAATGATTTCCTCCACCATGACCCTGAGCTCCTCCTCTGAAAACCTGGGGTGTCTTTGAGGTGCCATGATGTTGTGTGGATGACGTGTGAGGTGCTGTTTATTGTGCTGTGTGATGTGCTGTGTTGGTGTGTGTTGTTTGAGGTGAGTGGATGTTGTATGAGTGATGGTGTTGTATGCCTGTGGATGCTGGTGTTGTGTTTGCTATTCTCTCTCTCTCTGCTTTTTCAAGAAACTGTCATTGTAAGGGTTTGTGGGTAATGTGGGTTTGTGTTTTATAGTGTTGTGAGTGTGTGGGTGTGGTGTGTGTATGCTTCTCAGCTATATGTATTTGGAATTGTCCAATGTGTTTGTGTTTTGTAAATGTGTGTGTATTTTGAGCACGGCGGTGTGTACCGCCAATGGATTACCGCGGTTGTAAGTCCGCTGCGCTGATTTGTGTAGGTTTTGGTATCGCCAGTTTATCACTGACTTTGGTGTGGCGGACTTGTGTGGGTGTCTGTATTGTGGTGGATTTCGAGATGTGGGTCATAATACCTGTAGCGGAATTCCGCCGCCGCAACGGTATGTTGGCGGCCTTCAGCACGGCGGAAAGCGGGATTTACTGCCAGGGTTGCAATGAGGGCCTTAGTATTCCCACTCCAATCCAATTATATTGGAGGAAGTTGTTTGACACTAAAGGTGTAACATTTAATAATCTCACCCCAAATTAAAGATATTCAAAGGTGTTAGGTGACAAAAATGTGAAATTTACTTTATCCAATTCAATATAAAATATTTCAAAGAAGGTAATACAAATGAATCAAATCAAAACACAATCAATACACCATACTCATAAACATTTTTACTATAATATTAAAAATAATCTAAAAACAACATAACCTAAATTACAAACCTATATATACAAACTAAAATATGAAAATTGAAAAAACAAACATTTTTTTACTATTACTATTTAAAATATTTGTGAAATTATTTTTCAACTGTTCCAAAACGATAAACCATAATATAACAAATAAACTATGACTTAAAAATTAACAATCATGAAATTAAGCATAATCGTAAAAAATTTAAATGTGTATAATCTAAAACATATTTTTAAATTAAAAATACAATTTCAAAAAAAGTTAACACATTTCTACAATTTTACAAAAAATATAAAATGATGCATTTTTTAATAAAATATTTCCAAATATACTTTTTATGAAAAATGTTGTAATGTTTATTTTTTCAATTGTTTTCTTATACCATTCCTATATCTTAACGAGAATAAGATTTCTGCTAAATATAAAAAAAAACAATTTAAAAAATCTAATTTATAAATATACATATCTTCAAAGTTAATAACATAATTTTTGTTCTAAAATAAACAGTTTTTTAAATTGTCCACATACTTATCCACTAAAAAGTAGGTCTGGTGGAGATTGAGGAGTTCTGCTACGCGGAACTCTGCGAAGTGACAAAAAACATCCGCTGCACTACGCAGAGATCCCCATGTGGTGGAGTGCATTATGTCACGCCGTTCACTTTGATGTTTAGTGCCAGCTGTTTATCACAAACTGAATGCGAGCTGCACCCCACACAGCACAAGAGGGACCTGCTTCTTTTCTGCTACTCGAGTAGATTTTCTACTCCAGCTGCAGCATCCTCAATGCGAACGGAAGGATTCTCAGTGCGAGCGGTCACAACCATCCGCGACCGCCCGCGTTGAGAAACCTCGCCGGGTGGTGATGTGGAGTAAGATTTTCCACACTTGCCAACTCAACATTGGCGAACGAAAAAAAACTCTGCAGCTGCTGAAAAATGTTTAATAATTATTTATATACATATTGATACAGCTAAATATAAAAATGTTAACAATTTAATAACTGAAAATGTACCTTAATAAAAATACTAATCTGAAAAATATAAACAGATGCAACAAAAAACAATACAATATATTACCAACTAATTGACACAAATTATATTATATACAATAATATTTTCTACAGTGATTTCTTTTTACAACAATATAAAAAAACAACAATAAAAACTATTCTTTTACCTTTGATATTCTGATCGACAATATTTTTAATATTCTTAATACAATATTTTTGTTTCACAATATTTTTTCTGATATTCTGTCTAAACCCCCACAATGATACTCCCAATGCCCTGCAGCTTGAAGAAAATATGTTTTGCTTTTTCTAGGCCCAAAATCAAAATCACCAACAAAAATGATAATATGTGGATTAAAACCAAATTTCCAGTTTTGTGCTGTAAGTGCAGAAGCAAACAGTAAATAGAACATCATTAAAGAGCCTTATGTATTGCATCGTTTTGAGGAATTTGACACTGTTAAACTGGTCATCACATTCCACAGTGTTTACTGTGTTTACTGTAAGGAATGGAGTTTGGAGACTAGGGAGTAATTTAGAGTTTGGTGTAGCAGGAGCTCTGCCATATATTATCAGAGCTTCTGTCACAACAAAAACCATTGTTTCCCACACTTCAGTTGGAGTTCAGGAATCCCTGGGTTTCCAACAGCAGAGCTGCAATCGCCTCTGAAATCAAAAACCATTGACCTAGCGGTCTCTTCACCACAGGGCTGCTGGATCACAGTGGAGTCATCCAGCCCTATTTACGGCAGAGAAACTGCCCATGATCCTTGCCCAGAACCATGAAGTGAGGCATTGCAGTCAAGGAAAGGGAAAACAAAGAAGTAGCTGTGATTCCCAAGGGTAAGCTCCCTGCACAGAAACCCAATTACTCATAGTCAACTGTATTTGCTCTCACTATTTATCTCCATTGTAAGAAAATGGGTCTAGTATATGATAGGGCTGGGACCTTATTGTGCAGTACACTCACATTTATCTTCTTGAGTCCAGTTATTTACTTAACCTTCAACTCAACCCTTTGGTTGCTATGGCACAGAGCAGCAAGGGATAGCAAAGGAACAATGTGTATAGCATTTAACAGCACCAAACAACGGAAGAATGTAAGTTACTTACCTGTAACTATAGTTCTCCAGTATTGGAATCTTTTGTAGATTCACATGCTTGAATCATTCCCCATCACTGAGATGGGAGTCCCCAGTACCTTAGAAAAAATAATGTCTCCACAGACATAACAATAGAGGCCTAAGGCCTTACTCTTAAGTAATCTATCCAAATCATTATGTAAAAAAAGACTAAACTTTAGTCTACCAATCAGACGACCCCACCCTCTAGAATTCTCCTGAGAGAAGCTCCAGTCCCTCAGATTTTCCAAGCACTAGAGCGTATAATTAGAAAGTTACTGAGAGAAGTAAGGTGAGCTTCTCCGAGGAGGCAAGTAACTTATTTTCTTACTCCAGTATTGGAAGTTTCATAGATTCACATGCTTGAATCAGACGATAAAGCAGTATTCATGGCACACTGCATTGTCAATAAATTGTGAGAATAGTTGTGTTACCTATTTCATATCATAGAGTACTTAACTATTCCAACATGCAGAATACTCTTACCTATAAATACATCTGTACAGGTATTTACTTCTCTATACAATTATACATAGATTTTATATATCTACAACAACATGAAAGAAAAGCAAGCAAGCAAAATATGCAATGTGCAGTACCAGAAAACAAGGATGGTGGGAAGTCAGAGTTAACTCACTTTCACTGGAAAAGATGCAGCAGGACCGCCTGGCCTACAGCCACATCACCTTGAGGTATTGCATCCAGACAGTAGTGCCTTGTAAAAGTGTGCGTACTTTTCCACGTAGCTGCTCTGCAAATGTTTTGTAGAGATACACTTGCGAATAATGCCATCGATGTTGAGAGAGATCTTGTTGAATGGGGAAGTACTGAAGTTTGCAATGGTCTGCTAGCTGCTATGGATTGGCCTTTTCGAGGAGCGTTATAAGCAATTGTTTCGACTTGCAAACGTTTCTGGTCTTTCCCAAATAAAACTTAATGCATCTTTTAACATCCAGTGAGTGAAAAGCCCTCTCTGCTGGTTATGACAGATTTGGGAAGAAAGACTTCAAGACCGAAGGCTCATTAATTTGGAAGTCAGATTGTAGTTTGGGGACAAACTTCGGGTTTGTGTGAAGGATTACCCTGTCCTCTTTTAAAGTGAAGCAAAGGCTCTTGAATCGTAAGGGCCTGTATCTTACTGATGAGTCTAGCGGAAGTAAGAGTCAACAGAAGAGCACCCTTCCTACAATTGAATTGCCACTCATGGCAGGATGATGTTAGCCTGCTGAGAGTGTCTGCTGTCTCGTTCTGTCTTTCTGGTAGATGTTCTGCTCTTAAACTCGCCCCATTTTGAATAGCCCAATTCCAAATATTTTGAGATTCTCGAGATAGAAGAGACCTTGTTCCTTCCTACTTGTGTAAGTGGTGCATTGTTGTGGTATTATCTATCCTTATGAGAACAGCAGATTGTTTTTTGCTGGGGAGAAAAGCTTGTAGACCTAGATATACTGCTTTGAGCTCTAAGAAATTGATGTGACATTTTTGAAGAGAGCTTTTCCACATTCCACTGACTTGTAGGTCTTGTAGAGACTTCTCCCCACCCTTCCAGAGAGGTGTCTGTGATAATAGCCAGCGGGGATCGTTGAAGCAGAAAAGAAAGGCCTATCACAATGTTTGATTATTTTGTTTACAAGTGAAATGCTTCGATCATGCGTGGAGTCACTGCAATAATGTTGTTAAATGAACCTGTCTTTTGAAGCCATTGCAGGTCTAATTCCTCCTGAAGGAGGCGCATTCTTAAGCAGCAAAATGGAATCAGCTGAATGGAAGATGACATCATCCTCAATAAAGGCTTGTAACTGTGTACTGAAAGAAACTTTTTTCTTTGTACCACGGTTGCTAAAGATATAAGTATGGTTTGTCTTTCCAATGTGGGAAAAGCCTTGTCCTTGATTGTGTCTATTGTCGCTCCCAAGAATGTAGTTACCCTTGCTAGCAAAATCTTTGATTTGTTCCAATTCAGAGTGAGACCCAGCTCGTTGAACAGGTCCATGCTGTCAGGGAGACCAGATCCTGGGGGCCTGCGCAGGTTCCCAACATGTCCACCACTAGACAGCTCCAAAGCTCCAATAGATGTACCACAGAGCCTGAGAGAGTCCAAGTGGGGTAAAAGGGGATTAGGTAGGGAACAGTTGGGAAGGAGACCTGTAGGAAGCAAGAGGTTAAACAACACAAGGTCAAGATATAATCACATTGACTTTCAATAGACTATGGTTCTAAGAGTCCTATATTGTAATCATGGATAACCTAAAAAAATGACTATAACTAGACCTCAAGAAATCTAGGTACCTGGAAAAATCAAGAATGGGTTAATAAAATGTTTCATATGAGCTTTTCAGGAAATATCACATACTGTCTAGAATACAAGAACCTTCTTCAATAATGTTTCAGAATAAACATTGCATTTTAACATGAGGACAAAGGCTATCTGAACATTCCCTGGAAACAACAGGAACTATACTAGGAACTTAATATGCACAAAGAATGTTGCACTTTGAATTAAGCGTTTCAAAGAAATCCAAAAGCTCAGGATAAATGTGTGCAGCTCAACGAACACAGCACACCAAAGTTTTCAATGACTTGAAATGATTGCGCACACTGCCGATCTAAAAAACAAGCGTTTTATGCCAGGGTTGACTCGCGTACACTGTTGCCGATTCGAACAAGCGAATGAAATGCCATGAAATGATCACGCACACTGTTGCCGATCTGAATGCCAAGGGTTACATGTTAGAAATGAATCGCGCACTGTTGCCGATTTGAACAAGAATATGCAAATGCCATGAAATGATCGCGCACACTGTTGCCAATCTGAATGCCAAGGATTACATGTTAGAAATGAATCGCGCACTCTGCCGATTCTAACAAGAATATGCAAATGCCATGAAATGATCGCGCACACTGTTGCCGATCTGAATGGCAAGGTTTACATGTTAGAAATGAATCGCGCACTCTGCCGATTCGAACAAGAAAATGCAAATGCCATCAAATCACACTCACGCACACAGAGAGTTTCACAAATAGGCCCAAAACTCGAATGTCTTTGAGCATGGGGGGCAGGGGCCCAGCCCAACCTCCACCTTACCACCCTGCTCAAGGATCACCAATATAATGAGGGCAGGCCTGGAGTATCAAGGTAGGCCTCCGGAACAGGAGCTCAGGAAGTTGCTGCTGCTCTGCAACGGGACCTCTGAATAGTGAGCATGTGGAGCTGGGCTGACTCCCTTATATAGAGTCAAGCCCAGCCCACAAACCACACCCAGTCATGCTGCAGGGAAAGCTTCTAGAAGGGCCTAGAAAGGGACCACACCCTAACACACTCAGTAAGCCTGCAGCAATACCTTGCAAATGAACAGTTATTGCAAACATCATTAATAGTGTTTTTCAAGGTTAAACTCTGCAATGCAAAAGGTTAACGTACTGCATATAAACACAATGCATGAATTATGCTCTTGCATAAAGACTGGGTTTTTGCATTTTTGTCGCCCGTAGAGCGCGCACTGTCCCGATGTTGACACATGCACGCTTCTGTTGAGTTGTGAGCTGGCCGACTCGATTGTGCTTTTTATTTGGGGCTTTTGCTTCCTCAACCAAGCTGCCAATGGAGCTAGACACTTTGGGCCAGATGTAGGAAAAATCCAATTTGCGAGTTGCAAATTGCGAGTCATTCCGACTCGCAATTTGCAACTCGCAAATTGGTATGCAGAACGGTGTCTCAGACACCGTCTGCAACTCGCTTTGGGGTCGCAATGACCCACCTCATAAATATTCATGAGGTGGGTTGCTAATTGCGGCCCCATAGCGAGTCTAGGCACTCGCAAACATGGAGGCCTGCTGTCGTCAGCAGACCTCCATGTTCGTGACTGCTTTCAATAAAGCAGTTTTTTTTTTTAAAGTGTAGCCCGTTTTCCTTAAAGGAAAACGAGTTGCACTTAAAAAAAAACCCGAAACCTTTAGTTTCGGTTTTTATTCAGGGGAGGCAATGGTCCCTTGGACCACTACCTGCCCTGAAAATTTTTTTTGGGGTCCATTCACAAACTGGAAGGGGTCCCGAGGGGACCCCTTCCAATTTGTGAGTGGGTTACCATCCACTTGAAGTGGATGGTAACTGCGATACCCTTTGCGACCGCATATGCGGTCGCAAATGGTATTGCATTCCACTCGGAATCGCAAATAGGAAGGGAACACCCCTTCCTATTTGCGATTCTGAAATGCATATTGCGAGTCGGTCCCGACGCGCAATATGCATTTCTGCATAGCAAAGAGGCATTTGCGCCTCGCAAACGGCGATTTTCGACATTTGCGAGGCGCAAATCCTTTGCTACATCTGGCCCTTTGTGAGTATTCTGATGGCTGATTTCACACCAAAAGGAAGAACCCTGAAATGGAAGTGGCTGCCGGCTACTGTAAAACAAAGGAATTTCCTGTAGGCAGGAGAGATCAGGATATGAAAATATGCGTCTTGTAGATCCAGGGTTGCATAAAGTCTCCTTGGTTCAGACCAAGGATAATATGCTGCAATGTGACCATACGGAAGGACTGACGTTTGAGGTATTTGTTGAGATTTCTGAAGTTGAGGATAGGACGCCATTCTTTCCAGTTCTTGCGTATTAGAAAGAAACAGAAGTAGAAACCTCTCCCTTTTTCTGAAGACGGGACTCTTTCTATTGCTCCCTTCAATAGCATGGTCTTGACCTCCAATTTGAGCTGTTTTAGATGTTTTTGAATGGAGGTATGTGGAGGGTGTGAAGGAGGAATTTGGGTAAACGTTAAGGTCTGGCCGAATTGAACTATTTTTAATACCCACTGGTCCGATGTTATTTCCTGCCATTTTTTAAAGAACTGGGATATTCTTCCCCCATATTTTGAATCAGTGACAAGGAGGTAGTCGGAGCCTGTAACTGGTCATTAGTGACGACCTGTCTCTTTTACCTGACGTGCTCCACTTCTAGGAGGAAGTCTTGTGTAGGCCGCTTGGGGTGATTGCCTCTGTGAATATTGTGGACAAAACTGCTGAGTTGATCCTGAACAGGGCGGGTAGCAAAGGTGTTGAAAGCCCCCTCTGTAAGATGAAATTTCTCGTCCTCTGTAGCAACGAAAAGGAAACTTTTTAAACTGAAAGGTATCCAGTGATCTGGCAGTGTCCATGTCAGTTTTAATCGCTTGTAGGGTTTTATCTGATTGTTTGCCAAAGAGAGCCTCACCATCAAATGGACGATCCAATATATTTTTCTGCACCTCTGGTCTATAGGTAGTAGCCTTAAGCCAGCCTTTCCTATGAAGGACCGCAGCACCTGCTAGTTGTAAAAAAGCAGTGGTACCAATATCCATCATGCAGTCGATGATCTCCGCTGAGATGCACTCTCCTTCTAGCTAAATCTTCTTTGCTTCCACTTTTGAGTCTTACTGAAGCTGGTCTACATGTGGTGCGATACCATAATTGCCTGTCACATCTACCTAAGACAGCTAAGGAGTTTGCTGCCCTAACCGTAAGCTCAGACATAGAGGAAAATCGATTCCCAGTGTTGTCTAATCTCCTTCCTTCCTTGTTCGGAGGTGCCATAATTGGTGCTGACTGATTCTTTAAATGAAACGTCTCTGTGCTGCCTGGGTTAACACTGAATCCGGTTTTGGATGGCCAACTAGACATACTAGGGCATATTCTGGGACTTTATACTTTTTGTCTAATCTTGGTAAGACAGCAGTTACTGTGGCCGGATCCTGAAAGGGCTCCTTAAAATCATAGAGGAAACAATCCATTTGTTTAATTGGCATGGGGAGCGCAAATCTCTTTACTGCTCTTAGGATTAAGTTATGGAAATCCCCATTGTCTCCTGGAGGTGAGTCCACAGGAGTAGATGAGGGAGATGATAGAGTTTGGGATTAGGTAGTTATCCCATTCAGATTGTGTGTCCTAAAGTTCTCCTTCCGCCCTCTCATCATCGGAGGTATCTGTGTTCTGCAGAAATGTTCTCTGCGGGGTACTTCTCACTGATGTGGGCAAAGACGTAGGTCTCAGTGCTAGAGTGGAAGGATGAGGTAAGGTGGATAGAGATTCTGTCAGAATTTGTTCCGACAATGCTGTTCTTGATTGAAACCTTTTCTTGTAGCCCGACAACATAAGTTGGAGGTCAGTAATGAGGGAGCTGGGAAGACACACCATTTCCTCTTGTAAAGTTTGTTGGTATTGCTGATGAGTATAATATTGTCGATCATACTCTTCTTCTTGGTATTTGACATGGAGATTAGAAGGACTATGAGATACTCCAAATGGCCCCTCTTCATCCCAATGTTCTTCCAAGAGATGGGCTGGAACTATGGGTGTGATCTTACTTGGAGAAGTGGTGTGGTGATAATTCATCACTTCTGTTTGAAGTCTGATTTTTTTCTTCTCGTCGACAGTGCAGTCGACGGTGCCTGCGACAAAGTTGTTGCTGAGTGCGAGGGTCCGCATTAGTCGGCAGCGGCGGTGTGGTCACTGGGAGGATCGTCGACTACGGTGTCGCCAGTGTTGTCCTCGACAATGATTTTATCTTTAACGTCAATGTTCTAGTTTTGGATACGGTAGACATAGGCAGCATCGGTGAGCAAGAGGGAATGGTTGACAAGCCAGAGATGGTGGTTTTCGTCATCGCTGATGAATCCACTGTAGACCTCGATGACGGTGGAATTCTCGCCAACAATCTGTCAGCTGGAGGAGCCGAAGAAGGTTTTTTAAATGTATGAACTAACTTCGGTGGAGGTGTAGATGGTTCAGATGAAGGCTTAGAAACCTTTTCTGAATTAGAAGGCAGGTCTTATCTTTCTTTTGTGAAGAAAAGGATTTACCTTCATGGGGTACTGTTGAAAGGCTGTGGCCTTTACCAGACCCCTGAGTGGTCTTTTTGAAAGCTTTAGAGGGATGCTCTGACCCCTTATTAGAAGGCAGTGATCTTTCCCTCTTGTGAGATCTTTTGGAAGACCAAGAAGATTCTTCACTGTCCGAATCTGAGACAAGGTTTTTCCTGGAATTAGGCTTCTGTAGCCACATTAGCAGCCTTCCCTCTCCATCCGTCAGTGTTTTAGTTGGAAAGGTACGACATACCTTACATTCTTTTGCAGAATGATCAGGATAGAGGCAGTATATGCAGTCTTTATGTGGGTCTTCTGAGTGAAGTCTTTTCTTTTCCACAAGTACTGCAGGCTCTAAAAAGACTCTTCCTTTCTTTGTCAGACATTTTGAAAATAAGGTCAGTCAAGAGGTATTTTGATCTGTAGTGGAAAAAATATTCAAACAGGAAAAAAGTGAGCAGAGCTCAGTGGAGACCCCTTAGCACGACGTCCGGTAGAATATCTGAGGTACTGGAGCTTCTCTCAGGATGGTTCTAGAGGATGGGGTCATCTGATTGGTGGACTCTAAAGTTTTTCAAAATGACTTGGATAATTACTTAAGAGTAAGGCCCTATGCCTCTATTGCTATGTCTATGGAGACATCATTTTTTATAAGGTACCGGGGACTCCCATCTTGATGACGGGTAATGAACCTTTAAAGCATTTAAAAACTTTGACATCAACCACAAACAAGCATTGGCAAGTCAATACTTTTGAAAAGTTTGTAACACTGAGTTTGGTGACTTTAATCTGGTTTGGGTGACCAAATCTGACAGGATGGAGGTCTAGGAATCTTAAAAGGAATCTTTAGACAGTTACCTGGCCACCGGGGCATTATTAGAGCGAGTTCCAAACTTTACAGGACAACTGCCATTGACTTCTATGGGGTGGTCCTGATGCAGAGGGATGCTGGCTTTAAGATGCCCAGTGGATACTCCAGGTGCTGTGCCGTCCATGGGGGTGAGGTCCAGTCGAGTCCTTGGTCCACAAATGAGTGGGGGTGACTCCGGCCACAGATCTCGGTGTACACTAAGTCCTCTATGCAGACATCAAAGAGCTGCTGATGCTGACCTTTTGTTCTTACAACACAGCAGTCCCTGTACAAACCTTTGGTGGGGGCTACAGTCCCTTGGGGTGGACAAATCTGTTTATAACCAACAACCACGGATCCAACAGACTGAAGTGTAGCTTCTGATTATTTCCAAATTGTTAGTTCAAGTGCCCAGCGTCCGGTAGTGTCAAAACAGCTGTGGTGGAAATCAGACATGTGGTTTGGGCTCTTCTGGAGTAATGCTCCCAATGTCGTTCTATGGTGCCAGCCAGCTGACCCTTGGAATCTCTGCTTTGGATAGGGGCTGGGATTCAACTTTTCTAACGAGCCAGGCATGCAGAAAAGGGTCCAACTCCACTACCCCAAAGTGCAGCAGGTGAAGTCCCTCCAGCATCACAGTCTCTCTTTGTACACTTCCAACAGGTGCAAAATAGTCTTCTTTTTGTCCTTGGTCCAAATTCAGTGAGTACTCAAGTCTCATGTGCCAAGGGTGCTCATTATACCCCAGTAAACGGCCCCAAGGGGACAATGCAGTCACTAGCCAATGAACTATCTGGTGACACAGTTCCTTGGATATGTGTCATCTGGCTATCCCAGAGTGCATCTTGCATGTCACAAACAACATGGCTGAAGTCTTCATTGAGTGTGAGGATCCTGGTAGCTGTAGGAAAGTACCATCTTGCCTGGCATGTTACCCCCATTTTTACTTGTATATATGTTTGTTTTTGCCTGTGACACTGGGATCCTGCTAGCCAGGACCCCAGAGCTCATAAAGTGTGCCCTGTATGTGTTCCCTGTGTAGTGCCTAACTGTATCACTGAGGCTCTGCTATCCAGAACCTCAGTGTTTATGCTGTCTCTGCTTTTTAAATTGTCACTGCAGGCTAGTGACTAATTTTACCAATTCTGATTGGCACACTGAAACACCCTTATAATTCCCTACTATATGGTACCTAGGTACGCAGGGTATTGGGGTTCCAGCCGATCCCTATGGGCTGCAGCATTTCTTTTACCACCCATAGGGAGCTCAGACAATTCTTACACAGGACTGCCACTGCAGCCTGAGTGAAATAACGGCCACGTTATTTCACAGCCATTTTACACTGCACTTAAGTAACTTATAAGTCACCTATATGTCTAACCCTCACTTAGTGAAGGTTAGGTGCAAAGTTACTAAGTGTGAGGGCACCCTGGCATTAGCAGATGGTGCCCTCCTTGCATAAACCAGTCTACACCGGTTCAGGGATCCCCCCAGCCCTGGCGTAAAACTGGACAAATGAAAGGGGAGTGGCCACTCCCCTTACCAGCATCTCCCAAGGGGAGGTGCCCAGAGCTCCCCTAGTTTTTTCCAGACCTCTGCCATCTTGGATGCAGAGGTGTGAGGGCACAATGGACACCTCTGAGTGGCCAGTGCCAACAGGTCCCCTCCTGATAGGTGCTTACCTTCCTCTGTAGCCAATCCTCCTATGAGGGCTATTTAGGGTCTCTCCTGTGGGTTTCTCACCAGATAACGAATGCAAGAGCTCACCTGAGTTCCTCTGCACTTCTCTCTTCGACTTCTGCCAAGGATCGACCACTGACTACTCCAGGGCACCTGCAAAACCGCAACAAAGTAGCAAGAAGACTACCAGCAACATTGTAGCGCCTCATCCTGCTGGCTTTCTCAACTGTTTCCTGGTGGTGCATGCTCTGAGGGCTGTCTGCGTTCACCCTGCACTGGAAGCCAAGAAGAAATCTCCAGTGGGTCGACGGAATCTTCCCCCTGCTAACTCAGGCACCAAACTTCTGCATCATCCGTCATCTGGGTCCCCTCTCATCTTATCGAGCGAGGTCCCTGGAACACAGGAGCTGGATCCAAGTGTCCCCGACAGTCCAGCGTCCCTTCTGTCCAAATTTGGTGGAGGTAAATCCTTGCCTCCCCATGCTTGACAGTAATCCTGGGTACTGCGTGAACTGCAGCTGCTAGGGCTTCTGTGCACTTTTGCAAGACTTCCTTCGTGTACAGCATAGCCCAGGTCCCCAGCACTCCGTCCTGCATTGCCCAACTCGGTGAGTTGGACTCCGACTTCGTGGGACCTTCTTTTGTTGTGCTGAGATGACCGCGGTGCTCAGTTCTTCTGAACGCCTGTTCAGGTGCCTGTACGGGTGCTGTCTCCTTTTGCATGGGCTCTCTGTGTTGTGAGTGCCCCCTCTGTCTCCTCCTCCAAGGGGCAACCTCCTGGTCCTTCCTGGGCCCTGGCAGCACCCAAAACGTCAGCCACAACTCTTGCAGCTAGCAAGGCTTGTTTGCAGTCTTCCTGGGTGGAAACAACTCTCCATCCTCCAGCACGCCGTGGGACATTTTCTGACCAAAGAATAAGTTCCTGGCACCTTCCGTTGTTGCAGAATCTTCAGCTTCTTCCACCTGGAGGCAGCCCTTGCACCTTCATCCAGGGTTTAGTGGGCTCCTGCCCCTCCTGGACACTTGCGTTACTCTTAGATTTTAGAAGTCCTCAGGTCCAGGAATCCGTCTTCAGTGCTTTGCAGTCAGTTGTTGTCTTTGCAGAATCCCCTATCTCAACTTTACTGTCTTTCTTGGTAGTAGGGTAACTTTACTCCTACTTTCCAGGATCTTGGGGTGGGGTATCTTGGACACCCTTAGTGTTTTCTTACACTCCCAGCGACCCTCTACACACTACACTAGGCCTGGGGTCCATTCGTGGTTCGCATTCCACTTTTGGAGTATATGGTTTGTGTTGCCCTGAGGCCTATTGTCTTCTATTGCATTCCATTGTGTTCTACAGTGTTTGCACTACTTTTCTAACTGTTTACTTACCTGGTTTTGGTTTGTGTGTATATTTTGTGTATATTACTTACCTCCTAAGGGAGTATATGCTCTGAGATACTTTTGGCATATTGTCACTAAAATAAAGTACCTTTATTTTTAGTAACTCTGAGTATTGTGTTTTCTTATGATATAGTGCTAAGTGATATTAGTGGTATGGTAGGAGCTTTGCATGTCTCCCTGGTCAGCCTAAGCTGCTCTGCTATAGCTACCTCTATCAGCCTAAGCTACTAGAACACCTCTATTCTACTAATAAGGGATAACTGGACATGGCACAAGGTGTAAGTACCACAAGGTATCCACTATAAGCCAGGCCAGCCTCCTACAGTACCAGACTCCTGGGGGTATGGGTTCCATGGGCTTCATGCCCACAGAAAACTGATTCTGGAACTAGTTTTACTTTCCTGACCTTGGCTCTACCCTGTCTAGGGGAAACAAAAGACTTCCTGTGCAGAAGGGTAGTCACGGAGGCCCTTCACAGGCCACAATAACTTTGATGACTGCCTTTTGGGCTAACAACAGCTCATCCTGTGGGAGGCAAAAGCCTTTGTTCCTGGCATGGAAGCCATTTGCACGTCTCCTCAGGCCAGCAGAACCCTGTGTTAGTCCCAGCGCCTCTGTAAAGTCACTGGACCAGCTGGGTGAAAGTATGTCTATTTTCACAAACGTGGAAAGCATTAAATTTGACATAAATGTTGATGGCACCACTGAGTCGCAGTTAACCACCCCTTTATTTTGATACCTTACATTGCATAGTAAGGTAGCCTCTGTCAGATGTTAGATGCATTGGAGTACCAACCGTTAACCCTGTAATCACCTTATAAGGCTAATTCACCGTCCTCAGAAAACACCAACACTTTAGAGCTTAACTGTATAGTCTATAACTATATGTCTCTCTTAACAATATACCACTCCATGCCATAGGGCTTTGTAGGCCTGCTTTAGAGGAGACTTTATATATAATTAAGGGACTAGTGGATTTTGTCATGACTGGAAGTGGCAAGGTTGTGTATGTAGTGCATGTACACCCTTTTTCACTCTGCAATGGCAGCTGAATATCGTGTTTTCACTTTGTTACACATGGAGTGGCACAACTAGTTCTGCAGCTCTGGTGTGGACAGCCAATCTTACATGCCCCGGGTACCTGGGTACCATATACTACGAACTTCTTAGTAAGTCAGCACATGCCAATTGGGGACACCCAATCAAACATATGATTTTGAAAGGGAAGGAACCCTGTCACTGAGGTCTGGTCATTCACACACCTCCGCGGCTCCCAGAAACCTGTCTCAGTCCCTCTGTAAAGTCACTGGACCAGCTGGGTGAAAATATGTCTACTTTCACAAAAGTGACCAGCATTAAATTTGACATAAATGTTGATGGCACCATTGAGTCACATTCAATGTCCCTTTTAATTTGATACCTTGCATGGCATAGTTAGGTAGCCTCTGTCAGGAGTTAGACGCACTGGAGTGCCATCCGTTAACCCTGCAAATACCTTATAAGGCTAATTAACTGCCCTCAGCACATGCAAATACTTTAGGGCTTTGCTATATCAAAAATACATGTCTATCTTAACAATGTACAGCTCTTTGCCATAGATCTTCGTAGGCCTGCCTTAGCAGAGATATTTATGTAGTTAAGGTACAAGCAAACTTTGTCATTATTGGCAATGGCAAAGTAGTGTGTGCAGTGCATGCACAGCCTCTTCAGTCTTCAATGGCAGATGAAAGTCGCGTTTTCACTTTGTCACACACGGGGTGGCACAATTAGTGCTGCAGCTCTGGTGTGGACAGCCAGTCCTACATGCCCTGGGCACTTGAGTACCATATACTAGGGACGTACAGGTAAGTCAGCGCATGCCAACTGGAGACACCCCATTAAACATACCATTTTGAAAGGGAAAGAACACTGTCACTGAGATCTGGACAGCAAGCCTCAACGCACTCTCAAAGTCGAAACCCAGCAGCTAAATATCCAAAACGGGGCAAAAATTTGGGGGAAACCTGCAAAAAGCCTGTTTTCATTAGATATTGGATGAGAACTAGTGTTTTCCTATCCTTTGTCAATCAGTGGTTCCAACAAGATTATCTTCCCAATCTAATGTGTTTCCCATCTCGCCACTCATATCCCCCTTTTACATTGGAATGCTGCTTAAGTTCAGGCTTTATGAAACACGGTAGTTGTCTTATGCCTCTTTAGCATATGTCACTCACCTTCACTCACTAGAAACTAGGCGAACAGTAGTTGGTAGCAAAATATTCTGTCAAGGCAGATGTGACCTTCTTCGGTGATCACTTCCAAGTCTAGTCAAACAAGCTGATGAAGCCTCACAGCCCATTCCACTTACCTCAGCTAGGCATCCTGGTTCACTGTTTAAATTCTCACATCCCTCGAAATCCACAAGAAAACTCTACTTTAAGGTCTGACTTATTTCACCCCAGCATACTACTTTGAACCTAACAATTCCTGATTTGCCTACGTGTTTCTTGTCATATAACTCAAATGAACCTTGTTTCCTCATTGTTTTAATTACACTCCATAAAAGGGCATTCCCAGGATCGTGTCCACCAGATAGCAAAAGCTTTAAGAATGTGCTAGTGAAACTCAGTCTAAAGCTCAACAGATTAAAATATATGTCCACCTTTGGCATCATGCACTAAATCACAGCAGTAAAAAGGGTAAAAATCCTTCAATGTCTAGTAAGATCTTTATACAGTGTACTCATTAAGGACTGTCTTATATGCATCTATCAGAATGCTTAAGGTAAAAATAAACAAGAAATATTTTCAAATAGCAAAGTTAGCAATGGTGCAGATGATCTACAGACATTGTAATGGAATGCACACATAATAATTAGTAGTTGTGCTAATGAGTGTTAAGCTCAAGGGCATGCCATGATGTGAGGCTGAGAGGCTCACAAGGCTGAACCATGCTTTGGGTTTTGTTTATAGGGGGCACTGGGGTTGGCTAGATTGTCTCTCTAGTGAAGGTCCAAGAGTGATTAGCATTTGGGAAGCCTCTTTCTATATTGAGACAAATAATCTGAAACCAAATTAAAGGAAGGCACCCAGCGTATTTAAGAGTACCCCAGAAGAATTCAAGCATTATACCCCATCAACTTATTTTCTATCAAATTGAGTTTCAATAAGTTGAACAGGTATTTCCAGGCATGGGTTGTAACCTTGTTGTGCCATGGAAAATCAAGCAGCACTACTCTTTTCAGGCTCACCAAGGCTGTGTATATCTGAACTTGCTAGTGTTCACGATTAGAGGATCATGGACAAGCAGATATGCCACAGTTATTACTTTTGGATTGGGTCTCAGTCATAAGCATTTGTAGGAGGCTGGCCTGGCTTATAGTGGGTACCTGATGGTACTTACATCTTGTGCCAGGTCCAGTTATCCCTTATTAGTAGATTAGTAGTGTTCTAGCAGCTTAGGCGGATAGATGTAGCTATAGCAGAGCAGCTTAGGCTGAACTAGGAGACATGCAAAGCTCCTACTATACCACGTATATCATATAGCACTATATCATAAGAATCACATTACTTAGAGTTACTAAAAATAAAGGTACTTTATTTTAGTGAAAATGTGCCAAATATATCTCAGAGGATATACTTCCTTAGGAGGTACGTAAAATACACAAAATATACACACAAACCAAAATCAGGTAAGTAAACAGTTAGAAAAGTAGTGCAAACACTATAGAATACAATAGGATGCAATAGCCCTAGGGGCAACACAAACCATATACTAAGAAAGTGGAATGTGAACCACTTAGGGACCCCAGGCCTAGTGTTGTGTGGAGAGGGTCGCTGGGTGGTGTCAGAAAAAACTAAGGGTGTCCAAGATATCCCACCCACAAAAAGTAGGAGTAAAGTTACCCTACTTCCCCAGAAACACACTAAAGTTGTGATAGGAGATTCTGCTAAGAGAACAACTAAATGCAAAGCACTGAAGACGGATTCCTGGACCTGAGGACCTGTAAAGGAAGGGGACCAAGTCCAAGAGTCACGAAAGTGTCCAGGAGGGGCAGGAGCCCAATAAACCCCAGATGAAGATGCAAAATGGCTGCCTCCGGGTGGAAGAAGCTGAAGAACGGAAGATGCCAGGAACTTCTCCTTTGCACAGAAGATGTCCCACGGCGTGCTGGAGGATGCAGTAGTTTCCACGCAGAAAGACGGCAAAAAAAGCCTTGCTAGCTGCAAAAGTCGCAGTTTTCGAAAACGGGTGCTGCCCGGGCCCAGGAAGGACAAGGAGTTCGCCCCTTGGAGGAGGAGACAGAGGGGACGCTCAGCAGCACCGAGAGCCCACACAGAAGGAGGCAGCACCCGCAGAAGCACTTGAACAGGCAGTCAAGAAATCTGAGCACAGTGGTCGTCTCAACACTACAAAGGAGGGTCCCACAAAGTCGGTGATCAACTCAGCGAGTTGAGCAATGCAGGACGGAGTGCTGGGGACCTGGGCTATGCTGTGCACAAAGGATTCCTTGCAAAAGTGCACAGAAGCTCTAGCAGCTGCAGTTCATGCAGTACACAGGATTACTGTCTGGCGTGGGGAGGTGTAGGAGGCTGGCCTGGCTTATAGTGGGTACCTTGTGGTACTTACACCTCGTGCCAGGTCCAGGTATCCCGTATTAGTAGTATAGTAGTGTTATAGCAGCTTAGGCTGATAGAAGTAGCTATAGCAGAGCAGCTTAGGCTGAACTAGCAGACATGCAAAGCTCCTACTATACCACTTATATCATATAGCACTATATCATAAGAAAACACAATACTCAGAGTTACTAAAAATAAAGGTACTTTATTTTAGTGACAATATGCCAAAAGTATCTCAGAGGATATACTCCCTTAGGAGGTAAGTAAACTACACAAAATATACACACAAACCAAAATCAGGTAAGTAAAACACTTAGAAAAGTAGTGCAAACACTGTAGAACACTATAGAATACAATAGGATGCAATAGCCCTAGGGGCAACACAAACCATATACTAAGAAAGTAGAATGTGAACCACTTAGGGACCCCAGGCCTAGTGTAGTGTGGAGAGGGTCGCTGGGTGGTGTCAGAAAAAAAATAAGGGTGTCCAAGATATCCCACCCACAAAAAGTAGGAGTAAAGTTACCGTACTACCCCAGAAAGACAGTAAAGTCGAGATAGGGGATTCTGCAAAGACAACAACAGACTGCAAAGCACTGAAGACGGATTCCTGGACCTGAGGACCTGTAAAGGAAGGGGACCAAGTCCAAGAGTCACGCAAGTGTCCAGGGGGGGCAGGAGCCCACTAAACCCCGGATGAAGGTGCAAAAGGGCTGCCTCCGGGTGGAAGAAGCTGAAGATTCTCCAACAACGGTGCCAGGAACTTCTCCTTTGGTCATAAGATGTCCCACGGTGTGCTGGAGGATGCAGGAGTGTTTCCACACAGAAATACCACAAATAAGCCTTGCTAGCTGCAGGAGTCGCAGTTGAAGGTATTGGGCGCTGCCAGGGCCCAGGAAGGACCAGGAGGTTGTCCCTTGGAAGAGGAGACAGAGGGAGCGCTCAGCAACACGGACAGCACACGCAGAAGCAGGCAGCACCCGCAGAAGTACCTGAGCAGGCGTTCAGGAAATCTGAGCACGGCGGTCGTCTCAGCACAACAAAAGAGGGTCCCACGAATTCGGAATCCAACTCAGCGAGTTGGGTAATGCAGGACGGAGTGCTGGGGACCTGGGCTGAGCTGTGCACAAAGGAAGTCTTGCAAAAGTGCACAGAAGCCCTAGCAGCTACAGATCACGCAGTACAGAGGATTACTGTCTGGCGTGGGAAGGCAAGGACTTACCTTCACCAAATTTGGACAAGAGGACCGCTGGACTGTTGGGGTCACTTGGATCCAGCTCCTGTGTTCCAGGGACCACGCTCGTCAGGATGAGAGGAGACCCAGAGGACCGGTGATGCAGAAGTTTGGTGCCTGCGTTAGCAGGGGGAAGATTCCGTCCACCCACGGGAAATTTCTTCTTGGCTTCCAGTGCAGGGTGTAGGCAGAAAGCCCCAGTTCATGCACCACCAGGAAAAATTCACGAAAGTCGGCAGGATGAGGCGCTACAATGTTGCTGATAGTCTTCTTGCTACTTCGTTGCGGTTTTGAAGGTGTCCTGGAGCAGTCAGCAGTCGATCCTTGGCAGAAGTCGAAGAGGGAAGTGCAGAGGAACTCTGGTGAGCTCTTGCATTCGTTATCTCAGGAATAGCCCAGAGGAGAGACCCTAAATAGCCCAGAAAGGAGGATTGGCTACTGAGAAAGGTAAGCACCTATCAGGAGGGGTCTCGGACGTCACCTGCTGGCACTGGCCACTCAGAGTTGTCCATTGTGCCCCAACACCTCTGAATCCAAGATGGCAGAGGTCTGGGACACACTGGAGGAGCTCTGGGCACCTCCCCTGGGAGGTGCTGGTCAGGGGAGTGGTCACTCCCCTTTCCTTTGTCCAGTTTCACGCCAGAGCAGGGCTGGAGGATTCCTGAACCGGTGTAGACTGGCTTACGCAGAGATGGGCACCATCTGTGCCCATCAAAGCATTTCCAGAGGCTGGGGAAGGCCACTCCTCTCTAGCCCTTCACACATATTTCCAAAGGGAGAGGGTGTAACACCCTCTCTCAGAGGAAATCCTTTGTTCCGCCTTCCTGGGACCAGGCTGTACTGGTCCCAGGTGGGGCAGAAACCTGTCTGAGGGGTTTGCAGCAGCAGCAGTTTGGCGGTACCCGGGTTCTGTGATAGAGACCCGGGGATACATGGAATTGTCACCCCCAATACCAGAATGGTATTGGGGTGACAATTCCATGATCCTAGACATGTTACATGGCCATGCTCGGAGTTACCATGGTGACGCTACATATAGGTATTGACCTGTATGTAGTGCACATGTGGAAAGGTGTCCCCTCACTCACAAAGTCCGGGGAATTTGCCCTGAACAATGTGGGGGCACCTTGGCTAGTGCCAGGGTGCCCACACAGTAAGTAACTTGGCACCTAACCTTCACCAAGTGAGGTTAGACATATAGGTGACTTATAAGTTACTTATGTGCAGTGAAAAATGGCTGTGAAATAATGTGGACGTTATTTCACTGAGGCTGCAGTGGCAGTCCTGTATAAGAATTGTCTGAGCTCCCTATTGGTGGCAAAAGAAAGCTGCAGCCCATAGGGATCTCCTGGAACCCCATTACCCTGGGTTCCTACGTACCATATATAAGGGAATTATAAGGGTGTTCCAGTGTGCCAATGAGAATTGGTAAAATTAGTCACTAGCCTGCATTGACAATTTTAAAACAGAGAGAGGGCACAAACACTGAGGTTCTGGTTAGCAGAGCCTCAGTGATACAGTTAGGCACCACACAAGGAACACATAGAGGGCATACATTATGAGCACTCGGGTCCTGCCTGACAGGATCCCAGTGGCACATAGGGAAAAACAAACATACATACAGTGAAAATGGGGTAATATGCCAGGCAAGACGGTACTTTCCTACACCCTGGCCAGCAGCATCCCAGTGAGACAGTAAAAACATCCTGACATATACTCACAAACAGGCCAAAAGTGGGGGTAACAAGGCTAGAAAGAGGCTACCTTCCTACACCTGCTCCAAGCAGGCAACGACAGGTACCCTGGGACTCCTCTCACGGTGATGAGCATTTTCCTAAGGACACAGAGGGTGGACATTATCGACATAGACTGTCCTGAGGTCCTGCTGACGCAATTTGAAGGAGGTAAGACCTTGCCTTCCCTGAGAATGATGGTACCCCTGTGTATTGTGTCTTCTTCACCTCCTGAGGCTCCTGTGCACTCTTTGCAAAATTCATTTGTGCACAGCCTGGCCCAGTTCCCCAGCACTCCACCCTGTGACACTCATCTCACTGAGTTGTTCTCCGGCGGCCTGGGACCTTCTTTTGTTGTGCTGTATCAACTGCATTTTGCACCTCCTTTGAACCCAGATACTGCGGCTTCTAGGGGTGCTGGCCGGCATCCTGAGGGCTCTCTAAAGTGCTGAGTGCCCCCTCTTTCCCTTCACGTAAAGTTGAGGTCCCCAGGTCTCTCCTAGGTCCATCCAGCGCCATTTTTATGAAAAATGCACTTTTGTCATAGCCAAGGCTTGTTGGCGCCTTTCAATGCGAAATCTCATCTGAAATGATCTTCACGCCGTGGTACATCTTTTGTTTCATGCAGGAACCTGCTGGCATCTTCCTATGGTACATTTTTGCAGTCTTCTACTAACTGTGGGCTCCTCTTTTGCACCCTATTCTGGGTTGGCAGGGGCTCAAGTCCTTCCTGGAACTTCTTTCGACTTCTGGACTTGGTCCCCTTCCTTTGCAGGTCTTCAGGCCCAATAATCCAGCAGTTGTTCTTTGCACACTTGGTTGGCTACTGTAAAATCCCAAAAACCAGGTGTAGTGTGTCCTAAGGAAACTTGCAGTACTTTACTCCTGCTTTTCTTGGCTCTGGTGTGGGGTAATTTACTTACCTTTACTGTATTTTTACTCTCCCAGTGATCCTGCACACACTGCACTTGCCTCGGGGGGAATTTGTGATTCACATTCCACTTTTTTTGTATATAGTTTGTGTTGCCCCTAGACCAATTTTCTCCCATTGCATTCTATAGGATTTCCTACTGTTTGCATTGTTTTATGACTATTTACTAATTTTGGTGTCTAGTGTATATATGGTGTATAATACTTACCTCCAGAAGGAGAATTGTCTCTAAGATATTTTTGGTACTGTATCACCCAAATAAATACCTTTATTTTTGGTAATGCTTAGTTTTTTCTTTACTTGTAAATAAGTACTGTGTAACTATAAGTGGTATTGAATGAGCTTTGCATGTCTCCTAGTTCAGCCTAAACTGCTCTGCTATAGCTACCTCTATCAGCCTAAGCTGCTAGAACACTATTACTTCACTAATAAGGGATAATTGGACCTGGTAGAAGGTGTAGGTACCCAAGGTACCCACTTCCAACCAGGCCAGCCTCCTACAGTTACATAGTAATTGAGTCAAGCTAAGGCACAACACTGTGTTATTCTTGCAGTTGCATATGGACTTGCCAATGGCCTTTGGACATTAATATTTTTTTTAAAGTTAATAACCCCAAATGTATTTTTTGGGTATTAATTTGTCCTGCAATTCCTTTTCTAGCCTAATGCTGTTTCTGAGTAACATGGTGTGTGTGTTTGAGCCTGCTTACTGCTTCATTTGCTGTTGTTTGCAGTATTTGATTTTGTGGGCAGTGTTGGTGTCCCCCAAGAGAAGGGTATATGTTGAATGTATGGATATGTGTGTGTGTGTATAGATGCAGTGGTGTGTCATGGCATTCTGTGGTGTTTGTTATGGTGAGTATGTCATCTAATGTTGTCCATTGTGAGCATGTATGGTGTATCCCCCAGATATGGCTTATGGATTGATCTGATGTGTGTCAGCTTGAGTTTTGTTGGTGCAGACATGGAGTGTGTTCAGTTGTGCTAGCTTTATTTGCATTTGCCTGTGTTAATTTCTCTGTGTGTCCCTTGCAGCTAATTCATTTAGAGATATATCCCATGCAGTTGAAGTTGTATGTGTTTTGATGAGTTGCACTTCCACATTGTGCAGATGGGCATGCCATTTGGGTCTAGTACTGTTTGTCCCTGAAACACATGCATGGCCCTTTCCTGTGCAAATGTTGTTTACATAGGGAAAGCCATATATGTCCCAGTGTAGTCTCCCTCCCTAGGTGTTCCTAATTGTGTAGGTATTGTATGGATATTGCAATTTGTCTATTTATATCTCTGCTTATTGTGCATGCTATTGTCCTTCCATCGTGCTGTGATGTATGTGTCCATTGCAAGGTTGTTTGATGGTGGAGTTGTTTGTATTTGATGCCATATTGATTACATATGTGTGTTGTATGTGAGGACAGTCCCTGGCCTGTGTGGCATATGAGTGTGTGAGTTGTATTTGCATGTGTGATGTTTGTGTATTGATGGTGATGTGTGAGTGAATGTTGTGTATTGTGACCCTGTGCCAGAGATGTGTGGCCGTGTGCTTTGTGTTATGTTGCTGTGCAGTGTGAGCGAGCTGCCTGAAGGGGGCGTATTGTGAGTGTGCATGTATGTGGTTCAGAAGCAGGACACTATGCCAAATGTAGTTGGTGCCCATTGTGTGCCCCCCATATGATGTGGCTAACAGTGCTACAATGCGTTGTTAAGGTTGAACACACATGTAGGTGTTTGTACTTACGGTCGGTGGTGTCCACAATGGCCTTGATTTGGGTCTTCTTCGATGACCGTCAGCAACACCAGGCATTGTGTAATGTGTTCCATGGTGGCTCCGGACGTATAAGGCTGCCTGCAGGTGAGTGTCTCCCTTTATACTGTCCGTTTCCGCCTTCTGAGACGTGGTGGTTGGACCACCGCGGTCACATTGGCGGTGTGCAACCTCATAATGTGTCTGGCTGAAACAAAGGCTCAGCTGGCCTGTTTGTGCTGCCTCGTTGGCGGTGCCAGCAGAACCACGGTGGTCCTTGCTCCATAAGTCAACATGAATTGTAATACGGCGATCCAACCGCCAGCCTGATGGTGGTCGGACCGCCATCACCGCCATGGAGATCGAAGGACCGCCAAACACGTAATGAGGCTCAAAGATGGGTCTACTAGACACAAAACTTTTACCAAGTTAAAAACTCTGAAACACAGCTAAAATGATCAAAATCTAGACCAGGGTCAAGCATTCTTTTTCACTTTCAGGCTAAAATCCTAGGTCCTGATCAACCACAAACTGTTGTTTCCAACTGCATGTTTTGATTTAAGAGTTTAAAAATTAATATCTCTGGTTCCCCTGTCTCACTTTAATAATGTTGACTTCTTTGTCCTCGTTACATTTTTCTGTATTATTCTAAATTACTTTGGGCATTTTATTTTGTTGTTTTCTTTACTTTTAAACCGTTGGTACTGATTGATCTTAACATGCTTTTCCCCCGGGGAATTGCCTGCTGCTTGTGCCATTGCTACCCGTGGTTGAGCCATGTTTCTCTTAGACTTGTGTTGAAACATAAAATGTTTATTTGGTGAATGTTCCCCTTCCACAATTAACAACCCACTTTCTGACATAATTACTTGAGCTAAAACATATGTACATTAATTATAAGTCAAAGAAAGCAATCCTGCTATTCAGATATTGTCCTGCAAGATTTCAAGAAAAAATCACATCTGAAAGTGGAACCACTGGTACATATCATTATGGCAATCACGCAGGCACCAGGGCGTCTTGGCTCTCCGAAAGTCACGGAGATCTATAGTGGTTTCAATGTACATGCACTACGCTATAATGTGAGCTGTAAATATTTTTCAGAAAAATATCAGAATAGAAAATAGAGATCTCATGTTAGTGAGCCACAGAACCAGAGTTCTTCTCCATCCAAGAAAGAAGAAAAAAGAGAATTAATGGAAAGTAAATGGGGTCAGGTGAAATCAACTCATTTTCTTTTCGAGGTGAATCTGAACTGAGAAAATGGGGAAAAAGTTTGTTGAATTGGAAATATTGATTTGCTAAGAAAATGATTGAAGCACTAACAAGCAATTGGCCACAACACAGTTAATTTATCCATTTAAAATGTGGTTTATCATCGAAAGTCTAAATCAGACAAGCTCCCTTATTTCACTTTTAGCAAATCAGCAATTTTTAAAGATAAGAGCTTAAACTACAATGTATTACTTGAAGATGAAAGATTAAAAACAGCCATAGAGCTAGCTCAAAAATGACCTTAATCATACCATATCCATTTTCAATTCCCCTTCCGTCTGGCCAGCCTGAGCAAGATCCTAAAGAAAAACAGAAAATGTTTGCAAACATTCAAAAACACTTTCTAATTTGTGGATTTATGGTAGAATATGTCCTATGTCCATTTTCAATCCCTCTTTTGCATGGGCAGCCTGAGCAAGATCACAAGGAAAAACTGAAAATGTTTGCAAACATTTAAAAGCACTTTGGAATTGTGTGGATCTTTAAATTCTACAATATGCAGTATAACATTAAAATTGAAAACTTGATAGTGACACAGGGCAGAATATTTATAATAGCATAACTTACCATGTCTACTTCCAAGTCCTCTTCTGTCTGGGCAGCATGAGCAAGATCCTAAGAAAAAACAGAAAATGTTTACAAAAATCCAAAAGCATGTTGGAATTGTTCGGATCTTCGAATTCTACATTCTGCAGTATGAAATTAAAATTGAAATCTTGATAGTGGCACAGAGTCAGCCTAATGTATCGGCAAGCATCATAATGACCATGGTCAATACCACCATACCATATTTGCCGTCCTGATAATGACCCTGAACCTATTAATCTGTTATTAGAGTTGAAACGTCGACAGAGCACATAAGTGTGGACTGATTTTTAAGTTTGACAATGTGGATGTGGATATCAAAAGGATAGATATCCTATCGGAACACATTATTTGTTCCAGTCACATGTATATTTGTATATAGCACCAGTGCGCTTTTTTTACCATGTCACTTTGCACTGCGCAAACTGTCACTGTATAGGAGCACCTTCGGCATCATGATATTGTGACATTCTTGTTTTGATATTAATAAAATTGTATATAATCTCTGAAGAATTTTCTTCCAAGAGGGATTTTGGAACAATGAAAAGAGTGGCCGTGGAGGTCAAGGGGGACACTTCCCCTTGGGGACCATTTGTGTCTGATACTTAAAAATAAAACTGTCATATACTAGAAATTGCTATTTCAGAATTCAGTGAGAATCACAATTTGGAAATGGCAGTTCCTAATGTTAATACATCTGGTCCTAAAGAACAAGTTACTTATCTTTGCATTATCTGGTAGAGACAAGACAAGCCGCAGATTCCTTACTTTAGGAACTTCCCCAGGTGCAAGACTGGATCCGGAAACTTTTTTCCCACAGCACGTCTGAGCGTTAGAGGAGGGCGATGCGTGACTCCGATCTGACGCATTCCACCAGATGTGACGTCAAAGGAGTCCATATAACCTCCTCTCTGATGCACTGATGCCAGTTTCTTCTGTGACTATTTTTCCATGCTCAAAAAGTGGAGCTACATATAGAATCTGCCTATAAAAATAGTGTGCTAAAATAAAACACAACCTTGTGTCAAATAGTTACTTAATTCTCAATTCAGAATATAGATTTTCAAAATGAAATCTTTGAAAAAAAAGAGGACTCAGTTCGGATGAGTGGTCATTAAGGAATCTGCAGTACGATCCTGTCTTTACCAGATAATGCGTTACTGAAGGTAAATAACTTGTTCATCTGATAGAGACATCTAGCCCCAGATTCCTTTCTTTAGAATCAGATACTAAAGTCATACTATCCCTGGAGGAGGGTCTGCAAACTGAGACCATTAAAAGACTCTAAGTAGAACAAAACTGGTCTCAACAAGAGAAAAAGACCGGACATTCATAATAATTTAGGTGATCAATAACATGCTCCACAACATAAAAACCTGTGGAAGGAACTACAGGTGAATAAAGTAATAAGAACTTAAAAAAACATGGGAATTAATTATTCCATTAGTATGCCGAATCTGTGTCAGAAGCAACCCAACAAAATGAAAATAAAACTATTTGCATCCTTAGTGGGATCCAAACCCATGCATGCTTATACCATAAGAACTGGTGAAAAGACCACAGTAAAAAATGTCACAAAGATATTAAAAGCATGTAGATAATGTTACCCATGACAGTAGGACAACTTTGCCAAACGACCCTTTGAATATAAATTTATTTGCCCATATATCCAGACCCAAACTGCGTGTTCCATACTTGTGAAATAATGATAAGAAGGTCATGCCACTACGCAATACCTCTTTGCCAGATGAAGCTCTATCTTAGCCAGACCTGCTCTGTAAAAGAGAAAGATCCCATATGGATAAAGCATCAAAACTGATCTATTAAAAAGAAGCTGAATACAACAATTGCAGCTATTGGCTTAGAAACAGTTTTTTTGGAAAGCTTCCGTAGAGATAATTCAAATACCTCTAAGATCTGTCCTAGTGAACAAGTTACTTACATTAGGTAACTAAATATCTGGTAGAGACTCTATCTAGCTGCAGATTTCTTATCTTAGAATTCCCTGGCGTCAGCTTAGAATCCAGAATTTTTCTGCCGAGCAGTACCTTTCCGCATGCCGTCAGATGGCGTCGTTCGGAACCGCGTGCGTCGTCCGGCTCCGGGTGGCGTTGTAAGCGTCGTTGGAGCTGTCTGCGATGTCATGGTCTTCTATATAGGCACCACCCTGGAGCACGTACGTCAGTTCTTTTCCACAACTTCCCACGCCAGAAGTGCAGATCCATGGAAGAACCAACTTTCTCTGTTTGTCTGTGCGAAATGACATGCCCTGAAAAAGGGTAAAAATCTGAAAATACCCAATATATCCGCAGAGCGTAGAGGCATGGGAGGGTGTAAGGAATATGCAGCTAGATAGAGTCTCTACCAGATAATTTGTTGCTGAAGGTAAGTAACTTGTTCATCTGATAGAGACTTCTAGCTGCAGATTCTTTACCTTAGAATAGATACCTAAGCTATAACCTCCTGGCGGTGGGCTGCAGACAAATACCTTACACAACAAAGTCCTGTCTCTCCTCACTTGGCTATCCAGGCAGTAGTGTTTTGCAAATGTGTGTAAGGAGGCCCACGTTGCCGCCTGACAGATGTCTAGGATCAGTATGCCTCGAGCTAACACTGTGGTAGCAGCTTTTCCTCTTGTAGAGTGAGCTCTTAAACCTTCAGGAGGCTGCTTCTTAGCTAATGCATAGCAGATTTTGATACAGAGAACAACACAGCGCGAAATGGCTTGTTTCTGAACTGCCCAACCCTTCTTTGCACCAATGTACTCGACAAAGAGTTGGTCATCCACCAAGAACTCTTTTGTGTGGTCAAGGTAGAACGACAACGCTCTTTTTGGGTCCAGGCAGTGGAGATGCTGCTCTTCCTTAAAGGGATAGGGTGGAGAAAAGAAGGTGGGCAGGGTGATATTCTGACCCAGATGGAAAGGGGACACCACCTTGGGGAGGAAAGAGGAATGAGTTCTGAGAACCAACTTATCAGGGTATATTGTGAGATATGGCAGTTTTGATGATAAAGCCTCCTGGCAGATGTGAGCACCACAAAGAAGGCTGTCTTGATGGTGAGCAGCCGGAGAGGACAATTAAACAAGGGCTCAAAAGGAGCACACATGAGAAATGTTAGCACCAGATCAAGGTCCCACTGGGGCATAACAATGGGCATAGGTGGAAACATATGTACAAGCTCTTTTAGGAATCTTTGTACAATAGGAGATTTAAACAAAGATTGTTGATCAGGCAGTCAAAGAAAAGCCGATAAGGCAGAAAGATAGCCCTTAAGAGTCCCTAAGGTGGAAGGAACCCTGCTGGGCTAGTGTCAGAATGAAAAGAAGAATATTAGAAAGAGAAGAAGAAAGAGGATCAATAGACCTCTCTGTACAATATAATACAAAACGTTTCCAACGGCAGGCGTAAACCTTCTTAGTAGGGGGACATCTGGCTGCCTGAATGACATTATGGACTTCAGGAGTGAGGTCATAAACCATTAACTGCTGCCGCTCAATCTCCATGCATAAAGTCGCAGAGTTGATAGGTTCGGGTGGAGAACCTTCCCCTGCTGCTGCGACAGAAGATCCTCCCAAAGGGGCAACCTGATTGGAGGATTGATGCTCATTTTTAGAAGCTCTGGGTACCAGACTCTCCGTGCCCAATCCGGGGCCACTAGGATTACTTGGGCCCGGTCGTTCTTGATTTTCTTGAGAACTCTGTGCAGAAGTGGTATGGGCAGAAAGGCGTACAGCAGCCCTGAATTCCACTAGCGACAAAAAGCGCTGTCTAGCGATAGCCGCCTTGGAAACGCCAATGGGCAATACTGCTGACATTGTGAGTTCTCTTCGGAGGCAAACAGATCTAACCAAGGCTCTCCCCACTGCTGGAAGAGTCCTTGTACCACCTTCGGATGGAGAAACCATTCGTGATCCGTAAGGCATCGCCGACTGACTTTATCCGCCCTGGCGTTCAGAGAATCTGCCAGCTGTTGAACCACCAGGGTTATGCCCTGCTGTCCCAGCCATGTCCAGAGATGCAAACCCTCTTGATAAAGGGTCCATGACCCCACACCGCCCTGCTTGTTGCAGTACCACATTGCGGAAGTGTTGTCCATGAACACCTGCACAATCTCCCGTTTCACAACAGGAAGAAATGCCTTCAATGTCAATCGGACTGCTCGGAGCTCCAATAAGTTTATACGGAGACCCGCTTCTGCCGGAGACCATAGACCTCTGCCTCTCCCAGATGGCCATGCCATCCCAGGAGTGACACATCTGTCGCTACAGTGAGATCTGGTTGGGGAAGGGAGAGGTGTCTGCCTTTCACCCAATCGCAGTTCATCAACCACCACTGCAGATCCTTCGCAGTTTTCTCCGAGATCTGAACCATGTCAGTAAGATTTCACTGATGCTGTGCCCATTGAAACTTCAGGTCCCACTGCAGAGCCCTCATATGCAATCTGGCATGTTTGACTAATTGGATGTAAGAAGCCAGGAGTCCCAACAGCCTCAGAGTCTGTCTCACTGAAATCCATGATAGTGGCCGAAACATTGGAATCATAACCTGAATATCCTGGACTCATTTCTCAGGATGATAGGCCCAAAACTGCACTGTGTCCAGAACAGCTCAGGTGAAAGGGAGTTTCTGAGAGGGAGTCAGGTGTGACTTTGTCACGTTTATAGTGAACCCCAGCGAATGCAGGAGGTCCGTCGTAGTCTGAAGGTGGATAACGAGAGCCTGAGGCATCGGAGCCTTCAAAAGCCAGTTGTCGAGGTAGAGGAAGACTGGAATACCTTGCCTGCGCAGATGAGCTGCCACCACCCCCAACACCTTGGTGAACACCCAAGGGGCACTGGTGAGACCGAAGGGAAGCATGCTAAATTGAAAGTGCTCATGGCCCACCTTGAACAACAAGTAACGCCTGTGGGCGGGCAGGATGGGGATGTGAAAATGCTCATCCTGCAAGTCCAACGCTACCACCCAGTCTCCTTGGTCTAGGGCAGACAAGACCTGAGCAAGAGTGAGCATCATGAATTTCTCCTTTTTGAGGAAGAGATTGATGTCCCTTAATCCAAGATAGGGTGAAGCCCCTTGTTCTTTTTGGGGATCAGAAAGTAGCGGGAATAACAACCACTGCTCACTTCTGATATAGAAACCCTTTCTATGGCTCCCTTGGCCAAGAGAGCTGTAACTTCCTTGCGGAGTAAGATCAAATGATCCTACATCAGCCATTCTTTTTCCGGAGGGATAGAGGGAGGGAAAGACTGTAAGGGGAGGGAGTAGCCATTCTGTATAATCTGCAAGACTCATTTGTAAGATGTTATGGACCGCCAGTGAGGGAAGCCACTAGCTACCCCTAGATCAGTCAGCCAGCAGTCCTCCACAGGAGGCTGATCATCATGAGAAAATCCCAACTCTTTCTCAGCACCTTCAAAACCATGCCCCTCTGAACTTGAGGGAATTCCCAAGAAAACAGAGGCATGGTAACTTGCATGACCGGTGCCAAACCCAACGTCGAATGGCGATGAAAGGATGTCATCTTGATGTCGGAAGGGGAGAGGGGCATGACTTTGATACAAGAGCCAAAGGTGGGAACCCAGAAGGGCTGTGCACCGGTGCCACGATGGCTTCGACAGATGAAGCAAAAGCCAGATGAGATCTAGTTAAAACCAAAGTCTTTTCTCACTGTCTACCTGTTGTAAAAGAACTAAAGCAACTGATCTGTGCATATACCATGTGATCAAGACTGTTACTAGGCCGAAACATATCATGCTGGACTCTTGTTGGAATTAATTTCAGATGCATAATGTAATTAAATATTTTAAGCCAGCTTTGGATTGTGTGGCTCGTATATGCTCTTGGAAGTAGAGTGTTCTTCTTTTGGATATATGAGAGGTGACGTTCCCGCACAAAGAGCCCTGACCTGGGAGGAAGGGTGTTCTTTTTGGCATCAAATGTTAAGTGAAGTAATATGGACAAGAACGCTCGCCAGCTGCACTGCTTTATGAACATATGGAGATAGAGCTACCGGTGAATGGTGACGGTGCCTAATGTTTATTGAGTCATGCTATTTGCAGTTAGAGTTTACAGGGGAAAATTCCCTAGCACATTGCCAACCTGTCTGGAAAGAGTGTTTTTTTATGCAGCAGAGGTCCATTTTTAACAACTTGGATTATGTTGAAGTCACTTTTGGACTATGTGTGCAGAACGCTATTGCCGACAAGCATGACATGAAATTATTTCTCGAGGCTGGAAGAGGGTATTTTGTTCTATACAATTAGAAAAGAGTGTAGGACTTAGCCTAAAAGCAAGGGATTATGGTTATTGTAGTTATTTACCAAAGCGGTATGGAATAACTTTTTGCATTTGAATGAATTTAATCAGTGCAGTGCGGATAGCATCTGAGCATGTCAACTGTTCAGTGATACTGTGGATATGAGCACTGACTATTTCACTATTTTTTTTTAAGAACTACTAAGTGCAATAATGACCGTCTTGGTTTAACAGACAAGATCAAGTTCAAACCAAAGTCCTTTTTCACTATCCACATATTTTAAAAGAACTAAAACAACTGATCTGTGAATATACCATGTAATTAAGATTGTTACTAGTTTGAAACGCATCATACTGGATGCTTGTTGGAAATAATTTCGGAGGCCTGGTGTAATTAAATATTTTAAGCCAGTTTCCAATGGTATGGCTCGACTATGCTCTTGGAAGTAAAGTGTGTTCTTCTTTTGGATATGTAAATGTGAAATTGAGTTTTCATTTAAATCACTATTTTACATTAACATTTCTGTAAAGCAGAAAACAAGAGAGAAAAAGGTGCATTTATAGCCTTTATTTAACCAGAAAACTGCAATGAAGTGAAAGGCATTGGTAGCCAATAGGCTGCATTTAAAAGCATAACAGAGTAAACTGGTACCATGCCTTAAAGGCTTCAAGAAGGTCCTCTGTAACTCATCATGGCCCAAAGGTGACAGCTAGATCAGTTCTTTTTTACGGTGAGATGAAGAAAACATAACCAAGTATGTATATGCTGCTGCATGAAAGATTCGTCCTGGGAGGTGGCAGTGTTGCAATGACTTTGATGAGAATTCCCCTGGAAGAGAACTAGAAATACCGGTAAGTAATCTTTCCTTCTCTTCTTCATCAATGCTCATGAGCACTGAATAGAGTAGCAAGCTCATACCTCACTTCTGCCATCGAATCTAGAACATAAAAAAGAAGCAGTTTCAATTACTGAAACAGATTTCCTAAAGAGGCTTGCCCTGCTTGAGTGTCTGTCTGAGCCTAGACAGAAATGTCTGGTGAAAGTATGTACCAATCTCCATGTAGCAGCATGGCAAATTTCGGAAAGGGGTACATTTCTCAGTAGAGCAGCTGTTGCCACCTTGCCCCTTGTAGAGTGGGCCTTATGTCCAGTAGGTAATTTTTATTGGATAGCTGGTAGGAAAGTGCTATACAAGAAACTATCCATCTAGAGATAGTCTGCTTGAAAGATGCTATGCCTGATCTCATTGGACCATAATTGACAAATAGATGGTCAGATTGCCTGATGTATTTGGCCTTATCTAAATAGAATTTTAGGACTTATTTGAGATCTAACAAGTGTATCTCTCTTTCCGCTGGCGTTAAAGGGTTGGGAAAGAACATGGGAAGAGAAATAACCTGTTTAGTGTGAAAATCAGGCATCATCTTAGGAAGGGAACTCAGATGGGTTCTCATGACCACTCTGTTAGCATGAAATCCAGCACATAGACCCTGGATCTCAATGACTCTACATGCTGAAGTAATCACAACTACAAGAGTAGTTTTCCAGGTGAGGTGTTGCAAAGATGCCTTGTGCATGGGTTCGAAAGGCAGGCCCATGACTTTTAAGAGGACAACATTAAGTTCCGACGGAGGAGAGGCAGAACGTACAGGTGGAAAAACCTTCTTCAACCCTTCTAAAAAATCCTTTACACAGGTATTTGAAAGAAAGAAACCTGAGCAGGAGACTTTCTGTAAGCAGTGATAGCTGCAAGGTGTACCTTAAACGAGGACAATTGCAGACCAGACATTTCTAAGTGGAGGAGATAAGGCAAGATTACAATTTCCTGCTCAAGAACTGGATGAAGATAATTCTTGATACACCACACATAAAATCTTTTCCACTTGAACGTGTAAGAGCATCTGGTAGAAGGTCTCTTGGACTCCTTAAGAATGTCCATGCATTCCTGACCTCATTGTCCATATTGGAGGAATTCAGGAGCCATGCTGTCAAGCTCAGAGAGGGAAGTTTGGGGTTGAACATTTGTTCTCTGAGCTTTTGTAGGAGGTCCTGTCTGCATAGAAGCCTCCTGTGTGGTCTTTCGGATAGGTGAAGAAGATCTGGGGGCTACCACTGGTGTGGTCATTCTGGTGCTATGAGGATCATTTTGGTCCTGGATATGTACAGTTTGTTGATTATTGCAGAGTCAGGGGAAATACATAAAGACATTTCTCAGACCAATTTTTCAAAAAGGCATTCCCTTTTATCCCTGGTCGGGAGAAACTGAATGCTAAGCCCCAGAATTGTTTGTTGTTTTAATCTGCAAACAGGTCAATTTGTGGATGCCACTTCTCAAAATGTGTCTTCTACGACATCATCGTTCAGAATCCAGGCGTACACTTTGGCAAAATTGCAGGTGAGAGAGTCCGTCTGAGTGTTCCGGACTCCTGGGAGGTGAATGCCAGAAACTATTAAACTCCTGGCTATTGCCATAGCGAGATTATACTCCTGGCCCCTTCTGGGAGTGTGGGACCTTCTCTATGGCATCCTTTCAGAGCAAACTGGCGACTTCGCCCTGTAGTAGGACTCGCTTAGGACATGATGTCCTTGTAGGTGGTACAGCTAGAGGAGGAGACTTGAATCGCAGTGAGTAACCATTTTGTAACCATTTTGTATAATGTTCAAGACACAGTTGTCCCTTGTGATGGAGCACCACTCGTCCTGACGTTTGGTGATACTTCCCCACACCAGAGTGGGTAACAGAGAAGGGGGAAGCGAGGGCTCATTCTTTGGCTGGGGTCTTGGATTAGCTGGTGGCTAATGGTTAGCTCCTCTTCCTTTGACTGTCTGCGAGGGTGATAATAAAACCGGGATTGTTGGTATTGTTGCACAGCCCAATAAGGAGTTTAAACCCTCTGTTGAAAAGGTAATTCTACTTTTCTAGGCTGATGGCTTTTAATGTATCAAGCTCCACTTTTAGTTTGGCCATTGGTGTCTTGTCTCTGGTTTGAAGCCTGTAAGGCAAAGCCAGGAGGACCTTCTGGAACCTTCTGGCACAGATTCCATGGGAGGACCCATGAGCACCCAGATGCCACCGCACTGATAATCTGGTTAGAGACCAGACCCCTTTCCTTGTAGGAACTCCAGATATCTTGCCTATCTTCCTTAAGCAATCTTTCTGTGAACCTAGAAAGCGAGTCCCAGAGAGATCTGTTGTATCTCCCCGACAAGGCAGATGCACTAGCTACCTTCATGACAGAAGCGGACGCACCACACATCTTCTTTCCAAAAGCATCCATCTTCTTGCTGTCCTTATCTGGGGGTACAGAAGATGAAGCAGCCACAGAGAGTGTCTTTTTTGCCGCAACAGTACTAACTGAGTCTGGTGGTGGGTCAGACCTCAAGAATAACGGATCCTGGTCAGATGCCTTGTACTTTTTGAGGATCCACTCAAAGGAATGCTGGAGTGAGAAAAAGGTTCATAGCTGGTTGAAGAATGCCTGGGACCAGAGGGAGCAGCGGTCTTACGGCTGTTCGAGGGTGCAAGGTCTCAAAGATCACAGATGATGATTATGAGAAGCTGACCTGGTTTGTAGTGGGTACCAAAGGTACTTACACCTTATGCCAGGTCCAGTGATCCACCTTAGTGAAATGTAGGCAGTGTCTAGAAACTTAGGCTGTCTAGGGGTAGCGTAGCAGAGCAGACAAGGCTGAACTAGGAGACATGCAAAGCTCTTGCAATACCACTATAGTTACACAGTACTTACACACAATAAAAGACAATACTCAGTGTTACCAAAAATAAAGGTACTTTATTTTAGTGACACAAGGCCAAAGAAATCTTAGAGGCAATTCTCCTTCTGGAGTATTATACACAATATATACACTAGTAACCACAATCAGTTAAGTAAAACAGTCATAGAATAGTGCAAACAGTGAAAAACACAATAGATTGCAATGGGCCTAGGGGCAACACAAACCATATACTAAAATAGTGGAATGAGAAAGTCGAATTTCCCCTAGGCAAGTGTAGTGTAAGATGGAGGTTGAGATTGTAAGAAAACACCAAAGATAAGTAAAGTACCCCACTCCAGAGCCAAGGAAAACAGGAGTAAAGTACAGCAAGTTTCCTCAGAGCACACTAGAAGTCGTGGTGAAGGATTATGCAAGAACCAAGCAAAACTGCAAGAAACCAGTGATGGATTTCTGGACCTAAAGACCTGTGGAGAGAGGAGACCAAGTCTAGAAGTCGATGAAGAGTCCAAAAAGAACAGGAGCCCCTGCCAACCTGGATGAAGGAGCAAAAGTGGATTCTCCGATTGGAAGAAAAGTACAGAAATGCACCCAAGAAGATAGCTGCGGGTTCCTGCTTTGTGCAAGCGATGTCCCACATCAAGTCATTGGAAGCAGGCTGTTTGCATTGCTGGATTCCACCAACAAGCCTTGGTTCACGCAAGAACGATATTTGCGTCAAAGAGGCGCTTCCCGGACCAAGGAGGGATCTGGGGGTCTCAACTCAGATTGAGGAGACAGAGGGGGCTCTCAGCACTCCAGCGAGCCCTCAGAAGACCAGGCAGCACCCACAGGAGCCTCAGAACACGGGACAAAGGAGTTGAAAAGTGCAGTCATCGCAGCACCGAAAGGGATCTCACGCTGGTGGAGGACAACTCAGGGAGCTGAGCATCGCAGGATAGAGTGCTGGGGACCTGAGCTTCGCCATGCACGAAGAACTTTTGGAAGAAGTGCACTGAAGCCCAAGGAGCTGCAGAGGACGGAATGCATAGGGGTACTGTCTGCCACAGAGAGGCAAGCCCTTACTTCCACCAAATTTGGACAGCTGGACCTTTGGAAAGTCAGGATTACTTCAGTCTACCACCTGTGTTCCAGGGATCATGCTCGTTGACAGAAGAGTTGTCCCAGAGTACCGGCTGTCATTCCAGAAAGGTGCCTGCTGAAGCAGGGAAGTGACTCCGCCACTCCACAGGAGATTCCTTTGGTTCTTCTGGTGCAGGGTGAAGACAGGCAGTCCTCATAGCGTGCACAACCTGGAAACTGTTGCAGTTGTAGGCTGGAGCTCAAGTTGCAGGTCACAGGAGCCTTCCTGAATACTTTGTTGCAGTTACAGCGGTTCCTGGAGCAGTCATGCAAACCAAATCTAAGGAAGCACCTAGAGGAGAGACCCTAAATAGACCTGAGAGGGGGATTGGCTACCTACCCAGGTATGCACCTATCAGGAGGGGTCTCTGATGTCCAGTGCTAGCACTAGCCACTCAGATGCTCCCAGAGGGTCACCACACCTTGGAATCCAAGATGGCTAACACCAGGGGCACTCTGGAGGAGCTCTGGGCACCACCCATGGGGTGGTGATGGACAGGGGAGTGGTCACTCCCCATTCCTTTGACCAGTTTCGCACCAGAGCAGGGACTGGGGGTCCCTGAACTGGTGTAGACTGGATTAGGAAAGGAGGGCACCGTTCGTGCCCTTCAAAGCATTTCCAGAGGCTCTGGGAGGATACTCCTCCCGTGCCTGTAACACCTACTTCCAATGGGAGAGGGTATAACACCCCTCTCCTAAAGGAAATGCATTGTTCTGCCATCCTGGGATTGAGCTGCTCAACCCCCAGGAGGGCAGAAACCTATCTGTGAGGTGGCAGCAGCTGGGGCTGCAGTGGAAACCTCAGAGAGCTGGTTTGGCAGTACTGGGGGCCTATGGTGGAGCCCCCATGGTGCATGGAAGTGGCCCCCTAATACCAGATTTGGATTGGGGGTTCAATTTCACAATCTTAGACACCTCGCATGGCCATATTCGGAGATATCATTGTGAAGCTACATATATGTATTGACATATATGTAGTGCACTCTCATAATGGTGTCCCCACACTCACGAAGTCCGGGAAATTGGTCCTGGACAACATGGGGGCACCTTTTCTAGTGCAAGGGTGCCCTCACACACAGTAACTTTGCACCTAGCCTTCAGTAACTGAAGGTTAGGCATATAGGTGATTTATAAGTTACCTGGTGCAGTGAAAATGGCTGTGAAATAGTGTGTGCACTACTTCACTTAGGCTGCAGTGACAGTCCTGAAGGAGTGTTTTTATGAGCTCCCTATGGGTGTCAAAAGAAATGCTGCAGCCCATAAGGATCTCCTGGAACCCCAATGCCATGGGTACCTAGGTACCATATACTAGAGGGCTATAAGGGGGTTCCAGTATGCCAATCTGAATTGGAATATGGAGTCACTAAACTATAGTGACAAATTTGGTAAACAGAGAGAGCATAAGCACTGGAGATCTGGTTAGCAGAACTCCAGTGACACAGTCAAACATACTGACAACACAGTAAAACACACTGACATATAGGCCACAAACTATGAGCACTGACGTCCTGACTAGCAGCATCCCAGTGAGACAGTAAAAACACAATGACAAACAGGTGAAAATGGGGGTAACCATGCTAGAAGAAAGCCACCTTCCTACAATGATGTCGGAGATGCAGGAACATCTATGTTTAGCTTGGATGCACCTCAAATCAACACGTCATTGAATAGTGTGAGGTCATCTACCGTAGATACTCTTTCCCGTGGAGTGTCAATCAGTGTGAGCGAATAGTCCCTCACAGAAGACCGAGAGTATGTTGACCAGTGGGGAGACCTACGTCATCAATGTTGCAACATGGATCGGTGCGACCGCCAGGACGTTGAAGTGGATCTGGTCCTTGTTGTTCTGGCCTATGCCTTATAGGTGTCTTATATCTTCTTGGTGATCTAGGTGCAGGTACATTTTTCTCCTGAGGAGAAGTGGAACCCAGAGGAGATGCAGGTGCCGTTGTTAGCTTTGGTAATGGTGATCGCGAGTAGCTCTTGACGGAGACTATGGCCCTCATTCTGACCTTGGCGGGCGGCGGAGGCCGCCCGCCAAAGTCCCGCCGTCAGGTTACCGTTCCGCGGTCGAAAGACCGCGGCGGTAATTCTGACTTTCCCGCTGGGCTGGCGGGCGGTCGCCTTCAGACCGCCCGCCAGCCCAGCGGGAAAGAGGCTTCCACGATGAAGCCGGCTCGGAATCGAGCCGGCGGAGTGGAAGCTGTGTGACGGGTGCAGTTGCACCCGTCGCGTATTTCACTGTCTGCGCAGCAGAGAGTGAAATACATGTAGGGGCCCTCTTACGGGGGCCCCTGCAATGCCCATGCCAGTGGCATGGGCACTGCAGGGGCCCCCAGGGGCCCCGCGACCCCCCCTACCGCCATCCGGATCCCGGCGGTCGGACCGCCGGGATCTGGATGGCGGTAGGGGGGGTCGGAATCCCCGCGGCGGTGCAGCAAGCTGCGCCGCCGTGGAGGATTCAATGGGGCGGCGGTACACTGGCGGGAGCCCGCCAGTGGTGCCGGTCCGACCGCGGCTTTACCGCCGCGGTCGGAATCCCCATTGGAGCACCGCCGGCCTGTCGGCGGTGCTCCCGCGGTCCTCCGCCCTGGCGGTCTTTGACCGCCAGGGTCAGAATGACCGCCTATGTCCGTGAATGGTCCGATACCGGCCTCTGTTGTATCGTAGTTGGACTCCTGCTCTAGGCAAGACTATTGGTTTAGGGATGACAGAACTTTTGTTTGTAGGCGATTAGGCCAATCCTACAACAAGTCGCAACTGTCGGCCCAACCCTCCCGGCTCACAAGCAGTACCTCTTCAAAAACACAAACAGTAAAAGGTGATTTGTGGCAGCCTTTGTGCCTGCGACATCTCAGGGGAGTTGTGGTTAAACGGAGATTACCCTTTTCTCACATGAGCAACATGTCTCAGTCATGCACAGGCAATGAAAGAGATGCAGTAAAGTTTTCAATAGGTTTGATTAACAAAACTGCTAACTACTGTAAAATGTATGGGCTGCAATGATTAGGATAATTAACAATCAAAGAAACAGAATTGTAAAAACAAGAGTCAGGAATACAAAGACCTGCGCACCATCTTACAAAAACATGAGATGTAAAATAGATATGAAATATGCCCCTAATACCCTAGCATGGTGAACCTAATCTCTACCCTAAAGAGAGCTAGGTGTGTTAAACCTAATCTGCCAGTACCAGGTCCATCACAAGAGCCCCCACAACCTTCGTTACCTTGAAATTAGGTCTCTAGATCAGACTCCGTGAGGACACGAAGGCTGGGTCTGTATCAAGGTGACGTGTAGCATAGATATCGTGGGTGTCATCTGGTAGGAATTCCTCTGATAATCTTATTGGTGTGAGATGTATTTATACAGATCTTGTAGGACCCCTGAAGCAGGTATGTTCCCAAACATTAGAGAAGATGGCATGCTTGGGGCGGCAATTATATAAACAATTCCCTGTAAAGGTTCATTATGTTACTGTCACACGAAAGTGGGAAAGCACGTGATGCGAATACCTACGTATCTCATTTATCTTTGATGCTGATAGTGACGCCTTTACAGAGTGGCTCTAATAATGTAAAACTAAAACATCTTCCTAACTATAACCATAGCAGCCATTTTGGAAGAAATAATTAAATAAATTTGAAAAAAACAGAACAAACTAAGTAGGTTCAAAGTCACTAGGTGACGAGGCACAGGCCTGCAAGCCAAGATAAGCTAACTCCTGATTCTTATTAAAACTAAATAGGATCCACCACACCCTCCCCATTGCCGGAACAAGTATGATGCCAGTGAAAGTGAATGAACCCAAGCTAAAAATGCTCTGGACTAAAACAAGCTAAATTCATGTTAAGACATAACTAAAATCTAATTTAAAACTTGTTAAAAATAGCTAAAACATATGAAGAGACAAAATGTCGACCTTGACAAGCACAGCAGGCCAAAGTCAAAGGCAAATGTTGGCAAACTTTTAAACTTTACAGTAGGCCGAAGGTCAAATTCATTTAACAGTAGTCATGACCTTGAAGAATGTCATCGAACCCATCGAAGGGAAGAGCATTCAGGAAAGAACCACACCATCAGATGTTAGATTGTTGACAGGATTGGCAGACGGATCCATGGAGCAGTAGTGCACAGCAGCCTTAGATGCAGGATCTCCTGCTAGGGCAGCACTATTCAAAGTGCCCAAAGGAGCCAGACAGTTCACCAAGGGTGGCTTGTAAGTGGCCTCGCGAATCAGCCTCAGTCTCATGGGCACAACCCTGAATGAACCCTCATCAGAAATATTAGCATTCCCTTGTCCACAGGAGGCACTGGCAGAGCAGCAAGGCACACTGAAGGTAGATTTTCGAAGAGGCACCAGGTGCAATGAAAGACTGGTTGCATACACCATAGGACTGGTCGGAATGACAATGACCAATCCTGCTCCAATTCTTCCAGCAACAGAGCACCAAAGAACTGTACCATGTGATCACGGCACAGCTGGGCTGGTGGTAGTAGCTCTATCACTCCGCTTAGCTGGGAAGGCACAACAACTGCGTATCAGGAACCACAGCAGCAGTATCCCGCCGATTAATGCCGAAAGTCACAGGAAAGCCACCAAACACACTGGAAAAGAGTGAATAGATGGCTGAAGGAATGACTCCGAAGACAGTCTGGAAGATGGACACAAATCCAGACCCGACACCCTTAAAGAAGTGCACAATCCCTGTAGTGCTTGGGGTATTGAAAATTCTGGATACCAGCTCTACAAAGAGCTTGGGGAAGTTAGTATTTAATAGGGATTGTATCTCGGCAGATGATCTCGCTATCTGGAGAGCATACATCTCTCTAGACGATGTCAATGCAACTTGTTTCTGGAACAGTAGCTCCTTTAGTCTGCTCAGCTTGTCATTATTTTCATTAGTAGTATCAATGTGAGGCCACATTTCTGCTACTCTTATCTCTTGTGTGGGGGGTAATAAAACATGTCCACAATACGTTACAATCGTAGAGACTGAAATTACATAGGCAGTTCCCGGTCTCATACTGCAACAGCTTTGTTCATTCAGGACCACATAACTTCCATTCGAAAGTACATGAAATGCTAGACGAACGAAAGGGACGTGAGTTCACGACCCCCGCATTGTAAAGGCCATGAAGGGACACCTGTTTGCAAATCATTGAATGACTAACAGTAGTCTCACATTCGCTCCCGCTAAGAAAGACCTCTGTTTCACAGTTCAGACATTTATATTCAAAGGGCAACTCCCACTCTTCTTTAATATAGCTATCACCTAGCCGCTCATATCTGCCCACGGCAAAATGTTTCAAACATTTCGAAAAACAAACGGTGGAAATGGGCAGATTTATAATGCCATGCATGAGCCATACTGTCTATGGACTTTCTGCAACCATGATAGGCAACTTCTCTAGCTTTTCTATGTGAAGCATGGTGAAACTCGCTTCCCTTTAGCCTTTGTCTGTTGTTTCCTGAATAAATTAAAAGCAGCAAATAAGTTACTACTGTTGATGTACTACCATGGAACGCGGCCGGTTTTTAAAATCTGTAGTGTCCAACCTAACTGCATTATGGAACGCAGATGACTTTGTCCATGGTGAAGAAAGGACATGTCATTCTGAATGATGTCTATCGCAGATGACTCTATTTTATTAAGGGAATAACACCTATTGGACGGAGTGCCCATGCCATTATCGACAACAGCTAAAGCCTTTTTCAAATTATCTTTGTCAATTTGCCTTAAACACGCAGCAGCTTTCATTTGGGAAAGATTCCAGATCTCATTGTATATGGCATAGATGAATCTTTTAGAGCGAGACTTTCTTGGACCTAACAAATTAGTCCTGCACGTCTATATCTTCAGAAAGAGTATTAAGATGTTCTTTAACTGCTGCTAACATGTTAGTCTGTAACCACTGTTGGCACAGTTTACCCACACTGTATGTAGTAACTATACCCGAGTGTTGACCCGTGACAAAGCGAGGGTCCGGCCGGCTAATCTTGAAACCCCCTGAGGAATTCGCAAAACGCACCTGACACCAATTGGTGTCTATTGGCCACAGAAACCACCCACTGTGACTGGAAAGTGAAGAATTATAGGTTCCAGCCTAAACCTTTGCATCTAATTCTTCGTCTGTAACATTGAGGAAAGACTGCCAATTGATGAATGTTGCCAGTGTGGGAATACTGGGAGTATTTATTTCCTTCATTTTTGCTAACCCTAGACAGGATATCTGTTGAGCTGTGTCATTTAAAAATATCATTTGCACAGGAATAAGGCACGCACTAAATAAACCTTCCCTACTCTGAATTTGCCAATCTTGTGTTCCCCATACACTCTTTACATTGATAGTGTTCTTCCAGGATTTAGAGCCTGCAACTGCAAGTCGGGAAACAAAGGAATCTGAATAAATCATTTTTTTGTTTGTTAGCAAAAATTTCCTAATTTGAGAAGTGGTAACTTGAAGTAGTATGACTCTGCATTCTTAATGTCATGCCTAGAAAAATATGTGAATTTATCTGAATGATTGTAAGGAAATGGCTCCCTGTTGCAGTTACCTCCCACTTTTTGCATGATACTGATGCTGACTTGACCAATTGGCCTGGAATTGTCTTTGAGTGTGTGTTCCTCATGTATTGCCTGTGTGTGTACAACAAATGCTTAACACTACCCTCTGATAAGCCTTCTGCTCGACCACACTACCACAAAATAGAGCATTAGAATTATCTCTTTTTTGCCACTATCTTACCTCTACGGGGAACCCTTGGACTCTGTGCATGCTATTTCTTACTTTGAAATAGTACATACAGAGCCAACTTACTACATTGGTGGATCAGCGGTGGGGTACAAGACTTTGCATTTGCTGGACTACTCAGCCAATACCTGATCACACAACTAAATTCCCAAAATTGTCATTAGAAACTGATTTTTGAAATTTGAGCTATTTTTCTAAATTTTTAAAAGTCCTGCTAGGGCCTTGGGTAAGTCCCTGATAGCATTTCTTTTAGAGTTTAAACGTTTGTGAAAGTATGAATTTAAGTTCTAGAAGTAGTTTTTAGATTCTTAAAAAGTAATCCCAACTTTTAGAGAAATAGGGCCTGATTCTAACTTTGGAGGACGGTGTTAAACCGTCCCAAAAGTGGCGGATATACCACCTACCATATTACGAGTTCCATAGGATATAATGGACTCGTAATACGGTAGGTGGTATATCCGCCACTTTTGGGACGGTTTAACACCATCCTCCAAAGTTAGAATCAGGCCCATAATGTCTCGCACAGATGAGATGGTGGTGGAACTCAACCTCACCCCTTACCTGCATCTAAAGATGTCAGAGTTAAAGTCTCTCTGTAAGCTAAAAAAGATAAAAACTGGGTCTAAGCCTACTACAGTAAAGCTCCAGGAGCTTTTGGCAGAGTTCAAAAGGGACCACCCCTCTGAGGATAATCCTTCAGATGGGGAAATTAGTGAACAGGAGGATGACTTCCCCCCCTCCTTTCCTAAATAGGGAGAAGAGGGTCCCCTGACTCCTCAAATCCTAGTCAGAGAGACTGGATCTTCCATAGGGGAGTTCAGTACCTCAGAAAACATTGAGGGCAGCCTCAATGAAGAAGACCTCCTGTTAGCCAGGATGGCCAAAAGATTGGCTTTGGAGAAACAGCTCCTAGCCTCCCCAGGAGAAAGTGGGTGACACTAGAAATAAAGAAAAAGAGTCCTCTGTAGGCCCCCAAAAACCAGACCAAGTGGGTGGGCCCCAAGACACAACCCAAAACAAAGGTGGGTACCAGGGCAAGAACTGGGATGCCACTAAGGCATGGTGCCAAAACTGTAGACAGACAGGGCACCACACCAAGGACACTTCTTGTCCCAAAAACAAACCCCCTACAAAATCCCAGGGGTGACCAGTGTAGCCATTGGGGACGACCCCTCAGATGAGGAGGTCTTCATAGCCTTCAACTGGAAAAAGGGCCCAACGGGTGAGTAGGAGATTCCAGAGGGAAGTAGACACTTCCACCACCTACTGGTGAATGGAATCCCAGCCACTGCCCTGAGAGACACTTGTGCCAGTCACACTATTGTGCATGACAGGCTGGTGTTCTCCAACCAGTACATCCCAGGTGAGACTGCCAGAGTAAGAGTTAACCCTGACAGGGTCACTGAAAGGCCTGTGTCTTTTGTGCCCATAGAAGCGAATGTGACTTTTAGCTGGAGAAGGGTGGTAGTCAGTACAGACCTCCCCCTTGATTGTCTCCTAGGAAATGACTACCCAGAGGTTAATCAGAGCACAAGAGAGGAACTGGTCCTGTGCCAGTCCCCTCCCAAGGATTCTGGAGGTGCTACCCCTGCAGTAACTGCAAGTAGTCCCCAGAAGAAAATGAAAAGAAAACAGTGTAGGAAAGGTGGACAACTTTTAGCCAAGGTTCCAGCAAGCCGAGGAGATTCTGCTCCAGTAGGGGTGAACTCCAAAAGTGCCACTGGTAAAGTTCAACCTGACCCACAAGAAGTCCTGGCTAGTCAGGCAACTGTTAAACCTGAGTGGGTGGTTCCTCAGTTAACAAAAGAAAGAGTGGAAGAAGGGTGTTTACTACAAGATGTAGTAACCCCCCACTCTTACACAGCAGACAGGCACCCTGAACCCAAAGAAGCCTGTAACTTAGCTCCTTCCCTTGTAGGTGAAGAGCTAAAGGTGTGGTTCTGGGCACTGACAGCTGTCAATGGCCTCTGCTGGGTGTTGGCCTTTATGGCTGCACTATCCTTGGCATGGTGGTCTGACCCCATGCCAAATAGCAAGATGGGCCCCCTGACCCTGTTGGTCATGGTGGGGTTACTCCAGCTCTGTGTAACCTATTTGGGTAAGCTAGGGGTGGCCCTGGCTAAAATAAGATTAGCAGAGGTGGATACCTCTAACCCCAAAATAGAGAGAATGGGTGAAGACATTAAAAGCACAGACAATTCAGATTAGGTCCTATCACTGTGGAAGTGGGTCAGTTCCCCAGAGGGAATGACCTGAACAGGAGGATGTAAGGCAGAGTAGGCCCTGCAACAAACCAGCCTATTTCCTCTACTCTTCCTCGCCTGACAGACTAGGAAGACTCTACCAGTTTTGGCTGAGTCTCCTGGCCTGTGGGCAGGGGGGGGCTTGTGTAAGGAAATGGCTTCCTGTTGCAGTTACCCCCCACGTTTTGCCTGATACTGATGCTGACTTGACTGAGAAATGTGCTGGGACCCTGCTAACCAGGCCCCAGCACCAGTGTTCTTTCACCTAAAATGTACCATTGTTTCCACAATTGGCACACCCCTGGCACACAGATAAGTCCCTTGTAAAAGGTACCAGTGGTACCAAGGGCCCTGTGACCAGGGAAGGTCCCTAAGGGCTGCAGCATATGTTGTGCCACCCTAAGGGACCCCTAAACTAACACATGCACACTGCCATTGCAGATTGTGTGTGTTGGTGGGGAGAAAAAGGCAAGGTTGACATGGCATCCCCCTCAGGATGCCATGCACACAAAATACTGCCCGTGGCATAGGTAAGTCACCCCTCTAGCAGGCCGTACAGCCCTAAGGCAGGGTGCACTATACCACAGGTGAGGGCATAGCTGCATGAGCAATATGCCTCTACAGTGTATAAGTCTATTCTTAGACATTGTAAGTACAGTTGTGGCCATATTAAGTATATGGTCTAGGAGTTTGTCAAAAATGAACTCCACAGCTACATAACGGCTACACTGAATGCTGGGACGTTTGGTATCAAACTTCTCAGAATAATATACCCACATTGATGCCAGTGTTGGATTTAATAAAAAATGCACACAGAGGGCATCTTAGAGATGCCCCCTGTATTTTACCCAATTGTTCAGTGCAGGACTGACTCGTCTGTGCCAGCCTGCTGCTGAGAGACGAGTTTCTGACCCCATGTGGTGAGGGCCTTTGTGCTCTCTGAGGACAGAAACAAAAGCCTGCTCTGGGTGGAGGTGCTTTACACCTCCCCCCTGCAGCAACTGTAACACCTAGCAGTGAGCCTCAAAGGTTCAGGCTTCGTGTTACAATGCCCCAGGGCACTCCAGCTAGTGGAGATGCCCGCCCCCTGGACACAGCCCCCACTTTTGGCGGCAAGTCCAGGGGAGATAATGAGAAAAACAAGTAGGAGTCACCCACCAGTCAGGACAGCCCCTAAGGTGTCCTGAGCTGAGGTGACCCCTGCCTTTAGAAATCCTCCATCTTGGCTTTTGAGGATTCCCCCAATAGGATTAGGGATGTGCCCTCCTCTGCCCAGGGAGGAGGCACAAAGAGGGTGTAGCCACCCTCAAGGACAGTCGCCATTGGCTACGGCCCTCCCAGACCTAAAAACACCCCTAAATTCAGTATTTAGGGGCTCCCCAGAACCTAGGAAACTAGATTCCTGCAACCTGAAGATGAAGAAGGACTGGTGACCTGAAGCCCTGCAGAGAAGACGGAGACACCAACTGCTTTGGCCCCAGCCCTACCGGCCTGTCTCCCCACTTTGAGAAAAACTGCAACAGCGACGCATCCCCCAGGGTCCAGCGACCTCTGAAGCCTCAGAGGACTACCCTGCATCTAAAAGGACCAAGAAGCTCCCGAGAACAGTGGCCCTGTTCAACAAACCTGCAACTTTGCAACAAAGAAGCAACTTTTAAAGACCACACGTTTCCCGCCGGAAGCGTGAGACTTTCTACTCTGCACCCGACGCCCCCGGCTCGACCTGCGGAAAACTAACTCTACAGCGAGGACTCCCCGGCAACTACGAGCCCGTGAGTAGCCAGAGTTGACCCCCCTGAACCCCCACAGCGACTCTTGTAGAGGAAATCCAGAGGCTCCGCCCTGACCACGACTGCCTGCTTCAAGGAACCCGACGCCTGGAAACCACACTACACCCGCAGCCCCCAGGACCTGAAGGAACTGAACTCCAGGGCAGGAGCGACCCCCAGACGACCCTCGTCCTAGCCCAGGTGGTGGCTACCCAGAGGAGCCCCCCCTGTACCTGCCTGCATCGTTGAAGAGACCCCCGGGTCTCCCCATTGATCTCTATTGAAAACCCAATGCCTGTTTGCACTCTGCACCCGGCCGCCCCTGTGCCGCTGAGGGTGTACTTTCTGTGCCTGCTTGTGTCCCCCCCGGTACCCTACAAAACCCCCCTGGTCTGCCCTCCGAAGTCGCAGGTACTTACCTGCTAGCCGACTGGAACTGGGGCACCCCTATTTCCATTGAAGCCTATGTGTTTTGGGCACCACTTTGACCTCTGCACCTGACCGGCCCTGAGCTGCTGGTGTGGTAACTTTCGGGTTGCCTTGAACCCCCAACGGTGGGCTACATTGGACCCAACCCTGAACCCTGTAAGTGTTTTACTTACCTGTAAACTTAACATTTACATACCTCCCCCAGGAACTGTTGATTTTTGCACTGTGTCCACTTTTAAAATAGCTTATTGGCATTTTTGCCAAGACTGTGAATGCTATTGTAATAATTCAAAGTTCCTAAGATACCTTAGTGAAGTACCTTTCATTTAAAGTATTGTTTGTAAATCTTGAACCTGTGGTTCTTAAAATAAACTAAGAACAGTGATTTTTCTATATAAAAACCTATTGGCCTGGAATTGTCTTTGAGTGTGCGTTCCTCGTGTATTGCCTGTGTGTGTACAACAAATGCTTAACACTACCCTCTGATAAGCCTACTGCTCGACCACACTACCACAAAATAGAGCATTAGAATTATCTCTTTTTGCCACTATCTTACCTCTAAGGGGAGCCCTTGGACTATGTGCATGCTATTTCTTACTTTGAAATAGTACAAACAGAGCCAACTTCCTACAATGATGTTTCGGGCTCCCCACAGGTGGAGTTGAACTGTGTTCCCACTGTGTGTAATTGAATACTGATCCATGTCTAGTTGCACTTTGCAGGTAGTAATGTTCCCAGTTATTATGGCAGAACATTCCCCATAATTCTTTGTGTTAGTGTACACATCATCACTTTCAAATACAGTGCAATCCTTCAATTCAACTAACATGGAATCAACTGTTTGAACATCACAGTCATCATAAACAGCACCAGGTGTAATTACATCAGTCATTGAAATTTTAAAGACATATGGAACTTGAATCACCTCAATAGGCCCATATATATCAAATGGAACTTTGTCCCACACAATCCCATCAGGAATTGGTACTGCTGAAATGTTCACAAGGGACAAGTCTTTGTGGACCTTATGTGAGGAAAGATATGGAGTGAGAACTTCCTCCACAGGCTCAACAGAGGAGCGTTCAGGAAGGTAATGACCCTTTATAAGCAGGAACAAAGCAGTCACAAAACCAATCCATAATAGAAATGCAAGCAATATCAGAAATATCCACAGATAATTCCATTGATAAGTTAAATAGTAATCTTTAAGCCATTTGTACAGCTTACGTGTCTTTGAAACAGTTTCAGTAGCAGGTGCAGATGAAGTTGAAGAAAAATCATCAAGGTTGATGAAATAACCAGAGGCAGTCTCTGCAAGCATAGTAGCCGGTGCATTACTGGTAGATGGATTCACTTTGCCTGGAGGCCTATAGTAGACAATGTCATCAGTTTGTGTGGTGTTGGAGTAGAAGACAACCACATCTTGGACAGGTGTTTTTGTTGCGGTGGTGACAGGAATCAGCAAAAGCTCATTTTCCACCTTACCCATGCTCGAGGAGGCATTTGTAGCATTGTTGTTCATGCTGTTGTAGTCAGAAGTGTTGTTGTTTCTTCTTTGAAGAGGTATGTCCTATTGCGTAGTGAGAGGGGACTGGGAACCACCCAAGGAACCTCTGGGTCTACTGAGCATGATCAGCCACATGATGGAGTTTGATGTTGTCAATAGAAACTAATCTGTTTGCTTTGGAACCAGGCGGCAGTGGTAGGATGACAATTCTGGTACCTTGTATTCCCAGTACTTGAACCAGTGCTCGGTGTGAGGGGCCAAATTCCTTCTTCACAGCAATTTTCTCACAAACCAGATCCCCGACTTTAGGAATCAAGCCACTATACGTTGTTGGAAAATCCCTTATTCCTAAAGTGGCAGCAATACTGGATGATTTATCATCACAAAATGGCTGAAGCTCCTACAATACAGTGAGACATTCATTTTTGTCAAAAGGTGTATCAGCTGCCGCCAAACCAGGGCCTTCTAGATCTGGGACATACATAGGTATCCCAAAGACAAGCTCACAAGGAGTGAGTCTTCCCAAGGACCTTGTTGGCAGATTATTTAGTGCTAGTTGCTGTCACATCCAGATAATCGTTCAGACTCTGGCAACATATTGTGACTTCTGCTGCATTGTCTAGCAGTGTCACTGCCCACATCTTGTTCTTCAGCAATGTCCTCAAGTTTGCTGGCCTTTTTAATTGACAGTGCTGCCACCTTTTTCTTTTTAAACTGTGGCTTTTGTTGTGGGGACTTATCTTCTTTTTTGTCTGAAGACTGTGGTGAGTCTTTCTTCTGTTTCACATAGTCGTGATGTCGCTCTGACCAGCCAACTCTCTTGCTATGTCTATCCTGTGCATCCTGAAAGGAATGAGAGGGACGTGAATCAGGATATCTGTCAGGAGCTTTTATATTTTCTCTATTTCTGAGATTATATCTCCTGTCAGAGTTCTCTGGGTTTGGAGAATCTGCTCTTTAACTTTGTCTGTCTTTAATTTGCTTTTGTTTATCCCAGCGCTTTTAGAACCCTCCTGTGCTTGTTTTTACCTTCCTTAGGGGTGGTACTCTGTATTTCAGGCTTTTTCGGCTTGGCTCCCAAACTATCCCGTCCTATACTGGTATAGATATTGGAAATTATTTTCAGTGGTTGTTTCTCCTGTTCCAAATGTGTAATCTCGCGGAGACGTTGGCGTATAGCCAACGCTAACGCTTCCCCTTTAGTGTTACTAAGTATTATTGAGGAGAATGTGTCGAAGTTACACAATAATTTCAGCCCCAAGTCTAGGGGTGGTGCAGCCCCATGCTCATTCTGAATTTGTGCTAACGCTTCTGGTAAATTGGCAAGAGTCGGGGTACCATGTGTGGTAGTATAAATTGCAGCAAAGACTGTACCCTATGTAGTGCAGTCATCCACTGAGGGAACCATCCCCAAGGGCAAGCACATTGTGAGAATTCTATGTTTTTCCTGTGGTCCCGTATGGGGAAACACAGCTTCCAGCTGATTAGTTGTCTGGGCTATCCAGAACAGGTATTTCTCTTGTTCCGTGGACACTTTGCCCCTGATAGAATGTACTGTTTGTGAATTAATCCCAGTAGTAGCTTATTGGTATCCAGCAGGTGCTGGTGGTGCTTGATGCGCTGGTGTTATGTTCAATGTTCGCATTTCGAACTGGACAAATCATCTATATAGTGTTACTAGCTCAATGTATAGATTGTGCAGATAAGCTGCCTGCATGTTTTGCACACCGGGGTGAGGTGTATATGTGGCAAACATAGGCCACGTTGGTCCTTCATTACCTAAGCGACCTAATCTCATGGGTTGTATTACGTGTGGTAGGGCAGCCTTAAACCAGTTGTGATGTTCTTGATAAGTAATCAGAATTTCAAGATACTGTTATGTGTGGTACCGCTGTGGTACGTTTTCAATTCTGTATGTGTGGAATGTGAATGATCTAGGGTCCTCCTGAGGAAAGGTGCCCCAAGAATAGAATGTTTCTGTTTGGTAAGCTTCATTAGCTTCTACGATTAATGTGAGATCCCCGCCCTCTTCTGTTAAGCCATGCGCTACTAAGTGTAGTGTTAATGCCTGTCTGGCATTCTCAGGAATCTCTGTGACATTAGCCATATTGTGTAGTGGGTAAAGAGATGGAACCCCAAATGGGGAGAAAGTCCTGTTAGAGTTCGAGCTCGAACAACCTACAGCCTAATTAGGTGCTCCCTGTTCAGCTGAGGAGGATCTCCCCCACAACCACAGACGTCTCTATATAATGACACTTAGGGTACCTGTTTTGTGTGAGACAGTGATACTCAGGGTATTCGTAAATTAGTGCATCAATACCATCATTGGTGGCACCATGTCATGGTTGAACTCTTGCTCTAGGCAAGACTGCTGGTTTAGGGATGACAGCACTTTTGTTTGTAGGCAACTAGACCAATCCTACAACAAGTCGCAACTGTCCTGAAAAGGTACATTATGTTACTGTCACACAAAAGTGGGAAAGTACATGATGTGAATACCTACATATCTCATTTATCTTTCACGCAGATAGTGACGCCTTTACAGAGTGGCACTGATAACATGAAACTAAAACATCTTCCTAACTATAAACATATAAGCTATTTTGGAAGACATAATTAAATAAATGTGCTAAAACAGAGCAAGTGAAGTGACAGGGCACAGGCCTGCAAGTAAGAAGGCTAAGCTAACTCCTGATTCCCATTAAAACTAAATAGGATCCACAACAATTTTATATGCCTTTTCCAGAGACTCTCCAACAATCTTGGGGAGATGTTCATTGGGGTCTCATATGGTGGCGACTGTGCACAAGATCTGATGTTTAGTGGTTGAATTAACAAAATCTGACTATCAGTTGATACAGAACCTCCTCCTGAGTTGAAGTATTGTTTGAGCCAGTAATTGTGACCTTGGGCTATGTGATGGTGAATGGCTCCAATTTCTTTGAGGTCTCGACATTGACAATTGATTTGATGTCGGCGGTTCACGTGAAGTATGTGGCTGTGAGGCTACAGGTCTTGATGTCGACTTTGATAGGATCAGCGGTGTGGGCCTCGATGTCGAGACGCTAGCCTGTTCCGACATCAGCGGTAGCCCTAATGAAAAAGGGTGCTCCGACATCAAGCGGTGGTGTTTGTTGCTCGACAGGGACTTCGCCAATGATGCATGCCTCGACATTGACATCGACAAAGGCCTTGACAGTGAGGTTTGCCTTGACGTCGGGTGATGACATTTATGCAAAGCCAATAGAGGCCTTACTGGTGAGGACTACCTTGACGGCGAGTGGCATCAGTGAGACGGTATTCTTGACATTGAAGCTGATGGCGAACAGACAGGGATCTGCCTCGACTTTCATATCCTACCTCTCGATGTCAACCGGGATCACAGTTTTTTCTGTCTCTCTGGAGATTTCCCTCTGGGCCCCTTCTTAGAGTTAGATGAGGGCTTCTTGGAGGTAGATGGAGACACTCCAAGGACAAATAAAGCTGTTTTTCCTCTCTTCTGCAGCCCAATCAGATTGATTTTTCCCTGTCTTTTAAAGTTCTCCTGGACAGCTTCTGGCAATGGTGGCATTTCTCTGGCACAGTCTCAAGAAGACAATGCAGACAGAATGAGGATCCATCTGAGCCTACTTTTTGCCACAAGAAGGACACTTCACAAAATGTGAAGGCATGGTGTAACAGAAAAAGATAAAATTTTCTGTCAAAAAAGTAATCTTCTGCACAGTATGTACTGTACGATATCGAATGAAGTAAAAAACAGGAGTTTCTGAAGAAATATATTTGACAAAAAACCAAGAAATGGCATAGGTCGGTGCTCCAGGATCCTGACACTAGGAGCCAGAAAAAAGAACTGACCTAAATGTCAACTGTGGGGCGTGATAGGATGCAGAGGGTCCTCTGAGGCCTCAAAGGCACAGTAACAGTTTCCTCTATTACACTATTAAATGCAGCCTATTGGATACCAATGCCTTTGACTACATTTAAGTTTTCTGGTTCCATAAAGGCTATAATTGCACCTTTTTCTCTCTTGTTTTCTGCTTTACAGAAATGTTAATGTACCTTTTTCTCTCTTGTTTTCGTCTTTACAGAAATGTAAATGACAACTCAATTTCATTTTAGGCATTTTGTAGCCTATAGTGTAGGATGTATATGTAATATCTATGTATGTATCTATCTATGTATGTATATATATGTATGTATTTAAATATTCAGTGCTTAGGACTATTGATGAGGATCCCCTGGAATAGAATCATAAGTCTGATTTTACTAAGATTTGTGTTTCATCTTTCAGTACTTCGGATTTACAGTAATCCTGAGTTCCAGTAGTAAGCCATGAATAAGTTAAGAGTATGCCTAGCTTTCAATTACAGTTAAGAGCATTCCTGAAGTACTACAAGAGTAAGTCACACCTAAAGACAGCAAGATCTTTATGAGCCATGTCCTGTGTGTCTAGTTTAAAATAATCTTGTATCTTTTATTACAAAGAGCACATGAAAAAAACGACGCACTTAATTCTGATGCGTTAACTCTTTCACTGTTCTATTGATGTATTATATTCGTTATGAGGTTTACATATAAAAATGGGGGAAAGAACCTCTAGCAGCTGTTTTTTTCTTATTGTATTTTTGTGGTGTGATGGGTGAAAAAATCATTCACTGTCTGGAAGCAGGGTTAAGGAGTTTGCCTTTCTGAGAAATGGCAAACACCTTAATGAGGCAACCCAGTGCTCATTTCTGACCAACTCATTAATGTGCATGCAATGTCACTAGAAATGTCACACACTGTGGGCTGTGCATGGAGGGATTTCCCAGCTGCTTGCAGATCCATCTAAGGATTTAATTGGTGGGCAGGACTGCAAGAAGTGCTAAGGGTAGTTTTTACTGCCCTCTTCTCCTCCCTAGCCATATCTACGCTCGAGTCACGTTTTGTTTTTGGTAGGAAGATGGGAAACAGAGAGATAGTAACAGCTCAGTTTCTGCCACCCTGTCTCTCACCACCCATCCCTACTTACCAACAGAAAATTGAACCAGGATGCAGGGATTGGAAGGGGGTGGGCAAGGGCTGTTTAAAATGCCCCCATTCAATTCCCACTACCTGATTCGGTATCAGACAGCTCCTACATCTCACAATGCTTCTCTGCCCATGAGAGCACTGCGATAAGTTGTGCATCAGCAAGGAGCCTGATGCTGTTTGGATTTTACTCAGCTTAACAAAAGATATAACTAACACTGTTCTGTTCCCCCTGCAAGAAGCTAGATGTTATTTGGATTGCTTTTTATGCTATGAAATAACCCACACATTATTCCTCCTTTCTGGGTTTCAGACAAACACATCTGTGTCCCAGCGAGGAACTACACAGTATTTGTTTTTTTATCCTAAAAAAAAAAGAAACCAACAGCGCTTAGCTCCTTGCTTTGGGTGCAGACATACACATGTCTGCATCTCAGGGAGGAGCCCAGCAGCTGTTTGGATTGTTTCTTGTACTCAGAAAACAAAAAACAATGCCTGGCTCTTCCCTGGGGTGCTGGCACACATGTATGCCACACAGTGAAGAGTCGAGAGACCAACGTCTGCCTTGGTCGCCATGCTACAGAACATAGTGGCCACTTAGACCTGCTGATCTATGGCTATTCTAGAACAATGACGGACTTGAGATGATACATTGACCCATATAACAACTGTAAATACGCTAAAAAATACAATCACAACACAAACACTAGTAAGTCGTAAGTTAGACAATTGACAGAAAACATCAGATGTGCCTAATGTGACCCTTACCGCACATTACCTTGAATAAAACTTACGATTTCAAGGGAAGCATCCCCAGCATGGTCGGGAGTGGAAGAGATTGGTACCTAAGAGAAGCAAAAAACAAGACATTTGTAACATGAAAACCGCTCAAGTGCACACATAACCTCTCATTGTATAGCCGTTCTTTTGGCAGCAATTATTCAGTGAGGAGCTTGAGTTTAATTGCTTCATAAATTGCTGCAAAGATTTTTCCAAAATGGACCATGGAAAATAATAGGGTTTAAATAATAGGTGCAAAGACATGTTGGTTCAAGTAACAATTGCATCGGAGTAGAGGTGCTGTATGTGCAAATATTTGTAGGAAGTTGCAAAATGTACTTTTGAGAACTTCTTTAAATTGTAACGAATTCTAAAAGTACGGCCGGTAGTTCGCTAAATTTTGAACTTCTGAGTTTTAACATTAAAATTATTTCTAAGAGAGAATCATTGCCAACATTACTTCAAGCTTCAAAGTTGCAAGAAAAACAGCTTTAAAGGTATCTTTAAGCAAAATAACAATTTCTACCCCATTTAGCGCGTGCGCGTGCAGCGTAAAACTGCTAGTTTCCGTAAAAATCACGGCTAGGTCATAGGCACAGGAAAAGCGGGAAGCTACAGAATTAGAACATACCCAAGACATCGCTCGCATAATAGTTTGCTCAAACCGAATAAGCGCCAGAAGTAGACCTAGCTGTAAATAATAACACGTGTCTTTAAACTATGTTTGTAAATATTTTTTAAACATTATCAAACACTGAGGATTCACACGTCCCAATTAGAGTGGGGGCACGGGAGGGTTTCTGCTGGGGAAAACCCATGGCCTGCTGTCACTTCCATCACAGAGCTGCCAGGTCACATTAGTAATATCATTGCCTTATTTAGATGGGCCTGCCATCACTCATTCACTAGATTTCCCTTCCCAGTGCCACTATACGGTCCCAGGAAGAAAAGCAAGCATTTGCAATGCAATAGGTCTCGCATTTTCGTAAGTTAGAGCTATTAGCATTGTAAATGCATAACTGGACTTTTCATGCAGCATAATGTGGTCCACATAATTCCAGTGGCCCTGCATGTAACTAAAGCACTTTCATTTACCTTCTTCATCTATCGGCAGCAAAAAATGAAAATATTCCATTATTTATTATACTTATATCATTATTTTGGGGTCGACCTAGAAAGTCCTGGTCATTTATACCGCTCATCCCAGTATCACCCCAAAAAGTGCCTTCAGATTTGAGTTCTCTTTAAGCTCACATTACATGACCTTTGAAAGGGCCCCTTTCTCATTGAGAACCTCCCTTGCAGCACAGGAAAGTATATTTCATATTTAAGTACATGTTTATCTCTAGGAAACAAATAAGGATTCAAGAGATCAGGGCTTAAAAAAATGCAACATGATTGGAATCCTTCTAAAATCAAGGAGTCCTCTTAAAATAACTGCTCGTTTAAGAACAGGGTCTGTGATGTAAACATGCTTTTGTATGAAAACTAAACAATCTGTTTTGATGCTACAGTACAATTCATTCTTTACACCCAGTTTGAATTACATTTTCTTCTGTTTTGCTTCCTGCTTGCAGACAAAAGCCCTATAGCAGCATGTCAAATTGCCATGCTATGACTATCTGAGCAAAACTGTAACCGATATTAATGAACAAACACAAAAATTAGCAAATGAAAACCAACAAGTTAACTTTTCCAAAGTAAAAGGCGAGGCAATGCAACCCAGGTGTTATAATTTTAATAGCTTTTGAACCATTTTCGATATAAACATTTTATGGATTAGATCTGCTTATTATGCAGCAGATGGGGGTTATGTGGGAGTGTGGCACATTCATATTTGTGCATAAGATGCCATGGGATCACATACATTCAGATGTCCTGGATTTTAAGGCATATTTGTGCAGTTCTGGGTGCATTGGTCTGTCTAAAGTGTTGCATTATATATGTGTGTCAATAATGGGACAATCACACGCCTATGTTGTACCACAACTTTCTGCCTCTAGCTCTCTCATCCTTCCCAAATGCAGCAGTGTTACCAGAAGGTCTGTCATGCTCCCACCAACCATGGTATTAATTCTCCCTTCGTATATGAGGGCTCTGCTCATTGTCTTGATGGGAGAGTAAACAGCAGCCACAGTGATGATAGCGAATGTCTCACTCGCTATCGAGGACAGAGCACAGACAATGTTCTCCATCAGGTGTCTACAGTCAGACTCCAATGGAAGAGGGCAAGTGGTGTAGTTTGAGACACCTGCCATCACACTATTCCCCTGAGTGTCAGAATAGTATGACAGATCTGAAACTGACCTCTCACCATCACATCCCTAAGATCCCAGAACACCAGAGTGAGGTGGGGAAAGCTGCAACTTGACTGAGAAAACAATGTTTGTGTATTCCATTGCAGTAGTAAGCAGTAGAGATACTTGCTTGTGATTCATGGTCATCATTTTCAAACGGAGTGTATAAACATGTATGGGGGAGCTGTACAAATTAAATTACTTAGAAAACAAGATGGCAATCTTCCCTTTACCCTTTAATGCAATATTTAAAAAACCGTAGTAAACTTCAATAGCATAGTAAACAAAAAGAAAAACAACCTAGCACAAAAGAAACAAGGCTCCATTTTGAATGAATGCCCAGAGACAATCGTTGTTAACAAGAATCCTAACAATAACCACTTACAATTTTTCTACATGACACTTCGCAAGACCACAAAACAAGTCACTGATAAATGGAATAGAGTCCTTCAGTGAAAACCTCCTAACAGGAAGAAGCCACAGAGAACAGTGATTTCTGGCCCTCGAAGAAGAAATTCACCCCAAGAAGATAACGTGGCCCCGACAACCCAGAATGGTAAACATTTGTGAATCCAGCTTTCAGCATTTGCATTAGGAAATTGAGGACAAGAAAACTCACATCTCAACAATATGCTATATAAACTGTTAGGGAATGCAGTGAGTATCCAAGGAATCAAAGAAAGCAACTGACTAAAATGGCCTGCGATCACACAGATAGGCTATTTATTATTAGATACGCCAATGTACACCTCACTACAGATGAAAACTGTTGAGCATGTTTACTCTGATCACAGGAACCTGTCACGATCACGAGCTAAGGGCTAATGAATTAATCACGCCAAACCTCATATAAGATGTATTTAACCAAAACAGTTATTGACTGGTATCAGCAACAGACTCGGAGCATTTTACAGCATCGTGGCTTATCAGAAAGCAAGATTTTATGATAAACATGACGGTCTATCACAGCAGCAAAACTGGGGCTCTCCTTGAACACCGCTCTACAATATATGATCTACACAGGAAACAAGTTCGCGCTCTATGAAACCTGAAAGCGGCACGGCCGCCACAGAGCGCAAAGGAGAAACAAAAACAATGTTATGTACCTGGTTGTCATGTAAAGCGCTCAAATACCGCCGATCGAGTTTGCGCTTTCTGAAAGTGCAAAACGACATGTGCAGCAGGAGTATGAAGGAGCGAGGCAAAGGGAACTAACTAGTTTGTTTCAGTTGTAGTGTCAGGTGTTGTGTTGTATCTCGATGCAATGATGGAAAGAAACAGCAAAATACCGTATGTGTTTAATCCACGCCCTGAGGTACTGGGTTTTTCAGAACCGGTACTGATCCGGTAACCCAGCGGTGCCAGGGTACACCCAAAGACCTCGGGTACTTTCCTGATTCAGACCACAGAAACTCAGAGTCTTCTAGGTGAAGTCAAAGATCGAATTTATTGGCTGCAACCAAGTAACAAGCGTCCTAGAAGTACAACAGCACGGTTTGTATGTTCTCAGGAGACTGTGTTTCAATGCAAAGTCAGGTTTCCTTATATACAGTTTTTTAAGCTTCAGGCAAACATTCTTGACATTTTGGTTGGTCATTCACATGTTTTCACTACAAAGGAAAAAACAGTGTCATGATGAAACCTTATATTTCATGTCATCCAACCCATAATAAATTACCCGGCAAGGCCTAGTATTTTACATCAGATAAGTGTGGACCCCCAATAAAAACGGGCACCTCCCCCTCGTAAAGTAAGAAGAAGAAAAGAGCAGGTGCAGGTGTGAGCAAGATTAGGCAGGGTGTGTGAGCGATAATAAGGGTTTTATGGCATGGTGTGCCTTGATGCTATCTGATTCGGCCACTGGGAGAGGGACTGACCAAACAGGTTTGGCCTGAGGCAATGGTTCCAGCTTGCCCAGGTCAGAGAAAAGTCAATCAAGGTGTACGTGTCCTTGGAATCAAATCTGACTGTATTATAAGCCTATGTGAGGGCAACTTTTAAAAATGGCTGCCGTGTATAAAATGGGAGCCACGAGTGCAGGACGAAAATGGCGATTTCGAGGTGAAAACGCTGCTGGAATTGAGCGAAAATGCTCATGCTTAGTGTACTAGTCATTATCGGTCTTTTGATACTAAAATCGTACTGCTGTGGCAAAGTAAATTACATGGGTCCAGAATTTTTAGAACCACAAACCCTCCATAGGCAATAAACCTATTCTCATGCTAATCTGAGTCCAGGTCTATGTTTATAAGGCCATGGAGATGTTGCTGGAGCAAAATTCTAGTACTTGGTAACTCTCACTGGACAGGTCTCCTCGAACATGAAGTAGCACAAAAGGCCACATATGGCAGGACAAAATAAGGAATACCTCTATCTGCAGTAGGTGGCATAAGATCACACACCCAACAATTAGTGATGTTCACTACTAACTAGTGTTGATGCAGAAGCTGTACAAAAGAATTGCTTACGAATTCTGATCTTCTAACCTGCTCATGTTCAGGAAAAGGGTGAAAAGAGTGCAAAGAAACAATAGTAGGAAAAGACATAGGTTGGGAAGTGGGTGCAGAAGTCAATTGAGTAGAGAAAAACAATCCCACCCATAAATGACAACGTCATGTTTAAAAGACACTAGAAAACATGTTATTAAGAACATATAGACAACGGGAGAAAGTAGTGACCACTATTAGAAATGAAATAATAATTTTTCACAACCCTAACCAAAAAGCAAATCCTAAAATTATCTAGTAACATTTTTAGTGCTCCTCTGCATTTCAGTAATTTTTGTATGTTCAGGTGGAACAGTGGTGACTCATCAATGCTCTAAGGTGAAAAGGGGGTACTCTTTCCACAGAAAATGGACTTTATTCTGCTTTTACTAAACAGAATAGTACTTTAAAACAATGCCAGCAAAACAATCAGTCTCCTAACACCTAGTCTATACAATCACACGGAAACCTCTTGAGAAACCAACTATGCCCAGAGTCCGTTCAAAAAGCCTCTCTGGCAGGCTTCTATTGTCCATCAAATTTTCTTTTGTTGTTTTCAAACACCCACAGCTCACTCGAAAGTCTCAATGTCTTAAAGCAATGCACCAGTGTCTCTCCTCTGTGGCAGACACTACAAACAATGTGCTCTTCATTGATCAAGGGCACAAATCATCTCGTGCAGACCCAAGCACCATTAATTGGGAAATAGCTCAAGCTCAGCAGCACTTTCAGACTCCAACACTCATTATTTAGTGTCAGAGGACGCTCAAGCTGCTCTTTCATGGGCACCACAATATAGTGCCTTTTTCCAAACTTGAAATCTCCGGTGCACTGCCCTTCTTCAGTTGGAGCAAAGAAAAGGGGTGTGTGGCCAAAACTCAGGCCAAGGGGCTCAAGGGATTGCACACTGTCAGAGGTTACCAGCACATGACAGGTAGAGAAATGAAACCTCAAAACAGCTCTGCTATCAACAACAGGAATCCTTCTCTTTACACTGAAACTTTGGTTTTGTGATGTCCAACGCTGTCTGATGGAGCAAGTACGATACCATGCGCTGGCGATCGCTGTCCAGCTTTGCTACTTTCTGGGTGCTGAGACTGTAGGGCCAAGACGTCCGTCTTTCATCTGTAGCTGTCACTGATGGGAATTAGGCTTAAATCAATGTCCTGCAGGTTATTATGACTTGATACCCGCAGAATCTAGTGACGTAGGAAATGTGCCACAGTTGTTAGTTTCCTTCAATTTAGTAAAAAAAAACAGTTCTTGGTTTTTAGCAAGGGGACTGCAAGCAGGTGGTCTGCAATCTTCAAAGGAGTAGCCATACACCATGGGCATAAAATATAAAGACAAAGGCAGAAGGGCAAAACAGGGTCTCTAGCATCTTTAATTGGGTTCTCTCCATTATTCTCTGCCATCTATAGCTACATGAGAATTCTATCTGAATGGATTTCCTCACACAGTGGCATTGTCTAATGGGGTAAACACATATTTTCCTCAATTATTAAGTCTAGGTGTTCCTCCTTACCTTAGAACATCTCAATAGAGAAATCACATGATACCGATTATCAGGGACATGTAGAAACCTTCCTTTAAAAACTGTGCATCAGGTGCACTATGCAATACACAGGCTAATAGTCAAATGTGCAAACAAAAAGACAAGAACTAGAGGGTCCTGATATTTGCATGATTAGGACACATCTGATCCCACCAAAAATTTAAGTAGCAGGAACAGAAGGGAACCGAAAACCAAATTAAAATAGACATTGAAAATTCGTCATGTTCAAAAAGGTAAACATAAGATATCTCCTATTGAAATGGAAAACTTGTCTTACTATAATATTGAGTCAGTTAACCAGTCTATCGCTACCCTGACAGTCAGGCTGGAAAACATTGAAGCAGGCCTAAGGCAAATTCTTGAAAACCAGTCTGGTCATACCAAAGGGAATTATACATAACACGGGGGTCCCTGGTACATCACTGCAGTCTGGAAATGTGAACCTGAACAATTCATCAATAATAATAAAAGGGCTGACTGGTGAAAGGAATTCGAAAAAGAGAAATGGGACTAGGACATAGCTAAAATCTCAATAACTAAGCATGATGCGACATTGGTCAGGGGAAGTAACAAAAGAAAAAATCTATAGGAAGAACAAAAACAATTATTTGGGTGATAGTCAGGCATGTGACACAACACCGAAAGTACGGGTGATACACAAAGGCCAAAGTTACACAAATTTTAACTCTACCGTTGGCGACTACACCATATACGGTACTCCTAGCTAATGTTTCAGTTCCTTCTTCAGGAAAAAATGAAAACCTGGTTTTCTTTTAAGGAACGAAAGCCATATGCTACTTAGGAAACAGAACATCATTAACTAATGTAATATAGAAATTAGGCCACCTTGAGTCACAGATCTATAATTTCATCCTTAGGTCCAATCAAGGCTACATAAATGTAGGGCTGCCTGTTCCTTTAAGGGAAGGGGCAGTAACGTGACTAACTGCAGGTGACACACTTTGATCCTGTATACCTCTTTTTATTTTCCTTCAATACCATTATAGCCAAATAGACATGCACTGGTGAAGCGTTGTCTCTTATGTTCACAGCATGAAATATCATTATCTGTGGAATTTAGTAACCAGAACAAGTTCAACCAACTGTTGCGTAGCGATGGACATCGTCATGACCATCCCCTCACAACACAGGGGAGCTTGTAATAGTATCAAAAGCAGCAACAAACATGCAAAAAACAAATAAAAAATAATAAAAACGCACAAAACGTCAAGCCATCAGATATGCTTGCTGTGTATCAAGCACAAAAAGCATAGACAAAACAATAGCATGTGTGAATAAGCGGTGACACACAACACCATGTCATGTACTTTATGCACTGTAAACCTGCAGGCCAAAACCCAATATTTGGGCCTGTTTAATTTGTCAGGTTTAAAATCCTTACCCTCCTTTTGACAGTAGATCACCAGGCAATGGAAATCTGCTGTCAAATATAACTTTACTGTTTCTCTTCTAACATACAGGACCAGCAAGAACAATTCATGATAGGACCAAATACATGAAAATAAATTTCCATTACTTAACTGTTACCCTCTTGTCAGTTACTTCGCAACATCAAGCCACCTTAGTTTTACCTTTCTAAAAGTAAAAATTGTTACACTGACACTCCATATTAATTTGGCACCTACAATTTCCACTGTGAAAAATAAGTCTTAATTGGCAAATCGTTCTCATTAAGGCATGTAGCCTTCAAAATTTTAGAAAAGGGCTGCATCTTATTTTCTGTCTAAGACTTAATGCAACACTTCGTTTTCTGTCAAATAAAAGCAACTAGCAGGCATCATTTTATTTTTTTAGAGCGGCGACACAAATGTATCAGTTCTGCAGAGCATTTAACATGATGTTGGGACTTTCGAAGAAACCCCTTTTTTTATATTTTCCCTTTGGAATTAAGTTCTTTAATTGTATTGATGTTCTTCTGGAGAAACCAGAAATCCCACTTTTAGAGGCCCGTAGGGTCATTCTGCATTTCACAGAGACAAGGCCCTAATTTAAAAGGTCACAAGTGTCAACATGACAGCCTTCTCCATTGTTTATGGGAAAACTAAAGATAGCATCTCAGCAGCGTGACTTGAGCCAGCCTCTGTAGCTCTCCTAGCTTCTGCCACTGTGAATCTGTCAAAGACAGTAGGCCTTCCTATTTTCCTTCTAACCTGCAATAATTCACTCTATTTAAAAAAAATTTTTTTTCCTTTTTAGGCGCTAAAAAAAATGATCTCTATTTCCAGATTATTAAACTACATTTACTGTGAATAATTCACAAACCTTAATAACACACATACCAGTTGTTAGAATAAATGCTTGTTGCAATCCCATGCAATGGTACATATTTCATCAACCTCGAATGAATGAACGTCTCAGTAGGCCCAGCTGAAGTTAGAACCTTCAACCTTGATATTAAAACAAGCCTTTGTACTGGCACATTGACTCATTGAATCATAAGAAGGCACAACCTGCAAATATATATCAAACCTAAATGTATGCATTTACTGAAGCCTGAGACACTTTAAAAAGTACTCTGAATGAAAGAAAATGCAGTTTAAACAGTGCTTTTGCCCAAAATCGACTTTGATATTTTAGGCATTAAAAAATCAATATCCTACAATTTTCTTGCATAATATGCATTACCAGAATGTCTATTACACAATCCATGAGTCAGCCATTGAAAATATGAACTTATACTTTATAGAAATGAGCTTGTTTGCTCCTGCGCCAAGGGAAAATTGCACATACAAATGTCATTTTAGAGGTGCAACATAACTTAAATTACATTTTAATGTTAGGAGGTCATAGTATAGGTATTAAGCTTTATAAATATTAAAAAACGATTTTGAAAGGCACTTATTTTTTAAATAATTTTTCCATAATTAATAATTTTCTTTAAAAAAAAAAAAAAAAACCCAATTATTCTTTTTTTGTGATAATTCCACATATAAAAGCAAGCTGCATCCCTTGCCTATTATTTGGGATACATTAACTCACAAGCCTAAGCGCATAAGCCTAACTTGAAATGCGTCACATTTTTGCGCCACTTTCATTTAAAAGGAAGGTTATGCAAAATTCCACCCATGTTTAACTGGGAAAGTGCTGGCTGAATTGAACATTCCTATCAAATATACTGTAGCTGAAAAGTTTGCCTGTGAACATCTAATACAATGCATCTAAGAAAAATGCTGTAAATGTATTTTTTTTTTTTTGCAAAAATAGATAATTTCGTTTTTTTTTGGGGCCCTATTTATATCTATTGAATGTGTTTTCTAATTTATTAAGCATTTAACGGCAGTTTTGTATATGTGCACAATTGCTCATTCTATAAATTAAAGAGCAACATATAGTTATGTTAGCACATCACATGGTTCATTTCTGGATTTTTTCTAAGTTTCTACTTAATATTAATTAACCAACATTTTACTTAACAAACTGTAAACATCAAGAAGACCCACAAACACACATTGAGCTCATTTCAGATATAAACAGAAAACACTCAGTACACACAATACAGCGCGCTTTAGCCATTTTTCATAAATAGCGCCGTCGCAATTTACTTACAGAACCGTTTGCAGATCCTAGTTGTAAGTCATATTTACAAGAAAAAAATAAAACTTTTCTCAATTATTTCCAAGAATAGCGGACCCATACTTTATTAAACGTGATGGGGCCTACTCCGTGCTTCACAAATAGTTCATAGGTTGGAGTTCCAATCGGAGGAACCGGACATGAGTCCTCCAACCGGGAGTCCCTTTTACAACCAAGACAAAACAAATTTCCAAGTCTGCTAAGACCAGGCATCTTCGCTCACTAGTCTAGCTTCAAACTTCAAAGGATTATCGTTTACGATAGTCTCGTGAATACATGAGTCCTTCGGCTTTGGTACTTGCAAGTTCCAAATCAAAGGGATCCCGAAGGGATACCAAACCAAATGTCCAACTAAGGACCAAACCAAGTGTCCAACTAAGGACTGGGAGACGCTCCACTTATACTTAACTGAAAATATCGATGATGTCACCAGAAGACTCGTCTTATCGTTTCGCTCTACCAAACATCAAGGGTCCAAATCAGGGCGAAAGCCAGGGCAGCAGTCCTTCGTAGCCGTCGGGAAGCGGGGAACCTCGCAGCAAAGACTTTCGGACCACGTCGACATGCAGGGGTCGATGAAGTGGCGGCCTTCCTCCAGAATTTTCACACGAAGCTCCCCACGGACCTCAGGCTTGGACCGGTACCGCTGGTATCACCCCACGTTGGGCGCCAACTGAGGTACTGGGTTTTTCAGAACCGGTACTGATCCGGTAACCCAGCGGTGCCAGGGTACACCCAAAGACCTCGGGTACTTTCCTGATTCAGACCACAGAAACTCAGAGTCTTCTAGGTGAAGTCAAAGATCGAATTTATTGGCTGCAACCAAGTAACAAGCGTCCTAGAAGTACAACAGCACGGTTTGTATGTTCTCAGGAGACTGTGTTTCAATGCAAAGTCAGGTTTCCTTATATACAGTTTTTTAAGCTTCAGGCAAACATTCTTGACATTTTGGTTGGTCATTCACATGTTTTCACTACAAAGGAAAAAACAGTGTCATGATGAAACCTCATATTTCATGTCATCCAACCCATAATAAATTACCCGGCAAGGCCTAGTATTTTACATTAGATAAGTGTGGACCCCCAATAAAAACGGGCACCTCCCCCTCGTAAAGTAAGAAGAAGAAAAGAGCAGGTGCAGGTGTGAGCAAGATTAGGCAGGGTGTGTGAGTGATAATAAGGGTTTTATGGCATGGTGTGCCTTGATGCTATCTGATTCGGCCACTGGGAGAGGGACTGACCAAACAGGTTTGGCCTGAGGCAATGGTTCCAGCTTGCCCAGGTCAGAGAAAAGTCAATCAAGGTGTACGTGTCCTTGGAATCAAATCTGACTGTATTATAAGCCTATGTGATGGCAACTTTTAAAAATGGCTGCCGTGTATAAAATGGGAGCCACGAGTGCAGGACGAAAATGGCGATTTCGAGGTGAAAACGCTGCTGGAATTGAGCGAAAATGCTCATGCTTAGTGTACTAGTCATTATCGGTCTTTTGATACTAAAATCGTACTGCTGTGGCAAAGTAAATTACATGGGTCCAGAATTTTTAGAACCACAGCCCTTGATTATATAGGCCACGCCCCTCTGAGAGACCTCCCCTGTTTATTCATTTCACCGAAAGCCCTGCTGCTAATACTCCATAGACTGACCACTTCAGAGTGCTAGGGAGGTAAACAGTCTGTGAGAAGGGAGGGAAGGGAGAAGATTAAATGGGAGCACGCAGAATGTTTTTTAAAACACAAGCTATCTTGAGAGGGAGCAAGCGGTTAAATGTCAGTTCCTTGGTTGTAGCGCTACACAATGTAACACACAAAGCAACCTATCAGGATTAACTCACAACAGCAAGTGTTTCTCCGCCAAGATATTTTTAGACACTTCTCAAGAAATATTAGATGTATTTGAAATGTACTGGACATCACAGTAAATAGCTTTAGGGTGCCAAATAAATGATATGTGTTGTTTATGTTTTTTCGTACTTGTGGGGCCTGGTTCTTGCAGAACTATGTAAGTAAAAAGGTGTTGGTTTGGGAGAGATCTATGGAACTTAAAGGTCTCGGGTCTGCAACAGGAATTCCTGCAGCCCCTTCCTCTGATCAGCCTGTGGCTACAAACTTTCGATGTACAATGCTATTAACATATAAACGTTGCAGCGCTTTCAGCCTGTCTGTCCCTTCTTTGTCTCTCTAACTTCAGCAAATGTTCAAATGATCAAGAGCTTAGAATGAGAGACAAGCTACAACAGTCGGTAGTGAATGTCATTTAGCGCCCTGGAGTGGCCCTGGTGACACGTACCGCTATGTAAAGCTAACCAAAACACATTTTCACATAGCAACCTGCATTATGTAATATATCTCCCATTGTTTTTCAGATAAAGAATAGTATTTTTCAAAGATGCACCGGTCACATTGCTGTGCGCCAAATACCTGATAATGCTTAGTTTGTATTTATTCAGAATAATGTTTTGTTAAGATTTCTTTTTATGGGAAGTCGTTATTTAAACTTCAATTTGTTTATCAAAGTCTGGTACTGTGTGTTCCAATCCAAGCAGATGCGCACAATGATTACATGTCAATAAATTTTTGAGATAGTGGAAACCGTAAAAAGTGCAATTTAATTAGCGAGCATAGGGAATTAGAAATTGTTTAAGGATTGTGTTGGACAACTAATTCCCACTTCACCATGTTGTTACCAGTGGGCCTTTCCAACATTCATTGTAGAAAGGAAATCACGCTTGGAGATGCAGTCAAGCACGCTTCATGTCTTCACAGACTCTCAGCTGTGATGAAATTTGTGGCAGGAGATAGCACGGTAATGCAAGTCTTGTTTGTGTTTTTTGTTGTTCACTGGCATTCTTACCGGGGCATTCATGAAATGTGTGTTTTTCTAGAGCTCCCGTATTATCTGGGAACGATTGCACAATAAAGTCATCCGTGTGAAGACTGAAGACAAGCTGAACAGTTTATTCCATCTACAATGAATGCAAGTAAAACAAGCATTTGGAATGCAATAGTCTTGTGTTTGCTCGGGTTAGAGCTCAGAGCAGCACTGATCGGCGAAGGGTCAGAATGTGCTGCTCCATCCAGCCCTCCTCCCAGTGATTTTGCTGTGCCTCTTAAATGGTGACATGCTGCGAATGGGCAGCAGGAGAGACCAGCTGTTTCATGTTTCTCTGGTCCATTTGCGAGACGCGTATCCAGACGCGTATCCAGCCGAGGATTTGTTTTTGAAATCCGGGACATGTTTTAGCTCATAAAAGCAGGAAGACATGTCCCCGGATGCCAAACAAAAATAAAACAAGCATTTGGAATGCAACTGTCTCGTATTTGCTCGAGTTAGAGCTCATTACTGACTGGACTTTTATTGCCACACAGACTGAAAATAACAAAAGGAAGAGAGCGAGGGTGAGCTGGCCCTGGAAAAGCCCCCCTCTTCTTTATGTTTACAGAGGGAGCTGGTGGGGAGGAGTAACTGAACAAGCACCCACACTTTTGAGGGGAAACAGGCAAATGCCAAAAAAAAGTCCCTTACAGAAGAGATAAACAGGACATAGCGTAATTACACAGGACTTTATGCTGCTCCCAAAGTGAAAAAAGGCAGGACAAAGAGGCAGAACTGACCACTAGCAAGCAAGGATTTTTAAAGGACACTGCAACTAACAAATGAGAACGCTAGAACTCACTCTATAGTATACTTAAAAGTATACAGCAGGCCGAATGCTACTGCTCGACCTAAAAAAACCTTTAGTGTTAGGAACATTTCCGGTTGGCGTTTCAGCCTCAAGCACTAACAATGGGATTTGCTGCTCAAAAGCAGAAGAGGGTGCCGAGCAGGACAGCTGACCATACATACTTTCTCACGGCTGTACGACTTAACAAAGCATGCCTGATCGAGGCTGTTGTAATCAATTTTAATTATAGTCCAAGTAGCATAAACTGCATAGAATCATATAGTTGCAAATTTGAAACATACTTATTCAAAAACAACAAGGTGATGGATAGAATGCTCGACATAATCTGAGCCACTTGCAATCGAACAGTAAAGACCGAGCTGCCAGTGCCTCCCTGAAATGGATCACAAGCAACCTATGTACACCTGGCTAATGAGTGCTAACTATGGCGAAACCAGTCTTGCTTTGGTTGTGTTGTGGTTCAGTGAGGACCTGGCTTGACAGTTTGGGTTGGACTGTTCCCACTAGAGCAGGGTCAAGACTGATTTGAGATAGTCTAGTCTAAACTGAGCTGACATGGTGTGCAAAATAAAAATGGACTGGGACGCTGCCGAGTGATTACTAGGGGCTGAGATTAATTCAATCATGCTATCCATTACGTTTTTGTACAGTTTAGTTTTTCTTTTTTTGTATACCTTACTTTTTTGTATACCTTAGTTCATTCCAAACCATTGACATCATATGTATGAATACCAAAATCCCTGTCTCAACCTCCATGATGGATAGATGTTAGCGGGTTAGCGGGTATCGCATGCTGAATAGAGATAAAGTAGATCTGAAAGCCTTACTCGCTGCCTCCACTGTTGTAGATGGAATAAAATCAAGAAGTGAAATGCCAGTTTACTCATCATCTTGTAAAGTACCAGCCCACGCCGTGATTCTCTATTAAAGTAAAAGCACCAGTAAGGATGGAGCAGGAACAGTGAGGGTTAATGTTCTTTGGGTGTTCTTTAGTTGATGGTTCTTCAGGTAGATGGTTTGCAATATTTGTATGTGATACTAATAATTGTAGTTGCATTGTAAAGTGATTCTCTCACATTCAGGTATCTGCATCTGCTAATACCTTGTAGGAAGTTGGCTCTGTATGTACTATTTCAAAGTAAGCATGCACAGAGTCCAAGGGTTCCCCTTAGAGGTAGGATAGTGGCAAAAAGAGATAATTTTAATGCTCTATTTTGTGGTAGTGTGGTCGAGCAGTAGGCTTATCAGAGGGTAGTGTTAAGCATTTGTTGTACACACACAGGCAATAAATGAGGAACACACACTCAAAGACAATTCCAGGCCAATAGGTTTTTGTATGAAAAAATATATTTTCTTAGTTTATTTTAAGAACCACAGGTTTTGACTAGCTGAAGTGCCCTGGGGCGCTGTAACAAAGGGGGTGAGCCTTTGAGGCTCACCGCCAGGTGTTACAGTTCCTGCAGAGGGAGGTGAGAAGCACCTCCACCCAGTACAGGCTTTGTTACTAGCCACAGGGTGACAAAGGCACTCTCCCCATGTGGCCAGCAACATGTCTGGTGTGTGGCAGGCTAGCAAAACTAGTCAGCCCACACTGGAAGTCGGGTATGTTTTCAGGGGGCATCTCTAAGATGCCCTGTGGGGTGTTTTTCACAATAAAATGTACACTGGCATCAGTGTGCATTTATTGTGCTGAGAAATTTGATACCAAACTTCCCAGTTTTCAGTGTAGCCATTATGGTGCTGTGGAGTTCGTGTTTGACAGACTCCCAGAACATATACTCTTATGGCTACTCTGCACTTACAATGTCTAAGGTTTTGCTTAGACACTGTAGGGGCATAGTGCTCATGTACCTATGCCCTCACCTATGGTATAGTGCACCCTGCCTTAGGGCTGTAAGGCCTGCTAGAGGGGTGACTTATCTATGCCATAGGCAGTGTGAGGTTGGCATGGCACCCTGAGGGGAGTGCCATGTCGATTAGTCAGTTTCTCCTCACCAGCACACACAAGCTGGCAAGCAGTGTGCCTGTGCTGAGTGAGGGGTTCCCAGGGTGGCATAAGACATGCTGCAGCCCTTAGAGACCTTCCCTGGCATCAGGGCCCTTGGTAACAGGGGTACCAGTTACAAGGGACTTACCTGGATGCCAGGATGTGCCAATTGTGGAAACAAAGGTACAGGTTAGGGAAAGAACACTGGTGCTGGGGCCTGGTTAGCAGGCCTCAGCACATTTTCAAATCATAACTTGGCATCAGCAGAGGCAAAAAGTCAGGGGGTAACCATGCCAAGGAGGCATTTCCTTACACAATCCCCCCCCAAACGAAAGAGGATGAGACTAACCCTTCCCAAGAGAGTCTTCATTTTCTAAGTGGAAAAATCTGGAAAGGCCATCTGCATTGGCTTGGGCAGACCCAGGTCTGTGTTCCACTCTAAAGTCCATTCCCTGTAGGGCGATAGACCACCTCAACAGTTTTGGATTTTCACCTTTCATTTGCATTAGCCATCTAAGAGGTCTGTGGTCAGTTTGAACTACAAAGTGAGTACCAAAGAGGTATGGTCTCAGCTTCTTCATGGACCAAACCACAGCAAAGGCCTCCCTCTCAATGGCACTCCAACACTGCTCCCTCGGGTGTAACCTCCTGCTAATGAAAGCAACAGGCTGGTCAAGGCCATCATCATTTGTTTGGGACAAAACTGCCCCTATCCCATGTTCAGAGGCATCAGTCTGCACAACAAACTGCTTGGAGTAATCTGGAGCTTTTAGAACTGGTGCTGTGCACATAGCTTGTTTCAGGGTGTCAAAGGCCTGTTGGCATTCTACAGTCCAGTTTACCTTCTTGGGCATTTTCTTGGAGGTAAGTTCTGTGAGGGGTGTCACTATTGATCTATATCCCTTCACAAACCTCCTGTAGTACCCAGTCAAGGAAAGGAATGCTCTGACTTGAGTCTGGGTTTTTGGAGCTGCCCAGTCCAGAATAGTCTTGATCTTGGGCTGGAGTGGCTGAACTGGGTCTCCACCTACAAGGTGTCCCAAGTAAACCACAGTTCCCTGCCCTATCTCACATTTGGATGCCTTGATAGAGAGGCCTGCTGCTTGCAGGGTCTTCAAAACCTTCTTCAGGTGGACCAGGTGATCCTGCCAGCTGGAGCTAAAGACAGCAATATCGTTAAGATAAGCTGCACTAAAGGACTCCAAGCCAGCAACGACTTGATTCACCAACCTTTGGAAGGTGGTTGGGGCATTCTTTAAACCAAATGGCATAACAGTAAACTGATGGTGCCCATCAGGTGTGGAGAATGCTGTCTTTTCTTTTGCTCCTGGTGCCATTTTGATTTGCCAGTACCCTGCTGTCAAGTCAAAGGTACTTAAGTATCTGGCAGCACCTAGTTTGTCAATTAATTCATCTGCTCTTGGAATGGGATGGGCATCTGTCTTGATGACAGAATTAAGTCCTCGGTAGTCCACACAAAACCTCATCTCTCTCTTTCCATCTTTGGAGTGAGGTTTGGGGACTAAGACCACTGGGCTAGCCCAGGGGCTGTCAGAGTGCTCAATGACTTGTGGACTTCCACTTTGATGCTTTCCTTAACTTGGTCAGACTGTCTGAAAAATTTGTTTTTGACAGGCATGCTGTCTCCTGTGTCCACATCATGGGTACACAGTTGTGTCTGACCAGGGGTTAGGGAAAAGAGCTCAGCAAACTGTTGTAAGACCTTCCTACAGTCAGATTGCTGTTGGCCAGAGAGGGTGTCTCAATAGATCACTCCATCAACTGAGCCATCTTTAGGGTCTGTGGAGAGGAGATCAGGGAGAGGTTCACTCTCAGCTTCCTGGACCTCATCTGTTACCATTAACAGATTCACATCTGCCCTGTCATGAAAGAGTTTGAGGCGGTTCACATGGATCACCCTTTTGGGGGTCCTGCTAATGCCTAGGTCTACCAGGTAGGTGACCTGACTCTTTCTTTCTAGCACTGGGTAAGGGCCACTCCATCTGTCCTGAAGTGCCCTGGGAGCCACATGCTCCAGAACCCAGACTTTCTGTCCTGGCTGAATCTCAACCATAGCAGCCTTTTGGTCATACCACATCTTCTGGAGTTGTTGGCTGGCCTCAAGGTTTTTGCTTGCCTTATCCATGTACTCTGCCATCCTTGAACGTAGGCCTAGTACATAGTCTACTATATCTTGTTTAGGCTCATGAAGAGGTCTCTCCCAGCCTTCTTTTACAAGAGCTAGTGGTCCCCTGACAGGATGCCCAAACAGAAGTTCAAAGGGGGAAAACCCTACTCCCTTCTGAGGCACCTCTCTGTAGGCGAAAAGCAGACATGGCAGGAGAACATCCCATCTCCTTTTGAGTTTTTTAGGGAGCCCCATGATCATGCCTTTCAATGTCTTGTTGAACCTTTCTACAAGACCATTGGTTTGTGGATGGTATGGTGTGGTGAATTTGTAAGTCACTCTACACTCATTCCATATATGCTTCAGGTATGCTGACATGAAGTTGGTACCCCTGTCAGACACCACCTCCTTAGGAAATCCCACTCTGGTAAAAATACCAATGAGTGCTTTAGCTACTGCAGGGGCAGTAGTGGACCTAAGGGGAATTGCTTCAGGGTATCTAGTAGCATGATCCACTACTACTAGTATGTATTGGTTCCCTGAGGCTGTGGGAGGTTCAAGTGGATCCACTATGTCCACACCCACTCTTTCAAAGGGGACCCCCACCACTGGAAGTGGAATGAGGGGGGACTTTGGGTGTCTACCTGTCTTACCACTGGCTTGACAGGTGGTACAGGAGACAAAAAACTCCTTGACTTTCTGGGACATGTTGGGCCAATAGAAATGGTTGACTAACCTCTCCCAAGTCTTGGTCTGTCCCAAATGCCCAGCAAGTGGAATATCATGAGCTAAGGTTAGAATTAACTCCCTAAACTCCTGAGGCACTACCACTCTCCTAGTGGCACCAGGTTTGGGATCTCTTGCCTCAGTGTAGAGTAGTCCATCTTCCCAATAGACTCTATGTGTTCCAGTGATTTTTCCTTTGGACTCTTCAGCAGCTTGCTGCCTAAGGCCTTCAAGAGAGGGACAGGTTTCTTGCCCCTTACACAACCCTTACTAAGAGTTCAATCTGATAAGGTTCCAACTCCATGGGCTCAGTTCCCTCAGAGGGCAGAACTTTTTCCTAGGAAGAGAGGTTATCTTTCTCTTGTTGTGTGGAATCTGGTTCCCCAGTCTTCTTTCCTTTTCTCTTGGAGAGTTAGGCCCTTTTTCCAGGCTCCAACACCACTTCTTCACCCTGAGCCTTGCACTGTGCCTTTGTCTTGACACACACCAGTTCAGGGATACCCAGCATGGCTGCATGGGTTTTGAGTTCTACCTCAGCCCATGTTGAGGACTCCAGGTCATTTCCAAGCAAACAGTCTACAGGGATATTTGAGGAGACCACCACCTGTTTCAGGCCATTGACCCCTCCCCACTCTAAAGTTACCATAGCCATGGGATGTACTTTAGTCTGATTGTCAGCGTTGGTGACTGGATAAGTTTGTCCAGCCAGGTATTGACCAGGGGAAACCAGTTTCTCTATCACCATGGTGACAATGGCACATGTATCCCTCAGGCCTTCTACACTTGTCCCATTAATTAAGAGTTGCTGCCTGTATTTTTGCATATTACGGGGCCAGGCAGACAGTGTGGCTAAGTTCACCCCACCCTCAGAGACTAATGTAGCTTCACTGTGAACCCTGATTTGCTCTGGGCGCACTGTTGATCCCACATGCAGACTGGCTATTCCAGTGTTAGCTGGAGTAGAGTTAGAAGTGGAACCTTTCTTGGGAGAGGCCTTGTCTCCAGTTTGGTGTCCCTGCTGATTACAGCTACGACACCAGGCCTTTTTGGGATCAAAGTTTTTACCCTTGTACCCAAAATTGGATTGTGAAGAGGCTTTGGACCCTCCCTCCTGAGCAGGTTTTTGGGGCCCTATTGAAGACTCTTTACTTTTTCCCTTGGATGTCTCAACACTCTTCCCCTGGGGAGTCTTAGTGACCCCTTTCTTTTGGTAACCCCCTGTGGAAGTCTTGGTCACCCTAGTCTTGACCCAATGGTCAGCCTTCTTTCCCAATTCTTGGGGAGAAATTGGTCCTAGGTCTACCAGATGCTGATGCCGTTTATCATTGAAACAATTACTTAACAGGTGTTCTTTCACAAATAAATTGTACAGCCCTTCATAATCATTTACACCACTGCCATGAATCCAATCATCCAGTGTTTTAACTGAGTAGTCAACAAAATCAACCCAGGTCTGGCTCGAGGATTTTTGATTCCCCCTGAACCTAATCCTGTACTCCTCAGTTGAGAATCCAAAGCCCTCAATCAGGGTAGCCTTCATGAGGTCATAGGATTCTGCATCTTTTCCAGAGAGTGTGAGGAGTCTATCCCTACACTTTCCAGTGAACATTTCCCAAAGGAGAGCACCCCAGTGAGATCTGTTTACTTTTCTGGTTGCACAAGCCCTCTCAAAAGGTGTGAACCATTTGGTGATGTCATCACCATCTTCATATTTAGTTACAATCCCTTTAGGGATTTTCAACATGTCAGGAGAATCTCTGACCCTATTTATGTTGCTGCCACCATTGATGGGACCTAGGCCCATCTCTTGTATTTCCCTTTCTATGGCTAGGATTTGTCTTCCCAAAGCAAATCTTTTGACCATCCTGGCTAACAGGAGGTAATCTTCATTGAGGCTGCCCTCAATGCTTGCAGAGCTGTTGGACTCTCCTGTGAGAGAAGCAACATCTCTGACTATCACTTGTGGAGACAGGGTTTGAGGGACCCTGGGCTCCCTATCTGGGTGGGAAATCCTCCACATACCTAGCTTCCCCCTCTGGGAAGATATCATCAGAGGTTTTTTTTTTAGCAAACTCTGCCAAGAGCTCATGGAGCTGTACTTTGGTAGGGTTTGAACCAGTCTTTATCTTTTTTATTTTGCAGAGAGACCTTAACTCTGACATCATAAGACGCAGGTAAGGGGTGATGTTGAGTTCCATCACTATCTCTTCTGCATTATACATTATGGCCCTCATTCTGACCTTGGCGGTCTTTTCGCAAGACCGCTGAGTTACCGCCGCGGTGAAGACCGCCGACCGCGGCGGTGTGCCGCTGTGCGCATTCTGACCGCTGGGAGCGTTCCGCCGGAAAACCGCCAGCAGCCACACTGGCGGTCGGCGGGAAAGTGGAGACTGGTCAACCTCCACCGCCACGCCAGCAGAACACCGCCCACAGAATTACGACCCACATTTCTGTGTGGCGGTCTTCTGTTGGCGGTCTTCTGTTGGCGGTCACGTCCCTATGGCTCCCGTCGCCTCCCGGAGGACCAACGCACAAGGTAAGTTGATCGTCCGTGAGGGGAGGGGGTGGGGGGGTGTTGTGTGATGTGGGCGTGCATGGGGGTGTGCGTGTGAGTGTGTAGAGGGAGTGTGTGAGTGCGTGTATGCGGGCGGGGGGTGCTGCTGTGTCTATGGGTAATGTGTGCTGTTCGGCAGGTGCGCATGTCGGCATGTATGTGTGCGGGTATGTGTCCCCGTTGTGTATGTGTGTGTAGGGGGTGTGTATATGTGCATGTTGGGGGTGTGTGCATGTCGGGGTACATGTATGTGCATGTCGGGGTGGGGGTGGGGAGGGGGTTCGTACCACCTCTGGGGGGTGGCAGGGGGGTGGAGGGTGTGGGGGGAGGACTCGGGTGGGTAGTGGGGGGTGGGGGAGACCCCTATCAGTGCCAGGGAAGGAATTCCCTGGCCCCGATAGTGCTTACCGCCATGGTTCGCACGGCGGTTCCCGCCCGCAAGAAACCGCGGCGGTAGGCAGGGTCATAATACCCTTGGCGGTCTTGGGACGACCGCCGGGCCGGAGTGCGCAAACTCCAGCCCCGCGGTCATGACCGCCGTGGCGGTCGGAGTGGAGAAGTAGCGGTCGGTCGCGGCGGGGACCGCCGCGGTCAGAATGCCATTTTTAATACCGCCGGTCTGTTCGCGGTCCGACCGCCGTCTCTCCGCCGACCGCCAGGGTCAGAATGAGGGCCTATATTTCTAAAAGTTGGAATACTTTTTAAGAATCTAAAACTATCTCTAGAACTTAATTCAAACTTTTACAAAACTTTTAAACTCTAAAAGAAATGCTAACAGGGACTAACACAAGGCCCTAGCAGGACTTTTAAAAATTTAGAAAAATAGATCAAATTTCAAAAATCAGTTTCTAATGACAATTTTGGGAATTCAGTCGTGTGATTGGCTGAGTAGTCCAGCAAATTCATAGTCTTGTACCCCACCGCTGATCCACCAATGTAGGAAGTTGGCTCTGTATGTACTATTTCAAAGTAAGAAATAGCATGCACAGAGTCCAAGGGTTACCCTTAGAGGTAAGATAGTGGCAAAAAGAGATAATTCTAATGCTCTATTTTGTGGTAGTGTGGTCGAGCAGTAGGCTTATCAGAGGGTAGTGTTAAGCATTTGTTGTACACACACAGGCAATAAATGAGGAACACACACTCAAAGACAATTCCAGACCAATAGGTTTTTGTATAGAAAAATATATTTTCTTAGTTTATTTTAAGAACCACAGGTTCAAGATTTACAATCAGTACTTCAAATGAAAGGTATTTCACTTAGGTAACATAGGAATTTTGAATCAGCAAAATAGCATGTACAGTTTTCACAAAAATGGAAATAAGCTATTTTAAAACTAGACAGTACAATTTTCAACAGTTCCTGGGGGAGGAAAGTATTTGTTAGTTTTGCTGGTAAGTAAACCACCTACAGGGTTCAAAGTTGGGTCCAAGGAAGCCCACCGTTGGGGGTTCAGGGCAACCCCAAAGTTACCACACCAGCAGCTCAGGGCCGGTCAGGTGCAGAGGTCAAAGTAGTGCCCAAAACGCATAGGCTTCAAAGGAGAAGGGGGTGCCCCGGTTCCAGTCTGCCAGCAGGTAGGTACCCGCGTCTTCGAAGGGCAGACCAGGGGGGTTTTGTAGGGCACCGGAGGGGGGGGGGGGCACAAGTTAGCACATAAAGTACACCCTCAGCGGCACAGGGGTGGCCGGGTGCAGAGTACAAACAGGCGTCAGGTTTGCAATGGAGTTCAATCGGAGACCCATGGGTCTCTTCAGCGAAGCAGGCAGGCAAAGGGAGGCTCCTCGGGGTAGCCACCACCTGGGCAAGGGAGAGGGCCACCTGGGGGTCGCTCCTGCACTGGAGGTCAGATCCTTCAGGTCCTGGGGGCTGCGGGTGCAGTGGCTTTACCAGGCGTCGGGTTTTTAGAAGCAGGCAGTCGCAGTAAGGGGGAGCCTCTGGATTCCCTCTGCAGGTGTCGCTGGGGGGGGGGTCAACTCTGGCTACTCACAGGGTCGCAGTCACCAGGGAGTCCTCCCTGTAGTGTTGTTTCTCCGCAGGTCAAGCAGGGGGCGTCGGGTGCAGAGTGCAAAGTCTCACGCTTCCGGCAGGAAACGCGTTGTCTTTAAAAGTTGCTTCTTTGTTGCAAAGATGTTTCTTCTTTGGAGCAGAGCCGCTGTCCTTTTAGATGCAGGGTAGTCCTCTGAGGCTTCAGAGGTCGCTGGTCCCTGTGGAACGCGTCGCTGTTGCAGTTTTTCTTGAAGTGGGGAGACAGGCCGGTAGAGCTGGGGCCAAAGCAGTTGGTGTCTCCGTCTTCTCTGCAGGGCTTTCAGGTCAACAGTCCTTCTTCGTCTTAGGTTGCAGGAATCTATCTTGCTAGGTTCTGGGAGCCCCTAAATACTCAATTTAGGGGTGTGTTTAGGTCTGGGTGGTTAGTAGCCAATGGCTACTAGCCCTGAGGGTGGCTACACCCTCTTGTGCCTCCTCCCTGAGGGGAGGGGGCACATCCCTAATACTTTTGGGGGAATACTCCATCTGCAAGATGGAGGATTTCTAAAAGTCAGAGTCACCTCAGCTCAGAACCCCTTAGGGGTTGTCCTGACTGGCCAGTGACTCCTCCTTGTTTTTCTCATTATCTCCTCCGGCCTTGCCACCAAAAGTGGGGCCGTGGCCGGAGGAGGCGGGCATCTCCACTAGCTGGAGTGCCTTGGGGCGCTGTAACAAACGGGGTGAGTCTTTGAGGCTCACCGCCAGGTGTTACAGTTCCTGTAGGGGAAGGTGAGAAGCACCTCCAACCAGTACAGGCTTTGTTACTAGCCACAGGGTGACAAAGGCACTCTCCCCATGTGGCCAGCAACATGTCTGGTGTGTGGCAGGCTGGCAAAACTAGTCAGCCCACACTGGAAATCGGGTATGTTTTCAGGGGGCATCTCTAAGATGCCCTCTGGGGTGTATTTCACAATAAAATGTACACTGGCATCAGTGTGCATTTATTGTGCTGAGAAGTTTGATACCAAACTTCCCAGTTTTCAGTGTAGCCATTATGGTGCTGTGGAGTTCGTGTTTGACAGACTCCCAGACCATATACTCTTGCGGCTACTCTGCACTTACAATGTCTAAGGTTTTGCTTAGACACTGTAGGGGCATAGTGGTCATGCACCTATGCCCTCCCCTATGGTATAGTGCACCCCGCCTTACGGCTGTAAGGCCTGCTAGAGGGGTGACTTATCTATGCCATAGGCAGTGTGAGGTTGGCATGGCACACTGAGGGGAGTGCCATGTCGACTTAGTCAGTTTCTCCCCACCAGCACACACAAGCTGGCAAGCAGTGTGTCTGTGCTGAGTGAGGGGTCCCCAGGGTGGCATAAGACATGCTGCAGCCCTTAGAGACCTTCCCTGGCATCAGGGCCCTTGGTACCAGGGGTACCAGTTACAAGGGACTTACCTGGATTCCAAGGTGTGCCAATTGTGGAAACAAAGGTACAGGTTAGGGAAAGAACACTGGTGCTGGGGCCTGGTTAGCAGGCCTCAGCACACTTTCAAATCATAACTTGGCATCAGCAAGGGCAAAAAGTCAGGGGGTAACCATGCCAAGGAGGCATTTCCTTACATACCTGTTTTTAAGGTTTCCTGGATTAAGAAACTATCACATTGTACTAATCTAGATTTTCTACTAGAAGGTTACTTGGAAATTGGGACTGATTGAATGGTCATCGATGTTCACATAGGGCAGGACAGTGGAGCAGGACATTATTTGATATTCACCAAATCAAAGCAATGAAGCAGGAAGGAGCTGGAAGTCTCACACAGGGAAACATCCCACCTACATGAAATGCTGCCCACAGAAAGGTCTTTCAAAAGGAAGAACTATAAAGAGCCGTGACTGTCATTGGTGGCCTCACTCCAAACTGAACTTTGATGTGAAATCCATAATATCACTCAATAATGCCATTCTTTGCTTCAGAACATCAAATTAAAACACCCATCCTGCTCTGCAGAAGAGCGTTCTTTCCTTCCCTGCCTGACTGTTTAAGAATCCTAATTAATTTGACAGAATCTCACACAGAACTCCACATTTAAAGCCTGCTGTATGAAAGTGGTAAACTTAGTACCTCCATTGTATTTGACAGACAAGATGAGGCCGTCCAGTGGGAGATGTAATTGTCACGTAGGCTCTCATTATTCTACTGAGACTACTGGATTTGAGCGGCAGAATCGCCTGCGGTGTGGGAGACAGAGTCTTAACCCACTACAGGTGACACCTGTTGCCCCAATCTGGGTTTTGCTCCAGCCAACTAGCAGTGCCTCATCTCTACCCAAGAGCAGGGATGATTAGGCAGCCGAGCGCATGACTCAATTGACTTCTCAGGGAAATCATGGTCACTCAGATCTCATCTATTTCTCTCAGTTACATTAGTCTCACATATACAAGGACAAGCAGAGGCAGTATATGTTTCAATAAGGTTTTAATGAAGCAACTGCATCTTAGACAATAGAGCATGTGCTGCAATAACCAGGATGATAAAGCTTCAGATGATTAAAATTGTGACAAGGAGAGTGAAGCATAGAAATAACGCTACCATGTTGTCACTAGACTCAATAGACTAATTTCTACCTAGGCTTTATTAGAGCACAGCATGTTAAGCTCTAGTTCTGCCCTTCAGGTTCCCATGGGAAGACATCATCCCTCATACCTGAGCAAAGCCTGAAGTTTGCATAAGCAGCTGTAGCGAAGCTTTCAGCAATCAGCATACAGTCGTGGTCATCTTGCTGGAATCTCCCTCTAACGTGTATCGGACAGGGAAGCATTTTATTATAAAACAACTGATGTTCCCGAGAAAATGTCCCTAAGTAAGAGTGTGTATGTTTCTATGAATACCAGAGACAAAGCGTTACCACGTTTTACCAGCAACCTATCTTACTGCAGCCTTGAGAGAAGCACACAGTGAAAGAAATGTCTTGCTTAAGAACACAGTGCTGGCCTAGGGAAAGAATAGCTAGATAGAGAGAAATAAACAAGACCACAAATGTGGCTATTGCTAAAATAATAAACGAAGCTGAATAAAATATATCTAGGTTAAAGTGCATAGCAGCAGGCCTAGTGTGCTAAAATAACGTGCATGGAGCTATACTAAAATGGCTACACAACACCCGCCCCTTGCCTGTTCAAAGGTGGTTTAAAGCCTAATTATGTATATAAGCTACTAAAATTCAACCTAAGATATACATAAAAAATCTCAATAATGACAAGTTAAAAGACACTTGAGCATATACAAAAGGACAATTTAAAATGTTAACTTATGGCGTAAAAAGGCAGAATTTCAAAAGTCAGAGTATTTTTGGAAGTTGCCGATTGAATCCGGGATAATTGAAGACAGGAAATCTTCCACTTCGGCAGGTGTTTAGGTAGGAAATGCATCGTCAAGAAGGACCAAGGAGCATTTGTGTTCCATAGCCTGAGCTTCAGCCAAGGCAGCAGCATTCTGTGGTGTGCCAATGATGAGTTCAGAGCTGCATCCTCCAGGAAGGGCAACTCATAAGCAGCTTCCGGTAGCAAACTCACCCTCAATGTGCATGTCTGGTAATGAGCCCTCAGCAAGAACATCAACAGATCAGCATCCAATGAAAGCAAGCACTGCGCAGAAAGACAAACCATCAGTGCATGTTCGAACGAGCACCCGAGGCACTGAAACATGGGCTGCACACAATGCAAAACCGGTCTGAATGACAAAGACCAGTCACACTCTAATTGCTCCAGGAGTGTTGCTCCGTAGTACTGCATCATGCGTTCACGACACAGCTGCGCTGGGAGCGCTTTCATTCCTCCTTGTTGTGACAGGACAGCCATTGCTCAGAGAAAGTAGCAATAGCAAAATGCCACCTATTATAGCCAAAGTTATTGGAAATCCCCCGAAAATACTGGAGAATATTGAGTGGATGGATGAAGGTATTAAGCCAAATATAGAAGAGAAGGTATGAACGAAACCAGAACCAACAGCCTTAAAGAAATTTGCGATTCCAGTAGTACTGGATGCATTAAATATTCATCCCACAAGCTCACCAAAGTGCCTCGGAAAGTTGGTATGTAAAAGGGACTGTATCTCTGCTGATCACCTTGCCACCTGAAGTGTGTGGTTCTCGCGTGCAGATGTGAGCGCCACATGTTTTTGAACTAATAAAGCTTTGAGTCTGCTGAACTTGTCAAAATTCACATTAGGAGAAGCAATATGGGGCCAAATGTCAGCTACCTCTTTTTGTCTAGTGGGAGGAAAGAGTAAGTTCCCACAGCATGTAACAATCTTAGCGATCGAAACAACATAAACTATTCCAGCTGGCATTCTACAACAATCTTCACAACTGAGGAGAACATAGCTGCCATTTGAAAGCACCTGGAACGCAGGTCTAATTCAGGGGACTGGCACTCCCTTCAGATAACAAGCCAAGGTTGCTGCTGAAGCGTTACACGCCCTGTGCAAGGACAGCTGTTTACAAACCATTGAATGGCTGACAGAAGTCTTGCATTCACTACCGCTAAGAAAGACCTCTTTCATGCCACTGAGACATTTGTACGAGAAGGGCAGCTCCCACACCTCATAGATGTAACTATCTCCCAGCCTTTCATATCTGCCTACTGGAATATGTTTCAAACAGGACGTGAATTGGAGTATTGAAATAGGCAGATTAATGACCTTGTGTATTAACCATTCAGCAGATGGAATTTCATCCACAGTAAAAGGCAGCTTTTCTAACTTTTCGATGTTTAACATGACATAAGTCGCTTCTTTCATAGCCATTAGTTGTTGTTGTCACGTTAAATTAAATGTAAAAATATGTTCCCTGCGCTAACGTGTTGTCAGGGAACGCGACCTGCCTTCAATGTTTGAAGTGTCCAACCCAACTGCATAGTGGACTCTGTCCATGCTGTACAGAAGACTTATCACTTTGTATTATGTCTATTTCAGAAGAAACAATGTTGTTAAATGTGTATATCCTGTCAGACAGGATATTAATCCCATTATCTACAACAGCTAATGCCTTCTGTAAGTTTTCCTGGTCTTTTTGCCTTAACCGGGCAGCAGCTTCTCGTTGATAAAGCTTCCAAGTTTCATTATATACTGCATATACGCAGTGCTTTCTGCGTTATTTTCTGGGGCCTAACAGGAAATCCTGTAAGTCAGTGTTATTAGATAGGAGACTGAGGTGTTCTCTAACAGCAGCTAGTGAGGAACTCTTCAACCATTGCTGGCATAGTTTCTCTACACTGTATGTTGTTACTATACCCACATGTTTGGATGATACATAGCGAGGGTCCGGCCTGTTAGTTCTAAAACCCCCGTGGAGTTTATAAAACGTTTATGACACCTATTGGTATCTATTGGCCACAATAACCACCCACTAGGACGTGACAGTGAAGCATTACACATGCATTCTGGACCCATTCATCAAGCTGATCTTCAGTTGCATTTATATATTTTTGCCATTTGTGAAATTTTGCAGGGGCAGGAAAACTGGGCGCATTGAATTCCTTAATTTTTGCTAAGTTTGCTAAGCCTATACAACTTGTTTGTTGTACAGTTTCATTTAAAAATATAATTTGAACAGGTTCCTTCTGGGATTCAAATGGTGCCGATAATAATTATAGCAAAACCTATCACCATAATTCTCTTTAGATTGATAAACATCTTCACTTTCAAATAGAGTTTAATACTGCAATTCAGTCTTCATAGCATCCACTGTTTTCACATCCCATTCATCAGAAACAACTCCGGGTATTATTACTTCATTCATCCAAAGTTTATATATGTATGGTATTTGAAAGACCTCTGCCGGGCTGTGTATATCAAATGTTACTTTATCCCAAACAATCCCATCAGGAATTAGTATAGCGGAAATGTTCACAAACGACAAGTCTCTGTTGACTTGTGAGAAGAAAAATGGGGTTTTAGGACCTCATCCACCAGTTCAACTGTTGATCTTTCAGGAAGAAAATTACCATATATTAATAGAAAGAATGTTATTACAAAACAAATCCAAACGAGGAAACCTAGTACGGTCAAGGAAAACCACAGATAGTTCCATGGGAGAATAAAGTAATTTGTTTTAAGACAGTTTATCAGCTTACGTGTTTTTGACAGTTCAGATATAGAAGAGGCGAATGAGTCCGAAATTGTGTCATTGACGTCGGCAAAGTATCCAGAAGCAGTTCGTATAAAAGCTGGAGCAGTGTTTGTAGCTGGAGAACCGGTGGGGGTTTCCCATGGCGGTCCAGAATAAATGATGCCATCCGTCTGTGTTGAAGTTGTGTTAAATTGATCAGTTATTTCAGTATTAGTTGTTGAAACAGATGTCAGTGGAACTAATGCAAGATCATTTTCCACCCTCCCCAAGCTCTGAGAGGTGTCAGTGTTGCTGCTCACAACTTGTAGAGAGACCTCTTGACCAGTAGTGAGAGGGATTGGGGAACTACTGGCTGTTCCTCTCGGTCTGCTGTGCAGGATTGGCCACAAAGTGTAACTTGACATTGTCGATAGATACAAAGTGGTTTTCTTTAGCACCAGCCAACGGGCACCAGTGGTAGAATGACAGTTCTGGTGCCGTGTATTCCCAAGACTGGGACCGGTGCACGATAAGAAGGACCAAACTCCTTTTTCACAGCAACTTTTTCACGTACTAGATCCCCAACTTTAGGAATGCAGCCAGTAGGTGTTACTGGGACATCCTTAATTCCTGTGGAGGCAGCAATGGCATAAGCGTTGTCGTCACAGAACTGTTGTAATTCCTGTAAGACAGTGAAAAGTTCATTTATGTCAAAAGGTGTTTTTGGCACCTCCACGCCAGGACCATCAGGATCTAGAATATACATTCAAGTTACGAATAGGTATTCATATGAAGTACGACCCCCCCAGGGACCTTCTAGGAAGATTATTAAGTGCTCTCTGGACTCCATGTAGGTGATTAAGCCAACTATGCACCGTACCTAAGACTCTGGCGGTTAAGGACTGCTTTAAATGACGGTTTTGTTGCTCCACTACACCATTTCACTCAGGATTGAATGAAGACGAGTAATGGAGTTGGACCCGTAATGAAGCCATGGCATCTCTGAATGCCCTTGAGGCAAAAGCAGGTCCCTGGTCCGAGTGTAAAGCCGCAACTGCATATGTACCAATAAAGACTAGCATATCTTTAATAACAGTCCGAGCGTCAGCCAAGCATTGTGGCCACACCCATAGAAATCTGGAGCAGGAGTCAACAGCGAATGAAATGTATTTGTATGGACTATCCGATGTTAGGGGACCACAATGGACCAAGTACACACATTGCAATGGTTTGTTGGTAATTAGGAGGGGTTTCTGCGGTGGGCATTTTGCGGTGGAACCCTTAATTTGTTGGCAGATGTCACAACAAATGACATACTGCTTCGCCTGTTTGTATAGACCTTGCCACCAATAACGTGCTTGCAACTATGGTATTGTAGCTGCCACACCAGCATGGGCAGATGCTACCCCCTCATGCTCTGCTTCAATCAACGCCGATCTTATGTCTATGTTGGGAATTACTCGAACCCCCATGCCTGGTATTACTACTTTGGCATCTAGGAAGCCTCCATTCGGTAGGAATATTTAGCAGGAAATGCTTTTGGACAGGGCGTACCTTCAGCCGTAGCTTTCACGGCAGCGCATATGTCATAGTCCGGTTTCACTCCTGAGCGGGTTACTGCAGCAACAGTAGCCGTAGCTACAGCTGATTTTGCGGCTTCATCAGGCAGTGTATTACCAGCAACGTTTATTCCAATGCGCTGGTGTCCAAGTGTATGTACAACATGGACGTTTGGTAGCGTTTCCTTCAGATCTGCTACTTTCCCCCACAGAAGTATTTGTTTAATGGTGCTGCCTTTAGAATCTCTGAACCCATTCTGGTGCCAGTAATGGAGGTATTCATTGAAGGACTGGACACAGTAGTACGAATCACAAACAGTCAGTGTTAACTGTGCAGGATCTGTATGTTCCACTGCCATTACCAGAGCCTTTAGCTCTGCTAATTGTTCTGTGCAATTCCCTAGGGTTTGTGTGAATGTGTGTTGGGGCCAAAATGTATTATCCTCCATGTAGCAATTTACGACTGTGCAAGCAGCGGAGTATTGATGTTTTGTACCAATTGCAGGTTGTGCAGAGTCATCAGTGTATATGACTCTTTGGTATTGATCAATAGGCAGTGTATTTGCAGGAACTGGATGTTCTAGTTCATATTGCAAAAATTCTTGAGTTTGTAATTTTGGGTCAAAAATGTAGTCTACATCAGTGGCGGTCAAAGACGTGGCCCATTGAATCCAACGTGGATGTAATGCTTAAACGTTTAGAACGCTAGCTTTGGTAACAGCCTCAAGGGATGGAATTGGAGAAACGACAAAAATGTGCCTGCCTTGGGCTAGGGGTCTTTCTTTAATGACAGCCATCTGAACAGCAGTGAGAATTTTCTCAGTGGGAGCAATGCGTTGTTCTGCTGCTGAGCACAAATGTGATTTATATGCTATCAGGTCTGTCTGACCCTCATTGAAAGCTACATAGGTGAAACCAATGGCACCAGCAATTACTCTGATGACCAAATGTGTTTTGTTGTCCCTTGTGTGTAAATGTTGTGTTGCAAGCATGTCTGTTTAGCAAAGCTCTGAGAATGCGTGTGTGTTCAACTGTCCAAAATTTACTTGAAAAGTCAGGATGTATTAAGTCAAATAATGGTTTTATGCATGTAGCAAAATCAGGAATGTAAATTCTGCCAAAATTTAGAAAACCCAATAGGGAATGGAGTTTTTTAATTGTATTTGGAGGTTGTAACTGTGCGCACTTATCCAAGAATTGTGGCTCTAGGCTCTTTCTTTCACCTGATAGCTCATATCCTAGAAACAGGACGCTAAGGAAGGCTATTTTTTTTTTTTTTTAAATTGAATTTGTAGCCGAACTCGACAAATCCGACAACATTGAGGGATACCCGTCTTAAATGTTGCAGAAATTCATCATCTGTGAGATAGATATCATCTACATAGGACTGTGCTTCAGGGTCTATGTTGTGCAATATTGAAGTCACATGAGCTGCGAACAGTCCTGGACTGTTCTTATACCCTTGGGGTAAACAACAGAGCCCAGTGCACTGAAACTGGTTAAGTGTCTACTCTCAGTTGCTATATTTTGGCAGAAGAAACCATTGGAAATGTCCAGCGTTGTTTTGTATTTTTTGCGCACTATGTTGTTCATGAGTGCTTTGCTATGTGAGTTTTATATAGCATATGTGCGTGTATAACTGATTAAATGTCTGTAGTCTAAGACTATTCTGTACGAATGGTGCAGTTTAGCTACTGGGAATAATGGGTTATTCATTGGTGAGATGCAAGGTTCGATTATGCCCTGGTACACTAGTTGTTATGTTATGTTATTAAGTTTACATAGCGCAATATCGGCCCTGAGGCCTCGTATCGCTTTATGCAGACAACTCAATCGCAAGAAACACAACATCAAATAATTCAGGCTCTGAATAACCATGTTTTCAAGGCTTTACGGAATGTCACTTCCTGTGCACATACCCGTATATTCAACGGCAGGTTGTTACATAGTTTTGCTCCTTGAAAAGACAGGGGTGGTCATTCCAACTTTGGCGGGCGGCGGTAGCCGGCCGCCAGGCGGGAACCGCCAATCGGCTGCCATGTGGCCAAAAGACCGCTGCCGGCATTCCAACATTCCCGCTGGGCCGGCGGGCGCTAACCAAGTTAGCGCCCGCCGGCCCAGCGGGAATGAGGCCGCAACACAGAAGCCGGCTCCGAATGGAGCCAGCGGTGTTGCGGCCGTGCGACGGGTGCAGTTGCACCCGTCGCACTTTTCACTGTCTGCTAGGCAGACAGTGAAAAGCTGGCCGGGGCCCTGTTAGGGGGCCCCTGCACTGCCCATGCCAGTGGCCCCAAGTGGCTTGCAGCGCTGCCCTGGCGGATTCTCCGGCCCCGGCTGGCCGACCGCAGCTTTACCGCCACGGTCAGAATGGGGATTGAAGCACCGCCAGCCTGTTGGCGGTGCTTCCGTCATTCGTGACCCTGGCAGTCCAAGACCGCCAGGGTCAGAATGACCCCCTGGGTTCTTTCTCCCCATCTTGCCTTTCTAACTCTAGGAACCTTAGCCAAACTTGCTAAAGAGGATCTCAGTCGTCTGCCTGGTATATAGAAGGTGGCAAGTGGTCTGCTCATCTCAGGACCAGGATTATGTAGGGCTCTGTACATATAGCAGAGGGTTTTAAATTGAATTCTCTTGGCAACAGGAAGCCAATGTAACAAGGATATTCCCTTATGAATAGGCTGATATTTAGGTATATTCAGAAGTACTCGTACTGCAGCATTTTGAACCCTCTGCAGTCTGTCTACCACATATTTGGGTGATCCTACAAATAAGGCATTCCTGTAATCCATCCGGGTGGCAATCAGGGCCTGGATGACCAGTCTCTTAGCTGTGAAAGGCAAAATTGTCAATACCTTCCTGACCATCCGCAAGAGTGCAAAGGAGGTTCCCGCTATTCTGTTAGCATGTTGGGACATTGTCAAAAGGGGGTCTAGCCAGACTCCTAGGCTTTTTATAAGGTCCTTGGGCGGTGGAAGAGCCCCTAGCCCTTCTATTGTTGTGAACTCTGAGAGAGGATTCTTGGGATGTCCAAAGAACATCACCTCAGTTTTTCCATCGTTGAATTTTAGTTTACTGAGTGCCAACAAATCAGCCACTGCCCGTAAGCAGAGTCCAAGTACTGTCCCAAAATCCGATTGCTTATTGGATAAAGAGATGATAAATTGTGTATCGTCTGCGTAGGAGATAAGTTTTAAGCATAATGATTGAACAATCTCAGCTAGTGGAAGCATGTAAATATTAAATAACAGTGGACTTAGAGAAGAACCATGAGGAACTCCACAGCCACTTAGAATACGTTTGGAATAGCATGAGTTTTCCAATACCTAATAAGACCTTTTTTTAATAAAGGAGTTAAGCCAATCAAGAGCGGTCCAAGTAATTCCCGCCTCTTGTAGCCTCTCAATTAAAACCTCAAGGTCTACCGTGTCAAACGCAGCGCTGAGGTCTAACAAAATAATCGTTGTTTCGGTTCCTCTATTAAGTTGCATTTTTGCTTCATCAGTAATAGCAATTAATGCAGTTTCTGTGCCACGTCTTGGCCTAAAGCCCATCTGTGTTGGATGGAGAATCCTATTCTCCTCCAAGAAAAAAGAGAGTTGGCTCTGTACATGCCTTTCGTCTATTTTAGCTATAATATGTAACAGAGAGATGTGACGATAATTATTCATAATTTCTGGGTCCAAGTTAGTTTTTTTCAGGAGCGGCTTAACAATGGCATGCTTTCAAAGATCTGGGACTGTACCCGACTGAAGTGAAAAATTAATGAGATCAACAATCATCGGGCTTAATATTTACGAGCCCAAAAGGAGGAACTGGGGCCTTGCTGTGTCCAATGGTGAGCCTGATTTGATGGAACCCATAGATTGAGTTACTGTCTCTATGGTGATCGGTATAAAAGTTTTAAAGAATGCAATTTCCTTTACCTTATGTTCTCTATCCTTATAATCTCCTATATCAGTATTAGAAAAGGATAAGTATATATCCTGTACTTTTTAATGAAGGAAAGTTGCTAGATTGTCCACCTGACCTTGTGGTACCTCGATATATCGTGGCACCTCAGGAGTCTTAATGAGATCGTTAAGGGATTTGAAAATTTATTTGGGGGAGTTGGCTGCTGCTTAAATTTTTAATACGTAATATTTTATCTGTGCTTCCCTTATTTCATTGTGATAAGAACAAATCAGCGTGCTATATTCTACTTTAGATGATGGTTCCTGATTGAGCCTCCACTTCCTCTCTGCTCTTCTGCACTCCCTTTTTAGTTCAAGTAATTGTGGGGTATACCACGGTGACAAGTTTCTCTGTGGTCTATCGCTTAAATTTTGAACAGGTATAAGTTCGTCAAGGCTATCGCATATCCACTTATTGAATGAGTGAGACAAGAGTGTTATATTTTTTAGATTCTGTTGCCTGTCATTGTCCCTAATTTGGGACGCAATCATATGGTCTCCTAGGGTGTCTGGTTTATTTTTTTCTAATTAATTCATGAATTCTGTAGCTTTTAATTTATGCCATTTTCTTCTGTGAATGGTTGATTTACCAACCCTTAGCTTATATTTGGGGACAATTATTTCTAGTTCAATTAGATGATGATCCGACCAAATCAAATTATGGGATCTCAAATATTTTAGTGTGTTGGAAAATACAAAATAAATAATATGACCTTTATTGTGGGTAGGATCTGTGATCAGCTGAGTTAGATCACATGCCTTTATGTCAGATACCAGGCGCCTTGCTGAGGCATTCTCTGTATCTTCAACATGGAGATTGAAATCCCCGAGCAATGTAAAATTAGATGTAGTGTGGGCTAGTTGGGATATATTCTCAGCTAAAGACATTAAAAAGTCTCCCAGAGGTCCCGGGGGCCTATATGTAAGGACCCCAGACATAGTATAGTGGGGGTTGATGCTAATGGAGAAGAACATGCTCTCACATCCCATAATCTTCAGGGGAGTTGTGTTAACAGAGCATGTGTATCTGGAAATAATTGCAATGCCACCACCCCTAAAGGCTCTGTCCAGTCTACTGATTTTATACTCTGGCGGTAGTGTTTTCACAATATCAGGGGCAGAGCTATCATCCAACCATGTTTCGGTTAGGAATATAATCATTGGTTGTGTTTGTTCCAGAAGGATATTAATGTCCAGCTCATGCACCCCTAAAGAGCGACAATTCGTCAGAAATATGGTATATTTATTATTTTCCACGGGCAGCTTCATGTCAGAGATACATGAAGGGGCCCATTTGCATCATGGGCATATATGGCTCTTACTACTAAGAGCTACTGTGTTGCCACAGACACTATGTATCTCTGGATTGAGAGCATACAATGTATTCCTGTCATACCTTAATAATGCTTTATTAGCTGTGAGAGAACCAGAGTTTCTGAGCTCTGGGCTCGTCCTGGCGCGGACAGGCGCAGATGGGCTTGACTTTAGCGCACCTTTGGCGCACCCGATGCGTGTCTCATTCATCTGGCCTTAATATAGGCCAGAGATTTTTTAAAAAGCTAGAGCGCTAACCCCAATATGGTGGTCCGGGTGGGAGGTAACAAAATGGTGCAGAAACAAATTTAAACGATTTTTTAAGATTTCCTCAAAAATATTTTGAAAAACAGCAGTGTGATACACATCTAAAAACTAGCACAGCAATTCTAAAAATAAGCCCCCAGAAATGATTTGCATATCTTGCGATCATGTTTCTCAAGCGTTAGGAGACGCCAAATACCTCAGTGGCTTCTTCCGCTGCGCGTTGCGTTCATCTGGCCTTAATATAGGCCAGAAATTTTAAAAAAGCTAGAGCGCTAACCCCAATATGGTGGTCAGGGTGGGAGGTAACAAAATGGTGCAGAAACAAATGTAAACGATTTTTTAAGATTTCCTCAAAAATATTTTTAAAAACAGCAGTGTGATACACATCTAAAAACTAGCACAACAATTCTCAAAATAAGCCCACAAGTTGTGTGAGGATTTCCCTCACAGGTGATTTAGCATCATGTTTTATTGGATATTGGGGTTGAGGTTGGGGTTGATTTTTAATAGGGAATACATGTTGGGGGAATCCTTAGCCCACCCTACATGGTCGCGATATAACGCTGGTGCCTGCACCAATGCCCAATCAACGGCGTAGGATTCTGTGACCTCCTCAGGAACAAGAGGCAAGAAAGAAGGTTTGATATTATCTTGCCCATATGGGCAGGTACAGACAAATTCCGGTGGCCAGTCCTGTTTGGCCAGCAAAATATCATAAATGTTTACAACGCGATCCCAAAAGATTGTGTCTATTGTGCGCTCAATGTCTCCTTCTAACTGTAACGTTACTTTGCACACCCTATCAGGCATAGAGACACGCATGTCCGCAGTTTCTACTTGTAGGAAGTCATCAGCTGCTTTCACCTCCAGATGCTCTAGAAGAATCTGGCGAACTATTGTGATGTCTGCCGCGCTGTCTAATAGAGATAGTGCCCACTTCTTGTTCTTCAAGAGACCCCTCTTCTTGAGTGGCATGTTGAACTGCAACTGCTGCCACCTTTTTCTTTTTCAGTTGTGTTTTTTTTTGGAGAAGTTTCTTTTCTTTTTTAACAGAAACTTCTGTTGAGCGTTGAGATTCCTGTCTCGGTGTCACGTTCTCAGTTTTTCGCTCTGACCGCCCACCTCTCTCACTGCGTTTTTCCGATGAGTCCTGAAGGAACTAGATAAATAAGTTACTTACCTTCGGTAACGCTTTTTCTGGTGGATAGATTAACTACCTGTGGATTCCTCACCTAAAGAATCCTCCCCTCGCGCCAGCTTCAACCGAAATTTCTTCTAGCTCTGCACGTCGACGATGACGTCACAATAGCCCGACTCCACGCAACGCCGTATGACGTCATCTAGGCAATAAGAAGCCCTCGTCGACATGCAGACGTCAGTTATCACCATTTATTACGTGCCTTAGAGGCGAACAGGTGAAAATCGACCTTGAAGAGAACATAATCACATCAAAAGAAGTGAAAACGCAACATTTATTACACTAAAAATAATAAGAAACTAAATATGCCAGTCAAATTCAATCATTAGTACTTGAATTATCAAAACCAGAGAAAGAAATACATATATAAATGCTATAGCTATATACATAAAGCAGGCATATATATATATATATATATATATATATATATATATATATATATATATACAAGACAATTGGCGCTCACCCACGGATTTTCGTGGAACGACCAGTCAGGCAACGGCGAGACGGGTGGGACCGTGAGGAATCCACAGGTAGTTAATGTATCCACCAGAAAAAGCGTTACCGAAGGTAAGTAACTTATTCTTCTGATGGATACATCTACCTGTGGATTCCTCACCTAAAGAGTCCCAAAGCAGTACTACCTCCGGAGGTGGGTGCCTGAATGGTGAAACCAAGAAATCCTGCAGCACCGAGCGAGCAAAATGGCCATCCCTCCTAACCTCAGAATCCAAACAATAATGTTTGGCCAAAGTATGGAGGGATGCCCAAGTTGCCGCCTTGCAGATGTCAACCACAGGAACACCCCTAGCTAAAGCCGAAGAAGCAGCCTTAGCTCTGGTGGAATGAGCACGAAGCCCCACAGGTGGTTCTTTCTTAGCTAAGGAATAACTAAGCTTAATACAGAGAATGACCCACCTGAATAGCTTTCTCTTGTGGACTGCTCTTTCTTTCCTCTTCCCCACGTATCCAACGAAGAGCTGATCATCTTGCCTGAACTCCCTCGTCCAGTCGACAAAGAAGCTCAATGCTCCTCGTGGATCCAGTTGGTGGAGCCTCTCTTCCTCCTTGGATGGATGAGGCAGAGGGTAAAAGGAAGAGAGAGTAATAGACTGCCCCAATTGAAAGGGTGTAACAACCCTCGGGAGGAAAGCCACCTTGGTCCTTAACACCACTTTGTCTCTAAAGAAGGAAAGGTATGGAGACTCTACACTAAGAGCCTGAAGCTCACTGACTCTTCTGGCCGATGTTATGGCTACCAGAAATACAGTCTTAAGAACCAGCAAACGCAAAGCACAAGAATGCATTGGTTCAAATGGCGATCCCATTAGAAATGCTAATACCAAGTTAAGGTCCCACTGAGGCATAGCAAATGGTGTGGGCGGAAACTTATTAGTGAGCCCCTTAACGAACCTCAAAACAAGTGGAGATTTAAAAAAGGAAGGTTGATCTGGGAGGCACAGAAAAGCTGACAGTGCTGATAAATAGCCCTTAACTGTGGCAACTGCACAACCCTTCTGTGCCAAGGAAGGAGCAAATAAAAATAAATCAGACAAGTGAGCCTTTAAGGGATCAATTCGGTTCTCTCCACACCAACGCACAAATTTAGCCCATCGACTTGCATTGATCAACTTAGTGGAGTGTCGCCTGGCCGATAAAATAACATCCACCACTTCCAGTGGGAGAGAAAAAGCACTCAGATTGCCCCGTTCAATCTCCAGGCATGAAGGTGCAGACTCTGGAGGTGGGGGTGTAGAATCTGCCCTGCGACTGCGAGAGGAGGTCCACCCTGTAAGGGAGACGAAGCGGAGGGCACAGAGAGAGTTCTGTGTACCACACCCTTCTTGGCCAATCTGGGGCTATCAAGATGACCTGGGCCTGGTCTTGGCGGATCTTCCTCAGAACTCGAGGAATCAGGGGTATGGGAGGAAACGCGTAAAGCAAGTGACCCTTCCAGGACATCTGAAACGCGTCTCCCAAGGCTCCTTGCATCGGATACCGTAGGCTGCAAAATAACGGGCACTGCGCGTTCTCCTGAGTAGCAAACAGATCTATCTGCGGACACCCCCACATCTGGAAGATGTAAAGAACCAGATCCGGATGAAGACGCCACTCGTGATCGACCGAGCCGCGTCGACTGAGAACATCCGCACGTACATTCAGAACTCTGGCCAAATGATTTGCTACCAAGCTAATCTTGTGGTCCTGAAGCCAGGACCAGAGTCGAAGAGCTTCTCTGCAAAGAAGATACAACCCCACTCCTCCCTTCTTGTTTAAATACCACATTGCGGTAGTGTTGTCCATCAGGACCTGAACTGACTGACCGCAAATGGAAGGGAAAAAGGCCTTGAGAGCCAAACGTACTGCCCGCAATTCCAACAGATTAATGTGAAACCTCTGTTCCACTGGAGACCAAAGACCTTTGATCTCCAGGTCCCCCAGATGAGCTCCCCACCCTAGAGTGGAAGCATCTGTTACAACTGTGGCCACCGGCGGAGGCAGCAAGAACGGCCTTCCTTGCGACAGGTTGCCGATCGCAGCCCACCACTAAAGATCCACTGCAGTGTCTCTGGTGATCGTGATCGAATCTTCGAGATCCCCTTTGTGCTGAAACCACTGCCTGTGGACGCACCACTGAAGAGCCCTTATGTGCCAGCGTCTATGAGTGACCAGCAGTATGCAAGAAGCAAACAGACTGAGCAGACGAAGGACCTTGAGGACTGGAACTATCGCTCCATTTCGAAACATCGGAATCAATACCTGAATGTCCTGAACCCGCTGGGGTGGAGGAAAGGCCTGATTCAATGTCGTGTCCAGTACTGCCCCTATGAACAGGAGGCGTTGAGAGGGCTCCAGGTGAGATTTGGGCACATTGATTGAAAAACCCAGGTCGAACAACAACTGAGTTGTCGACTGCAGGTGACGCCGCATGAGCTCCAGAGTCTTGGCTTTGATCAACCAATCGTCCAGATAGGGAAACACCGCTATTCCTCTTATGAGCTCTGCCACTACCACCGCCATCACCTTTGTGAAGACTCGAGGTGCTGAAGTAAGACCAAACGGGAGGACCGCAAACTGATAATGCTGCGATCCCACCACAACCCGGAGATACTTCCTGTGCGATTTGAGGATCGGAATATGGAAGTACGCATCCTGCAAATCGACAGACACCATCCAATCTCCTTCGTTCAAAGCCAAAAGAACCTGTGAAAGGGTCAGCACTTTGAACTTTTCCTGCCTGAGGAACCAATTCAAAATCCTCAAGTCCAGAATTGGTCTCAACCGACCATCCTTTTTGGGGATCAGGAAGTATCTTGAATATCAGCCCTGACCTCTCTCCTGCTCGGGAACCAACTCTACTGCGCCTTTGGACAATAGGGATAACACCTCCTGTTGCAGTAACAGAAGATGGTCTTCTGAACAGAAGGATGGATGGGGAGGGAAGGGAGGAGGGAACTCCTGAAAGGGAAGAGCGTACCCCCTCTTCAGAATGTAGATGACCCAAGAGTCTGATGTTATAAACTCCCAAATTGGAAAAAATTGGGCAAGTCTCCCCCTATCGGAGACAAGTGAACAGGGAGTGGTGGAGGACTAAGGCTGCTTTCCCTGCTGCACCCCTCCCGAGGAAGAGGCAGAGTGCTGCTGGGTGGCTCCTCTTGTACGTACTCTGCCCCTGCCCCTGAAGGATCTGTAAGGCAGGGAGCTTGCAGATTGTTGTGGTGCCTGGAACCTGCCACGAAAGGAGGAGCCACGTCCAAAACCCCTAAACTTCCTATATGACCTAAAGGTAGAGGAAGTGGCCACCTGAAGTCCTTACACAGTGGCTCTGCTCTCTTTGAAATGTTCAAGAGCAGAATCTGCCTTTGTCCCAAAGAGTTTTTCCCCGTCAAAAGGCAGATCCAGAAGAGTTGCCTGTACATCCGAAGAGAAGCCTGATGAGCACAGCCAAGCCTGACGCCTCAACACTATGGATGTACCCATAGCCCTTGCCACAGAGTCCGAGGTGTCCAACCCAGACTGAATCACCTGGGTCGCCGCCGCCTGAGCGTCCGTTAGCAAATGCAACACCTCTTGTGGCAAGTTAGGATGACCTTTTGCTTCCTCCATAAGGGCATGAATATAATGTCCCAAAATGCAGGTTGATTGGTCGACTTCAAGGCCAGACTGCATGACCAAAAGGCCTTCTTTGCTGCGTGGTCCATTTTCTTTGACTCCCTGTCCGTAGGGGTCCCGGGAAATGAACCAGGGGATGACCGAGAGGAAAACGATGCCTGAACAACCAAACTCTCCGGAGTTGGATGTTTGGAGAGGAAGTCCAGGTCACCTGGAGCCACACGATAGCGCTTTGCTACCGTCCTGTTGATAGTTGTAGAAGTCACAGGCTTTCTCCAAATGTCCTTGATGGGGTCCAGGAGAGCCTCATTGAAGGGCAAGAGAGGCTCCGCCACCACTGAAGCTGGATGCAGCACTTCCGTCAAAAGGTTCCTTTTCACCTCAGCAGCCGGAAGAGGAAGATCTAAAAAGACTGCAGCCTTCCTTATTACTGCATGAAAAGATGCAGCCTCTTCGGTATACTCCCCAGGGGAAGCCAAATCCCATTCAGGGGAAGTGTCAATACCACTTGCAGAGTCCAGGCCCTGAAAATCACCTGAAGGCTCCAAGATTTCGCCTTCCTCCAGATGTTGTCTGCTATATTCCTCCTCCTCCAGGAGGCGCAAAGCTAGTCTTCTGGACCGGAGCCTGGATTCGAGTCCCGGCGCCGATAAGGCGTCGGCCGATGCCGAAGATCTTCGCTGACGCCGCTCTTCATATCCATACGACGGCGGACCCTCCGGCGCCACAGGCACCTTGACTGTGGACTGGATCCATAGAGAATCCAGGAGCGCCGGAGTAGCAGACGTTGTAGGCGTCACAGGTCTCCTGGGTGACGCCAAGGGCATCGGCGCTGCAGCGGCTCCAGAAGGCAAAAATGGCATGAAGGGTGTCGGCTTGTAAAGAGCTGGAGCACCCAAATTAAAAGCCAAAGGGTCTGACTGACCCGCATGCCCTCCACCAGGCACCATGGTGGAAAAGATATTGAACGTAGCATTAAAAAATGACGCAGGATCCGTACCCGGCACCGGGAAAGCTGGATATGCTTGGGGTGTCGGCGCCGGCATAGAAGCCGATGATGGACCAGGCATCTCCTGCTCCGGAGAAGCCGCCATGTAGGAAGTTGGCTCTGTATTGTATTGTATTGTAATCGTATTTATATAGCGCTTACTACCCCTGACGAGGCGTCGAAGCGCTTTTCGATGAGTAGCACGCCACTCCGGTATCCAACAAGAATTAGTGATGGATTAGTATAATTTAATAAGGAGTAGTTTAAGTATTATTATGAGTTAATTTGAGTTGCGGATATGAGAGTTTGTTAGTTAGATTGACTGGAGTAATGGAGGGGTGGAGGAGGAAAGAAATCCAGAAGTGTTAATTGGGAGTATATCCTTCATTTACTCAATCCAAAGGCTTGGGATGAATAAAAGGGGGACGGAGGGGAAAGAGGATGTGGAAGGGTTAGGGAGAGCATAGTAGCAGGGTGAGATGAATGCAGGAGAATTTAGTAGGGTTGTGTGGGAGGTCACAGAGGTAGAGTGAGGTTTGGTGAGTTAGATGTGGAGGTGGAGGGAAGAGCTTAGGCAGAGGTATTTAGGGGATGAAAATGGTCGAAGGGTTTTGGGATGAGTCAGAGTGAGAATGGAGGATAGTTTGATAGAGACATGACATAAGAGTGATGAGTAGATAAGTGTGATAAAATGAGAGCAGAAATTCATAGATATCTAGTATAACAACCCAAAAACCAGGAGCCATTCAATAATCCACAAACATGCCAGACACAGAAACAACATATACACATACATACACATATATATACACACACACATGAATACACACACATATGCACATACGATACATAATTAGAATCATGGGTAAAAAATACTTAGTCAGACAGGTTTAAAAGAGTGTGTGTGTATTTTATTGTTATAACAGTAGCAATACATATTTTCCAAAGAAACTATAAATAAATAGAAATACATATTTTCCAAAGAAACTATAAATAAATAGAAATATACGTATAATCTGAAAAAAATAATTATCCACATAGGCATATGCAGTTCATAGTTGTTTGAAAAAGGTGGTTATGAAGGAAAGAGCCAATTCTTGAGTAGTTTCCTGAAAACAAGAAAGTTATCAGTGGCTCTTATAGTTGGGGGTAATGAATTCCATAGTTTGGCTGCTTGGACGGAGAAGGATGTACCACCTACAGTCTTTTTCTTGTATGGTGGTGTTCTAAGGCGGGGTGCCAGTCTTGAGCGGAGGGTTCTTTGTTGGATGTATTTGGTAATTTTCTTTCTGATAAAAAGCGGTCCTGTTCCATGTATAGCTTTGTGGGTGATACAAAGCAGCTTGAAAGTGCATCTTCTGGCAACGGGTAACCAGTGTAGTGCTCTCCAGGCAGGGGAGATGTGGGCTTGCGGCTTTATATGTAGTAGTAGCCTGGCTGCGGAATTCTGGATACGTTGTAGTTTTTTCATAACAGATAGAGATGATCCATGGCAGAGGCTATTGGCATTATCCAGTTTGGATAATACAAGTGAGATAGTAGCTTGCACCTTGTGTGGAAATCCGAGGTGGGGGAAGATGTGTCGTAAAGTCTTTAAGGTGATGAAGCTTGTGCATGCTAATTTGTCTACTTGGGCATTCATAGTTAGTTTGGAATCCATGGTGATTCCTAGGTTTTTCACTTCCTTGGATAATTGAGGAGGTGGTCCGAGATCGTCAGGCCAGATGCACAGTGGGTCATAATGTTTCCAGTCACCACATATGAGTATTTCAGTTTTGGAGGTATTTAGTTTGAGATGGCTCCAGGTCATCCACTGATCAACGGCTCTGAGGCAACTGAAGATTTGTGAGTTTTCAATGTTTTTGGGGTCTTCTAATTGAAGTAGTATTTGTGTGTCATCTGCATAGTTGTAGCATGTGAGATGGAAATCATTGATCAGTTCTGGTAAAGATATCATGTAGATGTTAAAAAGCAAAGGTGAGATGATTGACCCTTGGGGGACCCCTGTTTTTGTGAGGTAGGGTTCGGACGAGAAGGGGGGCGAGTGGATGATATTCGATCTTTTTTGGAGATAGGAAGTAATCCAGTCGAGAGCAATCCCTTGTATGCCGGCTTCGTGGAGTCTTTGAGTTAGGGTGTCATGGTCAACCATATCAAAGGCAGCTGAGAGGTCCAAGAGAAGTAGTGCAGCAACTCCATTTCGGTCGACTGTGTTTTTAAGATCGTCCCAGATTGCCATGAGTGCCGATTCAGTGCTTCTTCCTGGGGCGGAATCCAGTTTGGAAGTCTGAAAGTATAGAATTGTCTTCAATGAATTGTGACATCTGGGCGAATGCTGCTCTTTCTATCAATTTGCCCAGGAAAGGTCCATTTGTGATTGGTCTGTAGTTGTTGGGGTCTTGCGGGTCTAGATTTGTTTCCTTTAATAATGGTCGTATGTATGCCTTTTTCAGGTCTGTAGGAAAAGTTCCTGAAGTTAAAGAGTTGTTGATGATTCTTCTTACAGGTGTGGCAGCAGAAGTAGATAGCAGGATGTTCTTGAAGATTTGTGGTGGGCAAGGGTCAGAAGGGCAGCCAGAAGGTCTGCTTGCTTTGACCAAATCCATAAATTCATCCTGGGATATTTGTTTGAAGGACTGTAGAGGTTGGGATGGTTTATTCTTAAAGGGTATTTTAGTAAAGGGGTTGGTGCTGATGGTTTTCTTCTGTTTTATATAGGAGTCCAATGTGTCTGCCTTGGTTGTGTAGTGAGTTGCCAATTTGTTTGTGAAATCTTGAGTGGTGGGATGACTTCCTTCCATGCATGTCGGTTTTCGAAATTCATTGAGAATTTTGTAAAATTCCTTGGTTGTAGGTTGAGCATTTCGAATTCTGTCTGAGTAGTATCTTTTTTTAGCTTTTTTGATTGATGATTTGTATATCCTGTTAAGTTTGTGTAGCTGCAGTTTGTCTTGACTGTTGTTTGTTTTGAGCCAGGTCCGCTGCAACTTTCTGATTTGTTGCTTTATCTTTTTAAGTTCTGTGTTTCTCCAAGGTGTTGGTTTTCTTTTGTCATGTTTAGTTTTTCTGAGTGGTATTAGGACATCAAAGGCTTCCTGTAGCCACTCATAAAGTTTTGGTACGCAATTGATTGTATCTAGATCTGTGTTTGCTGTTAGTTGTGTTTCTAAGTGATCAAAATTGAGTTTGCTCCATGGTCGATAGGTGTATGTATGTAAGTGGGTGTGGGGTGTGTTGATTAGTGGAGTTGTCTGTCGGAAAGTTATCAGATGGTGGTCTGACCAGGTGGTTGGTGTGATGCTATGAATAGTAACGAGTTCAGGCTTAGCAAAAATGACATCTAGGATGTGACCAGCGATGTGTGTGGGATTGTGTACAATCTGATGTAGGTTCAATGTGAGTAGGCCAGCGGTGATAGCTTTTGGATGGGGCATATTGGGTTTGTCAAACCAAATGTTTAGATCCCCAAGAATGCATAGATTGGAGTATAGTGTAATAAGGTTTGAGACTATGTCAAGAAAAGCATCTGGGAAAGTGGAGTTGTTAGGTGGAGGTCTGTAAAGGAGGAGAAAGTTACAGGTGGAAGTTGGAGTAGGGTGGCATCTGGTAAGGAGGGCTTCACAACCTTGTATGGAGATGTTGTCTGTTTTACTGAGGTTTATTGCCTGTTTGAATATAATAGCTAGTCCACCTCCTCTCTTGCCTATACGGTTTTGTGTGATGGTTTGATAGCCCGGAGGCAGGGCTTCGTGCAACACTGGTGCCATGTCATCTCCCAACCAGGATTCCGTAACGAATAGTAAGTCAGGTTGTGTGTCTGTGAGCAGGTCGTAGATGTGGTGCTTGTTTTTTGAGAGTGATCGAGCATTTATGAGCTGGCAGTTTAGATAAGGTGTGTTAGTGGTAGTGTTGTTTTGTTTAGTAGAAGGGTAAGTAGTATAATGTGAACTTGAAGCAGGAGTGTTGCTAGTTGTGTTAACTGTTTGAGGCTCACAATAGTCTTGCTTTTCAACATAGTGTTCCTCTTCCAGCAGGTTAAGGAGGCATTTTGTTGGGTCTGTGTGTGTGGGTGGTGGACTTGGTGGTTGAGAGAGCCATGAGGAGTGTAGTGTTTTTTGTAGGGTAGTTTTATTATGTAACAAACAAGGGGATGCAAGGTTGCTATGAGTGGTATGTATTTTATTTTGTTTGCGTTTATTGAGTGTGGATGGAGTATGGGTTAGGGGTGGTGGGGGAGCATGTGGATCATGATGTAAGGCTCTAAATTGTGCAATGGAGGAGAGGCGAGTGAGTGAAGGTTGCTGGGATGGGGTGCTTGTGGAAGGTGTTTGTGAAGAGTGGGGGGGTAGGGGTGGAGATCGGATGGAATTTGTATCCTTTGTGTAGTCCTGGGGGTGGGAGTGGGTATGATGGTGAGTGTAATGTAAGTTTGTGTTGATTTGATGTGCTGATGTGTGTGGTCTGTATTGTTTTTGTGGAATAGTGAGAGGGGATATTTGTGTAGTTGTTTTTGGTGAGGGATTTGTATGTGAGTTAGTGCTGTTAAGTGGAATTTGAGTGTTAGATGGGGTGTTGATGTGTTTTGGAGATGAATGTATGAGGTGTGTAAGAGGTGATGGGTGTGTGTCAGGGAGATAAGTATTAGTTGAGATGACTGGAAGGGGTAATATGTGTGCTGGAGTGAAATGTGGGGATTGTATGGTTGTGTGTAATTGGTGAGGAGAGGGGAAGAGTATTTGTAGATGATGTGTTTGAAGGCAGGGTTTGGGCATTGTTATGAAGACAGGCGGTCTGTGTGGAGCGAACAGCGGATAGTGTTTTTGGTTAGTATGAGTAGAGAGTGTGTATCTGGGAGACTGAAACTGAGAGAATTGTATGTTGTAGTTTTGTATTGTGTGGGTTGTGGCAGGAAGTGTTAGTGGGAGGGGACAGAGTAGTGGGTGTTGTGAGAATGAAGGTGTTTGACTGTAGTAGTTATGGGGGGTATGTGTATATGTGTTGTATGTATGGTATTGTGATGGGTGATGGGACAATGCAATCTGTCTGTGGTCAGTTTGTGATGCATGAATTGGATATCTGTGCAGATAATGTGTTTGCATGTTGAGGGATGTGTTGGGGTACAGACCACTCCTGGTGGAATGTGAATTGGGCAGCATTTCTGGCCCTAGTCCCTAGTCCCTACCTGGGGAGATTCACAGAGGAACACAAAATGGAGGTGCCTGTCTTTGGCCTTCCCTCCACAGACTTAAGGAGCCAGAGCAGGTGGGGGGGGCGGGTCTCAGGTGTAGCAGAGACTCAGGGAGCCAATCAGCTAAGTCCAGTCCCTGTGGCCTGGGGGAAGGCAGCTACTGCTCTATTCAGTATCTCCTTGGATACAGACAGGCTGAATCCACACTTCCAAGCTTGCAGAGTCTACTTTCCAGGTAAGGGGGAGATAGTTTAAGAGACAAACACTGCAATAGTGTTGGGCGCACACTCTAAAATCGGGCTTTTTTTTTTTAAGGCAAAAATACAGGGGGGCAGACAGCTTTTAAGTACAATTTCAATCACACAAACAGATTCAAACAGTCCCCTAAAACCACACTCTGAAAGATGTATGTATCCTTTTTACTAAGAATAGGGGTGAAGAAAAAAAGGGGGGGGCAGAAGGGGGGAAGGGGCACAAACTAGCAAGGGAATTCACACAGTCACGGCAAAAAACAATTTTTAAACAAACACCACTTTAAAAGAGGCCAGACTGCCTGAAACACAGAGAGTCCACAGTAAAACAAACACTTTTTCAACAATTAATACTATTTAACCAGCAATATCTTTGGGCTCCTTACCTAGGTCTTTTTGCAATCCTTGAACACTGGGCTGTATCAGGACACAGGGGAGATTCACAGAGGAACACAAAATGGAGGTGCCTGTCTTTGGCCTTCCCTCCACAAACTTAAGGAGCCAGAGCAGGTGGGGGGGGGCGGGTCTCAGGTGTAGCATTGACTCAGGGAGCCAATCAGCTAAGTCCAATCCCTGTGGCCTGGGGGAAGGCAGTTACTGCTTTATTCAGTATCTCCTTGGATACAGACAGGCTGAATCCACACTTCCAAGCTTGCAGAGTCTACTTTCCAGGTAAGGGGGAGATAGTTTAAGAGACAGACACTGCAATAGTGTTGGGCGCACACTCTAAAATTGGGCTTTTTTTTTTTTTTAAGGCAAAAATACAGGGGGGCAGACAGCTTTTAAGTACAATTTCAATCACACAAACAGATTCAAACAGTCCCCTAAAACCACACTCTGAAAGATGTATGTAGCCTTTTTACTAAGAATAGGGGTGAAGAAAAAAAGGGGGGGCAGAGGGGGTGAAGGGGGGGGGGCACAAACAAGCAAGGGAATTCACACAGTCACGGCAAAAAACGATTTTTAAACAAGCACCACTTTAAAAGAGGCCAGGCTGCCTTAAACACAGAGAGTCCACAGTAAAACAAACACTTTTTCAACATTTAATACTATTTAACCAGCAATATCTTTGGGCTCCTTACCTAGGTCTTTTTGCAATCCTTGAACACTGGGCTGTATCAGGACACAGGAGAGATTCACAGAGGAACACAAAATGGAGGTGCCTGTCTTTGGCCTTCCCTCCACAAACTTAAGGAGCCAGAGCAGGTGGGGGGGGCGGGTCTCAGGTGTAGCAGAGACTCAGGGAGCCAATCAGCTAAGTCCAGTCCCTGTGGCCTGGGGGAAGGCAGCTACTGCTCTATTCAGTATCTCCTTGGGTACAGACAGGCTGAATCCACACTTCCAAGCTTGCAGAGTCTACTTTCCAGGTAAGGGGGAGATAGTTTAAGAGACAGACGCTGCAATAGTGTTGGGCGCACACTCTAAAATCAGGCTTTTTTTTTTTTAAGGCAAAAATACAGGGGGGCAGACAGCTTTTAAGTACAATTTCAATCACACAAACAGATTCAAACAGTCCCCTAAAACCAGACTCTGAAAGATGTATGTATCCTTTTTACTAAGAATAGGGGTGAAGAAAAAAAGGGGGGGCAGAGGGGGGAAGGGGGGGGTACAAACAAGCAAGGGAATTCACACAGTCACGGCAAAAAACGATTTTTAAACAAACACCACTTTAAAAGAGGCCAGGCTGCCTGAAACACAGAGAGTCCACAGTAAAACAAACACTTTTTCAACAATTAATACTATTTAACCAGCAATATCTTTGGGCTCCTTACCTAGGTCTTTTTGTAATCCTTGAACACTGGGCTGTATCAGGACACAGGGGAGATTCACAGAGGAACACAAAATGGAGGTGCCTGTCTTTGGCCTTCCCTCCACAAACTTAAGGAGCCAGAGCAGGTGGGGGGGCGGGTCTCAGGTGTAGCAGAGACTCAGGGAGCCAATCAGCTAAGTCCAATCCCTGTGGCCTGGGGGAAGGCAGCTACTGCTCTATTCAGTATCTCCTTGGATACAGACAGGCTGAATCCACACTTCCAAGCTTGCAGAGTCTACTTTCCAGGTAAGGGGGAGATAGTTTAAGAGACAGACACTGCAATAGTGTTGGGCGCACACTCTAAAATCGGGCTTTTTTTTTTTTTAAGGCAAAAATACAGGGGGGCAGACAGCTTTTAAGTACAATTTCAATCACACAAACAGATTCAAACAGTCCCCTAAAACCACACTCTGAGAGATGTATGTAGCCTTTTTACTAAGAATAGGGGTGAAGAAAAAAAGGGGGGGCAGAGGGGGGGGCACAAACAAGCAAGGGAATTCACACAGTCACGGCAAAAAACGATTTTTAAACAAACACCACTTTAAAAGAGGCCAGGCTGCCTGAAACACAGAGAGTCCACAGTAAAACAAACACTTTTTCAACATTTAATACTATTTAACCAGCAATATCTTTGGGCTCCTTACCTAGGTCTTTTTGCAATCCTTGAACACTGGGCTGTATCAGGACACAGGAGAGATTCACAGAGGAACACAAAATGGAGGTGCCTGTCTTTGGCCTTCCCTCCACAAACTTAAGGAGCCAGAGTAGGTGGGGGGGGCGGGTCTCAGGTGTAGCAGAGACTCAGGGAGCCAATCAGCTAAGTCCAGTCCCTGTGGCCTGGGGGAAGGCAGCTACTGCTCTATTCAGTATCTCCTTGGGTACAGACAGGCTGAATCCACACTTCCAAGCTTGCAGAGTCTACTTTACAGGTAAGGGGGAGATAGTTTAAGAGACAGACACTGCAATAGTGTTGGGCGCACACTCTAAAATCGGGCTTTTTTTTTTTTAAGGCAAAAATACAGGGGGGCAGACAGCTTTTAAGTACAATTTCAATCACACAAACAGATTCAAACAGTCCCCTAAAACCACACTCTGAAAGATGTATGTATCCTTTTTACTAAGAATAGGGGTGAAGAAAAAAAGGGGGGGCAGAGGGGGGGAAGGGGGGGGCACAAACAAGCAAGGGAATTCACACAGTCACAGCAAAAAACGATTTTTAAACAAACACCACTTTAAAAGACGCCAGGCTGCCTGAAACACAGAGAGTCCACAGTAAAACAAACACTTTTTCAACAATTAATACTATTTAACCAGCAATATCTTTGGGCTCCTTACCTAGGTCTTTTTGTAATCCTTGAACACTGGGCTGTATCAGGACACAGGGGAGATTCACAGAGGAACACAAAATGGAGGTGCCTGTCTTTGGCCTTCCCTCCACAAACTTAAGGAGCCAGAGCAGGTGGGGGGGCGGGTCTCAGGTGTAGCAGAGACTCAGGGAGCCAATCAGCTAAGTCCACTCCCTGTGGCCTGGGGGAAGGCAGCTACTGCTCTATTCAGTATCTCCTTGGATACAGACAGGCTGAATCCACACTTCCAAGCTTGCAGAGTCTACTTTCCAGGTAAGGGGGAGATAGTTTAAGAGACAGACACTGCAATAGTGTTGGGCGCACACTCTAAAATCGGGCTTTTTTTTTTTTAAGGCAAAAATACAGGGGGGCAGACAGCTTTTAAGTACAATTTCAATCACACAAACAGATTCAAACAGTCCCCTAAAACCACACTCTGAAAGATGTATGTAGCCTTTTTACTAAGAATAGGGGTGAAGAAAAAAAGGGGGGCAGAGGGGGGGAAGGGGGGGGGGCACAAACTAGCAAGGGAATTCACACAGTCACGGCAAAAAACGATTTTTAAACAAACACCACTTTAAAAGAGGCCAGGCTGCCTGAAACACAGAGAATCCACAGTAAAACAAACACTTTTTCAACAATTAATACTATTTAACCAGCAATATCTTTGGGCTCCTTACCTAGGTCTTTTTGCAATCCTTGAACACTGGGCTGTATCAGGACACAGGGGAGATTCACAGAGGAACACAAAATGGAGGTGCCTGTCTTTGGCCTTCCCTCCACAAACTTAAGGAGCCAGAGCAGGTGGGGGGGGGGGCGGGTCTCAGGTGTAGCAGAGACTCAGGGAGCCAATCAGCTAAGTCCAATCCCTTTGGCCTGGGGGAAGGCAGCTACTGCTCTATTCAGTATCTCCTTGGATACAGACAGGCTGAATCCACACTTCCAAGCTTGCAGAGTCTACTTTCCAGGTAAGGGGGAGATAGTTTAAGAGACAGACACTGCAATAGTGTTGGGCGCACACTCTAAAATCGGGCTTTTTTTTTTTTTAAGGCAAAAATACAGGGGGGCAGACAGCTTTTAAGTACAATTTCAATCACACAAACAGATTCAAACAGTCCCCTAAAACCACACTCTGAAAGATGTATGTATCCTTTTTACTAAGAATAGGGGTGAAGAAAAAAAGGGGGGGCAGAGGGGGGGAAAGAGGGGGGGGGCACAAACAAGCAAGGGAATTCACACAGTCACGGCAAAAAACGATTTTTAAACAAACACCACTTTAAAAGAGGCCAGGCTGCCTGAAACACAGAGAGTCCACAGTAAAACAAACACTTTTTCAACAATTAATACTATTTAACCAGCAATATCTTTGGGCTCCTTACCTAGGTCTTTTTGTAATCCTTGAACACTGGGCTGTATCAGGACACAGGGGAGATTCACAGAGGAACACAAAATGGAGGTGCCTGTCTTTGGCCTTCCCTCCACAAACTTAAGGAGCCAGAGCAGGTGGGGGGGCGGGTCTCAGGTGTAGCAGAGACTCAGGGAGCCAATCAGCTAAGTCCACTCCCTGTGGCCTGGGGGAAGGCAGCTACTGCTCTATTCAGTATCTCCTTGGATACAGACAGGCTGAATCCACACTTCCAAGCTTGCAGAGTCTACTTTCCAGGTAAGGGGGAGATAGTTTAAGAGACAGACACTGCAATAGTGTTGGGCGCACACTCTAAAATCGGGCTTTTTTTTTTTTAAGGCAAAAATACAGGGGGGCAGACAGCTTTTAAGTACAATTTCAATCACACAAACAGATTCAAAGAGTCCCCTAAAACCACACTCTGAAAGATGTATGTAGCCTTTTTACTAAGAATAGGGGTGAAGAAAAAAAAGGGGGGCAGATGGGGGAAGGGGGGGGGGGTCACAAACTAGCAAGGGAATTCACACAGTCACGGCAAAAAACGATTTTTAAACAAACACCACTTTAAAAGAGGCCAGGCTGCCTGAAACACAGAGAATCCACAGTAAAACAAACACTTTTTCAACAATTAATACTATTTAACCAGCAATATCTTTGGGCTCCTTACCTAGGTCTTTTTGCAATCCTTGAACACTGGGCTGTATCAGGACACAGGGGAGATTCACAGAGGAACACAAAATGGAGGTGCCTGTCTTTGGCCTTCCCTCCACAAACTTAAGAAGCCAGAGCAGGTGGGGGGGGGGGGCGGGTCTCAGGTGTAGCAGAGACTCAGGGAGCCAATCAGCTAAGTCCAATCCCTGTGGCCTGGGGGAAGGCAGCTACTGCTCTATTCAGTATCTCCTTGGATACAGACAGGCTGAATCCACACTTCCAAGCTTGCAGAGTCTACTTTCCAGGTAAGGGGGAGATAGTTTAAGAGACAGACACTGCAATAGTGTTGGGCGCACACTCTAAAATCGGGCTTTTTTTTTTTTAAGGCAAAAATACAGGGGGGCAGACAGCTTTTAAGTACAATTTCAATCACACAAACAGATTCAAACAGTCCCCTAAAACCACACTCTGAAAGATGTATGTAGCCTTTTTACTAAGAATAGGGGTGAAGAAAAAAAGGGGGGGCAGAGGGGGGGAAGGGGGGGCACAAACTAGCAAGAGAATTCACACAGTCACGGCAAAAAACGATTTTTAAACAAACACCACTTTAAAAGAGGCCAGGCTGCCTGAAACACAGAGAGCCCACAGTAAAACAAACACTTTTTCAACAATTAATACTATTTAACCAGCAATATCTTTGGGCTCCTTACCTAGGTCTTTTTGCAATCCTTGAACACTGGGCTGTATCAGGACACAGGGGAGATTCACAGAGGAACACAAAATGGAGGTGCCTGTCTTTGGCCTTCCCTCCACAAACTTAAGGAGCCAGAGCAGGTGGGGGGGCGGGTCTCAGGTGTAGCAGAGACTCAGGGAGCCAATCAGCTAAGTCCAATCCCTGTGGCCTGGGGGAAGGCAGCTGCTGCTCTATTCAGTATCTCCTTGGATACAGACAGGCTGAATCCACACTTCCAAGCTTGCAGAGTCTACTTTCCAGGTAAGGGGGAGATAGTTTAAGAGACAGACACTGCAATAGTGTTGGGCGCACACTCTAAAATCGGGCTTTTTTTTTTTTAAGGCAAAAATACAGGGGGGCAGACAGCTTTTAAGTACAATTTCAATCACACAAACAGATTCAAACAGTCCCCTAAAACCACACTCTGAAAGATGTATGTAGCCTTTTTACTAAGAATAGGGGTGAAGAAAAAAAGGGGGGGCAGAGGGAGGGAAGGGGGGGGCACAAACTAGCAAGGGAATTCACACAGTCACGGCAAAAAACGATTTTTAAACAAACACCACTTTAAAAGAGGCCAGGCTGCCTGAAACACAGAGTCCACAGTAAAACAAACACTTTTTCAACAATTAATACTATTTAACCAGCAATATCTTTGGGCTCCTTACCTAGGTCTTTTTGCAATCCTTGAACACTGGGCTGTATCAGGACACAGGGGAGATTCACAGAGGAACACAAAATGGAGGTGCCTGTCTTTGGCCTTCCCTCCACAAACTTAAGGAGCCAGAGCAGGTGGGGGGGGGCGGGTCTCAGGTATAGCAGAGACTCAGGGAGCCAATCAGCTAAGTCCAATCCCTGTGGCCTGGGGGAAGGCAGCTACTGCTCTATTCAGTATCTCCTTGGATACAGACAGGCTGAATCCACACTTCCAAGCTTGCAGAGTCTACTTTCCAGGTAAGGGGGAGATAGTTTAAGAGACAGACACTGCAATAGTGTTGGGCGCACACTCTAAAATCTGGCTTTTTTTTTTTTAAGGCAAAAATACAGGGGGGCAGACAGCTTTTAAGTACAATTTCAATCACACAAACAGATTCAAACAGTCCCGTAAAACCACACTCTGAAAGATGTATGTAGCCTTTTTACTAAGAATAGGGGTGAAGAAAAAAAGGAGGGGCAGAGGGGGGGAGGGGGGGCACAAACTAGCAAGGGAATTCACACAGTCACGGCAAAAAACGATTTTTAAACAAACACCACTTTAAAAGAGGCCAGGCTGCCTGAAACACAGAGAGTCCACAGTAAAACAAACACTTTTTCAACAATTAATACTATTTAACCAGCAATATCTTTGGGCTCCTTACCTAGGTCTTTTTGCAATCCTTGAACACTGGGCTGTATCAGGACACAGGGGAGATTCACAGAGGAACACAAAATGGAGGTGCCTGTCTTTGGCCTTCCCTCCACAAACTTCATGTATGTACTATTTCAAAGTAATAAATAGCATGCACAGAGTCCAAGGGTTCCCCTTAGAGGTAAGATAGTGGCAAAAAGAGATAATTCTAATGCTCTATTTTGTGGTAGTGTAGTCGAGTAGTAGGGTTATCAGAGGGTAGTGTTAAGCATTTGTTGTACAAACACACAGACAATAAATGAGGAACACACACTCAAAGACAATTCCAGGCCAATTGGTTTTTGTATAGAAAACTATATTTTCTTAGTTTATTTTAAGAACCACAGGGTCAAGATTTACAATCAATACTTTAAATGAAAGGTATTTCACTCAGGTATCATAGGAACTTTGAATCAACAAAATAGGTACAGTTTTGGCAAAAATGGCAATAAGCTATTTTAAAACTAGACACTGCAAATTTCAACAGTTCCTGGTGGAGGTAAGTATTTGTTAGTTTTGCAGGTAAGTAAACCACCTACAGGATTCAAAGTTGGGTCCAAGGTAGCCCACCGTTGGGGGTTCAGAGCAAACCCAAAGTTACCACACCAGCAGCTCAGGGCCGGTCAGGTGCAGAGGTCAAAGTGGTGCCCCAAAACACATAGGCTTCAGTGGAGAAGGGGGTGCCCCGGTTCCAGTCTGCCAGCAGGTAAGTACCCGTGACTTCGGAGGGCAGAGCAGGGGGGTTTTGTAGGGCACCGGGGGGGGGACACAAGTCAGCACAGAAAGTACACCCTCAGCGGCACAAGGGCAGCCAGGTGCAGAGTGCAAACAGGCGTCGGGTTCGTAATAGGTTTCAATGGGAGACCCAGGGGTCTCTTCAGCGAAGCAGGCAGGCAAGGGGGGGGCTCCTCGAGGTAGCCACCACCTGGGCAAGGGAGAGGGCCACCTGGGGGTCAGATGCTTCAGGTCCTGGGGGCTGCGGGTGCAGTGTCTTTACCAGGCATCGGGTTCTTGGAAGCAGACAGTCGCGATCAGGGGGAGCCTCTGGATTCCCTCTGCAGGCGTTGCTGTGGGGGCTCAAGTGGGTCCACTCTGGCTACTCACGGGCTCACAGTCGCCGGGGAGTCCTGCCTGTATTGTTGTTTCTCCGCAGATCGAGCCGGGGGCGTCGGGTGCAGAGTGGAAAGTCTCATGCTTCCAGTTGGAAATGTGGAGTCCTTTTATAGTTGTTTCTTTGTTGCAAGTTTTAGTTTCTTTGGAACAGGGCAGCTGTCCTCGGGAGTTCTTGGTCCTTTTAGATGCAGGGTAGTCCTCTGATGCTTCAGAGGTCGCTGGATCCTGGGGAATGCGTCGCTGTTGCAGTTTTTCTCAAAGTGGGGAGACAGGCCGGTAGAGCTGGAGGCAAAGCAATTGGTGTCTCCGTCTTCTCTGCAGGGCTTCAGGTCAGCAGTCCTTCTTCGTCTTAGGTTGCAGGAATCTAGTTTCCTAGGTTCTGGGGAGCCCCTAAATACTGAATTTAGGGGTGTGTTTAGGTCTGGGAGGGCAGTAGCCAATGGCTACACCCTCTTTGTGCCTCCTCCCTGAGGGGAGGGGGACACATCCCTATTCCTATTGGGGGAATCTTCCAAAATCAAGATGGAGGATTTCTAAAGGCAGGGGTCACCTCAGCTCAGGACACCTTAGGGGCTGTCCTGACTGGTGGGTGACTCCTCCTTGTTTTTCTTATTATCTCCCCTGGACTTGCCACCAAAAGTGGGGGCTGTGTCCAGGGGATGGGCAACTCCACTAGGTGGAGTGCCCTGGGGCATTGTAACATGAAGCTTGAGCCTTTGAGGCTCACTGCTAGGTGTTACAGTTCCTGCAGGGGGGAGGTGTGAAGCACCTCCACTCAGAGCAGGCTTTTGTTTCTGTCCTCAGAGAGCACAAAGGCCCTCACCACTTGGGGTCAGAAACTCGTCTCTCAGCAGCAGGCTGGCACAGACCAGTCAGTCCTGCACTGAACAACTGGGTAAAATACAGGGGGCATCTCTCAGATGCCCTCTGTGTCATTTTTTAATAAATCCAACACTGGCATCAGTGTGGGTTTATTATTCTGAGAAGTTTGATACCAAACTTCCCAGTATCCAGTGTAGCCATTATGGAGCTGTGGAGTTCGTTTTGACAAACTCCCAGACCATATACTTAATATGGCCACAACTGTACTTACAATTTCTAAGAATGGACATAGACACTGTAGGGGCATATTGCTCATGCAGCTATGCCCTCACCTGTGGTATAGTGCACCCTGCCTAAGGGCTGTAAGTTCTGCTAGAGGGGTGACTTACCTATGCCACAGGCAGTATTTTGTGTGCATGGCATCCTGAGGGGGATGCCATGTCGACTTTGCCTTTTTCTCCCCACCAACACACACAATCTTCAATGGCATTGTGCATGTGTTAGGGGAGGGGTCCCTTAGGGTGGCACAACATATGCTGCAGCCCTTAGGGACCTTCCCTGGTCACAGGGCCCTTGGTACCACTGGTACCTTTTACAAGGGACTTATCTGTGTGCCAGGGGTGTGCCACTTGTGGAAAAAATTGTACATTTTAGGTGAAAGAACACTGGTGCTGGGGCCTGGTTAGCTGGGTCCCAGCACACTTCTCAGTCAAGTCAGCATCTGTATCAGGCAAAAAGTTGGGGGTAACTGCAACAGGGAGCCATTTCCTTACACGCCAAGCTGATGGAGATGCGGATCTGGACCTGGACCGACCTCTACTCGATCGGCGCCGAGAGTTGTGACGACGCTGAGAGTCTCCATGGCGATGATGAGTCTCGAAGATTTTGAAGAAGACTCTCTACGATGCCGCCTTTCCTTCCTCTTCTTAGAACGGGCTAGGAACAATTTAGACTCTCTTTCTTTAAGCGCCTTAGGGTTCATGCGCTGGCAGGAACCGCATGACTCGACCTCATGGTTGGAACTAAGGCACCATAAACAATTTTCATTGGGGTCAGTGACCGACATCCGACCCCCACACTGGTTACAAGGCTTAAAAACAGATTTTCTTGGCTGCAACATAGTAACTACAGATGCGCAACTGTAGCTCCCTGTTAGCCTCGAAGAAAAAACGTTATTCGAAGGCACGGACAAAAGGGAACTGACGTCTGCACGTCGACGAGGGCTTCTTATTGCCTAGATGACGCCATACGTTGTCGCCTGGAGTCGGGCTATTGTGATGTCATCGTCGATGTGCAGAGGTAGAAGAAATGTCCGTCTAAGTTGGCGCAAGGGGAGAATTCTTTAGGTGAGGAATCCACAGGTAGGTGTATCCATCAGAATGGCGTATATCAATATATTGATATCTGTCAGTTTTTTTTATATTATCTCTGTTTCTGAGATTGTATCTATTCTGTGGGTTCTCCGTATGCGGAGATTCTCCCCTTTCTTTTTTAGGTGTCTGTTGTTTTTTTATCCCAGCGTTTCTTAGTACCGTCAGGAGCTTGCTTGGTAGAATCTTTATTAGATTTACCTTGAAATTGTGGTTTTGTTGTTCTGGCCCCCAGACTATGTCGACCAATGCTCAAGTCTTTGGCAGATTACGTTCTTTATCCTGTGGAGGAACATCCCGGGGCCACATGCGCAATGCTAGTGCGACCGCTTCCCCTTTAAGGTTACTTAATATGATTGAGGACACTGTGGCGAAGTTGCTTATTAATTGCAACCCCAAGTCCAGGGCCGGGGCAGCCCCGTAATCATCTTAAATTTGTTTCAACACTTCCGGTAAATTGGCAAGTGTTGGTGTTACTGCATGTGGTTGCGCCGGTCCAGCATGTGCTGGGTTTGTATTCAATGTCTGCATTGCAAACTGTACCAATTGTCTGTATATTGCCGTGAGATCAGTATATAAGTGGTGGACTTCAGCTATCGTTAAGGTCGCTGCAGCAGGGTGAGGTGCATAGGTGGCCAATAAAGGCCAGGTAGGACCTTCATTACTTAGAGGACCTAACTTAACATGTAAAAGTTTGTGGGTTAGGGTGCAATCAAGCCAATTATTATGTTCTTGATAAGATAGAGGTATTTCTAAATATGCATATGCTCTGTGTTGTGCAGGTACATTTGCAGGTGTATAGTGATGAAATGTATTTGTGTTCCCATCAACTACTGGCAATGTGGCCCAAGAATAAAAAAGTTCTGTTCTATATTCTGGATGTGCGTCAACAACAAATGTGACTGTACCCCCCTCGGCTGTTAGGCCATGTGCCATTAGATGTGCAGTAAGGGGTGGTCGCATATTAACTGCAATTGCCACCTGTTGTGGATTCACCATAATGAATGGTAAATTTGTTCAGAGATAAGCACACCAAATGGGGATTGTCCTTTTAATGGTTGAAGCTTGAACAACCTACAGCCTTAGCTAGGTACTCCCTACTTAGCTGAGGAGGCAAATTCCTCAATACCACGGACGTCTCCGTATATAGTACTGCGGAGTCTTTGTATGTAGTGAGACAGAGATACTCAGGAGGACCCAAAAATTAGTGTCTGACCAAACGTCGGCAGCGCCATGTTGCATAGGCTCTCATTAATCTAATGAGACTACTGGATTTGAGCAACAGAATTGCCTGCGGTGTGGGAGACTGAGTCTTAACCCACTACAAGTGACCCCTGTCTCCCCAATCCGGGTTTTGCTCCAGCCAACTAGCAGTGCCTCATCTCTACCCAAGAGCAGGGATGATTAGGCAACCGAGCGCATGACACAATTGACTACTCAGGGAAATCGTGGTCATTCAGATCTCATCCATTTCTTTCAGTAACATTAGTCTCACATTTACAAGGACAAGCAGAGGCAGTATATGGTTCAAAAAGGTTTTAATAAAGCAACTGCATCTTAGACAATAGAGCATGTACTGCAATAACCAGGACGATAAAGCTTGACAGGATTAAAATTGTGACAAGGAGAGTGAAGCATAGAAATAATGCTACCATGTTGTCACTAGAGTCAATAGACTAATTCCTACCTAGGCTTTCTTAGAGCACAGCATGTTAAGCTCTAGTTCTGCCCTTCAGGTTCCCCTGGGAAGACATCATCCACGATACCTGAGCAAAGCCTGAAGTCTGCATAAGCAGCTGTAGCGAAGCGTTCAGCAATCAGCATACAGTCGTGGTCATCTGGCTGGAATCTCCCTCTAACGTGTATCGGACAGGGAAGTGTTTTTATAATAAAACAACTGATGTTATGAGAACATGTCCCTACGTAAGAATGTGTATGTTTCTATGAATACCAGAGACAAAGTGTTACCACGTTTTACCAGTAACCTATCTTGCTGAAGCCTTGAGAGAAGCACAGAGTGAAAGAAATGACTTGTTTAAGAGCACAGTGCTGGCCTAGGCAAAGAACAGCTAGATAGAGAGCAATAAACAAGACCGTAAATGTGGCTATTGCTTAAATAAACAAAACTGAATAAAATATATCTAGGTTAAAGTGCACAGCGGCAGGCCTAGTGTGCTAAAATAACATACATGGAGCTATACTAAAATGGCTACACAACATAACAGTTGCAAAGGAAACCTCATACAGATTGAGGAAATAAAATGAAAGAACAACATGTGGTCCAAAGCACTGTCTCACTATGCTCCTTGGATCTGGAATGCCATTGGCACTCAGAACCATCAAGATGTTTTGTTTCTGCTCTACAAGAAGGAACAGAAAACCATCATCTGCAAGGAGCTCCTACACTTACGTAACCCTCATGGAGATGGACCCAGCTAATAATCTTCCTTTTTCCTCATACTACTCTGTACACAGTGCGTCTTCTCATAACTTTGCAGAATGGTCCAGACTTTTGAAGCTAGGGGCATGCTACCCCTAAAATCCCTAAAAGTCAAATTGTTGCAATAAGACATGATCTCTGACTATAGCAATGTCTATAGGATGGAGAAGAGACAAAATACTATAAAGAGGATACTGAATGAAATAAGACTTTATATTATGTGAAATAACTAGGCCGCTTTGAGTAACAATATAATCCATTGTCTGTGCTGAAGTGTAAATGAGTACTCTGGCAGGAAAACTAGAGCATATTTATGTATTTGATTTAAAAAATGATTTTCCAAGTATACATTTTTTTTGCAAATGTTACAACGAGGTACACTTATATGACCACACATAACAACATGAAAGTAGTCCTGTTAAGCATAATAAAGCGGGTGTTCTTTAAGAAGTAAACAGAAACTGAATAAAGAATACAATAAGAGTATAGCATAGAGGAAAGGAGGGAGCCGTCCCATGTTTTTGTGCGAGAAGACATTGGGGATGGAAATAGTACAAAGGGGTAAGGTGTGGACAAAAGATAAAAAGAGGCAGAATGAATGTTACAAGACGGAATTTATATTAACATCACAGAAGTCAAATGCGGTTCTGCTAAACCAAAGGGTATATTCGAATACCACAAAAGTAACAAGGAGATAAAGACAGCTAAGGTACAGAGGTAAGATCATTGGACAAACAGGGGAAGTTTCAGAATCAATCTGATCTAAAAGACAGTCTGCAAATGGTGGAGGGCGAAGGAGTCAAGACTGAACAGAAATGCAGAAAATGTATTTAGGCAAGAGAGTATTAGAAGGAAAAATGTAAAAAGGTTGTATTTTCCAAATTTTAAATAATTATAATTGAATGGAGTGCTATAGCGGAGACACGAGCAGGCTGAAACCATTAAGTCAAAAATGGTGTCAATATTATGGGATGAATCAGAGACTAGGAGGGAAATACTAAAACACAGATTAGGAGGGAGCCTTCGTGTGGAGGGGCAGAAAAGGCAGAACAAGTGCCCCTGTCACGCTGGAGTTTAGACTAAGAGAATGAGAGGTTGTACAAAATTGGATTTCAAGTAGATAAAAATAGGATACTGCATAAAAGGAAAGATACATCTGAGTATCTTCCGGCTATAAGCAGGAAAAGATTAAAAGAAGAGAATATACGTGAGGTATGGAGAATGGTACTGACTGAGTACTGACTGAGTACAAACAAGACCAAGAATCGAGCCTTGAAAAACCAAAACGGCGTGAGGAGGAGAGATGAAAAAACTGATTTAGGAAATATACCTAGTTCTGACTTTGTACAGAGCTTGTGTTTTTTGTAAGCAGGGTGGGCATGGTGCAGGTGGGAAGTGGTCTTGATTTTTCGAATGTATCCATTTCGTTGTCAGTTTTAAAATAGCGCAACAAACGCCATTTGACAGCCATTTAGGAAGTATAGGTACCCTTAGGGTTCAAGTAAAATAAATAAAATAGTTCCTTAGCAGCTGTATGCAATATGCCCACGGGGCTTTCTTGCCCATCTATTATAATAATACTTTTGCGTGAAACAAGCTGTTTAAAAAAAAAAAGCGGTTACTAATTTGACATCTACCACTCCTGCTAGAAAGTGGGTGCATATATTTACCACCTAGACAAATTTGATCACGTTTCTCCTGCGTCTTTTCACGACAAGACGTTTGTTGCTATGTCTTACAACACCTCCTCAGGTTTAGGACTATTCCCACTAATTCAAATATAAGGAATGATTTCTTACCTGTAATCCTAGTTGTCGCTCTGGAAAATCTCCATTGAAATCATAAGCATTAGAGTCTTGCCCATGTCCCGACTCACAGCCCACTAGTATCCCATCGTACCCAGTAGGTGGCAGTTACGTCACTTCCTTTAAACAGAGGCAGTCTTAGTGTTAGCTAGGAAAACTGATTATCCACTGTTTCTTCCACCGTGGAGGAGGGCAGGCTGCTTATGATTTCATTGGAGATTGCCCTGAAAGAATCCATTCCTTCTCTCTCAATGGATCTCCATTGATAATCATAAGCACTGAATAGAGTACCAAGCCCATCCCACCAAAGTACAGTAGAAAATAAAACAGACGACCCACAGAGAAAATTAAGTGAATAGATTCCACAGAAAAGCCTGTCCTTACTTGAGCATCTGTTCTCGCAGCTGAGTTTGGTAAAAGTGTAAACATATCTCCACATAGCTGCTTTGCCTATTTCAGTAATGGGTGTACTACTCATTAAAGAAGCTGTAGGCAGCTTCACTCTAGTGGAATGAGCTATAAATGCCCCGGATAAAACTTTATTTGCTTTCTGGTAGCATAACAAGATGCAAGCCCCTATCCACCTGAATATCGATTGTTAGGCATGGCTAAACCTGCACGAACAGGATCAGAATTTAAAACAATTAATTAGGCTTGTGCACGTCTTTTGTTTTGTCTAGATAAAATTTCAAGACCCATCTGACATATAAAGTATGGAGAGCTCTTTCTGCTGGAGTGGAAGGGTGCTGAAAGAAAGAAGGTAAAGTAATGGACTGTTTAATGTGAAAATCCGAAATAACTTTGGGTAAGAATTTCAAATGAGTCCTCATAACCACCTTACTGCTATACGGTTCAATAGAGGATAAAGCCCGCATATCACTAACCCTACATGCTGACATGATAGTCATTAGAAAAGCAGCCTTTCAAGAAAGATGTTGCAATGAGGCTTTATGGATGGGCTCACAAATATTACTTTTGTGCCTACATGAGGTTTTAAAGTAATATTTTCAATTCCAAAGGAGGGGAGAGACAGCGTATTGGGAAATAAACTCTTTTCAAACCCTCTACAAAGTCTTTAATAACTGAGATTTTTAAAAAAAGTTCTTAAAAGGACATTTTCTATAGGCAGTAATCACCGCCAAATGGACTTTATTGGGAGAGAATTATAGACCATTTTTGGTCATATAAAGAAAATATGGAAGAATAGCTTCTTCCTGGCATGTCATTGGACCCCAGTTTTTTCCCAGAACACCAGATACAGAATCTCTTCAATTTGAAAGAATAAGCTGCATGCTTTGATGGTCGTTTAGGCTCCTTGAAAATATTCATGCATTCTTGTGGAGGATTCAAATGTCCATATTGTACCAGCTCAGGAGCCATGCTGCTAAACTCAAAGAGGAGTGATTAGGATGAACCATCTGACTTTCGAACTTCATAAGAAGGGCTGGTCTCATGTGTGGATGCCCTTAAGTGTGTAGAAGATCTGTGAGCCACCATTGTCGGGACACTCTAGAGCTATCAAAAATATTCTGGTCTTTGGGTAAGACAGCTTCATGTTTACTGATGGAATCAGGGGAATTGGCAGAAAAGCGCAAAGAACAGTTGATCTATAGGGTATTCTCCAATGTCCCTCATTGCTAATACCTTGAGGCGAAGTACGGGCATTTTCTGTTTTCTGCAGTTGCAAATAAATATATGTGAGGAAAACCCCACAAGCAGAAGATGTTTTGAACAACGTTGCCATGAAGAACCCACTCATGGTTTTCTTGACAAATCCTTCTTAGGGAGTCTGCTTGAAGATTCTGAGAACCCCCAGAAGATGGATTGCAGTGATTCTCAAGTCTCTGACTAGCAATCAATTCAAAATTGTTTGGGATTCTAGGACCAAGACTTTAGACATTGTTCATCCTTGCTGTTCAGACAGTACATTGTTTTTGTGTTGTCTGTCATAAAAAATAGGGATTTTGTCTTGAGGGATGGTAGAAAAGCCTTCAACGCTAGGTGAACAGTTCTTAGATTGAAGAAGCTGTTATGATAAGTCATTTCCTTTGGGGACAAGGTTCCTTGGCTTTGAAGGTGTTACATATGCACTCCCCGACCTCATAGAGAGGCTTATTTTACTATTGTTTAGGATGGAAAATCCTGTTGAAAAGGAATCCCCTGAAGGAGATTTTTCAATTTGCACCAGCATTTGAGGGACTGCCTCACTTAAAGGGAAAGTGTGATCTTGGCCTCCCAGTTGCCTGAGTATTGACTCCAATGGCCCTCTCTAGACATTCTTGTAGGGGTCTCATGTAGAAACGGGCATTTGACATCAGAAATATGCACTATGCACTATGCAATTGAGCCCAGCAGAGATTACACTTTTCTCACAGTGGGATGATAGGCTTTCATGAGAGAATTGACATTTCAGAACAAAGGATAACAGCCTCTCTTCTGAAGGATACATTTTGCTTTCAAGGTGTAAACGGTCACTACTCGATAATGTAAAGACTGGACTGAAAAAAAAGTAAATTTGTTGGGACTGACCTGGAGACTGGATCAGTTGAGACTATTGACTCTTGTATGATAATGGAGCTGTGCTTGATAAGCCAGTTGTTTAGGTATGGGTAGATGACTATTCTGAGTTGCCTGAAATGTGTCTCGAAAAAGTTAATGCACTTCGAAAAAGTGCTGGGGCTGATTTGAGGCCCAAAGGAAGTATTTTGTACTGCTAGTGATTGTGTCCTAATACAAATCTCAGGAAGTTGTGATGTTTTCTGGCTAGTGCAAAGTGAAAGTAAGCATCCTGAAGATCTATTGAACAGAGTCATCTCCCTAATGGATTTGGGGATAAATGTGATGCAATGCTAGCATTCTGAACTTTTCTTTATGTATCCATCTGTGTAAACTTTTCAGATCTAGTATGTGTCTGAACTCGTTTTTGGGGCATTTCTTTTTCACCAAAAATTAACAGGAAAAAATCCCAGTGCCTCATTGGTTAGGAGGAACAATCTCCACTGCATGCTTCTGCAGAGGGATGTTCACTTATGATCTCAGTATTTGTAGATGCTGATTGGATGGTTTCAGTGTGCTTTTTGGTGGAGGGCTGGTCAAACTTAGACAATAAACATTCTGTACAATATTCAGAACCCAGGAATCTTTAGTAATGCATTTCCACTCTTTCTGATATTGTGAGATACTTCCACCCTCAGAAGTGGGTAAAGGAAGAAGGGGAAGCAGGGACTCATTGCTTGGAGCCTATAGGAAGCTTTCCAACTTAGGCAGGTTAGTACCAGCCAGCTCTTCCCTTTGGGATGATGCCATTGGTGCTGCTGGAAAGGTCTTTGCTGCTACTGTTGGTGGGGACCTTGAAACCATTGAGGAGATTGAGCCCTCTGTGGACAGAAGAACAAGTTACTTACCTTCGGTAACGCTTTTTCTGGAGGATACACTAACTACCTGTGGATTCCTCACCTTATGAATTCAATCCTTGCGCCAGCATCCGACGAAAAGTCTTCTTCCTAGCTGTCTACGTCGACGAGGACGTCATAATGGCACGGCTCCACGTGACTCTGTCTGATGTCAACGTGCCAATAAGAGGTCCTCGTCGGCGTACTGACGTCAGTTTCACCTCACTTTTTTCGTGCCTTTACGGCTAGCAGGTGTAAACCGACCATGAAAACTGAAATATATAAATATATACGAACACAAAAATCTTGTCTATTGAAACCATATATTCAAATTATCACCTCAAATACATGAATATACCAAAATATATAGACAGATATATACAAATATATAAATATAAGAAGAAATATTAATCCAACAACTGCAAGATAAGAGTGTAACCAGGCAGGCAACGGGGAGGCGGTAGGGACCGTGAGGAATCCACAGGTAGTTAGTGTATCCACCAGAAAAAGTGTTACCAAAGGTAAGTAACTTGTTCTTCTGATGGATACAACTACCTGTGGATTCCTCACCTTATGAATAGAGTCCCAAGCAGTACCGCACTCGGTGGTGGGTGCCCGCCTGATTACACTAAGAAATCCTGCAATACTGAGTGAGCAAAATGACCGTCCCTCCTCATTTCAGAGTCTAAACAATAATGTTTCACGAAAGTATGGAGGGACGCCCAAGTTGCCGCTTTACATATGTCTATTAACGGAACTCCTCTCGCTAGGGCCGAAGATGCAGACTTAGCCCTAGTAGAGTGGGCCCTGATACCTTCAGGAGGGACTTTTTTCGCCAGAGAGTAACAAATCTTAATACACAAGATGACCCACCTGGAGAGTGTTCTTTTCTGGACCGCTCTGCCCTTTCGCTGTCCAGCATACCCAACAAACAATTGATCATCTAAGCGAAAGTCCTTAGTTCTCTCTAGGTAAAAACTCAGGGCCCTCTTAGGGTCCAACCTATGGAGCCTCTCTTCCTCTTTAGACGGGTGGGGAGGAGGGTAAAACGCGGGCAGAGTGATAGTTTGCCCTATATGAAAAGGGGTGACAACTTTCAGCAGAAAAGCAGCCCTGGTTTTTAGAACCACTTTATCAGGGAAAAACATGGTAAAGGGAGGCTTGACGGAAAGTGCCTGAAGCTCTCCAACCCTCCTTGCAGAAGTGATTGCTATTAAGAAAACGGTCTTAAAGACTAAAAATCTCAATGGACATGAATGCATGGGCTCGAAAGGCGAACCCATTAAGAATGTCAGAACAAGATTCAAGTCCCACTGAGGCATGTGAAAGGGAGTAGGAGGAAATCTATTCACCAAACCCTTAAGGAACCTGTTTACAACTGGAGACTTAAATAAAGATGACTGGTCCGGAAGGCAAAGAAACGCCGACAGAGCAGTCAAATAACCCTTAACTGTAGCTATCGCACAACCTTTCTTAGCCAGACTAAGAGCAAACAAAAGTACATCTGAAAGGTGGGCTTTCAAGGGATCTTTTTGGTTCTCTCCACACCAAAGCACAAATTTTGCCCACCTACCGGCATAAATCGATTTAGTGGAGTGTTGCCTGGACGATAATATAACATCCACTACATCCGGTCATTCATGGCATGAAGGTGCAGGCTCTGGAGGTGGGGGTGTAGAACCTGCCCCTGCGACTGCGAGAGGAGGTCTGCCCTGAGCGGGAGACGGAGCGGAGGGCACTGAGCGAGTTGAAGCAGGTCTGTATACCATACCCTTCTCGGCCAGTCCGGTGCTACCAAGATGACTTGGGCCCAGTCTTGACGAATCTTCCTCAAAACCCGAGGAATCAAAGGTATGGGGGGAAACTCGTAAAGCAACTGGCCGCTCCAGGACATCTGAAACGCGTCCCCCAACGCCCCTTGCATCGGATACTGGAGGCTGCAGAATAACGGGCAATGCGCGTTCTCCCGAGTGGCGAATAAATCCACCTGAGGAGTACCCCACACCCCGAAGATGTGGAGGACTAGATCCGGATGGAGACGCCACTCGTGATCTAATGAGAAGTGACGACTGAGACCGTCCCCTCGTACATTCAGCACCCCGGCCAAATGATTTGCTATTAAGCAAATCTGATGGTCCTGAGCCCAGGACCAGAGTCGCAGGGCTTCTCTGCAGAGAAGGTACGACCCTACTCCTCCCTGCTTGTTTATATACCACATCGCGGTAGTGTTGTCCGTCAGGATTTGAACTGACTGACCACGAAGGGAAGGGAGGAAGGCCTTGAGCACCAAACGTACTGCCCGCAATTCCAACAGATTGATATGCAACATCTGTTCCACTGGAGACCAAAGACCCTTGATCTCCAGGTCCCCCAGATGAGCTCCCCACCCTAGAGTGGAAGCATCCGAAATCACTGTGGCCACTGGAGGAGGCAGTGAAAACGGTTTTCCTTGGGAAAGGTTGCCATCCTCTGCCCACCAAAGAAAATCCGCCACAGCGTCCTTGGAGATCTTTATTGAATCCCTGAGATCCCCCTTGTACTGGAACCACTGTCTGCGGAGGCCCGCGAGCATGAGTGACCAACAGAATGCAAGAAGCAAACAGACCTACCAGACGTAAGACCTTGAGGACTGGAACTGCCGCTCCAATTTGAAACAATGGAGTCAGCGCCTGAATGTCCCTACCCCGCTGAGGTCGGGGGTAGGCCCGAAACATTGTTGTGTCCAGTACTGCCCCTGTGAACAGGAGGCGTTGAGAGGGCTCTAGGTGAGATTTGGGCACATTTACAGAAAAACCCAGATCGAACAACAACTGGGTTGTCATTCGCAGATAAGACAACACAAACTCTGGAGACTTGGCTTTAATCAACCAATCGTCCAGGTAGGGAAAAACTGCTACCTCCCTCCTTCAGAGATGTGCTGCAACAACTGACATCACCTTTGTGAAAACCCGAGGTGCTGAATTAAGTCCAAAAGGAAGGACAGCAAACTAGTAGTGTTGCGATCCGACCACAAAACGGAGATACTTCCTGTGCGACTTGATTATGGGAACATGAAAGTACGCGTCCTGCAAGTCGACAGACACCATCCAGTCTCCTTCGTTTCAACACCAATAGCACCTGCGCTAGGGTCAGCATTTTGAACAAAGTCAAAATCCTCAAGTCTAGGATCTGCCGCAACGACCGTCCACTTTGGGAATCAGGAAATATCTTGAATAACACCCCTGACCCCTTTCCTGCAACGGCACCAACTCTATAGCGCCCTTTGCCAACATGGTGACAACCTCCTGTTGCAACAACAGAAGATGGTCTTCTGAACAAAAGGAGGGACGGGGGGAAAGGGAGGAGGGAACTCCTGAAAGGGGAGAGCATAGCCCTTTTCTACAATTCCCACGAGTCTGTTGTAGTTGACCTCCATTTCTGCAGAAAAAGACTCAATCTTCCCCCTACAGGAGAAGTATGGATGATAAAGTAGTAGAATGCAGTTTCGTTGCAGCTAGGATGACCACTGCATTGCGGGAAGGATTTGATCGCAGAAATAACAGGTCCTGCTTCAGAGGGCTATACATTTTCTGAAGCCTAGATGAAGCTGATTTGGCTGCAGCTGTTGTAAGGATCAGTTCCATGGATGGTTCAAATAAAACCAGAACAAAAGGTAGGAGAGGTCTTGAAGCAGCACGTTGGTAAAGAGTTTCAAAGAGTGCTGTTGATGGGGCAGGTAATGGAATGTTCAACGTTATTGTCCCTCTCTCAGCACCTCTTGGAAGGTGTTGATGTCATCAACTGGAGAGACCATTAGCTGGGGAAAATCGGTCAGCGAGGGTGACTATCTTCCAGTACTGGAGAAAGAGGTAAAATAAAATGATCTGTGTTTCAATCATTTCTCAGATTTGGATCTGGACCTAGGACGAGAGTGATAAGTGCAACAAGAGGATCATTGCGAGGAGGAGTACTGAGATCAATGATGATATCTTGAAAGCACTTGTGCTATTGATCTATGGCGAGATCTGGAATGAGAAGACCTTGATCTCCAAGGAGAAGAAAGAGGCCCATTCGGAGATTCCAAAGGTGTCTTTGTCGAAGAGGTGGTACTTCTACGTCGACCTCCTATGCCTCTTTTCCAACATCAACCAAGCTCTTGACAGCAAGTAGGTAGGCATTGTACCTTGTCTCAAAGTTATTGTCCTCAACCTTGACCTGGAACAATGTTGTTTTTGAAGGTGGTCTCTCTTCAAACTGTCATTCATAGAATGCCTGGGAAAGGTCCTGAAGGGTGGACATCTGTCAGGGATTTGACAATTTCTTTTAAACTAGAGAGTCCTGCAGAACAGAATGGGCAAAATGCCCATCTCTTCAGACCTGACTGTCTAGGCAGTAGTGTTTGGCAAATGTGTGCAGGGACTCCCACATTGCTACCTGACAGATGTCCAATCCTGTACAGATGTCCTGGACTGGGGCTCCACTAGCCTGTGGTTGCAGCTTTTCCTCTGGTGGAATAGACCCATAAGCACTCATCAGGCTGTTTTTTAGCCAGGATGAAGCAGAGCTTTATGCAGAGAACGAGCCTGCGCAAAATGGATAGTTTCTGTACTGCCATACCTTTCTTTGGTTCCGCGTATCTCACAAATTGTTGGTCATCCACACAGAATTCTTTTGTGTGGGCAAGGTAGAACGACAACGCTGTTTTTGTGTCCAGCCAGTGGAGTCACTCCTCTTCTTTAGAGCGATGCAGGGGAGCAAAGAAGGTGGGCAGGGTGACAGTCAGTCCCAAATGAAGCGGGATCACCATGGCACAGGTGTGAAGCACCATTTTGTCAGGAAACACTGTGAGATATGGAGTCTTGGATGACAAGGCCCCCAGCTCACTTATCCTCCGGGCAGATGTTATGGCCGTTTTGATGGTGAGCATCCTGAAAGGACAGTGGCTCAAACGGAGCACACATGGGATAAGTGAGAACCAGGTTCAGGTCCCACTGAGGCATAATAAAAGATGAAGGGCGAAAAATAGGTAGAAGCCTTTTGAGAAACTTATTTACAATAGGGGACTTAAACAAAAAAGGTTGGCCAGGCAGCTGCAGAAAAGTGGATAAAGCGGATAGATAGCCCTAAAGAGTGCCCAGGTCAGAGCTCTGTTGGGCAAGCGACAGAATGAAAAGAAGAACATCAGAGAGAGAAGCAGAAAAGGGATTTAAAGACTTCCCTGTATAATATTTTACAAACCTTGCCAATGGCAGGCATATACCATTTTTGTGGTGGAATGCCTGGCTGCTAAAATAACATTACAGACTTTGGGAGGAAGGTTGAAGGCTGTCAATTGTCGCTATTCAATCTCCACACATGAAGGCACAGCGTTGACAGATTCAGGTGGACAACCCTCCCCTGCTGCTGCGAGAGAAGATCCTCCAAAAGGAGCAGCCTGATTGGAGGATCAGTGCTCATTGTCAGAAGCTCAGGATACCAGACTCTCTATACCCAATCCGGAGCCACAAGGATTACGTGGGCCTGGTCATTCTTGACCTTCTTCACAACTCTGGGCAGGAGTGGTATGGGTGGAAAGGCATACAGCAGACCTGATCTCCACTCATGCTGAAAAGCGTCGCTGAGCAATTGCCACCTTGGAAACTCCAATGCTAAAATCAGCTGACATAGCCCATTCTCTTTGGAGGCAAACAGATGTAACCAAGGCTCTCGCCACTGCTGAAATAGTCCCTGCACCACCTCCGAGTGGAGACACCACTCGTGATCCGCTAGGCATCGACAGCTGATTTTGTTCACCCTGGCATTCAGAGAATCTGCCAGGTGTTGAACCACCAGGGTTATGCCCTGCTGTTCCAGCCATGTCCAGAGACATAGGGCCTCTTTACAAAGAGTCCACAACCCCACTCCACCCTGCTTGTTGCAGTACCACATGGCGGTTGTGCCCTCTGATCTCAACCTCTCCCAGATGGCTTCATCATCTCAGAAGTGATGCATTTGTTACTACTGCGAGATCTGGTTGCAAAGGGAGAGTAGTCTGCCTTTGACCCAATCGCACTTCGTAATCCACCACTGCAGGGCTTTTGCAGTTCCCTCTTTTGTAGTTCCCTCCAAGATCTGGACCATGTCAAGAGATTTCCCTGATGCTGCGCCCATTGTAACTCAGGTCCCACTGCAGAGCTTGGATATGCCATCTGGCTTGATTTACCAGCAGAATACAGGAGGCCATGAGGCCCAGCAGCTTCAGAGTCAGTTTCATCAAAACCCAAAATAGAAACCACAACATCAGTATTATAACCTGAATATACTGGACTCGCTGCTCTGGAGGATAAGCCTGAAACTGCAATGTGTCCAGAACAGCTCCAATGAAAGGGAGCATCTGAGAGAAAGTCAGGTGTGACTTTGGCATGTTTATAGTGGACCCCAGCGAATGCACAAGGTTCGCCATAGTCTGGAGGTGGGAGACAACAGCCTGGGATGAGCCCACCTTCAACAGCCAGTCGTCATGGTAGGAGAATACTGAAACCCTTAACCTGCACAGATGAGCTGCGACCACTGCTATCACTTTGGTGAACACCTGAGGGGCACTGGGAAGGCCAAATGGGAGCACGGTGAACTGAAAGTGCTCATGGTATACTTTGAAATGAAGGTAACTTCTGTGGGCAGGCAGGAAGGGACTGTGAAAATATGCATCCTGTAAGTCTAGCACTACCAACCAGTCTTTCAGGTCTAGGGCCGACAAAACCTGAGCCAATGTGAAAACCCTGAGCTAATGTGATCATCTTGAAGTACCTCTTTTTTGAGTATGAGATTGACAGTCCATTTGTCTAAAATAAGGTGAAGATCCTTGTTCTTTTTGGATATCAAAAGGTAGTGAGAATAACAATCACTGCCTACTTCTGATATTGGGACCCTTTCAATGGCTCCCTTGGCTGAGAGAGCCATATCTTCCTCTCAGAGCAGAGAAAAATGATCCTTCACCAGTCGTTCGAATGTTGGCAGTATTGGGCGAGGAAAGGATTGGAAAAGCAGGGCATAGCCCTTCCGAATGATCTGCAGTACCCAAGGTTCAATGTTATGGACTGCCAGTGGAGAAGATGTTGTTGAATTCTCCCTCAATCTGGGCAAGCATGGTCCTGCAGAACCAAACTAGGATGGCTTTGATGCTGCAGCTGCCGGGGGCTGGTAGGCGGACCACTTCTGGCTTCCAGACCCCCACGTTCATGCTTAGCTTGGGGAACTTGCAAAGAATGGTGGCTGGCATAGTGCTGGTGCAGTGGTACACCCCTTCCATGACCACAAAAGAGGCAAAAGGCAGATGGTGGACAAGGGATCGCTGAGAGGCCAAAGGACTTGGCCATAGCTCAAGAGTTCTTAAGACGCTCCAGAGCGGAGTCTGCCTTCTCGCCAAATAAGTGAGTACCCTCGAAGGGCATGTCCATAAGGCTTGCCTAGATACCCCACAAAAAGGCACATGTTCTCAGCCAGGCGTGGTGTAAGGCCAGTGTCGACAAAATTGCTCTGCCCAGCGAGTCAGTCATATCCAGGCCACACCAAATGGTGAATTTTGCTGCCTCCTCCTATCTTTCACCATTTGGGAAAGGGTGGCCCGGGCCTCCTCTAGGACCTGTGGCAGCACTTGCACAATGGTATCCCATTAGCTCTGAATGCACCGTGGGAAGTTGAGGCTTGGACTACCAAGCTCTCAGTGGTGGGGTATTGGCTCAGGAAACTCGGGTTGCCCACTGCAGGGTGATGGTGGTCGACAGTCATCCTATTAAAAGGAGCACCTGTGCTGGACTTGGATCAAGTTCCCAGCAGGATGTCAGTAAGCAACTCATTAAAAGGCAGAAGGGGTTTGGAAGTTGAAGTCCCAGGTTGAAGCATTTAGGTCAAGATGTTTGTCTTGACAGCCACCGAGGACAGTTTGAGGTCAAGGACCTACGCTGCCCTACGCACCACCTCCATAGCTACAGTGGGGGAGAGAGTGAGCCAGTATCTTGAGAGGTGTCCAGTCCCCTGGCCTCTCCTAGTTCCTCATACCAGTCAGGTGTGCTAAAGGGTCCAGTGACCCCTCCCAATCTTCGTCCGTGCCTGATTGCTGAAAACAAGGCTCAGGCAATGATCTGGCACCTGTGGATGCTGTTGGTGCCAGAATTGGCATTGTGTGACACTGTTCTGGCTCCAGATCGTCTAGAGCCAGAATGGGGCCGGTGCTGCCAGTGGGTGCCAGGGGTGCCCAGAGCATCAGCATCATGATGGGTGCTGGAGAAGGTCATGTGGGTACAACTGCCGTTGGTTCGGATTTGGGATCAGATCCATGAGACCCCATCAGAGCCAAGGCTGAAGCTTCCGGCGTGGAACCTGATGGGGCCCCCTCCGACTTGAGGGGTCCAAAGGCACTCTGAAGGGGTTGGTCTGCTCGAATACATGGCACATGGCCTCATGGAAGTCTTTTATTTGAGTGGGCGTCGCTCCAGCTCCTGGAAATGAAGGGAGTCGTGGAGTCACACCTGCCATCGATTCAGTGGAACCGTGCTTGGAACGCTAATGTTCCAAACTTGCTGCAACGGCCGACAGACGAGGTAAAGTCGAAGTCCATTTAGACTTCTTGTTCTTCTTGTACCTTTTTCCCGAGTGCCCGAGGACCTCAAGTGGGGAAAAGAGAACTTAGGGCTCCTGGAGAGGTCCCACAACCTTCTTCTTGCCCGGGACCTCCTAGGAGTCGTGCCGGATGGTGTCGACTGCGGGACCACATGCAGCATTAGGGACCACTCCTTCAAAGCTTTCAGTGCCATGACCTGGCATTCTGAGCACAACTTCGAGTTATGGTCATGCTCAGGACACCATAGGCAGACTAGGTGTGGGTCTGTAACTGACATGGTGTGGTGACAGGGGCCACACGGCTTAAACCCCACCTCCCTAGATGTCATCTCAACACACTTCAGAAAAATTCCTCGACAAAACATTGAAAAAAGCATGTAAAAAAGCAACAGAAAGGTAGCTCTCTCCAGATCTGCGCTAACTGGTGCAGAAAGAAAAGAGCTGACATCTGCGTGCCTGGGTGGCACCTACATAGGGGACTGCGGAATCACATCTGGTGCCAAGGATGCCGCCGATGGCACAAAGAACTGAACGGAGCCACTTGATGGCACGCGCAGGGGTATTGCTCAGGCAAAAGTTTCCGGATCCAGTCTGAGACCCTGGAAAGTTGAAGTCAAGGAATCTGCAGCTAGACATCTCTATCAGACACATTAATATCTTAGGTGCTTCTCCAGGACTTACTCAAGAAGATAAATTGTAAAGAAATGCTGCGGGATGCCTGCACATGGGCTGGACTGTTCAATGCTTATGATTATCAATAGAGATTCCCTGAGAGAGAATTCTGATTCCTAAATTAATGTCTCTAACCTCATTTGTTTCTTTATCATTATATTTGACATCATGATATATTTCCTTGTATTATTCTGATTAGGACTTCACACCTCATTGAACCCACCTTGGGATGTTTCTAATTAACTGTTTTTCTTTTGAAGATAGAACCTCTAAGCTAGATACCATTCTTTAGGTTGCGCCCAAAAACCAGCATGTTCATAGGTCCTGCTTCATGTCCCAGTTTACTATTAACCATCACTCACCAACTTTTAAGGAACACTCTAATTTAACACATTTCCGTATACTGCAACTTCTTTTAGAAATGTTGGTCACAAACAAGTCCAAACACCCTGCTATTTTTTTATCCACAGAAAAAAGAGAAATAGTCCGCTTGTTTGAATTTTTGTTTCTTGCCACAATCTTGAGCCAAGAGATGTGGTGCCCTCTGCAAGGCCGGCAACATTGGATGGTATTGCTTCACAAATGCAAAAAATCACATGTTGCTATACTATTTGAATATTAGCCCCTTCAGCCACAAAGTTGATAAAGCATTTTTTGCATTGTTGGAAAGTTCCTAACTCCTGTGTAACTACAAGAGCTGAATGTCCCCAGCCGTTTCCCAAATTGAAGTAATGGTCAGCTTTGTCACAATCAGACATTCTCATTCTCAAATAACTATACAGCCTTGCTTTATCATGTGTCTGAGATTTAGGTTTGTAAAACCAAGTGAAACAGTGTCCAGTGTTGCAGAAATTTCACCTTAGCATATCTTCTTGGACAATAAGAACACGTTACTTACCTCCAGTAACTCTTTTTCTGGTGGATACTGTAGCTACCTGTGGATTCCTCACCTTATGAATTGTTCCAATGCACCAGCATTCGACTGAAACTTTTTTCCCAGCTCTTCACGTCGCCTAGGATGGCACAATTGCATGGCTCCGCAAGCGACTCCATCTTACATCATTGTGGCAATAAGAGGTCCTCGCCGGCGTGCTGACGTCAGTTTCACCCTTTTTTATGTGCCTTTGAGGCAAACAAGTGAAAACGGACCTCACAAAAACATCATATGTATCGCAATCCAAATACAATATAAACGCAATATTTATTTATATAAAATTATCCAAAAACGTATATAAAAAAACTGGTAAAAGAAATCTTGGTATGACCAGACAGGCAACAGGGAGGCGGGTGGGACTGTGAGGAATCCACAGATAGCTACTGTATCCTCCAGAAAAAAGCATTACTGAAGGTAAGTAACTTGTTCTTCTGATGGATACAACTACCCGTGGATTCCTCACCTTATGAATAGAGACCCAAAGCCGTCCTGCACTCGGAGATGGGTGCCTGGCCAGTCACACCAAGAAATCCTGCAACAAAGAACGTGCAAAATGGCCATCCCTCCTAACGTCCGAATTCGCGAAAGTGTGGAGGGAAGCCCAAGTTGCTGCCTTAAAAATATCTACCACTGGCACACCTCTAGCCAAGGCCAAAGTGGCAGACTTATACCTGGTGGAATGAGCTCTAATACCCTCAGGAGGAACATTCTTTGCCAGTGAATAACATATATTTATGCAAAGAATGACCCACCTGGATATGGTTCTCTTATGGACAGCTTTGCCCTTCATCTTGCCCACATATCCAACAAAGAGTCGGTCATCCACATGAAAGTCTTTTGTTCTTTCAATATAAACACTCAGAGCTCTTCTCGGGTCTAGGCGATGAAGTCTTTCTTCCTCCCTTGAAGGGTGAGGAGGAGGGTAGAAGGATGAAAGAGTTATAGGCTGCCCCATATGGAATGGAGTGACAACCTTAGGAAGGAAAGTCGCCCTGGTTCTCAACACCACCTTGTCAGCATAAAAGGATGTAAAGGGAAGTTTTACACTAAGAGCCTGAAGCTCACTCACATGCCTAGCAGACGTGATAGCTATGAGGAAGACTGTTTTGAAGACTAAAAGCCTCAATGAACAAGAATGCATACGCACAAATGGTGAACCCATTAAAAAAGTTAGAACCCCACTGAGGCATGAGAAAGTGGGAGGAAACTTATTAGTCAGACTTCTCAAGAACCTGCCAACTATAGGAGATTTAAACAAGGAAGGTTGATAAGGAAGGCAAAGAAAGGCCGACAGCGCTGATAAGTAACCTTTCACAGTCGCAACTGCACAACCCTTCTGTGCTAAAGAAAGGGCAAACAGCAAAACATCAGATAAATGGGCTTTTAAGGGATCAGTTTGCCTCGCTCCACACCAAGTAACAAATTTTGCCCATCTGTTGGCATAGACAGTTTTGGTGGAGTGTCGCCTGGCCGATAAAATAACATCCACCACTTCCGGAGTGAGAGAAAAAGAACTCAGATTGCCCTGTTCAATCTCCAGGCATGTAGGTACAGGCTCTGGAGGTGGGGGTGTAGGACCTGCCCCCGTGACTGCAAGAGGAGGTCTGCCCTGTGAGGGAGATGGAGCAGAGGGCACAATGAGAGTTGGTGAAGGTCTGAGTACCACATGCTTCTTAGCCCATCCGGAGCTATTAATATGACTTGGGCCCGGTCCTGGCGAATCTTCCTCAGAACCCAAGGAATCAAGAGTATGGGTGAAAGGCGTAAAGTAACTGGCCGAACCAAGACATCTGAACCACGCGCCCCCCAACGCTCCCTGCACTAGAAATTGGAGGCTGCAGAACGACGGGCAGTGTGCATTCTCCAGAGTGGCAAACAGGTCTATCTGTGGAAAACCCCACATCCGGAAGGTGTGAAGAACCAGGTCTGGATGGAGACGCCACTTGTGATCGGTCGAGAAATGCCGACTGAGACTGTCTGCATGTACGTTGAGAAACCCGGCCAGATGGTTTGCTACAATGTACCCAGGACCAGAGCCGCAGAGCCTCTCTGCAGAGAAGGTATGACCCTACTCCTCCCTGCTTGTTGATGTACTACATCGTGGTAGTGTTGTCCGTCAGGACTTGAACTGACTGACTGTGACTGACTGTGAAGGGATGGGAGGAAGGCCTTGAGAGCCAGACGTATCGCCCGTAATTCTAACAGATTGATGTGAAACATCTGTTCCACTGGAGACTAAAGAAAGACCTTTGATCTCCAGGTCCCCCAGATGGGCTCCCCACCCTAGAGTGGAAGCATCCGTTATAACTGTGGCCACCGGAGGTGGTAGACAAAAAGGTCTTCCTTGGGAAAGGTTGCCCCCCACCATCGTAGATCCACTGCAACGTCTCTGGAGATTGTTATGGACTCCTCGAGATCCCCATTGTGTTGGAACACAGCTTGCGGAGGCACCACTGGAGAGCCCTCATGTGCCAATGTGCATGAGTGACCAGCAGAATGCAAGAAGCGAACAGACCGAGCAGACGTAGGACCTTGAGGACTGGAACAACCGCTCCATTTTGAAACATTGGAATCTACGCCTGAATGTCCTGAATCCGCTGAGGTGGAGAATCGGCTTGTTTCAATGTTGTATCCAGTACTGCCCCTATGAAAAGGAAGTGCCGAGAGGGCACCAGGTGAGACTTGGGCACGTTCACTATAAAGGCCAGGTTGAACAACAACTGTGTTATCATTTGCAGGTGATGCAGCACAAGCTATGGGGACTTGGCTTTTATCAGCCAATCATCCAGGTAAGGGAATACAGATACTCCCTTCCTTCTGCAGTTTGCTGCAACCACCGCCATCACCTTCGTGAAGACTCGAGGTGCGTAAGTAAGACCAAAAGGAAGGACCGCAAACTGGTAGTGTTGCCACCCTACCACAAACCGGAGATACTTCCTATGTGACTTGAGAATGGGGATATGAAAATAAGCATCCTGCAAGTCGACAGATACCATCCAATCATCCATGTTCAACGCCAAAAGCACCTGCGCTAGAGTCAGCATTTTGAATTTCTCCTGTTTGAGGAACCAATTCAAAATCCTTAGGTCCAGGTTAGGCCTCAATCGACCATCCTTCTTGGTAATCAGGAAATATCTTGAATAGCAACCCTTACCTCTTTCCTGCTCTGGAACCAACTCCACTGCACCTTTTGATAAAAGGACTTGAACCTCCTGATGCAGCAACAGGAGATGATCTTCTGAACAAAACAAAGGACGGGGGATGGGAGGGCGAAATTCCCGAAAAGGAAGGGCATAACCTTTCCCCACAATATTGAGTACCCAAGAATCCGACGTGACTGCCTCTCACTCGTGGAGAAAAAGAAATATCCTGCCCCCTACGGGAGAAGCATGACTTTAGATGGATGGAAAATTAGGGCTGCTTTCCTTGTTGTGTTCCCCCAGATGAAGAGGATGAGGCAGGGTGCTGTTGGGTGGCTGCTCGTGTACTAACCCTCCCCCACCCTCTAAAAGATCTGTAGGGAGGGATGGCAGGCTGTTGAGGGCTGGACTGAGGTCTTCCACAATAAGCGGATCCATGGCCAAACCTCCTAAATCTCCGAAAGGATCTGAAGGGAGTAGATGCAGAAGCCTGCAGCCCCAAAGATCTTGCAATGGCCCTGCTGTCTTTGAAACGTTCTAAAGCGGAGTCCGCCTTGGCCCCAAACAACTTTTTGCCGTCAAACAGAGGTCCAATAAAGTTACCTGGACGTCCGTTGAAAACTCAGAAGTCATTAGCCATGCATGTCTCCTGGTGGCCACCGAAGTACCCATTGCCCTGGCTACTGAGTCTACTGTATCCAGACCAGACTGGATGATCTGTTTGGCCACCCCTTGGTTGTCCAAAAGGAGCTCGTCAAACTGCCCCCGAATATCCTAAGGCAAGTTAGGCACCACAGCTCTAGTTGTGTCCATCAGGGCATGAACATATCTACCCAGCACACAGGTAGCATTGACTGATTTTAGGGCCATAATACAAAAGGAGAAAGTCTATTTAGCTGCTTGTTCCATCCTCTTGGACTCCCTGTCCGATGGAATATCAGGAAAGGAACAAGGTGCAGAACGAGCAGAACACGAAGCCTGGACCACCAAGGTCTCAGGAATCATATGTTGGGATAAAAATCCTGGATCCTCAGGAGCAACCCTGTACCTCCTTGCTACAGTCCTGGACACTGCTGGAGGCGTAACAGGCTATCTCCAAACCTTGAAGTAAGAGCATCATTGAAAGGGAGCATGGGCTCTGCCGAAGTGGAGTAAGGATGCAATACCTCCATCAAAATGTTTGTTTTTACTTCCGAAGATGGCAATGAAAGCTCAAAAAAATCTCCAGCCTTCCTTATGACAGTGTGGTAGGAAGCTGCCTCCTCTGTAAATTCACTCGGGAATTATATATCTCACTCAGGTGAGGTATCTAGTCCACTAGCTGAGTCCAGACCCTGAAACTCTCCTAAGGTCTCAGAAATCTCTCCTTCCTCCAATAGCTGTTGCTGGCATTCTTGCTCTTCCAAGAGCCTCAATGCTCTCCTTGATCTCAGCCTGGTCTCCAACCTCAGCGTCGACAGAGAGTTAGCAAACGTTGAAGACGCCGGCTTCAAGACAGATGGATGTGGCAAAGGAGATGAAGGAGATACACTCCGTCCTGACCGGGACCCATCCGGGACCGGAGTTGACTTCATCGATGCCGTTGGCATCATTTGAGGTGACATCATCGGCACCAAACCAGCACCCTCAGCCTGATAGAAAGGCACAAACGGAGCCAACTTGTATGGAGCCAGCGAACCCAAGGAAAATACTAATGGACCCGTGGGACCAGCCGGTGCACCAGCAGGGGCCATAGCTTTATTAAAAATGCTGAACATAGCATTTAGAAAAGCCTCCGGATCTGGTCCCGAAGTCGGGAAGGTAGGAAACCTCTGTTCTTCTTGCGGCGATTGGGTCGGATCCGAAACCTGTGCCACCGACTTCTGAACTAACACAGGTGAAAAGTGAGTCGAAGCAATCGCCGGGACTCAACCACCTCGATCAGTGATGGCGCCGGAGAAGCCTGAGGACTCTGAGGTTGGGGAGTAACAGTAGGACTGACCTCCCATGCCGTACGACGTCGTCTAGAAGGAGACTGAGATCGAGACCGATCTCTAGAAGAATAGCGTTGAGAATCGTGCCAGCGACGCTTCTTGTGTGACCTCTATGACTTATGAGATGAAGAGTCCCTTGTCTTGGACCTCTGACAACTCTTGTGTCCTCTCTTCGCGTTTGCTAAGAAAAGCTTAGCTTCTCTTTCTTTTAACGCCTGTGGATTCATCCTGTAGGAAGAAAAGCACCCTTCCACGTTGTGGTCCAAACTCAGACACCACAAACAGTCTTCATGAGGGTCCGTGACTGACATACGACCCCGCGCTCACGATAAGGCTTAAAGCCTGATTTCTTAGGCGGAGACATTGGAACAAGTACAATGAGACACCTCCGAAACATTAGCTGTCCTAGAGTTAGGAGAAACCCATTAGCGTCAAAGGCCCAGAAAAAATGGAACTGACGTCAGCACGCCGGCAAAGACTTCTTATTGCCACGGTGACGTCAGATGGAGTCACGTGCGGAGCCGTGCAATTGTGACATCCTCGTTGACGTTAAAAGCTGGCAAGAAAGTTTCCGTCGAATGCTGGCGCATTGGGAGAATTCATAAGGTGAGGAAACCACAGGTAGTTGTAGCCATCATAAGATCCTATTTGCTTAATTGTGCCAATTTGAGGCAACTCCTTCATATATGTAACATCTCTTAAGTCTCTACATCCCAAAGAATTAGCATGTCTGAGCTGAATCAACTCTATTATGCTTGCATCTGCACAGTTTGAAAACAATTCCTAAGTTTCAAGATGCCATACTTGGCAGCTTTACATACCCCTTGGCTGTTGTGATTGAAGAAAGGTGAGTTTAACCCTATTTTGGTCAAATGCCTGGAACCAACCCTTTACCATTGTAAGTTTTCTCAAAGTACTGCAGGCAGGACAGTCTCTGTAATCCTTTTGCAAGGCCCCCATTTCAGCCTCTAGTAAATCTATACAAAGACTAACTAGCCAACAAGTACATCTGGGATTCCTACAAAGAAAATAGCTGGCCTTAATGTCTGTAGGATTGTGGGTTTTGAGAGGCAGAGCCATTGAAAAATGATGGGTTTCATTTGCTTTTGACTGTCACGTAAGGACTTGCAGTGAATATTGAAATACAAAAAGTATTTGTTAGAGTTTACAGTGAGAAATGCATTACCTACCACTCCTTTGCAATCATGCTGATTATGCATAGGTTGGACCATAATACTGATCCTTTTGCAATCAAGACTAATTTTTAACACAGATTTGCTATTCCGTCAACCAGTCCAAAACCTACTTAGTTTGTGCATTAGTCTTCTAAGTTCAGCAGTTTCAGGGGCCTCGTTAAATTCTAAGAAGCTATCTCATTTGGATTTAAACTCAAATCCTTCTTCTTCTAAACCTATCCCATCTACTGAACTTTATGGCTCACCAGGATCACGCAATGCACACTTTAAACAAACCATTCAGTGCAGAGAACAAACAGAGCTCTCTTTACACGGTCTTGAATCTCAATCATCAGCAAAAGGCAACAGAATTTTGTACAAACTATTAGGTGTGTCAGAAATGACCTTTCAAGCCCCTTCCCCTTGTACAGTGCAATTTAAAAGTACTTCCAATTTCAAGGGTGATATCCTCTGCTTTATCAGGTGGCAATGGGGTTAGTTCCTACAAGAAAGGGGAAGTGAGAATATATATTTGTGACAATAACAAGAGCAAATGATAAACATTGAATACACTGCACCCATGAACATTATTAGCTTCCTAGTACTATTGAGCTATGCCTAGTACCCGTTACTGAATACATCTCAAATAGGACCTAAGGCGTCTTATGCTAGACATTGATTCCCATTAGTCATCGGTTTTCCTTCATGTGGAGGAAAATGTTTAAAGAACAAGCTAAAAGCCTAAACTGTATGCCAGAAAATGTTCAAGGGTCTAAGGCTTCAATCATAATCATTTCCCACGAACAGTCTTGTTAGCAAATGAATTCACCAAGTGTTCCTTTTCTTAGCTAATTAGCAAGCTGAGAATGTATTTAACAATGATGGAGTTTTGAGAATGACGCGTTTGCTCATATAAAGGACTCCTAAATTAGTTCATGAGGATCGTAAAACTTTTTTATGTATAACACTGAGCAGGTTCTGGGATACAGTAGATTGAGTAACAGAAAAATGAGACGTACTCCAGGCATACCTGATCACAGCAGACATACATGGATATTTACATTAGGGTCTTCCTGGGCCTTGAGGAGTCAGAGTTGCGCTTCCACCCTTGCAGTTATGTTTTTGTTCATTGATTGTTTTTTATCGAATCAAAATATCCATATCGTTGTTATAGGGTTTACATTTTTTAATACTGTCCAGGACAAGTGTTTTGGGTCATTTCAAGTTGTTAAGCTCTAACATTTAAAAAAAAACTATCTTACTAAATATTTACATGATAAGATGAGGAAAAGAAAATCCCTTGAACTTGCTGCTGTGTTTCATTGTTGGTCATTTGTACCGGTCTTTCTTTTCAAGAAAGTGATGGATATATATTTTATAGGAGAGTCAGACCATTACTATGTACTGTGGTAGAAGAAATTTTTGTCGACGGCTGGCGCGAGGGGAGAATTCTTTAGGTGAGGAATCCACAGGTAGGTGTATCCATCAGAAAGTCTATGTTACATAAAATGTCCTGATATGGGGAGAGTTTATCTATGTTACAGAAAATTTCCTGTTATGGGTAGAGCTGATCCATTAAAGTGAGGAAGTTGGGTGGTGAGGTAAATATGAGATATTTTCTCAATTGCTGCAGAGAGAGGCAGAGACTGATCTTCATAAGGAATTTGCTTATTTCTGTTCTATTTGGCATTTCTGCATCCCTTGCCATGTAAGGATGGACCTGTGTGCATGGCGAATCTTTATATTTGAATTCAAGAATCTTAAAAAACAGACATCTTTAAGACAGATATACCTTTATATCTACAACATTTTTGTTTTTCGTTTATTGGGGTTGACCATTTTTACATTTCCCATCCCAGAATGAAGCCTGGGATTCCATGGTGCCTCTATCCTGCCCTTGGTAGCGACCTCCTTTCACCCTTCACTCCATAGCCTTTGTTGATTCTGCAGTCTGCCACTGTGTTGCCTGTCATACATTATTCTCTTCTCTTTGACTGTCTTCCCTCCAACTGTCTGCTGAATTCTCATGATTCATGCACTAAGAGCTTGTAGTAGAAATAAAAGACACATACCACTACTGTGTGTACTTTTAGCAGAAACATTGTCAAAGTCCTTATTACTGTTCTCAGTAGCATTTTATCTTCCTGATATCTCTATTGTTGGTGAATGTTCTTTAGATCTGACCTAAAGGCAGCGTTAGTTGTTTTTCCAGCCCATTGTAATCTCACAAATTAATTAAATATATTCTTATTATTATTACAACAAGAAATGGTCTTTGAGTAACCCTCTTCAGCCATCCCTCAGTTGAAGTGTTAGGCACATTTTAGTTCAGTCCACAGGGTAGCATATTGGATATACCCTCTTCAGCAAAAGACCTGTCAGCAATGTCATTCATGTTAGCACAAAAGACAGACCTTTGTGTTCTGCTTGGCAGGCAGTGTGAGAAATGTAATTTTTTCCACTCACTCTCTGCTTCAACATCTGAAAAGGACAACCACTGACAGGCAAAAAAGTTCTACTCCATACCACCATCACTGTAAGTGATTTATTTCTTCAAACAGGAAGCAAACCTGCCTCCTGTTCTACCTTCTCTAAGGAAATGATTATCAGAGGTATTAAATATGCATAACCACTTGAGCTCCTGATTTGTAATCCCTCACTACTACCATCATGAACAACATTACCCTTACTACCATTACTTTTACTATCACCACCATTATTACCAATACCAACATCAGAATTATCATTACCAGCAAAATTACCACAATCATCACCATAATTACTGCACCCATTACCTCCACCATTTCTACTATCACCATTACCACCAGAACAATTAACATTAAGACCAAATATATTAACACCACCATTTGCAACCATAAATCATTATCAGAACCACCATTAACACCACCAACCACCACTACCGCCATAACCACCAATTCTACCATAAACTACAAGATCACCATCACATTTTTATCACCATCACTGCCTTTACCACAACCATTACCATCACTACCATTATTACCACAACTGTCATTATTGACAGCACCATTACCATCATCATTACCTTCACTAATACCAACACCACCATCATTAACACCCTGACTACCACCACTACTACCATTACAATCACTATTGTTACTATCAGGGCCACAAATACCACCATCAACGCTACCCTCATTCATACCACTTTACCACTGTTTCCACTACCACCGCTGTTACTACCTCCATCGCAACAATGTTTGCCACCTACACCTCTACTACCACATCACAAAAAACATTACTCTTCTGTTCCCCAGATTATCACCACAAATTTCACCACCACTTTCTGCCAACAATACTTATTACCAACAAAACTGCCAATAATTATTGCCAACAATACTGTAGGAGGCTGCCCTGGTTTGTAGTGGGTAACTAAGGTACTTACACCTTATACCAGGTCCAGGCATCACTTATTAGTGAAATGTAGACAGTCTAGAAGCCAGGCTCTCTAGGGGTAGTGTGGATGAGCACCCAAGGCCTAACTAGGAGACATGCAAAGCTCGTGCAACACCACTGTAGCCACACAGTACTCACACACATGAAAGAAAATACTCAGTGTTACAAAAATAAAGGTACTTTATTTTGGTGACACAATTGCCAAAAATACTATAAAGACTATACACCCTTAAGAGGTAAATAATACACAAATTATATCCACTAATAAGCAGAAATCGAGGTAAACACAGTTAGACAACAGCGCAAATAGTTGAAATCACTGAAGTTAGAAAAGGCCTGGGGGAACACAAACCATATACTAAGAAAGTGGAATGCGAAGGTTGGTTTCCCACCTAGGCAAGTGTAGTGTGCAGAGGGGTGCTGGGAGTATTAGAAAACACCAAAGGTAAGTAATAGAACCCAACCCAGAGCCCAGGAAAGCAGGGGTAAATCACAGTAACGTTCCTAGAACACACAAGAACACAAGAAAGAAGATATTGCAAGACCCAGAAGAGACTGCAAGACACCAACAATGGATTCCTCAACCTGAAGATCTGTGGAAGAAGGGGACCAAGCCCAAGAAGCACTGATGAGTCCAGGGAGAACAGGAGCCCCTGCTAACCCAGATGAAGGTGCAAAAGAAGAACCACCGAAGAAGAACAGCAGTCAGTACTGCACCCAAGAAGACAGATGCGGGTTCCTGGTTGGTGCAGAATATGCCCTACGCTGGATAGATGATTGCAGTCTGGTTTGCGTCACTGGATTCCACCAACAAGCCTTGGCACATGCAAAACTCGCAGTTAGCGGAAAATGGCGCTGCAGGGGACCAGGAGGGACCTGGTGGACGCTACCAAGGAGGGGGATTCAGAGGGGGCTCTCAGCAACTCAGAGGGCCCTCGGAAGACCAGACAGCGCACACAGGAGTCCCACTCCCAAGCCTGTAACACCTATTTCCAAAGGGAGAGGGAGTAACACCCCTCTCCCAAACGAAATACTTTGTTCTGCCTTCCTGGGCTTGAGCTGCTAAAGCAACAGGGGGGCAGAAACCTGTCTGAGAGGTGGCAGCAGCTGGGGCTGCCTGTAAAAAAAACTCAGAAGGCTGTAATGGCAATACTGGGTGTCCTCTAAGGAGCCCCCAGAGTGCATGGAATCATACAACCAGTGCTTGCAAAAGCCTTGAGGTATGATTCCAACATGTTTGATACCAAACATGCCTATGTTTGGAGTTACCATTATGTAACTGGACATAGGTAGCCACCTATGTCCAGTCCACACGTAAAATGGCGTTCCCGCACTCACAAAGTCCAGGAAAATGGTCCTGCAGGTCGTGGGGGCACCTCTGCTAGTGCAATTGTCCCCTTACACACAGGTACTGTGCACCCTGCCCTCAGGGCTGAAGGGCCTGCTATAGGGGTGACTTATAAGTGACCTGGTGCAGTGTAAATGGCAGTGAAAGGGTGCATGCACCTTTTCACGCAGGGTGCAATGGCATCCTGCAGAAGCCTTTGCATCAGCTCCCTGTGGGTGGCAAAAGAAATGCTGCAGCCCATAGGGATCCCCTGGAACCCCAATGCCCTAGGTACCATTTACTAGGGACTTACAAGGAGGCACCAGTATGCCAATTGTGGGTGAAATACTGGATTACCAGTACAATACAACCATAAATTAAAGGAGAGAGCATAGCTACTGGGTCCTGATTAGCAGGATCCCACTAGATACAGTCAAACACACTGACAAACAGACCAAAAGTGGGGCTAACCATGCTTGAAAGAGGGTCCTTTCCTACAAATACTATCTCAGCCAGTACCACCACTGCCACCATTAGCACCATTCCCACAAGAATAAACACCACTACTACCATTACTACAATTACAACCTTCACCATGGTGCCATCATTAACATTACCTCCTCTGCTACCACTAACATCATTACTGTCAGAATTACAACCATTAGCAACACCACATCACATTGTTTTATTAAAACTCTTAACAAGTGTGCAGGTGTGCTCCCTGGCACATCTTTAATATGTACCTATACCTCCTTTCTCTTTCAGGTTGTAGGACCGCCAAAACAAGCTACCAGAGACACTGACCATTCCTGCTTAAATCCTAGGAGCTCAGGTCACATTAACAGTGACAGTACTTCATTTTTCACTGGCCAGAGGAGGTATTCTCTGGCAGTGCCAATTTGTGATATACATTTTGTTTAGTTGTGGGAAACTGAATTGATAACGAGAGAGAGATTCCACAGTCCTGATGGCAGAAATAGCTGAGATCCCACATTGTTATACAATCTAATGCCTAGAAATAAAACTTGGCTTCTGTGAGGAACCAGACACTTACACTTGATAGCTTGTTACAAGTAACAGGTTTGCCTCAGAAAAATGCATATTACGTTTACCAGCAATAAAGAACATCAAGGTTAAGAAATAAATCAGAAATACAGGCCACATGTGTGAAAGGCTTCAGTGGTCGCAAATGGTGAATTTTACCATTTGCGACCACTAAATGGCCATCTGACATGTACCAACCCTATTTTACGACTCTCTAACCTATTACAGACTCGCAAAATAGGGTTTGTGATCCAGTATTAGGAAGGGGCGTGTCAAGGACGTCCTTTCCTAATAGTGGCTCCCAATGGGATGTGTGAATGTTTTGCGACTGGAATGCAGTCGCAAAACATTCACAGCTCACCACCAATTTCAAATTGATGGTAACCTATTCGCAAATGGTAAGGGGCCCCCAAGGAACCCCATCCCCTTTGTGAATGGGGGTGCCAACATTTTTCAGAGCTCTTAAAAAATGATTTAAATTATTTTTTTTTTGTTTTTCAAATGCATCCTGTTTCCCTTTAAGGAAAACGGGTTGCATTAAAAAAATAAAATGCTTTATTTAAAAGCACAGACAAAGAGGGAGAAGGAGGTTGTCTTACTGGGTCGGTCCTCCTTATAGACCAAGTAACGTTACAAAAAAGGCCCAGCAGTAGGGAAAAACCCCCACAGGATGGGTGAGGAAAAAAAGGATTTTCATTTTAGAAAAACCCTCACCCACCAGGGTTACACCTTGGTGGCATGCTTCATCCTTAGGTTCCTCCCGTTCCACTACAGAACGGGGCATGCTACGATATGCAAAATACGTGGGAGCACTGATGTAGTCACATCAATATGATTCAAGTAAGGGATAGGAATGGTGGGGTCTTGAACGAGTTAAAAATACCCCCCCTCTCAGTGGTTCCAATAGATTATTAGATCTCCTGGAGACTGTATGATTAAAAAGGAGCTATGGAAGTTGGGTGTACCATGTACTTTTCTTCCTGGTCTACATGTTTCAGAGCCTTACCTGTAGGCTCCTCTTCAGGACCAAGGTTGACTCCCTGGTTCCACTCCTTAAATAACTACCACTATTGTAAGCACAAATAATGCATGCTGCGCGATAAAGTGCATTTCAGCCAATTTAGTGTGGTGTCCTCAAACGATACCTATCTTATATGTTGTCCTCAAACAATACCTGTGGAGATATAAAGGGATATAGTTTTCATAGCCCTATAGAATTTTGGGCTACTATATATATTTGTTACTGCTTGTGGGTGTGATGCCACACATTAGCAAACTTCACCCCACTTGTGAAAGGGCACACAGGGCAATCAATGGTCAAGAAATAAGCACAGATAAATCCATAATGGACATTACAAGACAAACTACACATAAAAACATGTGAAGCACTCAAAATAGTACACTTGGTGCATGTGTGACCTACTCTATAATGTGCTGGCTATGGTATTGTACATCTGCCGGGAGGGTGTGTGCTTGTAGTCACGCTCTAAAGGTTTGGCAGAATATTAAAATGCACTCATCTTTTCTCTTGGTCAGTGTCCTTGACGTGATGTAGAGAAACCAAATAGGCACTTACTTCCTAAAAGAGACACTCCAGCTCGCCTTTGTACTACAGTAGCTGGCAGCGCCTGCCTGTTCTAAATGCTACAGTGATGACCATCCGTCATGATCTACCTGCTCCTCTCGGCTTCCACCAAGGCGAACGGAACTCTTCGAACCAGGCATAGATGGTGACTTTTCAGTGAGACAAACCTGGTCTCTGTACCAGGCCCACGCTCTAATGTGGTCATACTCAACTTGTGTTTTTTCTCTGGTTTACCGTGACCAGATGATCACAAGTGGTGCTCTGTTCTTTTTGGTGGTACTTTTACCTAAAACTTTGAAAGTGCACATCTCCAGTTCTAATTAATGGATTTCTGTCATTCTGGTATCACTTTACTCATTAAAATTTAATTTATTTTTCTAAATTGGTTTGGGATCTTTCTTCTGATATGTTTTCACTTTATTGCTGGCTGTGTGTTACGTAAATAGTTTACATATTGCCTCTAAGTCAAAACTGACTGATTTGTGGCAAACTATCAAAGAGTTAAGCAGAGGTTAATTTAGTGACTTTTTGTGGTCCACAGTGACAAGGATTGTGGTTGCTGTCTGAGTGTGGCTTCCACCTAGCCCCCCCTCAACTAATAACCCAATATCTTACAGCATCTTTGGCAGCAAACCTAGAAAAACAGTGGCATCAAAATTACCTTTTCTTTAGGTATCTGTGCCACCTTGTGTGGGTCCTCCAGAAGTCAAAAAAACATCTTTAAGCCATAACGTTACCAAAATATATACCAAAGGTTTAATATCACAGATTTTCTAGTGCTTCCTAAACTTTCAACAACTCCAGGCCACAGATTTCAATGGGGGAAAGCATTTTGAACCATATGTCCAGCACTCTCTATTTCTTGGAACTTTCTGCTACTTCCGAGCTCTGAAAAGAGTTATGACAAATAGGTAACTCATCCAAATCTGTCCTGGGTCCCTCTTCTCTATGTGGGAGCAAGACAACATGTTTCCTTAGTTCCTAAGACTTGCGCTGGAACTCAGAGATTCTAGAGGAAGCAGACTTCTCTTTGCCCTTTCTCAGGTTCATACCTTTAGTCATCATCTTGTTCCCATCCCAAATGGTCGGAGCGTTAATTTATAGTTGTCATTCACTAATGATTAGTGACTTGCCTCAACTGATAAAAGGACATTTCTCATATTGCCCCCACCAAGATTTTGCCGCTTTTTCTCCCTATATCATAAAAACATCCCAGGAAGAAATGCATTTGCTTTCTAAAGCTGTGGATAAAAGTCTTAGCCAGGTTATCTGCTCAGGCTCGCAACTCCCCCTTCCATGCCATCTTGATCTAGGTATTTTTGATTGATGAGTAACTTACCTATGCCTGAAACCCTTCTGCACCTTCTTCATGTAGAAATGTGCAATGCTGTATATGAGATTTGTGGCTTCAAAGTCATTCCCTACAGGGTTCCTCTTGTGACAAATGTTTTGTTTGAGACAAATACCAGGACATGCACTTGAATGGCAGAGCTCTCAACCTTCCCTCACTTCCTTTTACATGTGCTTGCTACACAAAAGTTTAGTTGCCAAAGCCTATAATCAAATTCCCTTTTCTTCCTGATGGCCTGCACATAACAAGGCCAAGAAAGCCAAAGCAACACATTTTCACCTTACACAGCACTAGTTATTTGAGAAGTTCATGCTTCATCTTAGTGCACTGCTTTGGCATGGGGAAAACATAATTAAAAAAGTTACTGCAGGAACATCTGCCTGGGCAGACTGATTCTTTCAGCAGTTGTCACATTTGTGAGGAACGCAAAGGGATGATAGAGTGTAGAAACACTCCCAGTCACAGATCTGGGTTTAATCCATTGTTCTTTTGCTCACCATGCCACCCCAGTTTGGATCTAGTCATATGCAAATTAGCTCTGACCCTGTGCCCCATGGAAACAGTCCAACCTGAACTGCCAGGCCAGGTCCTCCCTGGACCGGAAACAAGCATTATCTTTGTAGATGGTTCCTAGCCTCTTTTTTCCATCATGAAGTTCTGCTTAGCTTCAAACTAAGAGGGAACGAGGCTAAAGAATGCAAAGAATGTAGCACTCTTAGTCAGAGTAATGAATTTATTAAGGCACTTCGCAGGTCTCAAACGAGGGCATCCAAAAATATTAAGCAGTGCATCCATCCTCAAAAATGAGTTTCTTCTGCCTCAGTGCCAAATTTCCCCACCTTATACACCTTAATCAAACCCAAGAGGAAGGTTCTGGTAACCTTCCCCATCCAGTAAGTTGTGAACTTCAAGTGCTGGCTGTATTTAGTCTGTGTTGAAAACACACAAACAAATTGGCCATGTACCACAGAGCCGCACCCTTCTCTGCTATAAACATTCTCGTCCTGGTACACTCTTATCACTGTCGCATCCCCGCGGTATGTTCCCTTCTCTGGTGAGAAGAGCGAAAATACATTCAATGTAGAAAACAAGCTGTGTGTGGAGAAATACCTGTGCCACCGATGTGATGGTGTTTGAAGCTAAGCTAAGCACAAAATGGAATCGGTGGTTAAATACAGATAGCATTACCATGATTTTCAGGGGATTTTGGTGCCTTATTGCTTATCAGAAATGTTATCTTTACCTTCAAGCAGGATTTGCTAAGATTGCCAAAAGTAGGATTTTTTGGGTGGATTTTCCCACAAAGCTAAAACCCTTTCATATATATTATTATATGCAGGATTGAACTGTGGCTACTGGGAGGAATCATCATCCCTGAGGCTAAAGAATACAAAAAAGTGATGGATGGAATTAATCTCAGTCGCTGGCAATTACTCAGGACCGCATCCCAGTCCTCAATATTTTGCACACCATACCACCTCAGTTTAGGCCCAGCTATATGCAAATCAGTCTTGACTCTGTTCCAATGGGAACAGTCAAACCCAAACTACTAGGCAAGATCTTCCCTGAACTGGAATACTAGCAACCCAGTACCGGTTTCACTCTAATTAGGGCGAAGATTCCAGTATTACAGTGTGCTAGGTTGCTTGTGACGCGTTTCGTGGAGGACATGACCTGGAGTTTTGCGCTTTTCTGTTTTTTTGCAATGCTATCTTCATCCACAGTCAAGTTTACACAATTGGGCTTCCAGCCCAACCACAATAATATGATCACCCTCATCATAGCAACAGATGACATAAGGATGATCCTCGACATGGAGAAACAGCAGTTCTCATACTGCTTTACATATGAGCGGCCTTCAACACAGTTTTGCACTACACCCTGATACTGTAGCCAGTGCTAAAGTGCTTGTGCTCTCTCCTTAAAACATGGTGGAATTGGCTTGTAACCAATTGGCATACTTAATGTAATTATAAGTCCCTAGCAAGGTGGTCCTGCATATTCCCATGGCCTCTACATTAAATGCTACTACTGGGCCTGCAGCACTGATTGTGTCACCCACTTAAGAAGCCCTCTAAACATGTCTCAGGACTGCCACTGCAGAGATTGTATGTGCAGGTTTAAATTGCCAGGTCGACCTGCCAAAATAATCCTTTTGCCAGGCTCAAACCTTCCTTTTAAATTACATATAAGTTATGCCCTAAGTGACCCTGGACAGCTCAATGGCAGGGTGTAGAGTATTTGGAAAGTTGGACATGTACTTGTAAATTTTACATGTCTTGTTAGTAAGTCCGTGTTCACTACTGCAAGGTCTCTCTCTTCTATGGGATAACATAGGATTTGTCTTATTACATTTTATAAGTGTAATTTCCAAATTTGAAGAGATAACTCCTTCACGTTTGGTGTCTTTGTAATCACAATTTAAAATCCCAACTTATGGTGAGGTCGGATTTGATATTGTAAGTCTGAAAATGCCACAGAAAGTTGATGTTTTCTTACTTTAAACATTTTGTGCCTTCGGCCTGTCTCTGATATCTGGGCTTTGAGCATTCCCTGTAGATAGCCACACACAATGGGAGCTTAGATGTGACCGATAGGCCATCAACATCCTGATGGGCCATTCTGGGCAGGATGGGAGGGAGGAGCTGAGACTTATACCTGAACAGGCTGTTCCTATCCCTACACAAAGGACTGCATGCCCCTTGCAGTGAGTCTGGAGCCAGATCAGGAAGGGCAAGGTCCATGTGCTTTCCTGAGGCCTCTCTAAGAAGAATCCCCCACTTCAAAGGCATCACTGGGTATAAGTACTGGACCTCATACATCACCACTTTAGTATCCTTCTGGACATGAGGACATTCTGCCAGGAAGATGGACTGCTGTGCTGCTGAAGGGACTATCACTCTGCTGGACTCTGTTGGACCTTGCTGGATACCTGCTCTGCTGTGCCTACCCTTCTACCTGCTGCCCTCCTTGCCTGGGAGTGAGAAGGACTGGATCTGCATCTCTACATCCCCAGAACCAAATTGACTCCAATGGCCTGCTGGCTTGCCTCCTGTTCTGAAGTCTCTGGGACTTCAAACCTACAAACAGCATCTGGACTTTTCTTGCTGCACGTCTTGCTCTGCCAAGCAGTGCCAACCCAGTCCAGGGCCCATGGATCTGAGTATAAAATGCTGCATCTGCCAGAACCTGTGCATCGATTAAGTTGCGCCAATCAAAATCGACAAATCACCTGCTGCCAATTTGGGATTCACGCATCACCACTGATACAGGGACCGGACTGGGCCATTGCAGATGGAACTGCAGCATCATCTCTGGTTCCACCACTTCGGAATCAGCACACTGCTGCTCCGTGCATTGCATTCAGAACCGCAGCACTCAGAAAAGGCGCTTTGCTCAAAGGAACTGATACAACGTGGCAGCTGCATGGAGAAATCCAGTGCAACACCAAAACTGCATGGGAATCACTGAAGCATCTTGTGCTGCGACAAGGACTAAGCTAATACTTTTCGTGCGGGTCCTGTAGGGGGCCTGAGCTCGATCAAGGGTGACTTAAACTCATGACTTTGTCCCTGTCTAGCATGACCAGATGCCCCAATAGGCGCTTACTGCTTCTAAGTGCTATTTTCACATTTATTCTAAAAAAAATGATATCTTGACTTCTACTCAACGGATTTTTGTCATTTTGGTTTTGTTTTATTTATAAAAATAAATTCAATTCTTCTAAATTGGTGTGGAATCTTTTTATGGGGTTCTCACTGTTACTGTTTGAAGTATTGCACACATTTTATACATTGCCTCCTAAGTTCAGCCTGCCTGCTCTATGCCTAGTGGGTGAGCACAGGTTAATTTATGGTGTGAATCTGACTTACCCTAACTAGGATTGTGGTTTCTGCTTTGACAGGGCACATACCTCTGCCAATCAGAAACCCAATTTCTATCAGTGCCTGTAGCCTGTATTCCTCCTAGACGGTCATATACAATGGGAGCTTAGGGGTGACTTGATGGGCCCCACTGGCAGGATAGGAGGGAGCATCCTCTCACCCATCCTCACATCTGAACAGGCTATGTCCTGTTTCCACATACCCCCTGTAGTTAGTCTGGTGCCAGGGAAGGCAGGGCCTCTGTGCACTTCAAGGGTATGCTTCTAGAAGCTTCTTCCCACTTCAAAGGCACAGCTGTGTATAAAATGGGAACATCAGTCATCTCCACTTCAGTACACTTCTGGACCTGTGGACACTCTGCCAGGAGGAAGGGCTACTGTGTTGCTGAATGGACTGCAACTCTACTGGATTGCTACTCTGAAGGAATTGCTGCCTTGCTATGCTGACCTGCTGCCTGCTACCCTCTTGCCTGAGAGGAAGAACAGGACCTGAAAATTAATCCTGAACCCAGGAACCCACAGTGATTCAAAGGGCTAGTCTGCTGGCCTCCTGTTCTGAGCCTCAGGGACATAACAAGGGCCCCACAGCTCCTGGAACCTTCTTCAATGGGGTTTTCACCCCCAAGAGGCACCTCTCAGGTCCTGGACCCTTGGTGTGGCTCTCAAGCTCTTAAGTCAAGCTTTAAGGCTCTTTGCACCGCTAATGGGCTTGTTTGCACCAGAACCGATTCACTCACAGGGACAATAAGCACCAGCTCCCTCAAGCCCGTCCCTTCACACAGCAAGCATAGTCCGCCCACGTGGACTACCAACGCCTCCAGGGAGATGTTATTGCGACTAGAAAGGCTACCATGATGGAAATCAGCCGGAGGACAATTATGCAGAGGGTGAAAGGAAGCACACATCAGAAAGGTGAGAACCAGATTGAGAGCCCTCTGAGGCATAATGAAGGGCAAAGGGGGAAACATATGTAAAAGCCTCCTTAGAAATCTATTCACAACAGGGGACTTAAAAAGTGTCAACATCAGGACAGTGTGTGCTCTACGGGTGAAAAAAATGCAAAAACCCAGCCTTTATGCAAGAGCATAATTTCTGCATAGTGTTTATATGCGGTATGTTACCTTTTGCATTGCAGACTTTAACCTTGAAAAACACTATTAATGATGTTTGCAATAACTGTTCATTTGCAAGGTATTGCTGCAGGCTTACTGACTGTGTTAGGGTGTGGTCCCTTTCTAGGACCTTCTAAAAGTTTTCTCTGCAGCATGACTGGGCGTGGTTTGTGGGCTGAGCCAGACTCTATATAAGGGAGCCAGCCCAGCTCCAAGTGCTCACTATTCAGAGGTCCCGGTGCAGAGCAGCAGCAACTTCCTGAGCTCCTGTTCCGGAGGCCTACCTTGATGTTCCAATTACAAAAAAACAACACCCCTCGGCAGAGAAACTACTATAAAACTCTTCAACTTACATACACATCATTACCCTTCAATTATCTCAAACAACAATTTATTTAAATTCAATACATAAATATCATCATTTAAATACAATACATAGCCCCCCCATCCTATCATAAAAAGAGAGAGAAAACCAGTGTAAAAGATATAAAGTGCTCGTGCGCTTATAGTCAAGAATAAGAAATGATCCCTCAAACCATTCCAAAAATAACTCTTACAAATATACACTTAAAAGAAAAAGCCTGTTGGTTAAACCTTTCACCACATTTAAATCATCATATTATTTCTTCATAAGAATAGAGTCCTATCCCCCATTCTAAATTCTCTCCAAAAACAATCCAACCAATCCAGGCATGAGCATTATCATCGACGTTTCGACCCCCTCACGCTCCTGGGCCAGATACCCGCTTCATAGGGGTCTTCATCTGGACTGATAGATAGGGGAGCCCAAAAGAAACCACGCAAGATACAATGTCCCTCTTCATCAAAACATCCTCACGGAATCCATTAATTCATTCCCGTAGGTTCAAGGTATTCATAGTCCTTCCCTAAATTCTTCCAGGAATAACACTTCTGCTCCAATTGCACACCTTTCTTTCTAAGCAAACGTTTGCACTGAGTCCAATTAACTCACTTAAGTGCAAGGGTCACGTAAGTGAGTTAATTGGAGTCGGTGCAAACAGAAGACTGCCAACATACCGCTGCGGCCACGGAATTCCACTATAGCTATTACGACCCACAGCTTGGAATCCACCATAATCCAGACGCCCAAACAAGTCCGCCACACCAAAGGTCAGTGATAAATTAGCGATAACAAAACTGACACCGTCACGCCAACAAGAATACGCCCACACTATCATGACTCATGAATCCACGCGGCGGTCTTTCAACTGCGGTATTCCATTGGCGGTACACAGCGTTGTGCTAAAAATACACACACATTTACAAAACACAACCACCTTGGACAATTGACATACACACACCTGACACACATACACACACCACACCCACACACCCAATCGAATATAAAGCACACACCCACATCACCTACAGACCCTTACTACCAGAATTCTGAAACCACGCCAGAGACACCACCATAAACAACACCAGCATCCACAGACACACAACACCATCACTTACACAACATCCACGCACCAGAAACAACACACACCAACACATCCCCTCACACATCACAACACACACCACCTCACACATCACCCACACCACATCATGGCATCTCAACGACACCCCAGGTTCTCTGAGGAGGAGCTCAGAGTCATGGTGGAGGAAATCGTCCGGGTAGAGCCACAGCTATTCGGATCACAGGTGCAGCACACCTCCATTGCAAGGAAGATGGAGCTCTGGCGCAAAATTGTCGACAGGGTCAACACAGTGGGACAGCATCCAAGAACAAGGGTTGACATTAGGAAGAGGTGGAACGACCTACGGGGGAAGGTGCGTTCCGTGGTCTCCAGACACCAGATTGCTGTACAGAGGACTGACGGTGGACCCCCACCTCCTCCCCCACAACTAACAACATGGGAAGAGCAGGTCTTGGCAATACTGCATCCTGAGGGCCTTGCAGGAGTAGCAGGAGGACTGGATTCTGGTAAGTCAAATCTTTACTACCTCATCTCCCCACCCTACCTGCATGCCATCACATACTCCCTCCCTCACCCTCACCCCATCACTTCAACACCTCACATATGCCCCACTATCACAACTCACCCATCCCAATACCAAGCCCTGTATGCAACACCAAAGCATGGACACCCATCACCGAAGCATGTCCACTACAGATCGCAAACCAAATATCACACAAGGACCAAGACAAGAATGCAAGCACTGGAGTTCAGGGTCACTCACCCATTGCACACAATGGCACACACAGATGCAATAATCATGCCTTTACATCCCTGCAGGACCCCAACCTAACATCACTGGACAGGACCTACCAGACATATCCAGTCCCCCCATAGAAGAGATCCACAGTGATGACAGTAGCTCTGCACAACTGGATCAAGATGACCAGCCCGGCCCATCAGGGACCTCGGGACAGTCGGTTCCCCTGACACTGTCACAAGCCACCACAGAGCCTCCCCCCTTAGGAAACACCAGGACAGCACCAACCCAGCGGGCCCATCCCTCTGTCCCCAGGACACATCAATCAGCAGTGTGTCCACCACTACAGGGAACCCAGGCAAACCCACCAACCCAAGACAATCGGGGACTTGGGGTCAGTGGCAGAGGGCAAACGGTTCAGGGGACAGAGGCCCAGGATAACAGGGATAACAGGGAAGCTGGGAGGACTGTTGTGCGACAGGGGGAGGACAGGCCCAGGGAACCCACTCTCCACGAGGCCCTCTCCAACATCATGGGAGCTTACCATCATTCCCAGGAGACGATGGCAACGGTACTGGCCAAGTTTCAGGAGACCCAGCGGTTGCAGGAGGAACACTATCTGGGGATCATGGAGGACATGAAGGCCATAACAACACCCTGGTCACCATTGCGGGGGTGCTGCAAGATCTTGTCAACACCAGGAGGGACACTGTGGCACAACAAGGGGCCCCTGACACTAGCCTGGACGATGAACAGCCCTCCACCTCTGCCAGCGCTAGTGGTCAGGAGGCACCGCCACAGGAACACGACACCAGCACCCCTCCCCCTGCAGATGGTGAACCACCCCGCAAACAGTCCCTGAGATCCAGGAACAAGACAGAGAACATTACCAAGGCCCCCACCAGGAAATGAGACCCCCCTGAATGTCGCCCTTCTGTCCCACTTTGTCACCCTGTCCATCCTTGAACTGCCATTGCTCCACTTCCTATGCCCCTTTGGACAATGCACCTGTGAAACAAATAGACTGGACTCTGCCATGGACATTCCTCCACCATCCCCACTGCCCATTTTACAACCCCCTCCACTTATTTGCACAGAAATAAACACACTTCAATTACAAAAGAATCTGGAGTCAGTCTGTGCTTTCATAAACGTGTAATTGCAATAACCATGGAATTTGGCAATGTCAATTTACTTGTGCACATACCGATGTAACACAGCTGTAGGCCAGGAGGAAATATATCAGAGGGCACAAAGAGGGACCCACATCTGTGAAATGGAAAGGCAAAGTGACAAGTCAGGATCCATAAACTGAGTGAAAATGCCAAACTTATGCTAGCTCCAATAATAGTATAAGATATGGGAGGCAGTGACATCTTCTTACCTGTGTCTCACTGGAAGTATTGCATGATTATGTTGTTCCTGTTGTTGATATACTCTTCTTCTGCCTCCTCTTCTTCACTGTCCACAGGCTCCACAGCTGCCACAAGACCACCAGCTGGCCACCCTCCTGCAGAAAAGGCACCTGGCGTCGCAAAGCCAGGTTGTGCAGCATACAGCAGGCCACGATGATCTGGCACACCTTCTTTGGTGAGTAGTTGAGAGAACCAACTGTCATATGGAGGCACCGGAATCTGCCCTTCAGGAGGCCGAAGGTGCGTTCAGTCACCCTTCTAGTTCGCCCATATGCCTCATTGTAGCGTTCCTCTGCCCTTGTCCTGGGATGTCTCACTGGGTCAGTAGCCATGACAGGTTGGGGGTAACCAGAGTCACCTGCAAATATGGAGGGACAACTGTTAGACACACACTAACCCTTCGGGACAACCCCAGACCCAGGCGCCTATTCACACTGTATAGGGTCCTTGTCCTCACCTATTAGCCACATCCGGTGCCTCTGGAGTTCCCCCATCACATAAGGGATGCTGCTATTCCTCAAAATGTAAGCGTCATGCACTGAGCAAGGAAATTTGGCATTCACATGGGAGATGTACTGGTCTGCCAAACACACCATCTGCACATTCATAGAATGGTAGCTCTTCCGGTTTCTGCACACCTGTTCACTCCTGCGGGGGGTACAAAGGCCACATGTGTCCCATCAATGGCGCCAATGATGTTGGGGATATGTCCCAGGGCATTGAAGTCACCTTTCACTGTGGGCAAATCCTCCAACTTAGGGAACACGATGTAGCTGCGCATGTGTTTCAGCAGGGCAGACAACACTCTGGACAACACGTTAGAGAACATTGGCTGGGACAACCCTGATGCAATGGCCACTGCTGTTTGAAAGGAACCACTTGCCAGGAAAGGGAGTACTGACAGGACCTGCACTAGAGGGGGGATTCCTGTGGGATGGCGGATAGCTGACATCAGGTCTGGCTCCAACTGGGCACACAGTTCATGGATTGTTGCACAATCAAGTCTGCAGGTTACTATTATGTGTCTCTCTTCCATTGTCGACAGGTCCACCAGCGGTCTGTACACCGGAGGATGCCGCCATCTCATCACCTGCCCGAGCAGACGTGCCCTATGGACGAGAACAGCGAGCAGAGAGTCAGCCAACACTGAGGTATCACAAAATGTCATTTACGCACATTTATTAATCCGCAATGTGCCTGTAACTGTGTGTATTCAAGGCCTACATTGGTGTGACGCAGGTAATATTAATGCCATGTGGCCCCCTGAAATGGCGGCTGCCTGACCTGTAAGGTGTGACAAGGGGATATGAGGTAACTGCGCTGGCGTTGTACACCGCCGCGGTGGGCGGCCGAAGACCGCAGCGCAATCCAGCATTGGTTAACACGGGACCCTATGGGTCCGAGGAGCCAATGACGATGTACGCCGGCGGTGACGGTACTCACCGCCGCGGACGTGACTGCCATTTTCTGTCTGTTCACTCACTTGATACCTGACCTTCAACAGGAGAGGACCTACACTGCAAGTGCTGCTGTGACCTGTGTCTGGAAGTGACGATGGCGCATGTGTCTGGGGAAAGGGCCCCTGCCTTCACTTCGGAGGAATTGGAGAAACTAGTGGATGGGGTCCTCCCCCAGTACACGCAACTGTACTGCCCTCCAGACAAAGAGGTGAGTACACTGTGAGCATGCTGCACGGGCAATGTCTGTTTGGAGTGGTGTGGATGGAAGATAAATGGGCGGGGGCTGAGACCTGCATGTGTGGACGGTGAGTGTATGTGCGTCAGGGCAGGGGTGGGAACGTGGGCCAATGAGTATGACGGTCCAGACGGGTAATCATTTTCCTTTCCCCCTGTACTATTTCTCTAGGTCAGCGCCCACCAGAAGAAGGCTATTTGGCGTGCCATCGGCAAGGACGTCCGGACCCTCGGGGTCCACCAGATAGAGCACCCACTGCCACAAAAGATGGGAGGACCTGCGCCGCTGGAGCAAGAAGACGGCGGATGCCCAGCTGGGGATGGCCTCCCAACGTCGGAGGGGTGCCCGTCGCACCATGACCCCCCTGATGTTCCGGATCCTGGCGGTGGTGTATCCGGAGTTGGATGGGCATCATAGCAGCCACAAGGGGGTGAGTACACTCTCATTGAGCTGACTCTGCGTGAAGTGTCTGGGCGGGGGAGGTGGGCAGTGGATTCCCCTAGGCCAGGGCGATCTTGGTAGGCAGGGTCCCTTGTGAGGCAAGCACTTGGCACCCCAACCCCACTAGTGGTTAGTGCCATCTACACCTAGTCAGGCTCCTGTGACTACCAGGTGTGCAGCAATCTGGCTTAGGCCTTGTACCCCATGGGCATGTGATGAATCTAGGAACTATGAGTGCATGGCATAGTGCAGAGGGATGCTGTGTCTGTTGTGTCCGCCAACGGTAGTGGTGTTGCATGCACTGAACATGTCTTTCTCCTGTCTCCCCCCCCCCTTTTTGTGGTCTCCCTGTTCTTGTGTGCAATAGCATCATCAGGTGGAGGAGCAGTGGCAGCGGAGCAGGAGGGATCTGCATCCCACTTGGCCCTGGAGGGCGAGACAACGGAGTCTGAAGCCACCAGTGGGACGGAGGGCGAGGGGAGCTCCACGGTGGGGACAGGAGCAGAGACCAGAGACCAGCGACAGCGACTCCTCCTCTGATGGGAGCTCCCATGCAGTGGCGGGCCCCTCTGTGCCCACCGCATCAACAGGTACAGCCGCCACCCCCCCTACCAACACCGCCCTCAGCCCCTCAGCGTGTGTCCTGTGCCCGCTCACCCAGGAGAGTGGGCATCTCCTTCGCCCCAGGCACCTCAGGCCCTTCCCCAGTCAGCCCTGCTGCCCTCAGTGAGGAGGCTATTGACCTCCTGAGATCCCTCACTGTTGGGCAGTCTACCATTCTGAATGCCATCCAGGGTGTTGAGGGGCATTTGCAACAAACAAATGCATACCTGGAGGGCATTCATTCTGGCCAGGCAGCCCAACAGAGAGCATTTCAGGCTCTGGCCTCCTCAGTGATGGCAGCCATTGTCCCTGTGTCCAGCCTCCCCCCTCCAACTTCCTCCACCCAGACCCAATCCCCTGTACCTCAGCGTATCCCAAGCATACCATCAGACCAGCATGCACATACATCAACACACAAAAGTGGCTCAGGCAAACATAAGCACCACACATCTCACAGGCACTCACACAAGCATAATACCCATGCAGACATACCAACATCCACTGCCTCCACTGTGTCCCCCTCCTCCACGTCTCCCCCTCCCTCCCAGTCTCGTCTCCACTCACACCTGCATGCACTACATCCTCAGCCACTACCTCCAGCACGCCCATCACCACACACCGCTCACGTGCACTCACCACCCCCACGCCCATTCACACATCCCCAGTGTCCTCTCCCAGTGTGTCTGTGAGCCCTCCTCCCAAAGTACACAAACGCAGGCACACACCCACTCAACAGCCATCCACCTGACAACAGCCTCCAGCCCATGTACCTTCACCCAAATTCAGCAGACAAACACCTCCTACAACCACTACCTCTACCTCTACTCCCAAACCCCCTCCATCTACTCGACCCAGTGTGTCTAAAAAACTGTTCCTGGCTAACATTGACCTCTTCCCTACACCTCCCCCCTTTCCTTCAGTTATGTCCAGGCTTTACAGGTCCCAGCCCAGCACCTCAGCCACCACATCCCCAGGCACAGTGGTGCCAGCAACTGCGGGGTCATGGAGTGCGTCAAACATCAGGGTTGCCAGTGTGTCACGGAGCGAGGGCAAGGGCATTTCAGTACCTGCCAAGGTGAAAAAGGTGCCCACATCCCGGAGGGAGAAGCCGAAAACACCTGCCACCAAGGGGTCAGGGAAAACGAAAGGGGATAGTGGCAAGACAGCTGCACCACCATCAAAGGTGGGGAAGGGCCAAAAACTGAAGTGCAGGTCAGGAGAGGGCATGGTGGCACCGACTGAGGGACCAGTGTCACACCTTCTGTCCACGTCGACGCTAACCTGTACGGCGGAGAACACCGCCACCTGTACCGCCACCTGCACCGCCACCTGCACCGCCACAGACCCCGCTGCCAGCACCGCTGCCACAGACCCCGCCGCCACAGACCCCGCAGCCAGCAGCGCTGCCACAGACCCCGCCGCCAGCACCATCACCACAGACCCCGCAGCCAGCACCGCCGCCACAGACCCCGCCACAAGCACTGCTGCGACTGACACCGCCAGCGGCCCGCAACATCCTCAGACAGTGGCACCACCGCAGACATGGCTACCATCCCCAGTGGTCAGTCGTCCGATGCTGGTGGTGAGTTCCAGGACCCTGGGCAGCTTCCATGAAGCATCACTGCCATCACAGTTGTCACCTGCATATGGATTGCGAAGCCGCAGCAGTGTGGGGTATGTCTCTGTCTCCATCGTGTATCATGCTACCTGTACCTCGGCAATCTCGTGGCACACACACCCAGGCGAGTGTATTGTTCCGGCCATACTGCACGTGGAGCACTCTGGGCACCAAGCCTCCTCCAGAACCAGTGGAGAGATACATCCACTACCTCAGTCCTTGGCAGGATGAAGCACTCTGGGCACCATGCCCCCTCAAGAACCAGTGGAGAGATACATCCACCACCTCAGTCCTTGGCAGGATGAAGCACTCTGGGCACCATGCCACCTCCAGAATCAGTGGAGTATCACATCCACTACCTCAGTCCTTGGCAGGATGAAGCACTCTGGGCACCATGCTCCCTCCAGAACCAGTGGAGACTGTTATCCACTAGAGAGACTGTGGCTTTGCACTCCCCAGGATAAAGCAGTGGGCAAACCACCCATTGGAAAGACTTGAGGGACTGTGGCTCTCCATTCCCCAGGATAAAGCAGTGGGCAAACCACCCACTGGAAAGACTTGTGAGACTGTGGCTTTGCACTCCCCAGGATAAAGCAGTGGGCAAACCACCCACTGGAAAGACTTGAGAGACTGTGGCTTTGCACTCCCCAGGACAAAACTGTGGGCATGGAGCCCCCTCGTGGAGCAGTGGCGTTGTGCGTTCATCAGGCTGAGGTACACCCCTTCCCCCTGAGGTGCCTGTATATTTTCTATGTGATGCCCCTCC